>NC_044309.1:122181520-122800895 GCF_007474595.2 Lynx canadensis | reverse complement strand
ACCATTGTCACAGAGTAAACCTGACACCAGGATCCAATTTTCATGATGTCTCAGAATTATTTTGTTATGAATTGAAATCACTAGGGAACTTTTTTTTTAATTTTTTTTTTTTTACGTTTATTTATTTTTGAGAGACAGAGAGAGACAGTGTGAACAAATCTGAAGCGGGCTCCAGGCTCTGAGCTGCCAGCACAGAGCCCAATGCAGGGCTTGAACCCATGAACCATGAGATCATGACCTGAGCTGAAGTCGGATGCTTAACCGACTGAGCCACCCAGGTGCCCCCTTTTTTTTTAAATTTTTTTTTTTACTAGGGACCTTTAACACACACACACACACACACACATCTCCACAAATTGCACCCAGACCATGTGAAACATCACTAGGAAAAGATACCGTTAGGCCTAATTCTTATATGAAACATTGGAGTCTCATTGACTGGTTTGCGATGGACCAGTACAAATCGAAAAAGATAAGCAATAGAACGAGGTACCACACGATATCATATATTTATTTTCTTAAATGTCCGAGTCAACAACTCCGTGTCACTCGATATGACTCTGTATTAGCTACCGCTGACAAAGGACTTACCTCAAAATTTAGCAGCTGAGGGCAATAATAGACCTTTTTTTGGACTCAGATTTTGTGGGTCAGGAGCTCAGGAGCAGCTGAGGTGCGTGCTTCTGGCTCAGGGCCTCGCATGGGTTTGTTGTCAAGATGTCAGCCAACGCTGCAGTCACCTGAAGCTTGCGGAGCTGAGAGATCTGTTCTGAGGAGAACTCACTCACGTGACTGTCCCACTGACCCTTCACTGTCCCGTCACAGAGATCTCTGTACTGGGCTGCCCGAGTGTCCTCACACGAGGTGACTGCTTCCCACAATTCCCTAAGAGAGAACAAGGTGGAAGCCATGATGCCTTTTACGACCCAGTCTTAGGAGTCGTACAACATCCTTTCTTCAACATTTTGTTGGCTCTTAGGTCAGCCCTACTCAGCGTGGGAGGGGACTACACAGGAGCAAAAATACGGGAGGAAAGAATCACCAGGGGCCACCTGAGAGGTGGCTATCACAAACTCCACCACAGAACTCTTGACCCTAGTACTGCTTTGGAGGCAAAAGGAAAGGGGTAGTTCTCACGCTGCTAACAGAGTTAACAGAGTTAACTCTCCACATACAAGTTGACACGGAAGCAGAGACCTCACGGACCCAAATCACAAACCATCTCATATGTGTTTTTATTGATGTCCACCTCGTGGCTAGGAAATACGAAGACGTCTATTTCTTATTTAGTCATGTGTTCATCCTCTCTTTCAACAAAAACTTGCCGAGGACCTGCTACCTGCCAGGCACTGTGCTAGGAGTTGGATAACAACAACGAAAAGTGTAGGTAGAATGTACCCTCTAGAATTCAACTTCCACTTTCCCAGAAGCGTACCACTGAGGCACTGACTCTCTCCTAACATTCTAGGTTTGGGACTCCTTATGTCATCCTTAAGGGAAAATTTAACTCGTTTGTGAGTCTCCTTCCAATTGCCATGTTCCTTAAGGATCAAAGAACTGTCAGACCCGGGGAAGCGTTAGACAAATAAGATACATTTCCCAGCTAGTGCAAGGAGGGACATTTTGGCAAAGATCAGCTAGACAAGAATAAGGCTACAAAACGCGGCTTGCAGTATTTAAGACTGTCGTAACTGAGATGATACCTGGTCTTAGTTCATAACATCCAACTCCTTACATTACCTAGAGTATTTATGCGCAAATATTATATTATTCATAAAATGGAGTATATTAATCATGTCCTATGAAAAAAATATATCGCACTAATGTAAGAGATGATTGAAATAGCCATATCTGACCCGATAGTCTTTTTCCCTTTAAATTGTTGGACCTCATTTTACTCATTAGAAAAAAATGAGTGTAAAAATAATAGTATCCAGGGCACCTGGGTGGCTCAGTAGTCTTTTCCCTTTAAATTGTTGGACCTCATTTTACTCATTAGAAAAAAAAATGAGTGTAAAAATAATAGCATCCAGGGCACCTGGGTGGCTCAGTAGGTTGAGCATCCGATTTCAACTCCGGTTATGATCTTGTGGTTCATGAGTTTGAGCCCCGTATCGGGTTCACTGGTGTCAGCACAGAGCCCACTTTGGATCCTCTGTCTCCCTCTCTATCTGTCCCTCTCCCACTCATTCTCTCTCTCTCTCTCTCACTCCCTCCTTTCTCTCTTCTTTCCCCAAAACAAACATTAAAACTATATAATAGCACTTATTTCATAGGATTATGTGAGAATTAAATGCAATCATTTATATATAGCACTTAGCACAGTGCCTGAACCATAAGTGCTCAGTAAATGTTGTGATTATACACCAGTATGTTATTATAAACCACTCACAGATAACTGGCTTTACTTTGATGTTACTAATTTATTATAACTCTTCTAGAAAATGTCAGTGATTGATCAAAAACTCAAATTTCGAACTAAACTTTTGCCCTAAAGCACCAATTATCCTCCATAATTACTGGATTCTCTTATGATCTAAAGGGAATGTCTCTTTTTCTACGTAATTTCTCCTACATTTTTCACCAGTGTCACATGACCCAGGAACTTTTATATGACTCAGCATAGTAGTGTTTTCAACAAGTTACAGTGTCATTTTGGACTAAACTCGGAATCACTTCAGTCTATGACATATTTTTCCATGTGCAAAATGCGATGAATGTTTTTATTAGTCTTTTGTCATTTAATCCACTACAATTAGTCTCTTACAAAGCAGAAATGTACGTGTTGATGAAATTACTAAATGGCAAAGTAGATGAAATTAACCTATGGTGTCCCACCTCAGATGACATCCTTGAATTTTTCATCGTCAGCATTTTCACTTGTCTGTTTCTGTAACAGAGCAGAGCAATTTATTTTGCCAGTACCCAAACTTCTGCTGGTTTTGTGAGTGCCTTTAGAACCAAATCTAGGCCTCCCTGCTTCCAATCCTGCTGAACGCGAAGAAAATGTGATTTCCTGAAGCAAAATAAAAGGCTCAGAAAAAAGACTGAGAAGTCTCCTTAGATATCAAATAGCTCTTACGCAACACGGTTTTGATGAAGCAGTGTAAGCGAATCAGAAACATATGTATTAAATTTCCCTTGAGTTACTTGGGTTTCAAAATCAAGGGATTAAGAAGATGGTAGGGGTTGCCCTTCAGTTGCTCGGTGCCCTTTGAAGCCCCCCAAAACATGTTTTGTGGGGGAGATTTAGTCAATCCCTCAAAATTTGGGGATATTCTCTGGCTGACCAGGAAGTACCCAGAACTCCCAAGACTGGCTCTTCTTGTCAGATCTCCAGGCTCATTTCTAGATCAAAGAAGTCGAGTTAAGTACCCAGATGCTGGGAGGCTTATCTGTACTGAAGTAATGATCCTTTCCTTAGGTTTGTCATGAATTAGAAATAATCCTCTCTTTTTTCCATCTTAAACCAGAAAAGAAATATTAGACACATTTTTCTGTACTGAACTCCCATTCTGAAGCTATTGCCTTCAGAAGAATCCGTGAAATTAAGAAGTGTGACTATCTCATCTTTCACGTAGCTTAATTGAGTAAAGTAACTCTTCGGTGCCTCAAGCCCCAACTCTCTGATTGTTTTGTTATTGCAGGGCGTCAACATCTGTCTCCAAAGGATGTTGGAGCATGCTTAAAAATGCTCCGATTATATTATTAAGCTATATTCTAAAAAACCGACAGCTTCCTAACGTGACTATCAAAGTGGAGGAGAGGTGGGAGAAGGAGTGAGTTGTCCAAAAGTCTAACAACAAAAGGTCTGCTCTGAGGTATTGGAGTTCCATGTGTTGAACAAATTCAGATTAAATTTAAATCCAGCAAGATTTGGAGACCATTCTCTCTGGAGCTTGGAGAAACTGGCAAATCAGCTATTAAAAATAGGACTGGAGTGTTTTATCTGTGTTGTCCTTTGTAATTAGGCTGCTGAATAACAGAAGTATTATCACACCAGGGTTAGTGCCAGAGGATTATCCAAAGTTTTACAAATGGGATGCTAAAGTGGCCCGAACAGGTGCACACACAAAGAGTAAGGGAGGGGAGAAGCAAGAGAATGAAAGCTGAGGCCTACTACTTTGAGCCACATAGTAAAATTAATGGTTTCTGTAAATGAATGGCACGGTTAGATTACCATTGAACTTGTAAAATTAGAGGAAGGAGTCAGATTCTTCATTACACTCCTTTTTCTCTTTTTTAATTTGAACGGAGGAGGTCGACCTTAATTGTCGTTCTACCTCCGAAAAGAAAACCTTTTCATTCGAATAATTTTGCAGCAGGCACAGTGACTCCTCAAAGAAATTGTGCTTTCTGAAATCTTTTTTTTTTTTTTTCCCCTTCCTGGTCTTCTCGTGTGACCTGTGGGCTGGAGAGAAAAGGGGGTTAGATTTAAGTGAGGTCATATTTGTGAAATTGGTGAATTTTTAAAAAGGGGAGAAAAATACCCACTACCTTAAGAACAGTAGCAAAAATGGAAAGTCATTTTGGGCTTCACGCAGGTGAATTAAAGAATAATACTTTTTTTTTTGTTTTTTTTTACTAAGATCTTTGCTTAGAATTAGAAGCACTTGTGTAGGAATCCCTGGATTCTAAGTGTCCTCAGTTGGACTTTATATTAATTTCTCCCAAATGTATCTATTTTCTAATACAATGGTAGTTCCATTCATTTAACACTGAGTTACTTCTTTATTACGATTTACTTGCAAAAAAAGCTTGGGTGATTTAACTTTGCAAATTTAAACGTCCTGAAGCTGCTGCCTGAAGATGATTCATTTCCATTTCCACCAGCTCTCCCATGCTGTCCTCCTCAGTTCCCCCCAAGCTGAATGGCACACGTTTTTTATTTGGCTCTCTGGGTAAGCCTGCAGCACTGCCTCTGCTTGACTGGTTTTAGATTACAAGAACCTGACAGCGTTACCAGGTTTCCAGGCCTTTCCGGGGCACCACAAATGTGTCTTGACTTCAGCCAATATAATGCGTACGAAGGATGAAACTCAGCTCCTGACCAATGACAGCATCTCAAAATATATTCAACTGGTATTGTTGTTTTTGCTGTTATATCATCTTTCCGCAACACAGCCTCAACACAACCTACCAGTGTAAAACGGCTGCCCGTTGAAACAAGCTAGTGCTCCCTGTACAACCACAGAATCTCCTCGTAAGCACAGCCCGTGGCCGTGAAATTGCATCACTGACACCCCCTTCCAAGAATGAAATATGGAGTCTGAATTTCATCTTGCGCTCATCAGATGATCTTGTCTGCTATGTCGAGATTATTAGCTCTATAGCTATTGGAGAAAAGTGTCAAAGCATTACATACATTTACCACTAAATCTTAAAACTGAATTTCTTTATTTGTGTAAAAATTGGGGAATTAGAAACCACAGTTATCACTGGCTAAGTATTTACCGCATCAAGCACTGCGCTAAGGACATTGTGCCTAACACTACATTGAATTTTCCAAAAAACCTTCTCTGGAAGTATTATATTTTCCTTTTTTTATAGCTGAGGAGACTGCCGGTTAGAATTCGTGACAGTTTTGCCAAAAGATGCGACGAGTGGCAAAGTCAGAAAACTCACACATGGTTGTCTAGTAACTGAAGACTCTGTATATTACATTGTTTTAGGTCTTATTTCGGTACACTATATTTATTGATTGAAATCAAGACTGTTCATATTATCCAAGAGCCATAGAAGATCCCGCAGGTGGTGTAGAAGTTTCAACCTCAGTTCTTCATATGAAATTACCAGCCGAAGTTTTGTCCACCTAAAGAATGACGTACTTTGGGGCGCCCTGGTGGCTCAGTCGGTTAAGCGGCCGACTTCGGCTCAGGTCACGATCTCGCGGTCCGTGAGTTTGAGCCCTGCGTCGGGCTCTGTGCTGACAGCTCAGAGCCTGGAGCCTGTTTCAGATTCTGTGTCTCCCTCTCTCTGACCCTCCCCTGTTCATGTTCTCTCTCTGTCACAAAAATAAATAAACGTTTAAAAAAAAATTTTTTTTTTTTTAAAAAGAATGATGTACTTTAAAATCCATACCTGAGGGGCGCCTGGGTGGCGCAGTCGGTTAAGCGGCCGACTTCAGCCAGGTCACGATCTCGCGGTCCGTGAGTTCGAGCCCCGAGTCAGGCTCTGGGCTGATGGCTCAGAGCCTGGAGCCTGTTTCCGATTCTGTGTCTCCCTCTCTCTCTGCCCCTCCCCCATTCATGCTCTGTCTCTCTCTGTCCCAAAAATAAATAAACGTTGAAAAAAAATAAATAAATAAAAAATCCATACCTGAGATGAAAAACAATTTATATTGAACAATGGACAGCAACAGCCTGAGACTCTAGCTAGTGTGTCTATTAAACTGCCAGGAAAAAGACCAATTAGCTTAATCTTTCCTGCCACACTCTTCTCATAAAATGAAGTTGTTTTTTTTTTTTTAATGTTTATTTATTTTTGAGAGAGAGACAGAGCATGAGCGGGGGAGGGGCAGGGAGAGAGAGGGAGAAGGGGGAGAGAGAGAGAGAGAGAGAGAGAGAGAGAGAATCCAAAGCAGACTCCAGGGTCTGAGCTGTCAGCACAGAGCCCGCGCAGGGCTCCAACTCACGGACCGCGAGATCGTGACCTGAGCCAAAGTCAGATGCTCAACCGACTGAACCACCCAAGCACCCCATGAAGTTCTAATTCGCATATTTAGATGATCAACATAGAAAGTATACCTTAAAAAATCAATCACCTTAGACAACACCAAGAATGAAGCCTAACGTAAACCATGAACTTCAGGAGATTATGATGTGTTGATGTAGGTTCATCCATTATAAAAATGTACCCACTGGTGAGGGATATTGATCATGGGGGAGGCTAGGCATGTGTAGGACAAGAAGGATGTGGTAAACCCCTGTACCTTTCAATTTTGCTGTGAAACTAAAATTGCTCTTAAAAAGTAAAGTCTTTTTTTTTTTTAATCTTTTATTCACTTTTGAGAGGCAGAGACAGAGCAAGCATGAGCAGGGGAGGGGCAGAGAGAGGGAGGACATAGAATCCAAAGCAGGCTACAGGCTCTGAGTGCTCAGCACAGAGCCTAACACGGGCCATGAATCCACGAAACGTGAGATCATGACCTGGGCCAAAGTTGGATGCTCAACCAACTGAGCCACCCAGGCGCCCCGAAAAAAGTAAAGTCTTAAGAAAGTAACCCTGAGCATCAAATTGGATGCTGGGACTTGGAAATGATTTTTTTCCTTTTGTGTCTACGCTTGAGTGTTTTTCTACTTTGGGCCTCACTTTGTGTCTCTACCCTTGGTAGGCACCCCCTTTGAGCTTGCTATAACGCCGTTGCCAAAATGCCCACGTGATGAGCATGCCATTGCCTTCACAGAAACCTGCGGAGCCCCCACGGTCTCAGCTGTGTGTCTGGTTCATACTGACACGGAATTAGCTCATTTGCAGCACGCTACCAAATAGCGTCACAATTTACCTACTAATTTACCTCTCGCATAAAACATGGTGGTATCAGCTTCTGTGGTGGTAGTTTTGGAATAGTTGTACTGGCTTTAGGCAGAGAGGATATTTTAAACAGAGGATAATGCTAACCATTTAAAAGGATAAGAATGACTTTAAGGATCAGAGGTGAAAGTAGATGTTCAAAATTATTTGTGGAATGAAGGAAGGAATATACAAATGAAATAAAACGATGTGAGAGAAGAAACCACCAAACAGAGATCAGACGCAAGTGAGGTTGGCGCAAAGTGCACTAACAGGGGAGAAAAACATTGCAGACAAGAAATGGAGGGTTAAGCCTCATTTGAACCATGGCTCCTGGTTAAGCCGTGATTACCATGGGCTAAGCATATGTCCTAGTTTGCCCAGAACAGGCCTAGTTTACCTGGTTTCCATCTGCCTTTCTTGTGTAATTATTAATTACAATTATCATCCACTTTTACTCTCAAAAGTGCCCTGGTTTGAAGGATATATTCTATGGTCACTTGACATATTAGCATGTGACACTGAAAAAACTATGTAAATTTTTCCAGGTTTTTTTCTACACATAGAATAAAATAGTTGAACCAAATAGACTGTGTCTCACCTTCAGCTTTGGTACAAACTGCTTCCTCTTTCTCAGGTGTGTGAAGTCATTCCTTCCCCATCTCCTTGCCAACTGTTCCCACTTTCTACTGGTGCATGTATGTGTGTGTGTGTGTGTGTATATATATATAAAGTGACAATATTAAAAGAGCTTCTGCAGAAACAAAATCAGATTGTGGGGAGAGGGGAGAAATACATAGTTGTGTTAGCAGTAAAAGTGAGGACAATCATATTTGTTTTTTTAAGTTTATTTTTACTTATTTTAAGAGAGAGAGAGAGCATGCACGGAGTGGGACAGAGAGAGGGAGAAAGAATCCCAAGCAGGTTCTGCATTATCAGCATGGAGCCCAACATGGGCTCAAACCCATGAACTATGAGATCATGACTTGAACCAAAATCAAGATACAGAACCTCAAGCAACTGAGCCACCCAGGTGCCCTGAGGACGATCATATTTGAACCATAATACAAAGCATATCCAGGTTATTCTGCAACTATAAACCAAAAATAAAAATCTTACAAATATCCACCATGTACACTGTAAATTTAACAGAATATCAAACTAAATTAGTAATTAAGAAAATTATGTGATTATTTTTGTAATGTCAGTCACTTACTAAGTGGGATCAAGAACCAGAATGGAATTGAACCCCCTTAAAGCAATACTGAATGCTAGAAGATGATGGAGTAAATGGCTTTTGAATCAGGAGGGAGACCTTAATTCCAACCTAGAATTCTAGGCCCAAACAAACTATCATTAAGTATGCACGCTGAATAAATACACTTTCAGAAATGAAAAGTTTTAATAAATTACCTCCCATGCACCCTTTCTCAGGAAGCTACCAAAGGATGTGCCTTAGCAAGACAAATAATGGACTAAGAAAACAGAAGGTATGGGATTCTAGAAATAAGGAAATCCAACACAAGAGAGAGGTGAAGGAAGACTGACAATCTCTCTATGAAGAAAGATACAAAACAGTAGCTCTAGACCGGGCCTAGAGAATCATCTGCTCCGCTTAGACTAACTTGGGGGACTCTGAAAGCAATCGGCAAGAAGGTAACATCTTTAGAACAGCTAACATGTTTGAATGTATGGCGAGGGGGTTTTCACAAGTTGGGGAGATTTTGAAGTTAAATTAGCGGCTCGTCTATAAATATCATACTCAGGGTATACTGATTACTAAATATCTCTATAGCCCGTGGAAGATGGCAAGTGTGTCTGTGTGTGATAGGGAGAAGAAGAGGTAGACACGGGGTGGGAAGCTAATGGATAAATATTTAAAACTGAAGAATCGGAATGCAGATATACAAAACATGCAGCAATTCAATATAGCCTAGTAGTTACATGCGCAGACTCTTGATTCAGACTCTGAGTTTAATTCCCACCACCGCCAATTAATCACCATATGACTTCAGGCGAGTTGCCTTACTGATTTGTATCTCAGTTTTATCATCTGAAAACTGGGGTAGTAGTTTTCTGCCTCCTAAGGTTGTTATGTGGGCTAAATTTCTCAAGTGCTTAGAACAGTACATGGCTCTCCGCAAGCAATATGGGAGGGTTAGCCACTAAGAAAACATTACTAGAGATATGGAAGTAAAATATCAAAAGAATTCAATTGAAAAAGTAGAAAGTGGTTGTGGGGGAAGGGACTGATGCTATAGAAAGAAGATTGTTGCTTTTCATACTTTGTCGGCATTTGACATCTTATTTTAGTTTATGCTCACAAATAACTTCACAAAAAAAAAAACAAGTAAGTTTGAAATGATAGGAATTATACTTTTTCAGTTGAGCCCGGGGTTGGATAAAGCATCTTTTGTTCAGGTGTTTGCAAATGTTGTGATAAGTAGGACAAGGAGAGTGCATGTCATTTCAGACCACTTGCATTAACCTGATTCTTAGATGTAAGCAAGAGATTTGTCGAGCTGGTTTAAATACAAGATGTTGGGGAGCATGCCAGAGACCTAGGCTTTAAAACGGACCGGTGTGCGGGAAGCTACAGCCATAACTATGCCTGGAACCTCACCGCATACCGTGAGCTGAGCCTTCCGTACTGTTCACCGCTGGACTCTGAACACCTCAGTTCACACTTAGATGCTGGAAGTCATTACTGGCAAGGTTGCCACAGCCGTCCCTGAAAATCGGATGCTGGGGCCACCGCAGCCTCGCCAAAAAGAATTTTCCCCTCCTATGTTGCTTTATATTACTAACCCCAGTTCAAATCATGCCCCAGTGTATATGATTGGGGCCGTAAGACAATTATCAAGTATTTATAATTTGTATACCCAAAGACAGGTCCTGCTTCCCTCCAGGAGCCATAGCATAGGTAATTTCCCAATTATAGAACTGGATGACATGGACCCTTCGTTGTCACTTATACTCATTGCCTCTCTAATGGGAGAAGCTCATTATCTACCCCCAATCGACTCAAGCTTAGCAATGTGATTAACTTTGGCCAATCAGATGAGTAACGGTGACATATCCCTTCAGGACAGAAGCATGAAGGGCCATCATAGGGTCCTCCCAATTTATTTTTCCTTGCCTCTGAAAATATGGAAGCATGATAAGATAATGCTTCTATCAGTCTAAGTCCCTGAGTGACTACAACAAACAAAATCTCCTTGCCAAAACTGTGGTGGATATATAACTGACTATAACTGACTATGGTGATAGAGTTGCTGGGAAGTCAAAAAAGGGACAAAGACTCAGCATAGTACTTATCTGTACACCAAACATCTTGAAACTTGTCAAACTTCTTAATTATCAGCTAATGACTGTGAGAGCAGCTTCTCTGACATTATTCCAGAAAACTGTTCTTAGATGCCCTTTGTTTGCCTTTGACCTATACTCTTTCAGAGTCTATTTCTATCTAGTTACTATGCTTTATCTCTCTTTCCCACTCTTGCCCTATGGAATCAACTCTGATACTTGTTTTCCTAAACCTTGACTCTGGCTTATTTCAGACATAGAGAAGTAAACAAAACAGACCAAAATTCCAGGTCTTCAGAGCTGACATCCTAGTGGAGGGAAAATGGTAGAGGGGTTTATGGTAAATACCATAGAAATTTAAACATTAAATTTAAACCTTGGTCAGGGTTAGTCCTCATTAAGAAGGTGATATTTGAGCACAGATTTGAAGGATTACGGAAGTGAACCATGCGGTCATCTGAAAGAAAAGTATTGCAGGCAGAAGGAACTGGCAATGCACACTCTCTGAAACAAAAATATACCTAGAATTTTTGAAGAACACCAAAGGGGTCTTTTGGGAAACTCCTAACTTGTTAGTAAACATGGGTACCTACTTTCTTTGATATAATACATTTTTTTCTAATTTATGATTGCACAATCTGGGCTTCCAGATATGCCTTTGGCAATATCATCTACAAGTTTATATCCTCATAGAAGAGAAAATTCTCAGTTCCTTTTATCTTACTTTTATACCAGTAAATTATTTGGCCATAATTATCCCAGAGATTTGGGCAGGGGAACTTTCCACAATCAATTACAACTTATTGTCATGACCCATTCCACTCACATTCTTTCTTGGAAGTCATCAAGAGTCCATATTTGGCCCAAAACAACCACCACTGGAGACTGTAATCTCTAGGTGTCATGGAAGATGTTTAAGTGCTTGAAGAACTGATGGCCATTTTATAAAAATAAAAGAAAAGGGCAATAAAAAGACGTGTTCACAGATGTCTTCCCATCCTCTGAGAGCAGCATGAGAAAGCACATTGGAGCCGACCTCAGTTTTCAAATCAAATATACATTCCGATAGCTGAGTCGTTTGAAGTTTGCCCCGTGTGGTTTAGCGGGCGGTATAAGATGTCAAATAAAGCATAGTATAAGATGTCAGTGCCCTTTTGGACCAAGCAACTTCTGCATTTTCAACAGGGGCAAAATTACATTCATAAGAGTAGAAAACACCCACTGCCATGAACGAGACCCTTCTTGTCTTTAGAGCAAGTCTTTTCAAATATTTCAAGATTAAAATAGAACGTGCCAACAATACCTATAATCAACTTTTCTTCCCCAATACCTGTCACTCCCTAGACATCACTTAACCTCCTAAGGGAATGCATTCAAGGTTTTCGCTTTATTGGGTTACTGTAGACCCACGGAATCAAGCACTGTGCATGCAGACGTCCTACAGTTGACCAAGTCTAAATTTTGATAGTGAGAATGCAAATATATTTCCATTGTATTTGACTATTAAATCGTAACCCAAGGACAGCACCCAAGAGACGGAGGTTAAAGGTAGGTTAACATGATGGTCACCCAGTAGTAGCACTAGAGTTCACAGAATAGCAACAATACCACACCTCTTTGTGCACTTCTAAAATTCGGGAATTATGGGTTTGCAATGATGAAAAGAGGAAAAATGAAAAAAAAAAAAAAAAAAAGAAAGAAAAAAGAAAACAAAAGAAAAAAAAAGGAGAGAGGGGAAATTTAAACATGTAAACTTCGATGTTGTAAATGCTACCAGCTGAATGACTTTAAGCAAATTCTTTTTTTCTTTTTTTAAATGATTAAAAGGATGTTTTAAATGTTTCAATTATTTGATTTTCATTTTACACAGTGTTATACTGGTTTCAGGCGTACAATGTACTAATTCAACTTCCATACAATACCCCGTGCTTATCACAAGTGCCCTCCTTAATCTCCATCACCTATTTCACCCATCCCCCACCCACCTCCTCTCTGGTAACCATCAGTTTGTTCTCCATAGTTAAGAGTCTGTTTCTTGGTTTGTCTCTCTTTCTCTTTTTCCTTCGCTTATTGTTTTGTTTCTTCAATTCCACATATGAGTGAAATCATATGATATTTGTCTTTCTCTGACTTATTTCACTTAGCATTATACCCTCTAACTCCATCCATGTTGTTGCAAATGGCAAGATTTCATTCTTTTTATGGCCAAACAATATTCCATATATATATATATGGATATATATATATATATATATATACACGCCACATCTTTTTTATCCAATCATCAGTCGATGGGACACTTGGGCTATTTCCATAGTTTGGCTATTGTAGATAATGCTGCTATAAACACAGGGGTACATGTATCTCTTCGAATTAGTGTTTCTGTATTTTGGGGGTAAATACCCAGTAGTGTGATTACTGGATCATAGGGTAGTTCTATTTTTAACTTTTTGAGGGACCTCTATAGTGTTTTCCACAGTGGCTACACCAGTTTGCATTTCCACCAACAGTGCAAGATGGTTCCTTTTTCTCCACATCGTCACCAACACTTGTTTTTTCTTGTGCTTTCAATTTTACACATTCTGACAAGTGTGAGGTGATACCTAATAGTAGTTCTGATATGTATCTCCCTGATGATGAGTGATGTTGAGCATTTTTTCTTGTGTCTGTTGACCATCTAGATGTCTTCTTTGGAGAAATGCCTGTTCAAGTCTTCTGCCCATTTTTTAATTGGATTATTTGGTTCTACGTGTTGAGTTGTAGAAGTTCTTTATATATTTTGGATACTAACGTTTTATTGGATATGTCATTTCCAAGTGTCTTCTCCCATTCAGTAGGTTGCCTTTTAGTTCTTTTGGATTTTTTTCTTCCTTTTCTGTGCAGGAGCTTTTTATTTTGACATAAAAATAGCCCAATAGATTATTTTGGCTTTTATTTTCCTTGGACTTTAGGCAAATTCTTAATTTCTTTAAGCTTCTGCTTTGTCAACCTTAAAAATGGGCCATAATCTATCAATCTCTAATATTTTGAGGATTAAATGAACCAACACATGTAAAGTACCTAAAACAACACCTTGTATATAAAAGGCAGTCAACAACTTTAGTTTCTTCTTCCCTTATTTTATAGATGATTAAACAAAAGCCCATGCAGCATCAGAGAACCGCCCAGCATTGGTCATCTAGTGAATTAATGATAGAACTAAGGCCCAGCATTGGTCATCTAGTGAATTAATGATAGCACTAAGGCAGATTTTTAAAACTTTAATCTAGTGCTCCTTTGATATTTGGCAAATTTTCACCATCAACTTTTTCTTGACCTTTTATTTTCATCAAATCATATTTCATTTGTTACACTATGGGGCTGAAAATGGGACCAACTCAAGTTGTGACTACATAAGAATAAATGTCACTAATGGAAGGAACTATTACAGAGTCTAAATTCAGAATTTTGATTCCTAACACTGACTTTGGGGATTAAGGTACCAATGGCCATTTGGATCCCTTCCACGACACTCATGACATACCAGGGAGCCTTGTTCTCATCCTCACTGGATGTTAGTAGGTCACAAATGTGGAAAATTATTCTTTTATGGCATAACAGGATCACCTGGTACTAAAAGTGTCTCCAGGAATTCTGTTGGCTTTCTTTGGGACTTATCCCAGAGAGCTCCCAATCACAGATGCCAAACAGTCTCTTCCTTTATCACCAGCTGCTATGTGGCTAGTCTGGATCAAGACAGTATAATGGGTAAGAATAGAGGATCGGGGTTCAGCTGTCTGGGTTCAAAGCCAGTTCCACCATTTACTTGTTAGGTGACTTGAACAAGTTACTTAACTTCTCTGCACTTTGGTTTCTTCACTATATAAATTTAGTCCCTGTGTATACAGCTTTTAGAAGAGTGGTTGAAACACAGTAAATGTAATATGTTTGCTGTTACTAATATTATCAGGCTCCCTCCAGAGTGTAGGTCTGTCCTGACTTTATAATATCCAATACCAAAATATTTGTAACTTTCTTCTCTGTTGACTGGCATTTTACAATGCTTAATGGATGTTTTCTACATGAGGTACTCCAACTAGCAATTTAAATTCAATGCCTCCAGATTTGTAGAACATGTTAATTGCATCTTCAATTATTTTTTGAAAGAAAGAGGGCATAAGCAAACAGACAAATCCATTCTTTCATATCAGTCCTAATAATTTGATATTAGATTGTACATACTTTGGGAAAATGGGTCTAAAACAAAGTGCCAAGATCTTGCATGCGGTATATATATGGGTACAGTTCTATTTTTTTTCAATCTAGAAACTCAATTTAGGTTAATTGGCTGATATGAACAATAGTACAGCATAGGCTCTGGGATAAGGCTGCCTGGATTGTGAATCCCAATTCCTCACTCACTATCTGTTTGACTTGGGAAATTTTATTAACCTCTTAACTCAGTTTCCTTATTTATAAAAGGTGGATAATAATTATACCTAATGACAAGATTGATACAAGGATTAAATGGGTTATTATAAAGCACTTAGCACAGACTATGGTACATTGGAGTGCTAGATACACATTTGTTCACATAAATAAGGGTTAGATATCATTAGAAAGGCATGAAGGTGACTAGCATGGAATAGAATGATTCCAATATGAGATTTTACCATATGATTCTCACAGGACTTTTTCCTACATCATCCATCAAGACCAAAAGAGACTTTACCCATTCACTGGAGTCACTGAATAAGTCCCTCTTGTGACTTTGTAGGAATGGCCCTGGACCCAGTCCTCCTATGTATCTGAGAAAGTCTTCTCTGGCCCTAGAATAGGCACGTTACCAGGCTTATTAAGCTTAAAGAAACATATTGGACTTGAGTAGTCAATGCAACAGTGATAGCCATATTTCTCTGCCTTTTGCCCTCATCTGATTGCACAGAACGTTAACTCCCTATAAATTACCCAACAAACATTCTAGGGAGATCCAACGCAAGACCATACTTGTGTTTGAGAATTTTGCCTGATATTAATGCCTATTTTAAATATGTTGATTTCTTGAAGACAACCCAACCTTTGGAAATCACATAGATGTCTCAAAGAGTTTCAAATGACACCTGCCCCAAACCAAACTCAATTACCCCTCTTCCCTTCACACTATCCTGGTTCCTTCTGAGTTCTTTGAGTTCCCTTACCCAAACTAGAAAATGTGGGGTTGTGTGCAACATCTCACACTTTCTCTTTACCCCCTCAACCCTCAATCAAGTGTGGAATCCTAATAATCATGCTTCTAAGATGTCCTATAATAATCCTCCTCTCCCATAGTGACTATTCTGATCATACCTTCCATTGTTCATGAACTAGGAGGTGATACTGAGACTTCATTCTTACTTGCCTGGCTGGGTGGCCAAAAATGGATTGGTTGAGGGTAAAGTTACATAAGAGAAATAGCTGCTTTCAAGAATCAGGCAAATAAGCTTTATGGAATGACACAGGAGCTATGAAATGAGTGAAAGGTGTACATTAGTACAGAACATGAAACTGGTCAGATTCTGGCTAAAGTGAAATATAACCTATGGTTATAATGTGCCATTTGCATGCATGCTCCATCTACTCTACTCCATGGCAAGCTTTTCCATGGAAAGGTCTGTGTCTTGATTAAGCTCTGTATTAACCAAAGTATTTTCATCATACCTAAACAAAAAGTGTTTATAAAGCAGACAAATGTTGTGGCAGTGGGAACTGCTGTTTTCAAGAATAAGTAAAGTTTCTTTCTGAACAAGAGTTCTACAATTCTCAGCTCCTCAGATACTTTCTCTGAGATTATAACTTTTAGCTCACAGCTCCGGTCCTTCAGTTTCATTTAAATTATCTCTCTCCCAATTCATGCTGTACCTTTTATTTGCCTATAAGCAAGCTCATTTATCTAAATTCTACTTACTCATCAAGGTTTAGAAGATGTCAGACTGGAAGGTGATACGCTGCAGGGGAAGGGCAGAAACTATGGAGTTGGTTCTCACTGGGTTCAAATTCTGCTTGAGCAGAATTAGCTATATATTGCTCTAGGCCAATATCCTTACCTCTGTAACCCCCCACTTTTCTCATCTTTAAAAAATGTATGATTAGGAACATTCCATGAAGAAATGCTTTGAGAAATTAGTCATCTACTGTGTTTGATGTTTTTTGCTCTCACTTGAGACACAGACAATATTAGTTTCCCTCCTGTTAGACAGATCAGTCAGCACTTATTATTTCTTCTGAAAAATCATTTTGCCTATGTTTTTTAATGGGGTAGGCTGTGTCTTCTCTTGGGAGTCTTGGAAATTTATACAAACAAGGGCCCTCCTGTCACTTCCAATGGCTTTATACAGGTTTCAGGGGGTCATTAGCCATGCTTACAGAGGATCTCCCTGAAAATTTCCTCAACTCTGCTACTCTTTTGACTACACTATGTTTGGCGTTTGCAGTTTTTAGACTTCTTTTCCATATTCTTAGAGAAAATAATAATAGGGAGCCCTCACACTTAGTTTTAAGCTCATGAATGAAACTACAAAATGTATGGTCAGGGGTAGAGACAGAAATTAAAAAAAAAAAAATAGCAGCCATTAAGTGATTACTGTCCATTGTAGGGGTGAGGGGTACCTTTTTCTAATGGTTTATATAAGGCAGGGCATTCTCACATGCCCAGAGCACTTGCCCTTGTGGAGCTGATGTGCTGGTGACCAAAAATTTCCTGCTATAGGATATAATGTCATGAAGGCTCTTGTTTTTGTAAAGATTCTTTTCTTGGTTGAAAGAAAAAAAAACAAGCTGTTTGTTTGTTTGTTTGTTTTTATTAGAGTGGGGTTAATTCTCCCCAAATGGATCTATTGATTCAATTGAAATCTCACCAGGATTTTTTTTGTAGAATTGCAAAAGCCGATCCAAAAATGGAAGGGAGGGATTCTATTCATGGGTAGTTGGAGTGGATGTACTTTATCCTTTTTATCCCACTAAGCACATGAAATACTCTGGACTTTACATATAAAACAATCATACGAAGGCTGAAAGATGGACAGAAGGGAGACTAGCTAGGGACCTGAGACCTGCAAAATAACATGGAGGTAACTTCTCTGGGTTTCCTTTCTGACGAACAGATCCTAAACTTGGTAGAGAAGCCAGCGATTTGGAAATACCACTAGGACAACAAAATTCTTAACATAAGCCTGCTCTCTTTAGCCAAAGCACCAGGAAAAGGACAACTTAGCAAGACAGGAAACTTTTAGACAATAACGTCTCTACATCACCCAAATACAAAAGATTAAACTGGGACCCCAATCTCACCAACAGCAACAAAGACTAAGAAGGAAACTTGCCTAGCTTTCTACCCATACTCGGCTGTTAGTGAGTTGCCTTGATCATCCTGCCCCATAACTTGGGGTTGTGCCAGAGAAGATTAGCTGGCTGGCTGTCTCCCCAGTTCCAGTGGAGATCATATGGGGAACTTGGACTTCCCTTCTACCTAGCAGTAATGAGGGTTCCTACTTACTTTCTAGTTGGACAGTGCCAAAGGAGGCCAATGGAAAGCCAGGACCTTCACCACTAACCGGCAGTAAAGAGGGCATCTCTATCCATGGGGTCAGTTGAAGCAATACGGGGAGCAGTAATAAGACACACCTACCTCCCCCAGCAAAGGAAGTATCAGTGGAGGCCTACTGGGGATCCAAAACTCCCATCACCACCTACCAGAAACCAGGAGTACCCCCCTCAAGTATTAACAGAGGATTAGAAAAATATGCAAAGAGGGACACCTGGGTGGCTCTGTTGGCTAAGTGTCCTACTTCAACTCAGGTCATGATCCCATGGTCCATGAGTTTGAGCCCTGCGTTGGGCTCTGTGCTGAGAGCTTGGAGCCTGGAGCCTGGAGCCTGCTTCAGATTCTGTGTCTCCCTCTCTCTCTACCCCTCTTCCACTCACACTCTGTCTCTCTCTCCCTCAAAAATAAGTAAACATTAAAAAAGTTTAAAAAAAAAAGAAAAGAAAAATATGCAAAGAAATGATGAAGAAAAATTCTAAACTTTGGCAAAAAACATAAGTCTACAGATTCAAGAAGTTGAACATAATCTATACATGATAAACTTAAAAGAAATTCCATCCTAAGCACATTATAGTCCACCTTTTGAAATAAAGACCAAACAAAATATCTTGAATGCAATGAGAGAGAAATGACACCTTACTTACAGAGATAAAAACAATGTAGATGACAGAGTATTTCTCATCAGAAACCACAGTGGCCAGAAATGGCACATTTTTCAAATGATAAAAGAAAAGATGACATCACAACCCTGCATGTGTATGTCCCAAACAAAGAGCCGCAAAATATGAGAAGCAAAAATTGCTTGAAGAGAAAGGATAGTCAAGTCCACAATTAGAATTGAAGACTTTAACATACTTCTCTCTACACAAAAAATTAACAACACCATCACCAATAAGATCTAATGGACATTGACAAGACACTTGAACCAACAAAGCACAATACAGATTATTTCCAGTGTCCACAGAATATCTATTAAGATATCCCATATCCAGGGCTATAAAACAAACTTCAACAAATTTAAAAGAATTAGAATCATTCAGAAAGTGCTTTCCAACCATGATGTAATCAAAACTAGAAATCAATGACAGAAAGATAATGAGAAAATCTCCAAACACTTGGAAACTAAAGAACAAGAGTCTAAATATTCAATGGGTTAAAGAAATTTCAAGGGGAATTTAAAAATCCATTTAACTGAATAAAAGTGCAGCATAATACAACTTCTGGGACATAGCTAAAATGGTATTGAAAGGGAAATTTATAGCACTAAATTCACACATTAGAAAAGAGGAAAAATCTCAAGTTAATAACCTAAGCTCCTCCTAAAATGTCAACATAGAGAAGAGCAAATAAGCCAAAAAACAAGCAGAAGGGAGAAAATGATAAAGTTAAGTGTAGAAATAAATGAAATTGAAAACAGAAGAATATAGAAAAACAATGAAACAAAGGGCTGGTTTGAAAAGATCAATGGCATTGACAAACCTCAAGCAGGACTGACACAATTTGCCAATATTAGGGATGAAATAGGAGGTATTACTACGGACCCTGCAGACATCAAAGAGGTAATAAGGATAGCGAAGAGAAGCCCTGCGTACATCCATTTTACAACTTAGATGGAATGGACCAAAAAGAAAGGATTTTTAAAAAGAATTAACCATAAAAGGCACAACTGATAAATTGGATTTAATAAATTTAAGAACTTTTGTTTCTCATAAAATACCATGATGATAGTGCAGAGAAAAGCACAGAGAGATTTCATAGTGTACATATTTGACAAAGGACTAATATCCAGAATATATAAATAACTCCATTGAATCAGGAAAAAAGACATTCAGACAACTGAGTAAAAGATGGACAAATGCCTTGAACAGGCTTTTAGCAGAAAAGGATTCTAAATGAGTGACAACCCATGCAAAGATGCTAAAGATCATTAGTTATCAGAGAAATGCAAACAAAACCACTACATATCCATCAGAATGTCCAAAATAAAACACGTGGAAATACCAAGAATTGGTAAGGATTTAGGTCACCTGAACTCTTCACAGACTGCTGGCAGGAATATAAATTGCTGAAGCCACTTTGAAAAATCGCTTGGCAGCCTCCATAAAACCAATGATACGCAGACCCTGTGATGAGAACATTCACTGTTGGTATGAACCCAAGAGAAATATGTATTTAGGTATGCAAAAATATGTACCAAACATTCATCGCAGCATTATTTTTTCATAACCTAAAACTGAAAACAGAGCAAAAGTCCAGGAACAAGAAAATGGAGAAACTGTAAATGTTTATAAATGAGATATTCTAAAGCAATCAAAGAAATAAATTACTGCTACACGCAACATGATAAATGTCATACACCAGATGTTGAGGGCAAGAAGCCCCAGTCTCACAAGAATATGTACTATGTAATTCCATTTAATAAAGTTTAGAGACAGACAAAACTAGAACCACATTTTGTAATTTGATTAATGACTGGGAAGAAGAAGGAAGGAAGCTTCCAGGATACTGCTAATCCCCTGGGTCGTGGCTTGCTCTGGGTTGTGGCTACATGGATGTGTATACTTTTTAAAATTCATTGACATGCTCGCTTTAGACTTGTAAGCTTTTCTGCATGTACGTTATACTTGAATAAAAATGTTTTCAAAAATTATAAGGATTTGGCCATTCGTTGGATGCAGGCAGTAAGGAGAAGTGGCCATTGGTCTCTGGCATGAACAAGTGGGGCAATGGAAAAGTCGTCCAAGGTACAAAGCAGGCTGGGAGGCAACACTGCTTAGTGGTTCACCGCATGGGCTCCAGAGCTACAACGCCTTGGTTTGAATCCTGGTTCTGTTACGAATTCTAGGAGTTTAGGTGAATTGTATAACCTCTTTTGCCTCTGTTTCCGCAACTGTGAAAAGGTAAGGCTAAGAGTAGCACTTACTCCATTCATTGGCTTAGTGTGATGATTAAATTATTCAGTATTGGTATGGTACTTAAGTTAGTGCTTTATAGAAGTATATTTTATATATGTATTTTTTTATTTTAGAAAGAGAGCAGGGAAAGGGGGCAGAGAGAGAGAGAGAGAGAGAGAATCTCAAGCAGGCTCCATGCTCAGGACAGAGTCCAACCTGGCGCTCGATCCCATGACTCTGGGATCACGACCTGAGCTGAAATCAAGAGTCAGATGCTCAGCTGACTGGGCCACCCAGTCGCCCCTATATATGTATTTTTTTAATAAAATAAACATTGAGGGGTCCAGTTTAGGAAGGAATTAGAGAATTCAGTTTTGGACAAGTTGAGTTGGAAACATATCTCTCTCTCTATATATATATATGGATACATATGACAGAGATTGTGGGAATACAGGTGTTGACTGAAACCCTATGAACGCACAAGAGTCCTCCAGGAAAAGCATATATTAGAACTATTGATAGAAAGAGGATAGAGCCATGGACAAGAATTACCCACGATGTGGAGGAAGAATGGAAAGACAGCTTCATGGACAGTCAGAAGTGCATGCTTTCTCAGGAGCCAAGGAAATAAGACACGTCCTGCAGGGAGAGGAAAAATATAATTGGATTGTTGGTTAGAAAATCAAGGGTTACCTTAGCAAGATTCGTATCACTCCAGCAGGGGGGTGGAAGGCAGCTCAGAGGGGCTCACGCAGGAACGGAAAGTGAGGAAGTGGGGAAATAAAACAGGTGTGACTTCACTTAGGAAAAGCTTGGAAGAGAAAGAGAAAGGAACTGGAGAGAAGTTGGTTTCCTCAGGACACTGTGTGGCCTCTAGGCTGAGGGAAGGAGCAAAGCCGTCTGCAGGAGGCTCAGGAGACAAGAGAGGGAGAGGAGGCCAGGGGGCTGGGTGGGGGGTGGGGTGGGGGGGCGCTGTCTAGAAGGGGCAGACAGAAATGAGGTCAGGGCTTGCATTCACTGAAGCCCTTCTCACCGATGAGCGGGTGTCCTCATCCGACACCAGACTCAGGAAGCCAGCCTGCTCACACTAAATGCTGATGGCTTTTTATGATTGCTTTTGGCAGATCTTCAGTGGTGCTTGAATATAAATATCTCTAAAAGAAGAATATTTGTCTGTTAGGCGGCAATATCTGTGTCTTAAAAGGGAACAGAGGGAGCTGCAAAGAGTAAAATGGATGATGTGTTTCTGGATCTCCTGGGACAGGTTGCTGGGATGGTTGTCATTACCTCTCCTGAGGTCACCTCTCCAGAGCCTCAGCCTGTCCTGGCCTGCAAAGAGATAAAGAGGAGGGAGGGTCATCGTTTCCTTAAGGCGTATAGACCGTCCAAATCTTGAACGCCAACTACTCCAAGGGAGGGATGCCGGTGCCTTTGGCAAACACGTCCTCGGATCACCACCTAAGCTCAGAGGCTTTACCACCCAGGAGTGTGGCTGACATCTAATCTCTGCCCTGTTCGTTCATTACAATCACCTATGGTTAACTGAGTATCTGGCCCCTTTTAGCACAAACCTGCTGGAGGTTTTTGTTTGTTTGTTTGTTTGTTTTTGTTTTCTTGGTTGTTTTTTGGTTTTCCTCAGATTTGCTCACTTCATCCCTTCACTGGTCATTATGGGACACTTCTGGTTTTATCTTCTTTCAGGAAATTATGTTCTTCAGGCCTCTGAAGGAACCCCACTAAAGGAAATACAACCAAGGGGCCATTCAGAAATGTACAGAAAATATTTGACTGTCGGTATAGGAAGCAGAGCTGGGTAAGTGGGAAAGGCAGTGACAGCAGAGTAGTTTTTTAAGCCTGTCGCTTCCAATGCTATGTGTAGTACATGAATAATAATGCTACTTCTACTAATCTTGGAAACTGGAGGAATTCACATAAATTGATTTTTTAGAGTCTTGAAGCTTCCTCATGTAAGATTCGAAAATGAGTTTCTATAAAATTTTGACCACTTGGTATGAAAACCTTTCGGAAACATATTACATTTCCTTTTCTTGATGCCTCGTGTCAACGAGACCTCCGGCCTTTACTGAACGGCTGAGTTTTGTTTCTCCGGGTCTCCACAGACCGACAGCCGCCGAGGTACCTGCGACCGCTTGCCGCGGCACTCGGTGACCTCAGGTGGCCATGCTCTCTCCACCCTTGTGGCTATTCTGTGTAGGATTTATCTCTCATATACAGCCATGAGGACACAATCAAAACATTTACTCTCATTTTAAACATAATTAAAATTACGCAGTCATCTGGATTTCTAGCCCGCAACAGATAAGAAGCCGGGGCTGTCCCAGTGTCTGTTTCTGGCAGCAATCCCATCTAAATCTCTGCTCGAAACCCATGTGGGCTAAATACAGGCGCCGTGATAAACACAACAATAAAGGTAGTAGTGTCTTAGGATTGTGTAACGTTTTATACAAATACACCCTGTTTCTTCATTCAATACACTGTTTGGTCCTAACAAAGACCCCGGGAGAAATAAAATAGCATTTGTGGAACATCTGCTGAGTACCAGGAACGGAGTTAAGCTTGTTGCATTCGTTATTTCATTTCTTCACTCGGTAAATTTTCACTGAGTGGCTACTCTGTGCCAGGCACTGCTCTAGGCCCAGGGAACACTGCAGGGAACAAAACAACCAAAGTCCCTACCCTTGGGTAGCTCATATTTTAGTGGAGTGACAGATAACAACTAACAAGCCAAATAAATACGTATGTGGTGCATCAGATGGAAAGAGTGCTCTGGAGAAAAATAAAGCAGGGACAGAGGTAAAGGATTCAAGGGGGGGGGGGGGGCAGGAGCCATTCTGAGCAGTGGGATTGGGAAGGACTCACTAGAAGGGAACATCCGAGCAAAGAACTGATGGAATCAGGGAATCATCCAAGGAGAGTATCTAGGGAAAAAACATCCTGGTCAGAGGAAAACAGCAAGTGCAAAGGTCCTATGGTGGGAATGAGATTTGTGCCCCAGGAGTAACAAGGAGCCAGTGTGACTGAAATAGAGTAAACAAGAAAAAGAATAGTAAGAGATAATTATGAAGGGTCATCGAGAGAACTTTGGCTTTTCTTCCGAAAAAGAAGGGGAAGCATTGGAAAGTTTTTGAGCAGAAGAGGAGTAAAGACCTGACTATATTTAAATAGAATCATACTGATTTCCGTGATGAACTCTGAAGATATAGACTCAAGGGGGATTGTTGATGAATCAGATGTGGGATTTGAGAATCAAGGCCTACTCCTAGGTTGGTGGCCTGATCAATCAAAAGAATAGTTTTGCTCTTCCTGGAAATGTCAAAGATAAGGGGAAGGGAGGAGCAGATCTGGGGGGGAAAGCATAAGATCTTTGTTCTAGACATGTTCATTTTAAGATGGCTTTCCCACATTCAAATGGGAATATCAAGGAGACAGTGGGTGTATGCATTTTATTGGCATTTATTTTTTTCAAATCGGAGGCGGATGCGAGAAGATTGGATCAAGAGTAGGCAGGGAGAAGTTAGCTTTGGAGAAAGAGCATTTCTTTTTCCCTTGAGATACTTGCTAGTTGAGATAGTTGAGAAGCTCGGTGAAGACAGAAGGAAATAAGGAAGTAGAGTGTAAGTCAGAGAGCTCATTCAGTTGGCCTCAGACTTCAAATGAAAGAATAGGCAAGTGTAAGGAACATACCATAACCTCTCAGGCAGGACTTGCAAATATGTAGCGAATGTGCAACCAGGGTCTGTTCTAGCCCTCGACGAAGACATCACTAATCGACCACAGCGCTCTTTCCTGCTGATCTGGGAAGCAGCCTCCATCTGATCTGGCTCTACCCTTCTCAGCTCTACCCTTGCCAGCCCCAGCACAGCACTTAGGTCTTGAAACTAAACCAATTGCCAAACCTACTCCAGAGTGAGCTCAAGGCTTTCCCCTCTACTCACTCCATCCCGAAAAAGAAGCAGTTTGGATAAGAGTCAAGTATGAACTGGAGTTGTCATGGACACAAAATTAGGTTTCCTTAGTAAAGGGTGACATTTGCTGTGGGAAGATGGAAGGTGTTGGAACAGAACCGGATGGCAGCTCTTTTCCTCAGTATCTCCCCCATCCTGCTCTCTACTGGAGAGACGCAGACATATCGCCTCCCCTTGGAAGGCCAACGGAGAACTTCTTCTTCATTATTTTCTTGGAATTTTGCCCCTGCTGTAAGTAGACCCACTTTACTGTAGGTACCATTTATCCTTGGGCATATAACAACCTGCAGTTAGAAGAGGCAGAAAATTCTTCTGGGCCACTCAAGAAGGGCTTCCTGGAGGAAGACTATTTTGAGCACCTGTTCATTAGGTGGACCAATGAGAAAGGCAAAGTCTAGACAGGGAGGATGCATGTAAGACTGTGTGTGAGGACGGGGCACAAGCAAAGAGGCATCAGGGAATGGTGGACCCATCACCATTCGTGAGCGGCAAGGTGATGTTGGAAGGGAATGTGAGGACGTGAAGGCAGCAAAAGCACAACTAGACAGAAAGGTTGTAGTCAGACTACTAAAAACACTGAGGCTCGAACAGGATGCTGTAACTTCTACAAAGCTGAAGAATGGCAAAAGGGTGTTTCTTTTCTTTTCTTTTAAATTTTTTTTAACGTTTATTTATTTTTGAGACAGAGAGAGACAGAGCATGAACGGGGGAGGGTCAGAGAGAGGGAGACACAGAATCTGAAGCAGGCTCCAGGCTCTGAGCTGTCAGCACAGAGCCCAACGCGGGGCTCGAACTCACGGACCACGAGATCATGACCTGAGCCGAAGTCGGACGCTTAACTGACTAAGCCACCCAGGCGCCGCTCATTTTCTTATAATACAAATATCCGCCCATTTAAAGCCTTACTAGAAACTATGGGCTTCACAGACATTACTCATTTCATTCTGCAACAACCCTGTGAGGTAGGGAGTTAGTATACCCATTTTACAGATGAGAAAACAGAGGCACAGAAAGGTTATGTGATCCAAGGTAACACAGTTAGGAACTGATTGAATCAGAATTGATAGCTGAATCATCTAGCTCTTTAAATTCCTTGGGGGGCGCCTGGGTGGCGCAGTCGGTTAAGCGTCCGACTTCAGCCAGGTCACGATCTCGCGGTCCGTGAGTTCGAGCCCCGCGTCGGGCTCTGGGCTGATGGCTCGGAGCCTGGAGCCTGTTTCCGATTCTGTGTCTCCCTCTCTCTCTGCCCCTCCCCCGTTCGTGCTCTGTCTCTCTCTGTCCCAAAAATAAATAAACGTTGAAAAAAAAAATTTAAAAAAAATAAAAAAAATAAATAAATTCCTTGGGACAAGACCCATGTTGGGTGTTATTATTTTTTAATACCCCTCCCCCCACTTCCTGATGTGGGCAAAGAAATCCATCATGGTACCTGGTATATCTCAGGCACTCAGTAACCTTTGCTGATATCAGCCAGAGACCTCTCTGTCTTACCTTCACATAGTCTTCCTTCCCAATATCCTAAGAGAGCCTCAGAGCACCATTTTATCGTGAAGATTGGCAATTCTAGCAAATCTGGCTGAGTTCGGTGCATGACTCAAATGGCAGTGTAACAGCCCCATGCGGTAGCCACCGTCTCCAGCTGAGGCTCAGCAAGGCTAAATAACTTACCCGGAGTCACACAGTAAGTTGCAAGGATCCTGAGGGACCTGGCCACCTCTAGCACCCACTCCCCACCGCCTCCCCCCACCTGCCTCCCTTCCCACCTCGTCCCAGTAGAAATGAGCCTGCCTCGGCAGGCCCCAAAGACAGCTCGCTTCCTGACGGTCCCCCACAGTGGAGGATGGATTTGCTAGGCTCTGGCTGGGCTGTTTTGTGCAGTGACCAAGGGCACACATTTTGTTAGACATTCGGCCTGAATGAGGGGCTCAGGCCTTTAGTTTGTGGCTGTGGAACAGAGAAAAGCCAACTGACCCAGAAGGGGATTGAACTTGTGACCCAGATTTCAGAGCACCGGGCTCTAACCGCTGGGCTGCAGACACAGCACCTCCAGAGCGAGGTTTTTAAGGGAGACCTGCCTTGCATTTTAAATCCCGTGCCCTTCTCTCCAATGCCCCCTCCTCGGCGCTGAAGATTAAGAAACTGAGGTTCATGCGAGAGCAGAGCGAGAAGAAAATAAATCGTGATTTAAATTCATGCCCCTGGACGCGTAGCTTAGCCCGCTGAACCCCTCTCGCTTCATCTCTGCCACCTCCATTCTGTGATTTATTTCAGGCGATGGCCCTCTGTGTATGTGTAAAAATCCCCCTGAATGCTTTCCCCTGAGGGCAGTCAATGCGTCTCTCTGAAGTTTAGCGCCAATGCTGATGTGTGCAAAGGGATGAAAAACGTACATTTTCAAGTCTCCCCAAAGCTTCGAGCCAAAAGAAAAAAAAAAAGAAAAAGAAAAAAAAAAGTTGTCCATTCCCCTTTTTCAGCCCTCGCACTTCAAATGCTAATGAAAAGTGTGTTGTCTTGGGCCGTGAATAGGTCTAAAATGCTCTGGTTTGGAAGTATTTGCATACCCTCCTGAATAGGGAGGCAGCCAGCAGACAGGATTAGCTCTACACATCAACTCCTCCGAAAAGGAGCTGACAGGGCTGAAGAAAATTGAGTGTCGGCAAAAGCCTGACTGGAAGGTGGGGTGGGGAGACAAGTATCTTCTCCGGAGACTCATCCTTTCCTTCTTTCTCTCTCTCCAAAAAAAAAAAAAAAAAAAAAGCGAGGGTGGGGGGGTGGGGTGGGGAAAATACACCGAGTAGGTGAACTATTCCAAGTAAAGGAATTTGGAAAAAGGGGGGGGGGGGATCTTAACCCATCACTCAAAAACAATTGGCAACTTCTTAATTTTGCAGTTCACCACATGCATGCAGTTTTTATTTTTACGTCTTTATGTTTCTTTCATTGAAGCGTAGTTGACATACAGCATGCGGTTTTTAAATAGCTGCAACTGTTTTGCATTTCTGATGTTCATTTGATATCATGCCTTCTTCCGTTTTTCCTATATGTAGCTCTGTAAAGTGTTTTTATTGGCCGCTTAGTCTTCCTTTGTTGTATAATGCGTTCCTCTTCCTTAATTACAGTAAGTGTCCTCTTGCTGATCACGCTTGATTCTGATGAGATGTGTCTTTAGAATTAATCTCTCCAGGGTTTTTTCAGGCCCAAATGGCATGAACATCTTCATAATTTTTCTCCTCTTACTGATTTGTGAATTACCGACTCAGGGTGGTATCAGAAGTGTGTGAATTTCCCAGTTTCCCTTCAAACATGCAATCTGTCCCAATGATCATTCTTATTGAATGTTAGAGTTCCTAAGATCTCCACTTTGATATGCTTTAGCGTCTCTGAGTTGGTATCTTTTTCCTATCCATCTCTTTAATACCTATCTCTTTGATCACTAACAAGAATTAAAATGTTTTCATTTGCGCGTTTCCTATGTGTATTTTCTCTTGGAGGATTTACCTGGTTTTTGCTCATTTATCAAATGGAATGTGGACTTCTTTTATAAACTTGAATTGGTCTTTGCAAATATTAATATGAGCACTTCAGATGCAAATAAATAGTTCCAGTCTGCTGCTTTGTTGATGTTTTGTTCTTTAGCATGGTATAAGCACATTTGAGACTTTGCATATTCCAACTAAACTGTCCTGTTGTTTGTGGTTTCTACAAATCTTTTGTATAGAACACTGAGCTGCAGCCTAAATGCAAGACAACGTGTCAACTTACACTGTAGCTGAAGGTGGAGAAAGTAGTGAAGGACACGGGACAGCTCTGAGCTGAGAATTAAATGAAGCACATCTCCAAGCTTGATATCCTGGATTCTATGACATACCTGCCCTTCTTTGTGCATCTATGGAACCCAGTGATCAACAGCCATTGGACGATTGCAGGACAGTCTGATGTAAGCTCTCAGGGATTCCTGCTTTCCAGACAAGGATGGCCAGGGCTCATTTCTCTGGCCACTGTTTTGTTAGCATAACAGTACAAAAGAAATTAACCATACTGCATCAAAAAATTATTTCTTGTTAGTAGTGAACCACAGATTAATTCATTAAAGACATTTTTGCTCTTCGTATCTAACATAAAGGCTATCAGCTTGCATGAAAAATGCATTCGATTTTTTTTTGTCATTAGAACATTAGAGGTGAATCAAAACTGTCAGACTCTAAGGAGCAGGTGAATTAGGCATCTGCCTTTGACTTTTTTGAGTTTTGGACTTAAATTTTCTATCAAGGAAGCTCAGAAGATACAAAAAATTCATCTTCCTCCTTACAAGAATGGCATACAGGGTTGTATTAAAGAAACGTTATGCACAACGGAAACACTGGGAGTTTTTAAATCTCTGTCCCAAGAGATCTTTAGAAGCAGGACACTACAAACAAGTTTGCTGATGTGTAGGTGCAACTCTTCGTTTTAAAAGAACTTATTTAAAAGCTTTCTAAAACTATTATTTTGTGTTTTTGTGTCTATCATAAACATTATGCTCTGTAATAGTTACCCTCATTTTGAAAACTTTTTAAAGAAGCTTTTTTATTTCCTTGTTAAAACTCTCAAAACTTTGAGCCAAGTAGGGATATAAACTTTGAGCCAAGAAGGGATATAAAAGGGAAAATAATGCAAATGTGTGTGTGTGCGTGTGTGTGTGTGTGTGTGTGTGTGTGTTTAATAAAGCTCTACCTTCCTATCTACTTCCCTCCCTCTCTCCCTTCCTACCTCCCTACCTTCCTACCTATCATCTACCTACCAGATGTGTGCACATCAGCACACATTCATTCATTGAGCATCTAACCAATACAGTGTTTTTTCTCCTAGGTATTTCAAGGACAAAGATAGAGATCACTTGCTTTCATGAGAATGAAGATAAATCACAATAAATGATAACATATGCTACATACTAAATTTGTGGCAATATGTAGCTCATACCAGTCCCCAGAGTGTTCTGGTCTGAGGTGATACAAATACAGAAATGGAGAATCTACATTTAGAAACTTGCATAGAAATTTGACAAGGTGATTTTATGTTTGTTGAGTCTCATAATTATGTATCTGGCCTTGTATTTCATATGGCTTTGGGTTTTTTTATTCCTTTATTCTAGTTGTTTATTTTTATTATATTTTGCAAAAACAGAAGTCTGTGAATGGTAATTTTAAAAACAAAGCTTGGTCCTTCACTCTGAATAGCAGAGACAGAACATATGCACTTACATATCCACACACGGCTAAGTGTCCTGTCTGCAGGAGAGAAATACCCTGTGGGGGAGTGTGCATGTGAGTTTCCCTTGTCCTCAATTGTTGTCAGAAAAGGAAGTTCTTGGGGCGCCTGGGTGAGTCAGTCGGTTGAGCGTCCAACTTCGAGTCAGGTCATGATTTCATGGTTCGTGGGTTAGAGCCCCACGTCAGGCTCTGTGCTCACAGTGCGGAGCCTGCTTGGGATTCTCTCTCTCCCTCTCTCTCTCTTTCTCTCTCTCTCTCTCTCTCTCAAAATAAATAAACTTTTTTTAAAGGTGAAATTTTTTTTTTTTAATTTTTTTTTTCAACGTTTATTTATTTTTGGGACAGAGAGAGACAGAGCATGAATGGGGGAGGGGCAGAGAGAGAGGGAGACACAGAATCGGAAACAGGCTCCAGGCTCTGAGCCATCAGCCCAGAGCCTGACGCGGGGCTCGAACTCACGGACCGCGAGATCGTGACCCGGCTGAAGTCGGACGCTTAACCGACTGCGCCACCCAGGCGCCCCAAGGTGAAATTTTTAAAAAGATAAAAAGAAAAGAAAAGGAAATTCTTTCTTTGAAACTCTACCTCTTCTGTCTGTCCCCTGAGAAATCTTTCTCTACCTTTGTATCTTCAGAAGCTGTTATCTTTCAAGATAATGATTATCACCATATGATCTTGATGGTTTAGTACCAAAGAATGAAAGTCACATTTCCTGCTGAAACACAAGTATCTGGATGAAGTCCAAATGGTTTATTTTTGCTTTTGTTTCCCTTGCCTCAGGAGACATAATCTAGTAAGACGTTGCTACGGCTCATGTCAGAGAAGTTACTGCCTGTGTTCTCCTCTAGGATTTCAATGGTTCCATTTCTCAAATTTAGGTCTTTAATCTATTTTCAATTTATTTTTTTGTAAGAAAAACAGTTTCTTTTGCTTGTTGCTGTCCAATTTTCCCAACGCCATTTGTCGAAGAGATTTTTTTTCCCATTGGATATTCTTTCCTGCTTTGTCAAGGATTACTTGACCATATAGTTGTGGGTTCATTTCTGGGTTTTCTATTCTGTCCCATTGACCTATGTGTCTATTTTTGTGCCAGGACCATACTGTCTTGATCACTACAGCTTTGTAATATAGCTTGAAGTTAGTAATTGTGATGCCTCCAGCTTTGCTTTTCTTTTTCAAGGTTGCTTTGGCTATTTGGGGTCTTTTGGTTTTATAATTTAAAAAAAATTTAATGTTTATTTATTTTTGATAGAGACAGAGAGAGACAGAGCATGAGCAGGGGAGGGGCAGAGAGAGGGAGACACAGAATCCGAAGCAGGCTCCAGGCTCTGAGCTGCCAGCACAGAGCCCAACCCAAGGCTCAAACTCATGAACCATGAGATCACGACCTGAGCCAAAGTGGGGCCCTTAACTGACTGAGCCACCCAGGCGTCCCTATTTGGGGTCTTTTGTGGTTCCATACAAAGATTAGGATTGTTTGTTCTAGTTCTGTGAAAAAATACTGTTGGTATTTTGACAGGGATTGCATTAAATGTAGCATAGATTGCTTTGGGTACAAACATTTTAACAATATTTGCTCTTCGGATCCATGAGCAGGGAATGACTTTCCATCTCTTTGTGTCATCTTCAGTTTCTTTCATCACCGTGTGATGGTTTTCAGAGTACAGGTCTTTCACCTCTTTAGTTAGGTTTATTCCTTAGGTATCTTGTAATTTTTGGTGCAGTTGTAAATGGTATTGATTCCTTGATTTCTCTTTCTGTTACTTCATTATCTACGTACAGAAATGCAACGGACTTTTGTACCTTGATTTTGTGTCCTGCAACTTTACTGAATTTGTGTAGCAGTCCTAGCAGTTTTTTGGTGGAGTCATTCTGGTTTTCTATGTATAGTATCATGTTATCTGTGAATAATGAAAGTTTGACTTCTTCCTTGCCGATTTGAATGCCTTTTATTTCTTTTTGTTGTCTGATTGCTGCAGCTAGAACTTCTAGCACTATGTTAAATAACTGTGGTGAGAGTGGACATCCTTGTCTTGTTCCTGACCTTAGAGGGAAAGCTCTCAGTTTTTCCCCCAATCAAGAGGACATTAGCTGTGGGTTTTTCATATCTGGCCTTTATTATGTTGAGTTATGTTCCCTCTAAACCTACTTTGTTGAGGGTTTTTTATGATGAATGGATGTTGCACTTTGTCAAATTCTTTTTCTGCATCTATTAAAAGGATCATATGGCTCTTATCCTTTCTTTTATTAATGTGGTATATCACATTGATTGATTTGCCAATACTGAACCACTCTTGCAACTCAGGAATATATCCCATTTGATCATGGGAAATTAAACTTATAATGTATCATTGGATTTGGTTTCTTAGTATTTTATTGGAAATTTTTGCATCCATGGTCATCAAGGATATTGGCCCGTAGTTCTCTTTTTTCGTAGAGTCTTTATCTGGTTTTGGTATCAGGGTAATGATAGCCTCATAGAATGAATTTTGAAGTATTCTTTCTTTCTCCATTTTTTTGGAATAGGTTGAAAAGAATATGTATTAACTCTTCTTTAAATGTTTGGTAGGATTCACCTGTGAAACCACCTGGCCTTGGATTTTTGTATGTTGGGAGATATTTTTTTTTTATTATTACTGATTCAGTTTCTTTGCTTGTTACTGGTCTGTTCAAGTTTTCTGTTTCATCAAAATAAAAAGCCTGTGCACAGTGAAGGAAACAATCAATGAAACTAAAAAGCAACCTATGGAATGGGAGAAGATATTTGCAAATGACATATCTGATAAAGGGTTAGTATCCAAAATCTATAACTTATAATACTGAACACCAAAATATAAATAATCCAATTAAGCATGGGCAGAAGACATGAATAGACAATTTTCCAAAGAATATATACAGATGGCCAACAGACACATGAAAAGATGCTCAACATCACTCATCATCAGGGAAATGCAAATCAAAACTACAGTGAGATACCACCTTACACTAAAACCAACAACACAGGGAACAACAGGTGTTGGCGAGGATGTGGAGAAAAGGGGACCCTCCTATACTGCTGGTAGAAGTGCAAACTAGTGTAACCACTGGGGAAAACAGTATGAAGTTTCCTCAAAAAGTTAAAAATAGAACTACTCTATGATCCAGCAATTGCACTACTAGGGATTTACCCAAAGAAGACAAAAATACTAATTCAAAGGGATTCATGCACCCTGGTGTTTATAGCAGCAGCATCTACAATAGGCAAACTATGGAAATAGCCCAAGTGTCCCTTCGACTGATGAATGGATAAAGAAGATATGGAGCATATATACAACGGAGTATTACTCAGCCATAAAAAAGAATGAAATCTTGCCATTTGCAACAACATGGACGAAGCTAGGGAGTATTAGGCTAAGTGAAATAAGTCAGTTGGAGAAAGACAAGTAGTAGCATAGGATTCCACTCACATGTGGTATTTAAGAAACAAGACAGATGAGCCTAGAGGGACAAAAAGAGAGAGAGTAAGAGGCAAACCAAGAAACAGACTCTTAACTCTAGATAACAAACTGCTGGTTACCAGAGGGGAGGTGGGTGGGGGGATGGGTGAAAGAGGTGATGGGGATTCAGGGGGACACTTGTTGTGATGAGCAGCAGGTGTTATATGCAAGTATTGAATCACTGTGTTGTGCACCTGAAACTAATATTACACTGTACCTTAACTATCTGGCATTTAAATAAAAACTTTAAAAAACCCGCACAAGTATCTTACAAAAGCCTTAAGATAAAGTAAGCTAGAAGAAAGCTGGAAGAAAAATTTAAAAGATATCCTGTCAAAGTCTGTCATGTGATTTTTCCAACTTATTTGGGTTTTCAAAAGGAAAATTTCCATTTTCATATTTGCCTGACAAACTTCCTATAAAGCTAAGGGAAAATGATTAAAGGCCTATACCTTTATAAGCTAAAGATATCTTTATGCATATATATTATAGGTTTTTGTGTATGTTAAATATTGTATATTCTTTTATATAGGCTTTATATTATTATTATATATTATAAGTATGTAACATACATTGATTATATTACACATATAATATTATTTGATAATACATGGACTATATGTAACAAAAGCATAATTAGTTATATAATTTTACAGATGGCTAATATTGATACAAGCACAGATGCATGAAAATCTGGAATTGAAGGAGATCTTAAAGGTTCTGCCAGGTATTTTAAAAAATACGTTACATGGAAATATTGTGAATGGTCATGCTGAGGGAAAAAGGCTTCTGTGCTTAAATAAGTTTGGACACTTTTGAGTTACTACTGCTGGATTTCTCAGAGCCTGTAGTAATATTTTCTGAACAAAGGGTCCCTGCATTTCTGTTTTGCACTGAGTCCCACAGATTATGTAGCCAGTCCCACTGGGAAGGCTGAACCACGAAGGGAACTTTTGCACAAAAATGTGAGGGAGGCATGAAGGAATGTGTGCAGCTGGGGCGGGGGGCGGGGGGGGGGGGCGGGGAGCATCCTGGGCAGACGGAAGGGCAAGTACAAAGCCTCTGAGTGGAAACATGCCCAGTGTGTTGTGGGCACAGCAAGGGGAACAGAAAAAATGACCAAAAGAGAGAGGAGAATCAGCTGAGGTCATAGTGGTTTGAGTTGGGGGAAGAGGGGCTGGGACTCGGGTAGGGCCCCGGAAGGCCACTGGGAATATATTCAGCTTTTCTCTGAGTGAGAAAGAAACACAGGAGAGGAAGGTTTTGAGCAGAGACTTGACATGATCTGATCTACCTTTAAATAGGACCACCTTTGCTACAGGGTTGAAGGTGGATTCCAACGGGGATGTGAGGGTGGGGAACGGGCAGGGACAACATTAAAGGCAAAGCAGGGACACCACTTCAGAGGCCCTGCAGTGGTCCTGGCAAGACATGATGGTGGCTGGGGGGTATTCTTAGAGGGTCACAAACAGTCCGAGCCGAACGGTTGGCTGTGGATGTCAGAGAGGGTCAAGATGACCACAGGGGTTTGGGCTTGCAGCAAACAGAAGAATGGAAGCAAAAATAAGATAAAAAGAGAGAGGCAAACTGTAAGAGACTCTGAAATACAGAAACAGACTCAGCATTACTGGAGGGGAGATGGATAGGGGGATGGGCTAAATAGGCAATGGGCATTAAGGAGGGCACTTTTTGGGATGAACGCTGGGTGTTATATGTAAGTGATCACTAAATTCTATCGCTGAAACCATTATTATACTCTATGTTAACTAACTTGGATTTAAAATAAAAATAAAATAAAGTAAAATAAAATGTAAGGGAAAGGGATTGTTAGTGCTTAGTATAAAAATAAGTGAATTTCTTTCAAAAATTAAAAAAATTTTAAAAATTTTAAAAAAGAATGGAATTGCCAGTAATAAGGATATATTATTATTAACCATTAGGACTTAAGCATTAGGACTCAGGCAAGATGGTGTGGCTGAAAAATATCAATTTGAAAGTAGTCAATTTATAGATTGTATATAAAGTTATGGGACTGGATGTGATTCTAAGGGAGGGGGAACTGACCAAGTCAAGGAGAGCCCAGATATGAACCTTGGGATACATGAAAAGTAAAGTGACCAGGGAGATGAACACATTCTTGCCTAAAAAAGGCTTAGAGTTTTCAGGAATATCCTGGATTTGCATCTTTTCAATCATCCTTACGCTTTTTTGACACCCATAATATTATAATAGCTACTTTGTAAGGATTTCATGGCATTATTTGGATATTTAAAACAATCTCTGGCCTGCAGTAAGATTCAATAAATCATCGATATTTATTATTAATATTTAAGGATTGCTCTTTTTTTTTTTTAATTCATTCATTTCTTTTGAGAGAAAGAGTGCCCATGAGAGTAGGACAGGGGCAGAAAGAGAGGGAGAGAGAGAATCCCAAGCAGCCTCCACGTTGTCAGTGCAGAGCCCGACACGGGTCTCAATCCCGTGGACCCATGTGATCATGACCTGAGCTAAAACCAAGAATTGGACACTTAACCCACTGAGCCACCCAGGAGCCCCAGGGTTGCTCTTGTTATTTCACCAATGAGGAAACTGAGGTTTAGTGATTCCCAGAAGTTTCCTTGGCTAACAATTGGCAGAACCAGAGTTACATCCAAGTCCTTGGGTCTCCACAAATCTATGCTTTTTCCATTGCTTGTCCTATATGACTTTGCTCCCAAATATTTTTACCTAAGGGGCACCTGGGTGGCTCAGTCGGTTAAGCATCGACTTCAGCTCAGGTCATGATCTCGCAGTCCATGAGTTCGAGCCCCACGTCAGGCTCTGTGCTGACAGCTCAGAGCCTGAAGCCTGTTTCAGATTCTGTGTCTCCCTCTCTCTCTGACCTTCCCCCCGTTCATGCTGTCTCTCTCAGTTTCAAAAATAAATAAACGTTAAAAAAATTAAAAAAATATATTTTTACCTAAGCCAACCAGGGAATAAAATTTAAAACAAATGCTGAAAGCTATTTTCCCTCTTCATCTTTTTCCACAACCTAACTGAAAGAATAGAGAAAACAGGTACTATCGTAGGTCTTTCGTAAAAGCAAAGTGGCATAAGGCAAACTTTCGGAAAGCAGGGTATACCTGTACGGCAGCTTGCCTATTTATGTGATCTGTGCTACCCTGGAAGCCCCAAAAGGGCTGGGACCAGGCTTTTCAATAACTAAAAGCCTTGTTTGGAAAAATAGTGAGGAGCCCAGTAAATGGGTAATACAGCAGAGTGGTTAAGAAAGTGGGGTCTGCGGATTGAATGCAAAAGATTGAACTGGGGGGGGGGGGGGTGCCTGGATGGCTCAGTCGGTTGAGCACCTGACTTCAGCTCGGGTCATGATCTCACAGTTTGTGAGTTTGAGCCCCGCGTTGGGCTCTGTGCTGAGAGCTCAGAGCCTGGAGCCTGCTTCGGATTCTGTGTCTCCCTCTCTCTCTCTGCCCTTCCCCTATTCACACTCTGTCTCTCCCTCTCTCAAAAATAAATAAACATTAAAAAAAATAAAAAAAAAAAGATTGAACTGGGTTCTGTCACTTACCAGCTTTATGACCATGGACAAATCATTTAACCTCCCTGAGCCTCGGTTTCCACATCTCTAAAAAAGAGATAATAGAACCTCTTCTTCCGGGTTATTAGGAACTGATGCATGTGGCACATGATGCTAATCCCTCTTCCTGAAACACTTTCCCCAGGTGGCTGCAAGGCACATTGCCTTATCTCCTTCAAGAATCTGGACACCATCTTTGCAACGAGCGATATCCTGACCGTCCTATTGAAATTACAATGCCCTCTGTCCCTTGCTTGGTCTCCCAATTCCCTTGTGACGATTGTACTTTTTGTGTCGCACGTATCATTTTCTGACATACTGTGTGGTTTACGTGTTCACTATGGGCTATGTTCTAAGCTGGAAATTCGGTAGGTGGGAACTAAGGAACTTCCAGTCTAAAACAGCTCTGCCTGATTACGTGTCTGACCCCTTCTTGAAGTGTGACATTAGCATGCAATGCCTAAGGTTGGCTTCATTTGAAGTAAGCCCTTGAACACTAAACCTTCTTAGTATTTGTTCCTGAGAAACTAAAGGAATACTTTCCCGGAGGTTTGTGTGCAGGATTACGTACAAATGTTAGTCTCAAACATTCCAACTAGCCTGCCCTTTTGGCCATGGCTGGGTAGTTCCTTTAGGACTGACTGTCCTGCACATATCAGTATAAAATCTGGAAAGAATATAAGAAACAGTTGCCTGAAGGCCCCGGAAAGTTACCTCAAATGGGCAGATTCTGGATGGAGGGGAATTGACAATTGGAAAAAGGGAGTGGCACTGGATGAGTTACTGTTCTTACAGCAGTCCGTGGTGTTACTGGTCTGAGGCAGCAGAGGACAGATTTCAGAGCAATTACAGGAAGAAGAGAGATTCTCTGGATCAACACGACAGAGACAGAGCCATAAATTCTACATATAAACTTTGCTTACATCCCTGGCTGATCTCTACACTGTACACAGGGAATTTAGTGGCAAACTCCTAAAGGCTCATCCAAAGCAAAAGAGAACTGAATTAAAATCTTAGCTACTGCTCACTATAGGGAGACAAAAGTTTGCAGCTGAGCTCAGCCAAATTAACTGTTTGATAGATCAAACAAACATCGATACTCCTCGTAGGAATATAACACCGGACAATGTATCAATTACAATTTCCGGGACACAACCCCAAATTATTTGACACTGAAAGAAACAGGAAAACGTAACTCACAGGGAAGAGACAGTCCATAAAGACTGACTTTGAGATGACCCAGAATTTGGAATTATTGGATAACAATTTTAAATCATCTGTGATACTCATAACCAACTAAAGACAGAAAATATCAACAAAAAAAATAGAAATCATAAAATTCAAACGGAAATTTCATGACTGGGAAATGTAATGTAGGTAGTAAAAAGTCACTGGATAGATTGAAGATGAAAAATAGTTGATCAGTTTAAAGATAAATCCATAGAGATATTCCAACAAAAGAATGGCAATTTAAAAAACCAGGACTCGGGGCGCCTGGGTGGCGCAGTCGGTTAAGCGTCCGACTTCAGCCAGGTCACGATCTCGCGGTCCGTGAGTTCGAGCCCCGCGTCGGGCTCTGGGCTGACGGCTCAGAGCCTGGAGCCTGTTTCCGATTCTGTGTCTCCCTCTCTCTCTGCCCCTCCCCCGTTCATGCTCTGTCTCTCTCTGTCCCAAAAATAAATAAACGTTGAAAAAAAAAAATTTAAAAAACCAGGACTCATTGGTGGGGGCGGGGGTTATTTTTTGGGGACTACAGCCGGGCAGTCTAGAGCCCTATTATGGGGCCCTTTCAGAACCTACAGTCTGACTGAATTTGGTGGGTTTACCTGCAGGGGCTCTGAGACCACAGCTGAAAGGAGCTGGAGCCAGTTCACAGGCCACTTAAGGGTCCACAGCCTGGATGGAATTCTGTATGCTTATTACTCAATGCACAGGTAGATGTGGTTCCTGAGTCTCTTGGCATACGTTGCTGGTGACAGCAGCAAGCCCAATGGGTCTATAGCTGAGTCCCCAGGGTATGGAGTTGTTCCTAGGTCTGTAGCTAGGACCACAGCCACGGTCGGCAACCTGGGTGTGGGCCTGTGTTCTCATAATGGCTTACCTCAGTCTTAGACTACACCAGGGTTTCATGATCTCTTACCTGGATCCCAACGCCCCCATAAAAGCACGTTGTCTATGGATGGATGTCACGTTACTATTGCTCAGAGGGAATGTGAGAGGGGGACATCTTAGTCGGCCATCTTGCTGTCATCACTCTCCGCAATCTTGGCTTTTGATCTAGCCTTTTCTATGGTGTATTAGGTCTTCCCACAGACATAAAACCAATAGGATATGTACATAGAGAGAAAGAGATTTATTATAAGAAATTGTCTCACTCAGTCATGAAGGATGGCAAGCCCAAATCTTCAGTGTGAGCCAGGAGGCTCAGGAAAGCTGATGGTGCAGATGAGATCTAAATCGAAAGCAGTCTGATAATTTCTTCTTGGTCTAGAAAGCTGATATTTTGGTTCTATTTGGACCTTCAGCTGACTGGATGAGGCCCACCCACATTATAGAGGGTGATCTGCCTACCCAAAATTCACCAATTTAAATGTTAATCCCATCCAAAAACATCATCCAGGTTGACCTGTCAAATTAACCCCCATAGATGACAGCCTATAGCTTCACTGTGTTTAAGAGTCTTAGTGTCACCCAGTAATAATGTTTACATTATCCCGAAGTCTGATAGCAATGTAAGGGAAGAAACTCTTCAACCCGGTTCTCATCAAATCATAACTCTCATTTCCCTGATGTTAGTTATACAAAATGACAATCCATCCCGAGATGATTATGGCCACATTGACAAAATCACATGGAGATTTAAGGTATTATCTGATCAATTTTATCAATTTCAGCAGCTGGCACAGTTCATTAGAGCAAGAAGAAAACCTCTTCTTTTTCTCAAAGGTATGTCTTTTGGTTTAAATAGTTCATGTCACAGCTTTATAGCTTCCCTTTGCTTGATGGATACACCTATTTTTTCTTAAGCCACAGATCTTATTACCTAGATAGCTCAATAACTTTTTAATTTTAGCCACCATTTTTACTGGGAAGAACATTTTCATGGGTAAAATTATTCATTCTAGGGAATACAAGGCCAAAATTGAACCTGGCATTTTACCCTATGAGACCAGAGTTTATATGGAAGAGATCTATATACTATGCAAATTGTTTTTTGTTTTTCTGTGTAATCTTCATAAAGCTTGCTCCCCCTACTCTTAAGTAATATGCTTGGGTTTGAGATAGGTTAATTCAATGCAAGGTCTCCTTTCTTTTCTGAGAGCATGTGACACACTCACTCAGAGGGGCCCAATGCTGCTGTGTTATTGACACATAATCTGACTCATTTATCAGTTTTTGCTCTGTAATCTGACTCATTTATCAGTTTTTGCTCAGGAGGACCTGGAACAGAGCTAATGTAGAGACTGAATTATCTCTGGCCCTCAGAACCAGATGGCAAGTTCCTGTGAAGGTGGGAAATATTGCGTCCAGCCATTATTGGAAAGTAATCTCCACACCTGCCGTAGCCTATAGAGCAGACTGATAAAAACAGAACATTCTACATGCCTCCCGCCAACCCACGGCCCCAAACAAACACTTCTCAGTAGCCAGAATCAACTTCAGCATGAAATGTAGAAGTTATCAGTCCCTTTGCTTCTAAGTCCCATTTGACCTAAACTCTCTCAAACACTGACTCTATGTTTTCAAGCATAAAACTTGGGTTAGCTATCACTTTCCATCCAGGTGCTTAAGTAAGTCTTTTCTTCTTCTTGTCGTTATGAAACAACATGGTCAAAGGCAAAGGAGAATGAAGAATGGGGAAAACACTCATGTGTAGGTTTACAGGAGTATTATTAAAGAGAAGGAATTACTTTGCTTCAAAGGAAGAGATTTACAACACCTGTATAATGTTTCTAAAAGGGATAATGAAAGGTTTGACCAGAGTTTTACTTTTTGCACTGATGGGTTTCTTGACCTGCGTGTGCATATTCAGACACACACACACACACACACACACACACACACACACACAACTTCTGTGTGATATGTGGATTCTATATATTCTTCCTGCCTCAAAAGCCCATGTTCTCCCTTGCCTCTAGGAACTTTCCTTATCTTTCCTTATTAACTTAATACATACAGCCAGAGGAACATAATAAGAAACATTCATGCTGAAAATGATAAAATGTTGTGGGTAGACTACAAAAAACCCTGAAAAATGTCAACTCAACTTGTTACTATAAACCATAATGCCTCTCGGCATTATTAAGAAAGTGATTCACTCATTTTCTCACTTAATAACTCTGTTTGAGAGCAGCGATGCAAACATGGAGAAGACACGGTCTAGTTTCTGAAGGAATCCATCTTGGAAAAAGGATTAGATCATGTAATAACACGGATAGTCACTAATATTATTTAAGAAAGTTGTTATTGTGCTAATACTAATATTATTTAAGAAAGTTGTTATTGTGCTAATACGTTTTCATAGTTGGAGGCCTTTTATTTTCATCTAGAAATGCCAAATATGGGCATGTTCAGAATTATTGGAGTAAAATGGTTTATAGTAACATGTGAGTTGACATTTTTCAGGGGTTTTCGTAGTCTACCCACAACATTTTATCATTTTCAACATGAATGTTTCTTATTATGTTCCTTTGGCTGTATTAAGACAATAAAGAAACGTTCCTAGAGGCAAGGAAGAACTTGGGCTTTTGAGCTAGTCAGACCTGTCATTGACTCTTAGTTTCACTAGTGAGTCACTGAGTGACTTTGGGAAAATCACATAAACTCTGACCTTTATTGTCCTCATAGGGTAACAATCGTTAATTCTCAAAGTGTTTTTTTATAAGAGTTATATATGATTCCGTATTTAAAAAGCACCAAAGAGAGTAAGTGTTTCTACAAATGGCAAAAGTAAATGGTGGCCAGATTTTGTTTCATATAAAACCTGATTATTATAATATGACAATTAATTGAAGACCTCAAAGTCATACCTTTCCAAACCCAACTCTAGGGAATCATCTCAAGGAGGTCTTAAAAAATTGTTAAAGCCTTCTATGACTGTCCTAAGAGATTTTTGCCATAATAAATAAAGAAGTCTAGAAAGTCATTCATATGACATCCTTCTCAGCCTGCTAGAGTAAAATAAAATGCTAAATCCAAAAAGGGGATGAGGACTTCAGGCTGCTGCTTTTTTTCTTCCTTCCAAGAGGGATAGCTCTTAATCAGAGTGCATTCTCCATTCAAAATAATCTGTGAAGACTGGCATGAAAATGCAGATTCCTAATTGAACAAAGACAATTATTTCCAGATTGAAGTACAGTGGTGAATAGCTCTGTGCTCTAATTATCGTCAGACTTTTATTTCAAATGGGAGGCTGAAATCACAGATGAGTTAGCCTTAATTGGGAGAAATGGCTGCAATTGTACTTTTAATACCCTACTGTAACATCGTCTATGTAGGTCACCTTTTCTCATGTATGCACGACAGTGCCCTGCTTATGTCCATTTGGGGCAGCAAACTGTAATGGCAAAAGGGATAGCCTTCTCTCAAACAAAGGTAAAAGCATGCAGAAGTTACTCAGAGCCATAAAACTGTAAGGATTTTGAATAAAGGAATCGAAGAGCACATTATTATTATAGCTATGTGTAAAACCAGACTGATGTGAAAACCTAACTCAAGATAGTATTCGTTCAAGCAACATTTTCCTTGATCCTGACTATTGTTTCATAATATAGCCATTTCAAGCTATCAGAGGTACCCCAGTTGTGAATATATGCCTCCCCCCAAAATTAAGGCAGGTCTAACAGATGAAGAAAAGATGACTGAAAAAAGAAATTTAACGAGAAGGGTATACAGAGTCCATGCTTCTCAAACAACCCGTGAACATTAATGGAGTGTCTGCCTCATGGACGAGTTGGAAGTGGTGGTAGGTTGGGAGAGATGAGGGTATAGAAACTGTGTTAGTCAAGATTCTTCTTCTTAGGTTCTTCTTTCATGCCAGCTGGGTACTCTAGACTCGGACGTGTGCCGCCATGTCACCAAAACACCACGGATCGTTTGTATTTGTGTAGACATCCCCAGTTTCCAATGGGATTTCACAAACTGCATTTCATTCGATCCTCAGCCCTCCAAGCTAGGTGTGGTGGATATCATCATCTCATTCTATGAATGAAGAAACAGGCCCAGATCCTTGCTGAGGGTTTCAGAATGAATGAGTGCAGAGCTGGGATTAGGACCCAGCCTTTGATTAATGATAACTATCCCAAGGTGTAACATGTCACTTGAGGAATTGTAAATGACTTCAACACCTTAACATGGGGACCACAACATGCCACTATTTATCAGGCCATAGATACAACAATAAAGGAGAGCCACCAACAAAAGATCAAGAGCGTCTCACTCTTGATTTCAGCTCGGGTCATGGTTCCAGAGTTGTGGGATCAAGCCCTGCATTAGGATCTGTGCTGAGCATGGAGCCTACTTAAGATTCTCTAGAAAGAAAGAAAAGAAAGAAAGAAAGAAAGAAAGAAAGAAAGAAAGAAAGAAAGAAAGAAAGAAGAAACAACAATAAAAACACACCTGTGCTGTCTATTGCCTTACATTCATTAGCATTTATAATTAACAAGATATTACGATCCCCATTTTGCAGATGTGGCTACTGGGACACACAAAGATTAAGTGACTCTTCCAAAGTCATACAACTATTTAAGTGCTGGAGCTAGATGCAAACCCAGACTCACTGACCCAGGTTTTTACCTCCACCCCTTCTGCTACTATTCACAGAATGTATTCATTCATTCAACAAAAATCACAGCAGTAGACAAAACAGAGCCAAACCTCTGCCCCTATAGAGCTTACATTCTACTAAGAGAGACAGACAATATACAAAGCAAGTAAAAAGATATTGTGTATTTGATGATGGTAAGTGCTATAGAGAAAAATAAGGCTGAAAAGGATTTGCTGGGGACAGAGAAGTTCCCACTTTAGGTTGGGCAGCTCATGGAGGCCTTTCTGAAAGGTGACATTCGAGCAAAGACTTGAAGAAGGGAGGGAGTGAACCTCCAGGTGTCTGCATTTCAAGCAGAGGGAGGGGGAAGCAATCCTGAGGTCACACTTGCCTGGCTTATTCAAGGAATAGCACAAAAGCTAATGTGGCTGGTGCTGAGCGGACAAGGGGCAAAGTAGTAACCGAGGAGGTCCTAGGAGGTCAAAAAGAGCCAGACTTCAGGCCAACATGAGGTCTTTTCTGGGCAAAACAGAAACTCTTAGAGGGTTTTGAATAAAGGATTATCATCAGTGGACACATCAAAAAAATAGCTGTAGGTCTGTGCAGAGAACGGATTGAACCAAGTTCAGGTCAGAAGCAGGAAAATCAACGAGGAGACAAATAATAAAAAACAGGCAAAAGCTGACACTTGGCTCAGCTTAGGGAGATGGTGAGAAATGTTCAGAAAGATGAAAAACAGGTCTGACTCTACCCCTGTTGCTGCCTGTTTACCTTGGTGGCTAAGTATCCTGGAGATCCTGAGTAGGAAAAAGCCCTCATAGGAAAATGCTGTGGTCACAGCTGAGGGAGTAGGTGCTCAGATCGTTCTTCAAGAGAGAACCTGGTGTGAGAAGTGGAGGTAGCTGAGGGCCCCCAGCTGCTGAGCCTTCAAGATCCACTAAGAGGGCTCGCTCCCTGGGGCTGAATTCTCCCCAGGCTGCTCCCAGCCAGTGATGGAACCCAGTGGAGGCAAAGGAGCCAGGTTCCTACCAGAGGCAGGGGTCTTCTCACAGATAATCCTTGCTGTGGACGGAGACTTCCTCAAGGCTGCATTGCAGTTCCAGATTCTTCCTGTCTAATCCTCCTTGTCTCCTCTCTCCCTTCACAGACATCACACCTGCGATGTGCTCTGAAGGTCCTCCCACCTATTCCTGTTCCCTCTCCCCTTAATCCTTCCTACGGATCCCCCCCCCCAATAAATGTCTTGCACTTCAAATTCCATCCGGCATCTGCCTCTCAGGGGACCCCAACTGACACACAAGGCCTCTCTCATCAGCCCTAAACTTCAGTAGTTCTGTCTTTCGCTGTGCTGAGGTTCTTGGAGCCCCAAATAGCATATCCAATTGTTTATTCTAGCTAATAACAAAAATGATACTAATAATAATCGTGAATATTAAATTGAGCTCTTACTATGTGCCAAAAACTGTGCTAAGTGCTTTCCGTGGAATATATGTTAATCTTTATTACAATTCAATGAGGAATGTACTATTTTATGGAGAGAAACTTTGTCTAGAAAGGGTAATGGATTTGTCCAAATTCAAACAGCTGGTAAGTGAAGGATTTACCATGAAGTTGGTCAGCTTAGGTACAGAATCTTAACTCTTGCTACTGTATCAACCTCAGGACAGGGTCTTCCCAATGCTGAGACCCATTGGCTTCTTGGCTACGTGATGCCAGTCTCCAAATATCAACATAAGATTTTGATTAAACCTGTCCCTGGTAGTCAGCAAGAAATCAGAGCACCACCCTAATGGCTAGACTTCCAACCAACTTCCCAGGAGTATACAATTCCACCTCTCTAGGAAAGAACTATTCTCATTTCTCTGCAAATATTAGTCTGATGCCTGGCTGATGTATTTGTTACCATATTTCATTTATCCTTTATTAATATCAAGTCACTATTTTATAAACTGTCATGAGGTGTGGGAAGAAGCACTAAATTGGGGTCAGAAGATCTGAATTATAGTCCCAACACCAACACTAAGACAGTTCAAGACTTTTTCAGTTGCAAGTCACAAAACTCCATCTGAACTAGTCAAAGCAAAAGGGGAAGTTCAAAAGGTACCCTAACTCCATACATGACTATCAGGGATTGAAATAACAGCATTAGGACTCTATCTTTCTCAGTGCATTGATCACCTCTGTCTGCCATTTGTTTTGGCTTTATTCTTAGTAGACCCATCTTGTTTGACCGTAAACACGGCTCCCCTTAATTCCATACTACATTTTCTTTCACACTGCAGATTGCAAAAGAAGAGAAACTGTCTCCAAGTATCCATAAAAATCCCCAAATAAGGACTTGATTGGGCCTGTGTGGGCAGGTGCTTGACCATGAACTGGTTATTGGTTCCAGGGTAATGATGTACTCTCATGCACCAGCCTGAATCATGAGTGCATCTTTGCAGTGGGGAATGAGGGACCAAGTGATGAGACAACCCGTGAGTGGAAAACATTTCTTTCTGCAAAAAAAAATAAAAAGGATGCTAAGCAAGTAAATGTAACAAGTCTATCAACAACCCCCAAGGCTCTTCCCAATATAAAACCCACGCATGCCCCTCCCCAAGGCAGGCAACCCCAAACCTCATCCATTTGCCATATCCAGCTCAAAGACCCAAACTTCTGGGTGATATGCAGTCTTCTTCATCAGGTCCAGATATAAAACTAAAAATAAGTTATCTGACCCCATGTATGCCTTCCCCCACATGCACATACATATAAAACACTCAGTATACAATGGTGAAAGAGGGACAGGCTACTTGCGGCAAAAAGCCTTCATTCCAGAGAGAGAAGGATGGTGAACTAGCAACCTCTAGTCTGCAGCTGAGAGGAAACCCTTGCTCTGGTGTCAGAAGAAGTTCTTTTATTTGATCCTGGAGATAAGCTCTAGGATCTATTTGCCTTCAGCCAGTTCTAAGTGTCAGTAACCAAACCCAGAGTTCTTTCCTAGACTTGTCCTTAAAGCCTGCTTTATTTATTTGCTTTCTCACCTTCCACCTCTCTCTTCCTGTCAGCTCAACATTGGCCAACTGGAGGCCAAATCAAACAATAACCAAGGCTAGGAAGGCAACTCAATCTGAATTCTGCTACAAACCCAAATCCTTTAACTGCAGAAATCTCTAGGGTCTTTGTCATTTAACATCTTTCTGTTATTTCCTGCCATTTAGGGTCAAGAAGTAGATGACTCTTCACCTCTATGGGGCTTTCTATTTCTAGATCTTTTTTCTGTTTTCTTTCTTGTCTTTGCAATTCTTTCCTGCGGGCGTTTAATTCTTGGAGTCCTTGGAATATACCCAGAATCATCTGGCTCTTCCAAATTCTTCATGTAAAGATATAGACTCCAAAAGTATTTCTTCTGCCTTCCAATTGCTGCAGACGGCAGTTTTATCAAGTGTTTTTCTTTAGCATTAGATCTCTGGTCTCTGGGACCTCTGTTTTCTCAACATCTGACAACCAAATACCAAACCATTGCCATATATTTTAGATTTTAATTACAACATGACACCACTTCAAGTATTAATTAGTAAAGCAAGATACATGGCTGTGACAAATACATCTAAAATAAATATATAGAGATTTATTTCTCATTTATATGCCAGTCTGGGAGCCAATCCTCCTAGCTTTTGGGTGGCTCCCCTCCATGTTGTCATTCAGGGACCCAGGTTCTTTAGATTATTTTCATCTCACAGATCCATTATCCCCTAAAGCTCTGTTGTCATCTTTATTCAGTCAACAGAATGGGGGGTGGGGAAAGAGCATAAAGGACCTACATACTTCTTTTTTTTTCTTTTTTTTTTTCAACTTTTTTTTTTATTTTATAGGACCTACATACTTCTTAAAAACTTTGACTTAGACATGGCACATGTTGCTTCAACTGACATTCCATTGACAAAAACTTAGGACTCACTTAACTGCAAAAGAGACTGGAAAATGTAGTCTAGATGTATGGCCAGGAAGAAAAGGAAACAGATTATTGGTAAACAACTAGGAGTCTCCTTTGTGTTAAGTAAAGAAATAGTGTATCTAAAGAGAGGGAGTGTTTAACTCTGCCAGATGAAGCTTAGGGCCTGCAGATTACACACACACACACACACACACACACACATATATATATATCCATCTATATCTATCTATAGACATATATATCATTACCTCTCTCTCTCTCTCTCCATATATATATATATATATATATATATATATATATCACAAATCCCTTGGGATTTTCTGAGCAATTAAGAATAATGGAAGTACCTTTTGTAATAATATTTGGTCTCTTGACCTCAGTTTATGGCTCTATTTATGGCTTCAGAGCCATAAAGATGAAATGGATGTCTTGTTATTCATAACCCCTTCCCACCACAGCTGGGTTTATATTGATGAATTTAATTTTGGAAAGCACCTAAAAATGGGGGCCGTTTGCCAGGGGAACCAACCAACCATGATTAGAGGGTTGGAACGTTCAATCCCAACCCCTGATTTCTGGGAAGGAGAGAAGGGCTAGAGGTTCAATCAAACACCAATGACCAACAAGTTAATCACTCATGCATCTGTAATAAAGTCTTTCATAAAAACCCAAAAGGATGGGGTTTGGGGTGCTCTTGGGTTGTGAACATGTGGAAATGTTGGGGAAATGGCACTGAGAAATGTCCCAGGGGAGATGGAAGTCCAGAAAAGGTCCATATAAAATGGAAGTGATTTTTCTAGGATCATGCTGCCTGGGGATTGCAAAGAGGAGATACTCATAAGCAGGGATCCTCTTGTCCCCTAGGGCTGTCCCTGAAATTGCATGCTTTGCTGCTGGATTCTCCAATCATTTGGGCAGTGCCCTAAAAACCTCTCTCTACTGACCAACCAAGAGCTGCTTGGCTTATAAACAGCAGTTCCAAGGTGAGTGGATAACGTCCTGTTTGGAAGTCCACCGCTTCTAAATAAAAGAAGGTAAAAAAAAAAATCAGCTCAGCGGGCTGAATTGCATGCTGTTTTTCCTAGCATTGGTGGAGAAACTGAACAGTGGTGAAAGCCTCCATGTTCGGATTTTTCCTGACTCGTAGGCAGTAGCCGCTAGCCTGCCTCCCTGGCAGGAGGGCAATGGAAGCCTGTTCTGTTACAGGGATGCCTGGGTGGGGCACAACCCGATGGAAATTTGAGAGTGCTTTAAAACGGAACATGCCAGTGCCCACAAGAAGAACCCTTTCCAGGTTTGGAAGGTGATCAGAACAAGCAAGCAGATATCCTCGGGTGCGTGCTTGAGGTGGCCCCCTGGGTCCATGAAGTGAGTGAACATTGGGGGTCCGTGGCAATGCAGGGATGGGCCGAGTCTAGACATTCCTCTTGCACCCCCTTGGTCTGAAACGCCAGTAAGAACTGTTCTGTCTGCCAACAGATGGAGAGTAAAGATGTGGCAGATTCCCTGCTGGGAAAGCCCTAAACACAGCTGGCAAGTGAGAGTGCTGGTAGCTGGTGGACCACAGAAAGGTCTTGACAAGAACAGACACTGACTCTGGACTGGGCTCTGCTTACCTGGTGATGGATGCAAATACTCAGAATGTTACAGGATACTGTAAGAAACAAAACAAAACAGCCAGAAGAGAAGATATTGTTCCCGTTTGAATCGCTTTTGCACTGTCGTTTTTTCAGAACAAGGAGTACATTTTACAGCCCAAAATATCAGGCAATGGACAGAGATAATCTCCTCAGGGTACTAGTCTGATAGAGAACTGGAATGGGTCATTGCAAGATTGGTTGTCTAAAGTGGGGCGGGGGGAGATAAAGGCATGAAGGACTAGCTTACACACCTTCGTATGTGTACGCACACACTTAACATGAGTGTCCCCACTGACGAGATTTCCATGTATTCCTGGTGGATCTGGGGAAAAAGGACATGGGAAGGGTGCTGGTAGTCTTTCCAGCCCACGTCACTTCAATTTTTCTCCCTACCTGATGAAGCAATCATAGGACCAGCGCTGCAACTACAAGGGGTGTAAACAAGGATGTTTCCCAAGCAAGAACCTGTAACTGTGATTTAAGCTTCATGTAAGAATTTCTAAGGACCTGAGGGGGCGGGATGTGCCTTCACTTCATCGGCCAAAGGGAGGCTAACAACGAATGCTGAATTGCCTGGTGGTAAAGATAGGCCTGTAGTCCAGCACCTATGTAACCCGATCTTGATCTTATCTAAATAGAAGTGGATGAGGCAGAGACACTTGCTAGACTATTATTGCTGTCTGTGATCTAGAGCAGCACAATGGCCAAACCTAATGTCCCTTTCAAAGGTGGAAGAGGTTGGGTATAATGGAGAGGAAATGAGAGTAGTAGCTGAATAAATGGGTTACGTAATGAGGGAAATTAACACCTCGAGAGAGGCTCAAAGCAAAGGATGGTATTGTCTGTTAGCTCAATTACACCAGATCTCTCAAAAGGTGAACTCATTTTTGCCAAGACCACTCTTGCTTTTAGAATCTGACAAGATCAAACGGAAGCCTGTCGATCTAACCTAAGCGCACGCTGGGCGACATATTCATGTGGTATGGCGATGAACTAGATAGTTTGCAGTGACTGAATGGGATTCCAGTAATGTGCCAGTAGCCTTAGACTTTTATGAATGTTTTGCTGTAAGGGATCAATGTTTGAAGGCCAGGGGATGGACTATGATATTGTAATTTATTATAAATTATATTATAATAAATAAAAATTTATTATAAAAAATTATTATAATTTATTATCATATTTGCCTTTTGCCCATGTTTCTGGCACATAGCTCCCAAAACCCTTGGAATTTCTTAAGTGTTTGCAGTGATAAACGCATCTTTTGTCATGTTAATTAGGTGACTTTGAGGAGGGGTGGGGGAAAGCACCTAAGGATGGAGGATGGTTGCCAATCCTGTGATGAGAAGGTTGGAACTTTCCGTCCCACCCTCTGGACTCTGGAGAAGGGAGAAGGGCTGGAGATGGAGTTGTCACCAAGGGTGGGTGACTTAATCAGTCATGCCTATGTAATGAAGCCTCCATAAAAACCTAAAAGGATAGGGTTCGGAGAGCTTCTGGGTGGGTGAACCCATGGAGACCTGTGGAGAGTAGTGCATTCGGAGAGGGCCTGGATGCCCTGCCCTTTCCCCATACCTCGTCCTATGCGTCTCTTCCATCGGCCTGTTCTGAGCTTTTATAATAAACTGGTTATCTAGTGAATTCTCACAGAACTCTGGAGTTCTGGGAGCTGCTCTGGCAAATTAATCAAACCCAAGGACGGGGCCCTGGGAACCTCTGATTTACAGCCAGTTGGTCGGAAGAACAGGTAACAACCGAGACTTGCAACTGGCGTCTGAAGTTCAAAGAGGGTATTGTCAAAACCCCCGGTCTATACAGCACAGGCGAGAACCTGGGTTTGCAACTAGCATCTCAAGTTTGTGAATAGGGGGAGCAGTTTCTTAAGACCAAGTGGAATCTGATTCAATATCCAGTAGTAGTGTCGGAATTGAGTTGAATTATAGGACATCTGGTGTCAGAGCATTGTTTGTTGTATGTGTGAGGAATCCCCACCCCCAAATCGGAATTGGTCAGAACCTATTTAGGGATCAAATAAGCTAAGAGCTGATTTACAACCAATTTGGATAGTGGTGATTTGAATGAGAGTTTCCACGCAATTAATAAGATACTAGCTGGCTTGCCAATGGCTGAGAAATGAGAAATAAAGTAATGAAGGCAGCAAATGTAGTCAACCCTTTCAAGACCCCTGGTTAAGAAGGGCAGGAAAAAGCTGGATAAAGTGGGGTGGGAGTAGGCAGAGGATTTTCTTTCTTTTTTTAACTGAGAAGAATCAAGTATGTGTAAATATTGATGGAGAGGCTACCAACAGAGGTAGGTATTTGTAATTCAGCAAAAAAGGGGTAATAACAGATGGTGTAGGAACCCCAAAAAGGCAGGAACAGGCTTCTAGAGCAGGAATCATCTCGCTTGCTTACTCTTACTTTCCTTCCCATTCTCACACATGCTTTCTCTTCTATGCATTTTCCTTGCATCTTCCCTTGTCAGATGAGAAAAGAATGAAAATAACGGTCGTTTTCACTTTGCAAATGTTTGCAACAAATTTGTTACTGGCTCTTCCTCCTGCAAAAACATGCAACAAACAGGAAAATCAGATGAGCACTTGTTAAACGTGTCATGATACAGGATAAGAATCCCTTTCATTGAGTACTTGCTATACTGTATGCAAGGTGCAAAGCTAAACATTGTCTCATGGACCCCAATAATTCCATAAGGAGGTTGTTATTAGCTATAATTTTTACAGATGGGGGAACTTAGGCTTCAATGAGTTAAATATAGGATCAGTCATCAATCAGTACAGGAACAGAACCCTCTGAGTTATCTTAAGCAGAAAGAGATTTCATTTAGGGATCTGATTACTTAATAAATCACTTAGTATATCAGTTGAAGAAGAGAGCTTTAGGCTGGGCCTCCAGGACTGACTCCCAGAAAACCGCGTGCCAAAGAAGTGGCAACGTTTGCCACATTCTCTGGAATTGTTGATTCAAGAACACACAGTGGTGGTTATGCAGGGGAAAACAAGAGCCCAACCATGCCACCACAATTTAACATCCAGAAGCTAAATTAGACATTGGGATGTTGCTTCAGGAGAAAATTTTTTAAAAACACAAGATTTTTTTTTTTTGCCACCAACAAAAACACGGGCCCTGCCTCACTTTCACATTCTAAATCTCACACGTCTAAATGGTGGAATTTAATTTGCATCCAAAAAAAAAGGTTTCAAGGGAGACTGAGAAACATAGTGTTTAGCTTTCCAGTCTCTACATTATCAGGAAGTACAGAGCATAAGGTTGAAATGGATGCTGGGAGCCAATCCACTGTTAACAACAGAGATGGTTGTCAATAACCTAGGATTCACACAAAACCTTTCTACTACTTTCAGGTTTTCCCTAAATAAGTCTATGGAAGAATTTCCCAGTCTGGAGTTGTGCAACATTGTTCTGCAGGATGTTAATTGTTATGCCAGAAAAATACATTTGGGAAGCCCTAGGTTATCCCAAGTAAAAATATGTTTCTTGGAAACATGGACTTCCATGGACTTCTTGGAACCTTTGATATGCATGTAGGTTATCTATTACCACAACAATGTTAAGTAACTCACCTCATAACTTGATTGTTTAAAACAACACCATCTATTATTGCTGATAAGGCTACCACAGATTTTGACTGGGCTTGCTCACGTGTCTGGGGACTGGCCGGTTGTTGACTTCTCTAGCATGGCCTCTGTCATGATGACATCAGCTTGGTTCTGCTCCACGTACTGCGTTTTCCAACAGCCTAGCTGGAAGAGAAAAGCAAGGAGCAAACATGGAGTAGAAAAGCACAGCACATCGAAGCTGCTAACATCACGTTATCCAAAGTGAGTCACAGAGCCAAACAAGGGATGGATCAAGGGGCAGGGGAACGTACTCTACCTTTTGATGGAAGGACCTACAAAGTTCCATTGTAAAGGACCCGGATGTAGGGAGAACTGAATATGTGGGGGCATTGACGCAATCACTCTACCATGATATGCTAACATGCATCGTATGTCTTTAAAAGAGGGATAATTGTAGAGCACTTTCCAAATGTATTTGACTAGGGAATACTCTTACGGAGAGTCTCCTAGAAACACCAATTGTGGAAAAACAAAATTATTGCACAGTTACCTTGGACACATTTATTTATATATCATACCCCTTTCCCCAAACACATATCTACATTTTAAGAAAAACTGTTTCCTTTAAATGATTTACATTATATTCTTTGGACTTGGAGGGTATAATGTCGGGGAGGCACCCTATCTGCTACCAAGCAGTAGCAGACATTCTAGGTAAAAGGTATTTCCTGTAGTAAAGGGTTAAATCAAGGGAATCAGAGGCTTTTAGACCAGGAAATAAAGTATCTATTGTAGAGGCATGTTATGGGTTGAATTGTGTCCCCCCGAAAAAGATAGGTTGGAGTCCTAACCCTCAACACCTAAGAGTGTAACTGTGTTTGGAAAGTGTCTTTACAGAGGTAATCAAGTTAAAATGAAGTCATCGGAATGTGCCCTATCTCATTACAGGTTCTCCATAAGAAGAGGATATTTGGACAAACATATATATAGGGAGAATGCCAAGTGAACACAAAGATGACCATCTACAAGTCAAGGAGAAAGGCTTGAAACAGGTCCTTCTCTCACAGTCCTTGGTTTCTGGGAAGAAACCAACCCTTACTGACACTTTTGATTTCAGACTTTGAGTCTCCAGAACTGAGACAATAAATTTTTGTTTGTTTGAGCCCCCAGTTTGCAGTAGTTTGTTACAGCAGCCCTTGAAAAAGAGTACCAGGTGTCTATTGTTTTTGCCTGCCTGTCATCCATTCCTCCTGTGGTTCTTCTGGGGACCCTCTCCTTCATCCCTCTGAGTCTGGATCTGATCCAATCCATAGTTCCAGGAGTTAGCACAATCAATCCAGGGGCCCACAGTGATTGGTTAGTGAAGACAGGCAGGGATTTTTGTGGAAATCTTTATCAGGAGGTGCTATACTGATAAGATGTAGGCCTGGAGCTAGCAGTGGTCACCTTGCTAACAGGAGGGGACAACCTTTTTGAGAGTGCAGCCAATGCAGAGAAAAGCCAGTTGAGGAGAGGGGGATAAAAAGAGTTCTGATAACATATAATTTGAGCACCTGGATACAACTATTCCTGACACTGCATACTCTTCTACTTTGTCATATATGACCAACAGCTTCTCTTTTCTTTGGATTTGATTTGGGTTTCTTTCACTAGCAAGTGAAATAGTTCTGATTAAATGATACAGCTAGTTATTCCTACCTGCATCCAACTGCCTCTTGACTTTCTCTAGTCACATTTTTCTTTGCTTCTTAACCCCATCCTGAATTCTCCAGGCAGGAGGTCCTCCCCTTTGCACCTGTGGAGAAGCTTTAGTACAGAGGTGAGAGTTAAGGAACCTCTATACACTTCCTATCTTCTTTAGTCTACATGAAACTTGAAAGAAAACATAATCCTAATCCATTCTTTGGGTACTCCCCTCTTCCCTACATTCCCCATTAAGCACACATTCAACCTCAGAGGAAGTTTTGCTTTAAAGTGTCAAGAACATTTTGCGGGAAGGATATAAGAAAAATCTAATCTTGGTTAATTTTATCATTCATTGCTGAGTAACATCAAGTGAGTAAAATGGAGAATGGAATACCAAAAATGAATGAAAGTAAGATTAACTAAAGATCTACTGTCCCCAAACATGTGTTGTTCTTTTAGAGTAAAAATATAGCTTTGAAAATAGAGATTGTACAAGCAGACTGCGTATATAATTTTCCTTTTGATCATGAAATGAAGCATATTGGGCAGAAGGTGGACCTAAAATATTCTGAGCTGTCTGTGGTCCTGAAAATGGTTATTAAAAACATGGACACTCTTTATTATTTATTCTTAGTACAAGTAATAATGAGGCCTTTCCCCATACATACAAAATGATCCTTAAAGACTTCTGAATACAGGCAGAAAATTTAATTCCATTTTCATCGACTTTACTCCTAATCAGATAAATTAATGGAGCAAATTGCTTTTCTTATTCTGGCAGAGAGTTTTAAATTACAATAATGTACAACTACAATATAATAATAAATACAAACAGGAAAAAAAATCACTAAACAGGAACTAGAATGCCTAATCTTCTTGGTCTTCATTATGTTTTTCTTGCAAAGAAAAACGTCCAACTCTCATCAGAGCTTAAATATTGCCACATAATCTTTGTTAGATTTTTTCTTTCTAATATTTATAAACAAGAGCCCTTTCGCAATTATGTTATTTCTTTCTATCATGAATAGTCCAACAAATAAACGTAGTTATATATTCTTGATGTTCTTCCTATTTGCAACACATTTTAGGGTTTGGTTTGTTGTATTTTGGGTTTGGTATTGTTTGGTTTTGTTATTGTTAAGGTTAGAGGGAAAAGAATTATTTCTGCAATGTAACTGTCCATCTAGGTCACTAATCTTTCTATAATATGGCTTCCCACAGGGTGGAGGGCAGAAGTGTGCCTGTGAAGAAGGTATTACCCACTCAAATTATCACTGAGGAAAGCTGAGATTCAGAGCACCTAACACTGCGCACTAAATAAGTAGCGGGATCTGTACTTAACGCTGTCTGCCTTCACGTCTGTGATTAGCCTTCCTCAAGCAGTCTTCCTGCTAATTTACCGATATACTATGCTCTTGGTTACTTTGCACTTTGTGGTTCTTTTCCATCATTGTAAGGGTATGTTTTATCTCTGGAGCCAGATGGTAAGCTCCTAAAGACCTCAACTTCTGTTGCATCTTCTTTGATGAAGATAAGCCATGCAGCCTGTGGCTCCAAGCATGGGTTTTGCAACTGGACAGGCCAGTTTTCAAAGCTTGGATTGCTAGACCTCTCTGAGCCTCATTTTCCTCATTTGTGAAACAAAGTTAACAGTACCTGCCTTGTACAAATGTGTACGAAGAGTTTTAGCAAAATATCTGATGCATCATGATGTTCAACAAATGTTAACTTTTCTGTACATTATATATGCGTAAGATATAAAGATGGATGGATGCAGTGATGGATACTTAGCACAAAGCTTGAGTTTTTAGTAAACAAACAAACAAAAAAGAAGAATCTTTTTTGGGCATTGTGAAAAATACATTATATGATGACTTAGATACTCAAGTAATATCAAATGCCAATAAAAGAAAGTATAATGGTCTCCCTAGTTCCCAGTAAGGACTCAATATACTTTTGTTGAATTTGACTTAAAGGTTGGTTTGCATCCATACACTTTTCTTTGCCTCATCTGTGCCCTATCTCTTGGCAATTTCTTTTATTCCTGGGAGTCAGCAGTGATTTTTAAGTGTATTTATAAACCAGAAAGGTTATTGTCCTTAGAGCTCTGGACCTGTGAGCACTGCCTAATAGACTCTTCTGTGCCTCAAGGTCAGCATGTCACAAAATGAGCTCATTATCATCCTTCCCCCACCCATTGTACTTCAAACCCATTCCTTAACCCAAGATATGAGACTTCAGTTGACTTACTAGAAATCCCAATTCTTCCTTACCCTTCCATCCAATCAGCCCCCAACTGCTATTAATACTACCTTCAGAATACCTCTTCCTCCACATCCCTTCTCTTTCTCCACTCAAATCCACCGCTGCCACTGCTTTCCATTCACACTCTTCCAATAATCCCTTTCCCCCAGGATAGATCCTAACCTCTTTAGTTGGCCTTGACATTTAGAGGGACTAAAAATTCGTATCCGTGTTATTTACTCAGCTGAAAGGAACCGAAAACAGAGATACAAATGTTAGCTTTATTAATGAAAATACAGCCGAAGAACCAGACTCAGGTCTGGGGGAAATGATAGCTTCATAATACTATCCCCCTAAATTAGATCACCTAACAGGGGGACATCCACGGATGTTCTCACCCTGTAAGGACAGACTCCTTTTGCAGTGTGGCCAAGAACAGATCAGAAGGACTGCTCTGTACAGGATAAAAGAAATGGAGCTGAACTCCCTGCTCCTGAACAGGAGTGAGTGAGGAGGCAGAGAGCCCTGGGGAGTAATGCTAATAGAGGTCTCCCTACACATGGAAATAAGAAGCCAGGAGAAATAAGGCTCCTTCTCATCACACCATCTTCGAGAGTAGCCACATCAACAAAGCCCTTTATGTTGTTGCCCCCCAATTACTTCTCCAACACCTCTCTCCCAGCTCCTTTCTCTGACTTCCATACCCTGAAGCCATTCTTGTCAAAGGACTTGCAGGGGCTGGAACACACCAAGCCTTGTCTTGCTTCCATGCCTTTGTACATATCCCCCTCTAGGTCTCTGTCCAGGAAAATTTTCTCTGGTACTCATCCTTCAAGTCACAGGCATCTCTTCTTGAAGTCTCCTTTGCCTTACTCCCGCAGAGCCCTTCTCTGGTCCTCCCATTGTATATTGTACACATGCCCACCTGCCTGCCCCTAGGTCTGGGAATCTCTCCCTTGCAAGGTTGGAAGTTTTTTTTTGAGGACAGAGACTGGCACTTTGATCTTTGAATTCCCAAGACCTAGGACAGTGCTTGACCTACAGAGTAACCTCCAATACACATGCAACAATTGAAAAATGTATAGCGTGTGCTTCCGTTACTTTGCTTCTTCAGCATCCCATTCTCCTTTCTTATAGAAACAGCAGCTTGGCTTTCCTTTGGAGAGCTAACACCCTCCTCCCCTGTCCCATACAGGAGCCCAACAGACCCAATTTGAATCTTGAGCTTTGGGACACAAAAATTGAAAAAGACCAGAGTTTATTCACTTTGACAATGGTGCCCAAGTGCATCCATCTAGTTGATAATGAATGATGAATGTTGGTTCAAGGAAAGAAGAAGAGAGAAAAAGGGAGAGAAGAAAGGAGGGATGGAAGGAGGGAAGGAAGGGGAGGGAGGAGAAAGAGGGAGGGAAGGAAGGAAGGAAGGAAGGAAGGAAGGAAGGAAGGAAGGAAGAAGGGAGGGAGGGAGGGAGGAATAGCTAGAAAGAATCAGCCTAGCTGAGCTACAGACAGGGAGCTGTAAACCCTGGGGTCTGGAAGCCTCCTACCTTCTCTACTAAAGGACTCTGTATTTAAACCGCTGCTTCCTCCCCTGGACTATTTTGGTACATCTATTATTGGCTCCCATTTAGTGTCTGTTTATTTAAATCTGCTTTCAACTAGAACATAATTCTCTTGATTATCAGTTGATGCTGCGACACAGTAGGAATACAGATAATTGTCACTGTGCACATTCTGCTGGAAATATAAAATTATTCTCTTTAGAGCCGTTGAGTAGGGTGTTTGAGCATAGACGTTATGCAGTGCAGGCACGTGGGATTTGTAGAGCGCTAATTTGCTGGCTCCTTTGCCTTCCTCCCGGGCTGTCATCTGAGCCTCCCCAGGAACTCAAGCAGACACGCAGCCCCTCAGCCTCCTGCCGTTTCTTCAGCTGCGAGGAGAGAGCAGGAGTGCAGTCTCCCCTCACTCAGAAAGTTGGGGCTTCCTTCACGGTGATCAGGGACCAAAGGGCCGGAGACACAGACCCTGGGTGCCGGTCGCTGCCTCAGGCTCCACTGCCTTTTTGGGATTGCCTGACCCAGGGCACAAAATCTGAGCTGAGGGGGCAGCTGCACAGCCTACATAAGGCTCCAGAGCGGCCTGGAGGCGGTTGTTACAGCAGGGAGTGGGCTGTGGCTCTGGGTTCCATCCCTCCGCTCCTCACTTGCCTCCTCTGCCCCTCAATCACTCCCCACCTCACCCCTACCCCTCACCTGCTCCCATTCTCCCCCCACCCTCTGCCCCACGCACCTACCTCCAGCCCACAGCTCCCCACCCCAAGCGAGCTGCCTCTTCATTTACAAGCGGCATCACTAATTGCTTTTTAGGGTCCCTTTTCTGCTCTCTGTTCAAAATTCACGGGGCGTTCCCCAGCCCCTTTTATGCTACTTTTCTGAACCTTTTCAGCCTCTTTTACAAACTTAGCACTTTCTGTGCCTCTTTTAGTCTTTGCGAGAAGAAAGAGACTTGAGAGGGTTTTTTTTTTTTTTTGGCAGTAAAGCTCCTTCTCCCGTACTCCCTCCCCCGCCCGCTCCCCACTCCCCGTCTCCACACCCCCCCCCCAAAAGCACACGCATTGGCCCTCCTCCCACTGAATGGGGCTTTGTGCAGGGAATTTCCGGAACATAGCCCAGTGCCCAGGCCTCTGTGTGAGGAGAGGAGGGGCCCAGCCGGGCAAGGAGACCCTTAAGCCCACCCCATTACCACGGTCACTGTTTGCCCTGGATTCTCTAAAAGGCCTATTGTTGCCGGTTGCCAGGTATTCCTTAGCAACACTTAAGCCAAGCTGCCTACCCTATTTAGGCCCAAAACTTTTCAATGGCCTCCAAAACCCGTGCTTGTCAGCGCTGCAGACCGCTCCTCAAACAGCCTCGGAGGGGAGGGAGAAGCCACACCACCGCCCCCGCCCCCCCCCCCCCGCACCCCAGCCGCCTCTGCCTTTCAAATATCTGTGTTTGAGGCAGCTTGAGGGCTTCTTGTCATTTGCCTAGGATCAGCAGGCCAAACAATCGCGATTAAAATTTCTCTCTCCCCAACCCTGGCATCTCCCTTCCCTCTGCAGCCCCCACCGCCGGTGGCAGACAGACCTCTAACTTAATATTCGGCTGGGACTGGGTTTCATCATTTTCCACAAGGGCCTCCTGACTTTTCTTCTCAACCATTTCAAAGGAAATTGCTTTATCATTTTAGGAGAGTTTCGGTGAGCTTGCATGCAGGGTTTTATACTCTTCCCCATCTCTGGTGAGGAGGAAAATAATAGAATCACAGAGTCTGTACTCTAGAAGGAATCTTAATGATGGTCCAACAGATGAGGGTCTGGGAATGGACTTGCCCAGGTCACAGAGTTATTTAGTAACAGATGGGGCTCTGGAGCCCAGCGTCCCTGGCCACCAATCCTGTGCTATTCCCCACTACACAGCTCCAAGTTAACATAAGAGGCAGACTGGCAGACTAAGAAAAAACACAGTCTGTGCATCTCAAAACTCGAAAGTGGAAGGAAAGCACGTTCTGATTTCAGAGGAAGATAGTGTCCTGGGTTCTTTCCACTCCTTTCTTTCCAGAAGAAACATAAATTTGTCCGAGTCCAGTGATGAGCATTCTTGGAGTGTGGGAGTTTTATTTGCCGCCTTACTCCCTGTAGAGCTTTGAGGCATCTCTCCCAGGTCCTGAATTAGATGGGGCTGGCCTTAACTAGAACATGACGGCCTTTCAGTTGCCTCGTGTGAATCCTGCTGCCCCAGGCTTGCCTTTTGAGAGAAATTGAATGACCCGCCCATCATCACACAGCACTTAGAATAAAATCAAGATGACTTGCCCATCGTCACACAGCACTTAGAATCAAATCAAGCTCCTTCACACGGCCTGCATTGCCCTGCTTGCTCAGGCCCACCCAGTCTCCCGCCTCATCCTCCACCTCTCCCCACTGACTCGGTTTATTCCAGCCACATCTACCCACCCTCTGCCCCTCTGCACAGCAAGGTCACTCCTGCCTTGAGATCATCCTTACTCTTCTCTCTGCCTGGAAAGCTCTGCCCCCAGATCTTTGTGGGGCCAACCCTTCTTACCATTCAACACTCAGCTTCTATGTCTCCATCTCAGGGAGACCTTCTCTGTTCACACTCCACCAGCTTAACTTTTCCTGTTTTCCTTTTTAAATTCCTTTATAGCAGGTTTTAGTATACATTTTTACAATTGATTGTTTGCTATAAAATATCTATTATATTTACCATCATCATTATTATCGATAGACATCTGGGCTTATTCATTATCTGTTCCATTCCCAAACATAAACTGTATCAGAACTCTATGCTTTGTTTATCATTATACTTCTAGGGTCTAGTACAGTGCCCGGAGCATAGACAGTTCTAAGAAAAGATTTAATGAATAAATAAACGAATGAATGTGCTCATGAGTGGTAGACAGGAAAATCAGAACGCAAGTCTCTTTGCTCCCACTGTGATATTCTTTTGTTTGGGGCACTATGAGGCTGAGTGAATTTTTAAGCACTTCCTTATAACCCAGTGTAATAGTTTTTTAAAAAAACTATTGTTATTTTGCTCCACTAAGGAGCCTTTTTAGGCACTTTTTTTGCCTAATTGGCCTCCATGAAATTTTCAAAGCTATACTGTATATATATTTGTGTTCTGTGGTCCTTTGAAAGGCTACAAACCACCATAATGTCCAAGATTCTCCCATGCCAAGAACCAATTTTTACCTCCTGGAGAGTGACATAACCTCCTTTGAGAATGTGCGTTATAGCCAATACAGTCAGTCAGAGTAAAAGCATACGGATTTCTAATGGTGCTATAAAACCAGGGGATGAATTCTGTCCCAGATGGAAATGGAGGAGAGCTGTCTCAGAGCTTAGGTGTGGAAGAATTCTAAGCATAGAAAATGACAAAAATGGGCAAAAAAGATGGTGTATGTGTTCACTTTGGGCGTAGCTCAGCCTTCATATTACATACTTCACAAAGGTTTTTTGCTTTTTGGTTTTTTTAAAGATCTTTAGAAAAACCCTTTCAGCTTAGGTAAATGTGTTAAACCACTAATCGTTAACCCTTGCCTCTTCTTATTCAGCTCTTAATCAGATTACACAAAAGCTTTCAGATGTTCTTGGTTTCCAAAGCCAATGTGTGAGGTTGAAGTAGTTTCTAAAATGCTGGCTTGGAAGTTGGAATTTTAAACTTTTACTACTGGATGTAGGTCCGCAAAATAAATCCTTCATTAGAGGAAACTCAGTATCTCCTCCTAAAAGCACTCATAGAGTAAGGGCTGACATAACTATATTCAGTGTTTTCATTTATGCATTCATTAATTCAACAAATGTTCGTTGAGTCCTTCCTGTGTGCCAATCGCCACGCTAGGACCCAGCATTTATACGTGAGTGCCAGGTACTAGGGAATGAAGTCTATTCTTTGTAGGCTGTATAATTGAAGGCATGATCATTATGTGGCCTCTCATATTGATTGCCTATGCATAGAATTCTTAACGATGCTACACGAATTCCATTATCTCCTTAGTAGAAAAGTTAGGCATCTATTCCCAGCTTAGTGGACATCTGTTTTGTGGCCTTTCTTTCTGTCTTCTAGTTATAGTAACCCCCTCTCATTAAGGGAACTAAGGTCCCTTTTCCATGTGGTTCTGGAACTATTGTAATTCAGAGTATCCCTCTCTGCACCTGGGTGGAAGGCAGATAACCTAGGTACAGATATTCCCTGATCCGTTGATTGCCCCAGAGATGGAACACATGGCCCCAAATTAATCAAGAAGGGCCTTTCTCTGGATGCTTTTATGTTTTAAAGATAGGAAATCCCAAATGACCACTTCAGATCCCATGCGTCTACCATTTCTCACTGAGGGGAGGAAAATACCAATTCTAGAAGTTGAAGGTACCTAGGGGTCTTGAAGGGTGTTGTTACTCACTGCAGCCACATTGAAAAAAAGAATGAAACCAGAGGTCAGATGAACCTCAATCCCAAAAAGGAAGGTCAAGGACCACATTCGTGAAAATCAAGTCTTGATTGAGACCTAGGAGTCAAGCCAGGAGTTTAGAGCTGATTATGGAAGGCTTGGAGAGCAAATAAATCAGAAACTGCCAAATGGGGCCTGGATGATTGCACCCTACACCATTTGGTCTTTTTGTTGACTTTGTAGGCCAGCAAGGTGAACCTAGTGACTGGCACGTTTACAGGAACCAAGGCAGAGAAAACTCTTAGAGGGTTTTAATTCCTCATTTTAAAAATTCCTTGATCCAGGGGTGCCTGGGTGGCTCAGTCAGTTAAGCATCTGACTTCAGCTCAGGTCATGATCTCACAGTTCATGGGTTCAAGCCCTGCATCGGGCTCTGTGCTGACAGCTCAAAGCCTGGATCCTACTCCAGATTCTGTGTCTCCCTTTCTCGCTGCCCCTGCCCTGCTCACACTCTGTCTCTCTCTCATACAAATAAACATTTAAAAAATTTAAAAAAAAAAAGAAATTTCTTGATCCATTGACTTCTCAGAAACATTTATTATCCAGGGATCTTCCTTCCTCTTTCTGCATAAAAATTCCCCAGATTTTTACATTCAGTTCTTCTCTTTCCTCATTCCACCAGACTTTCCTCATCTATCCCTATAGTAGGCTGCACAATGCCCCTCCTTCAAAGATATCCATGACCTAATCCTTGGAAGCTATGAATATGTTACCTTCCATGGCAATTCTGCATTTACCTTAAATGAGATTCTGCAGTGTGATTAAGTTAAATATCTTGAAATAAGAGGATGATCTTGGATTATCTAGATTGGCCGGCAGGTCAGATTCAGAGAAGGAGATGTGACAGTGGAAACATAGGTTGGTGATGCACTTTGAAAATGGAGGAAGGGGCCATGAGCCAAGGAATGAAGCAGCTTCTAGAAGCTGGAAAGGGTAAGGAAACAAATTTCTTCCCTTGAAACCTCCAGAAAGAACACGGCCCTGCTCACACCTTGATTTCAGTCCTGAAAACTCATTTCAGACTTCTGAAAGATAATAAATCGGTGTGGTGTTAAGTCCCTAAATTGGTGGTACTTTTTTATAGCAGCAGTAGGAAGCTAACATAATCCCATTTTCTAAGGATTCCCAGATCGATTACCCTTCCATTCTGACCCCTGTCCTGAGCTACAGTAGTCATTTGTAACCGACAACTTGCACATCTCCACCTTAGCGTTTTCCAGGTTCTTTAAAGTCAACACATGAGGATCTTCTCCCCTCTTGCTTCTCTACCTGTGCACTCTCCCATGTTAGCAGCATCACCACCTACCTGGGAGAGGCTCCTTCAGGAAACTTTAAGAATTCTTTGGTTCTTCTTTTAGTCCTTCTTTTCTATGAAACATTGTTCCACCATGTTCTCTATACATTCCTATCACTCCCAAATACCCTAGTTCAGATCTCCGAAAAGTAGATTATCCTGACAACCACGTGTCTCTCTGCCCCCGTCTCTCCCCAAGAAGTCATGCTCAGCAATGCCCACAAGGTTATCTCTGATAACTGAACATATCATGATCCTCCTTGAGATGTTAATCTCAACACATCTACAAACTAAAGCCTGAAGTTATTAGCACATCCAAATATCTTTGGCATCTTGCTCTACCCGTTTGAGTCTCATCCCTTACCACTCTTTCCCCCATCAAATGCACACATGCACACACACACATACACATGCGCTCTAATCATGGTAGACCACATACAGTTCCCCATTTAAAGAAAATATCTGGTTTTCTGCACCTCACATGCCCTTTACCCTCACTCTTCTTTGACAGCAGACTTTTAATCTTTTACTGCCAATACAAGTGTGGAGCCTTCCCCAAACCCTCTGCATTCCCAGCCAGAATGAAGGGTTTTTTTTCTGTGATCCCACTCCATTTGGTTTATGCCCTGTGATGGTATTTGTCACCTCGTGTCATGGTCTTTCCTTTATACACCTGTGTTTTCCCTACTAACAGGTGAGCTCCTCAGTACAGGGACTGTGTCTCATTTCATTTCTCTAGTCTTTAACACCTGAATCCCAGTACACTGCATTACCAGGCCTGTCCCTGCACAAGACTGAAGGAGTGAAATGGGCCAGCAGTGGGCTTATTTCTTATTTCTGGAAAGCATGAGGGCATACAATCTAAGAATAATGGGTAAAGCAAAGGAACCCACTTCTCTGCCTGACAATAAAGCTTTCTGACTCCATGGCAAAAGGTACTTTGCAAGTTATAAAACCATTAGATAAATATTTTGTTCCTCATTTTGGGTTTAGGGTTCTGGCACTGAGAATTAATGTCTGTCCTTCTGAAGTACATTTATGTACTTAATGAAATGGGTTAATGTTTACATGCAAAATATAAAAGAATAAATAGGTGTGACTATAATCTTCACTGATGGGGAGATCCCAACAGAGACTAGACCTGGGAGGTTTCTACAATTTTCTGTACAGCTGGGAGCCCCAAACACCCTTAGTCCAGTCTCACTGGCAGAATTGAGGGTGTGAAAAGCCATCAATATATGTCCAAATAATTCTCCATCTTACACACATCTCATCTAGAGTGTGACTTGAGCAGAATAATATGAAATTGAGGAAACAGACTGCAGAAAGAAGGAATGTCGGAGGCTAGGATCCCTTCTGGAGTGTAGAGTAGAAGTTCACATTAGCAAGGTTAGAAAAAACAGGTTATTTGGGAGAGAATAAAAACTGAGAATACGAAAGCCAAATTAAAATCTTCAGATGCGTCCACTTTTAGATGGCTTTAACACCATGGTTAGCACGTAATAAATGTCACACAAATAGTTTTTGAATTTCAGAAGTGAAGGACTTAGTGTTTTACATGCTTTCCCTTGGACTCTGGGAAAGTCATAATTATCATACAGCTTTTATATTTCCCCTTCCAACATTATAATTTTCTCTAATTACTCCTCAACTATTCATTAAGGGAAGCCATAATCACTGCTGCAGCTTGTGTGGAGTGATGCTGGGAGGTTAAAGGGGCAGGACAGTTAGGGAGGAGAGTGGCCGGCCCTCACCCATTTCTCTGTGCTTTTCCACAGTAAATCAAACAGTGACCCGGGGTGGAACTGGGAGTGACAGAGAAAATAAGACACTGAGAAGCAGATTCCGAGACTCAGTTTTAGAGAAACCTAAGAGGAAAACTCCCACTGTTCCAACTACATACTCCAAGATGGCCCTAGAAAGGCGGGTTGAGGGAGTGGTAGGTAAAACATAATGGGGCATTGGAGTTGGCTGATACTGGCTTACAAAGAGCCAATTGCTAAATTTTCCTAAATTTTGTAAGCCGGTTTTTAAACATAGCCATTATGAAACATTAAATAAACTTAAACCAAATTGATTATATTAAAAACAAATATGGGGCACCTGAGTGGCTCAGTCAGTTAAGCATCCGCTCTTGATTTAGGCTCAAGTCATGATCTCATGGTCATGAGATCAAGCCCTGTGACTGGCTCTATGCATGGAACCTACATAAGATTCTCTCTCTCTCTCTCTCTCTCTCTCTCTCTCCCCCCTCTGCTCCTCCTCCCCTCAAAACAACAACAACAAAAATAATGGTAACCAAAACTCATCACATCTCATTTTACTTCATCTTATTATTATCTATGCTCTTGAGGTGATTAGCATGTATTGTATCTGAATCTGTATGATGGAAATCTTGTATAACAGTGTGTTACTATTCATTTCTTCCCAAGTCTATGTTCAGTGATGTCATACTGATTGCTTGAAGTCAGCTGGGGTGGAGTTTTCATTCAGATAATGGCAAATACTACCAATCAGGGTGCCTTTCCCCCGCTGTGGAGCCGGTTGTTAAATACTTTCCAGTATATTCTCAGTGAATCCTGACTACAGTGCTATAGAAACATTTACTGGAATCATTACTATGAATGAGAGAAAAGTTAACTCATTTTGTGAAAACCATACTGTGTTAAGGCACTAATATATACTTTTGGTAAATGATGACATTTAATAATCCTCCATAACCCAATGCTATTCTCTCCCTTTTAATAGACTAGGAAACTGAGGTTCAGAGATGTTCCCTAAAAAGTTGCCGATGTCACTCAGCTACTTACTGCTTTTAGTTGCCAAGAGAGACACAAAGAAGTTATATCTGGTCCTTGACCTATAGAAGTTAGGCTTTAAGTGAGAAGTTAAGTGCATACGAGTAGAAAAAGTTTAGTCTAAACTTTTATCCTCAGTGGAACGTCAAGAGATGAAAACTACAATGCCTCAGGTAAAAATAAAAACACTGCTAGGATTAATAGCAAACTAGACACTGAAGATTACTGAAATTGAAGACAGCAGTAGAAACTGTCTAAAATGAAATGAGAGGGAAAAAGACTATTAAAAGTGAATAGAATATCAATGAGCTGTGAGGCAACGTGCGCGTCCATGGATGTGTAACTGGAGTCCCCAGATTGCAAGGGTTTGTGTGTGAGTAGGACAGTGTCTAGAGAAAAATATTTAAATAAAGAATGGCCAACATTTTTTCCAAATTTGAAGAAAACTACAAACTCAAAATTCTAGAATCTCAAGTGCCAAGTCAAGAAAAATGAAGAAAAGTATACCAAGGTACATCATGATCAAACTGCCTAAAATCAGTTATGAGAAGAAAATCTTAAAATCAGAGGAGAAAGAAATGTGTACAGAGGTACAAAGGTTAGGATTCCAGCACACACCTCAGCAGAAAGGGACATAAATGAGAAGATAACGGGGCAATATCATCAGAAAACTGGAAAAAGAAAACAACCTGCCAACCTAGAATTTTGCCCTTGGTAAAAATATTATTCAGAAACAAAGATGAAATAAAGAACTTTTCAGGCATACAAATAGAAAAGATGTATCACCAAAAAAAAAAAAAAAAAGTTAAAAGGAATGCTAAAGTGGAAGGACAATGATACCAGATGACAATCTGGATTTGCCAAAGGAATTGAGCATCAGAAATGGTAGCTATGAGGGAAGAGTAAATGCATTGAAAGGGTTCCAGAAGTGTTGCGTATAGACTTCTTCTTTCCTCTGCCACCGGATCAGGTTATGTAGGGCATACATAATCTTCACAACTCAAACTACCACTAACATTGTGCAAAGCATCTCAGTACAAGAAAACCAAAAGTCTGTTGATGGTGGGCTTCTTCTGCAGTTAACTGGTCACATAAACACATCCTAGTTCTGTGGGCTGACCAGGCTTTAACCATTGAAACTCCCAGGATCCACTGAAACCCCACTGAAATCCTGAGTCCAATCATCAGCACTTAAAACTGCTGACAATCTGGGGCACCTGGGTGGCTCAGTTGGTTAAGCGTCCGACTTCGGCTCAGGTCATGATCTTGCAGTTTGTGAGTTGGAGCCCCGCATCCGGCTCTGTGCTGACAGCTCAGAGCCTGGAGCCTGCTTCGGATTCTGTGTCTCCCTTTCTCTCTGCCCCTCCCCTGCTCACACTCTCTCTCTGTCTCAAAAATAAATAAACATTAAAAAAAAAAAAACTGCTGACAATCTGATATACCCTGTTATGAAATAACTCACCCAAGGTTGCAAAATAGGATTAGCCAAGAGTTAGCATCTCTGGAGACAAGCATGTGGTCCATCCAGACCAGCTGAAATTAATCCATTATATATAGCCCTATCTATTAAAGAAATTGATTTTGTAGTTAGGAAATACTTCCTACACAGAAAACTCTGAATCCAGATGGTTTCACTCATATGAAATATTTAAGAAAATAATGTTTATTCTGCCCAAAACTCCCAGAAAAGTGAAAATCAGAGAAAACGGAATATTCACCAACTCATTCTTTCAGACCAGCATTATTTTGATACCAAAATCAGACAAGGACGTTACAAGAAAACTGTAGATCAACATCTCCAAAATATAAAGATGATAAATGTATCATGACCAAGCGGGATTTATCCCAGACATGCAAGGTGGGTTTAACACCTTAAACTTTATCAATGTAATTAACCATATTAATAGACTAAAATTTTAAAAAATATGATAATCTTATTATATGGAAAAAAGCATTTGGCAAAATTTAACATTCATTCCCGATTAAAAAAAAAAAAAACTCTCAGAAACCTGGAAATAAGAGGAACTTCCTAAACTTGATAAATGGCATCTATAAAACACTTTCAACTGATGTCACACTTAAGGAGGAAAAACTACATGCTTTTCCACTAAGATCAGAAAGAAAGTGGGGCACCTGGGTGGCTCAGTCAGTTGGGTGGCCGACTACAGCTCAGGTCATGATCTCGTGGTCTGTGAGTTCGAGCCCCGCATCGGGCTCTGTCCTGAGCGCTCAGAGCCTGGAGCCTGCTTCCTATTCTGGGTCTCCCTCTCTCTCTGCCCCTTCCTTGCTTGCTCTCTGTCTCTCTGTCTCTCTCACTCTCAAAAATAATAAACAATAAACAAATTTTTAAACAAGTATTCTATTCAACACTGTACTGTAATTTCTAGCAAATACACTAAAGCAAGAAGAAAAAAGATATCTACATTAAGAAGGGTAAGATAAAACTGCTATTATTTGAAGATGACACGATCATCAGTGAAGAAAACCTATGTGGAAAATTAAATGGAATTTGCAACATAGGAACTAGAACTATTAAGTGGCAGAGTGTAAGATCAAAATACAGAAATCGATTTTATTTCCACATATGAGCAATGAACAATTGGAAATTGAAATTTTTACAGAATCAATACCATTTATAATCCTATAAAAATTGTATCAACAGATACAATTATTATAGAACAGAGTAGTATTGAGCAGAAGTCAGAAACCTGTGGACTAATAACAAAGATCCAATATTTACATCATTATAGTGCCAGAAGAAAAAGGAGAAAAAGAGGGGACTGAAACAGGATTTGAAGAAATATTCACTGAAAATGTCCCAAACTTGGCAAAAGACACAAAACTACAGATCCAAGAAGCCTAGTGAACTCCAAAGAGAATAATCCCAAAGAATCCCATGCTGAGACACAACATAATTCAACTTTGGAAAACTAAAGACAAAGGAAAAAAAAAATTGAAATGACACGCTGTCTCTAGGGACTAGAACTTGAATGACCAATCTGAATGACAATGGCTTTCTCATCTGAAACCCCTGAGGCCAGAAGGAAGTGACACAACATTTCTCAAGTGCTGGAAGGAAAAAAAAAACTGTCAAGTATGAATTCTGAATTCTAGAATAGGTGAAATAATCTTGATAAAGAAGAATAAAATAGAAATTACCACTCTACCCAGTAGTAAGTTTCACTATTTACCTACAGTAATCAAGACAGTGTGGTACTGATGGATCACTACATCGTTAAATGGAACAGAAGAGAGAACCCAGAAATAGTTTCACATAAATATGCCAGACTAATTTTTGACAAGGGCACAAAAACAACACAAGGGAGAAAAGAACTTTGCAACAAATGATGCTAGAGCAATTAGATGTCCATAGTCACAAGAATGAACTTCAATCTAAGATAAAAACAGACAGGGAAGCAAACTATGAGACTCTTAAACACAGAAAACAAACTGAGGGTTGCTGGAGGGGTGATGGGTGGGGGGATGGGCTAAATGGGTGATGGGCATTAAGGAGGGCACTTTTCAGGGTGAGCACTGGGTGTCATATGCAAGAGATAAATCACTGGGTTCTACTCTGGAAGCCAAGACTACACTGTATGTTAACTAACTTGAACATAAATTTTAAAAAAAGAATATATGCAAAAAAGAATGAACTTCAACCTATACCTTACACTTTATAGAAAAATTAACTCAAAATAGATCATGAACTTAAACATAAAATGTAAAATTGTAAAACTTTTTAGAATAAAAAATAAGAGAAAATTTTGGGGACCTAAGGCTAGGCAAGGAGTTCTTAGATCTGTACAAGGAAAGATTAATACATAAAACTGCAACAATATTAGACATTTTTACTTTGTGAAAGTCTATGTGAAGAGAAGGAAAAGATAAGCTACGGCTTGGGAGAAAAATCTTTGCAAAACCACACACCTGACAAAAGATAAGTATCTAGACTATATAAGCAACTTCCAAAACTTAACAGGAAAGAAAAATTTAAATTAAAAGGCAAGAGATATGAACAGACATTGCACAGAGAAGGATATGTATATGGCAAATAAGCCCATGGGAAAACAGTCCACATACTTAGCCATCGGGAGATGAGTGTTAAAACCATCATGGGATATCACCACATACCTATTAGGATGACTAAAATTTAAAATAGTTAAAACACCAAATGATGGTGAGGGTGTGGAGAAACTGGTTAACTCATACGTTGCTTGTGGGAATATAAGATGGTCCAACCACTCAGGAAAGGAATTATTTATTTTAGTTTCTAATAAAGCTAAACATTCAATTATCACACAATCCAGCATTGTACTTTTGGGGATTTACCCCAGAGAAATAAAAACCTACGTCTACACACACACACACACGCACGCACACACACACACACATACACCCTGTATACAAATGTTCATAGCAGCTTTATTTATAACAGCCAATGACTGAAATAAGATTGCATGTCCTTCAACAGGTGAATGGTTAAATGGGTGTGGTACATATACACTATGGAATACAACCCAGCAATAAACAAAGAGCAGGCTACTGGTACACAGAACAACGTGGACAAATCTTCAGGGAAGTATACTGATTGGGAAAAAAGAAAGCCAAGCCAAAAAGATTAGATTCTACACAATTGCACTTATATAACTTCTTTAAAAATTACAAAATTGTATAACTGAAGGGACAATTTATAGCTACCAGGGATTAGGGATGTAGGGAAAGAGGAGGGTCTATAAAGGGCAACAAGAGAGATCCTTGTGGTGATGTGCCCGGTCAGTATCTTGACTGTGGTAGTGGATACACAATCCTGCACAGGTGGTAAGACTGCACAGAATTAAAGACACACAGAACTGAAGATGAGAATAATCACACTCATAAATGAGTGCATTGAATAAGATTGGTGGATTATAGCAATGTCAATATCCTGGTTGTGATACTATACTATAGTTCTGTAAAAGGTTACCATTTGTGCAAACTGGGAAGAGCGTACATGGGATCTCTATTATTATTTACAACCACAAGTGAATCTACCATCATCTCAGTAAAAATTTCAATTAAAAATCAAACCAAATCATACACTTACCCTACAATCCAGCCATTCACTTCTCAGGTATTTGCCCAAGAGAATTGAAAGCGTTTGTCATACAAAGACTTTTACATCAATATTTGTATCAGTCACAATCAAAAGCTGTTAACAACTTCAATGTCCATCAACAGGTGAATGGATAAACAGAGTTATGTTGCATCCATACAATGGGAAACTACTCAGAACTGAAAAAGAATGAGCTACTGATATACACAACAACACGGATGAATCTCAAAATAATTATGCTGAGTGGAAGAACCCAAATAAACACGATGAGTACATGCCGTATGTTTCTATTTCACAAAAATTCTAGGAAATCTAAACTAGTCTACACTGACAGAAAGCAGATCAATTGTTGCCTGGGGAGGGAAGAGTGGTTGAGGTAAAAACAAAAACAAAACAAAACAAAACAAAAAAACAAAACAAAAACAAAAAAAAAGGAGGACTTACAAAAAGGCCCCAGGAAACTTTTCTGGGTGATAGATCTGTTCATTACCTTAACCGTGATGATAGTTCACAGCTGCACATATACGTCAAGCTTATCCTATTATCCACATTACACACATGTAATTCATTGTATATCAATTATTCCTGAATGAAGCTGTTTTTTTTTTTTTTCAACGTTTATTTTATTTTTGGGACAGAGAGAGACAGAGCATGAACGGGGGAGGGGCAGAGAGAGAGGGAGACACAGAATGGGAAACAGGCTCCAGGCTCTGAGCCATCAGCCCAGAGCCCGACGCGGGGCTTGAACTCACGGACCGCGAGATCGTGACCTGAGCTGAAGTCGGACGCTTAACCGACTGAGCCACCCAGGCGCCCCTGAATGAAGCTGTTTTAAAAAGATGATTTAGGAAAAGGGAAGCGAGGAAGAGATTATTATTTCCGTTAGCCTAAGAACTCAAAGAGGTTTCCCCCAAAGTCCCACAGCTAGTAAATATTTGGAATTCAGGATTCTAAACTAAGTCTATCTTATTCACAAATCTATATTATTTCCATGGCATCTTACCGAATGGCAAGATGTACGCATGAGTTATCACCACAATAATTCTGTGTAACGAACCATCCCCAAATTAAACACATATCCTTGCTCATTCATCGGCAAGTCAGCTGGAGGTCTGCTGATCGAGGTTAAGCTCAACTGGGCTTGGCTCCTAGGTGCAAGTTTCATGCAGGTGGGTTCCACAGAACGTGCCATCTTCTAGGCAGTGTCAGTAGGGCAAGTGTACAAAGCCCAGCTGCTTAAGCGTGACTCAAGCCCCTGCCTCTATCCCATCCCATTGCCCGAAGCAACTCACCTCCGCAGGAGGGGCAGGAAACGCGCTGGACCTCAAGTGGGAGGAGCTGGAAAGCCACATGGCGAAAGCAGTTGATACAAAAAGTACAAAGGGAATGAGAACAATAATGCAATCTACCCGGGCAGGCGCCTGGGTGGCTCAGTTGGTTAAGCCTCTGGCTTCGGCTCAGAGCCTGATCCCACAGTTGGTGGATTCAAGCCCCGTGTCCAGGCTCTGTGCTGCCAGCTCAGAGCCTGGAGCCTGCTTGGGCTTCTGTGTCCCCCTCTCTCTCTGCCCCTCCCCTGCTCACACTCTGTCTCTCAAAAATAAAGAAATGTTAAAAAAATTCATTAATTAATTTAAGAAATTATGCAGTCCCAACGCTTGATCAATAAAAGGAAGAAAAAATGAATACCATTTCAAGATAGAGGCAACACTGGAGTGGATCAAGGAGGACCACTTCTGTGATGGTGACCTCAGGTGCCGGGAGGTGGCAGCAGGAACCGGAAGCCAGGGTCGGGAGCCTGACACAGCCATACCCAAAAGGACAAGATGACTATTTCTTTTTTCCCTACAAGCATCCAGCCGGCCCATACTTCAGTTAAAGAAGCCTAATCTCCATCAAATGAAATTTCCTTCCACTCCCTCTCGGCAAGTAGGGCCACGGCAACGCATTCAGACTATCTCTGTGATGCTTTAACTCTCGAGTGGAGTGAGGTCCGAGTCGTGCCGGACTCACCGCAGCGGAGAACCCAGGAGGACATTACGTCCTGGCCCTCAAAGATGTCTCTCCCCTGCTCTCCACCAAACCTGCTTCTTTGACCGTTCTCTAGTTTTATGAGCCTCCCCACAGCTTTCCAACGCACTTCCTTTATTCCTCACGTCATCAGAGTTAACTGGCTTGCAGCCCAAAGAACAGAGTAACAGAGTCCGCGTTCCTGTTTGCGGTGCCCCAAAGACCACAAGGTCTGAATCAAGTCTCTGGTGGTTCCACAGCCACGGTAGCAACTGCCCCCTCAGATGGTCTTCATCACAACTCCTCTGTACTCAGGACTCAGTCCCTCTCTCTGCCTCCACTCCACCTTCTCCTCCAGACGGGCCTTCCCTCCACCCGTCAGCTGATTCCCCTTCCTGGTCTATATTTCCCTCAGGGTGTCTCCAGTCCGACGTCCTCAAAAGAGAAGAGCTGTCTGGGCGCTGAGGTCACCATGAGGCACTGAGCCCCCTTGCTGGCCAGAAGTCATAAGCCACCGCCCTCCTTCTTAGGCTGCCTATAGATGGCTTCTCCTGGGGCAGACCCTGTGATCAAAGTCATGCGGCTAGAAAGCATCAAGACTTACGCATGAAGTGGCCTCCCTCAGGAAGGGCTGTAGGCACGCCAGCACCGGGAGCCCTGCCCATGTACCAGCCTTTGTCTGAGTGATGAAGCAGCGAGGGCGAGATGCGGGAAGGGATGAGAAGGGGAGCTAGAAGGCTAACGTTACAAATGAGGGATCCCCAGGGGTGTGGGCGAGGGAGCCAGGCAAGTGTTTTCGCGGCCTATTAGAATACCCCGGTGAAGACCTTGACAGACGTTCTGTCTTGCCCCGAGCTGCTGGAGCTGAAACAGGTCTAGGGAAGCCAGCCGCGCGGCAGCTCGGAGCCACCTCTGAGCCACGCTCTGATGCGCGCTGTCGGGTCACGGAGTGTGCAGACGAGGATGAGCTAATGAGGGATGTGTCAAGAGACCCTGAGATCTTACAGAGCCTAAACCAGGCTGCTGGCGCTCCCCCTATTTGGGGAGTGGTGCATCCAGGAACTCTTGTCCCGCTCCCTCGTGGTGGGAGCTTTTGTCCTCCCTCCTACGTGGCAAATCTCCAGCCAAGAGAGTGGCTCTGCCTTTAGGGCTGCTCGGAGGCTTAATTACAGCTGGGGACAGACCTGGGTGATGTTCAGTTAGAAAAAAAACCAGGGAAATCACCCTGCCTTCTGAGAGCACCTGATGCAAATCAGCCCCAAAATAAAATGCAATTTTAATAACTGGCATTAATTAAAACTTTGCACTTTAGAAAATGCTTTTAAATACCTAACTATAGATCATCTTTGAGGTCTCACTTACTATTGGCAGATACGGAGCTAAATGTGTTAAATATATAATCTTATTCAATCTTTTCAATAAATCCTTAAAGTAGAGGATATTATCTCCCTTTTACAGATAAAAAAAAAAAAATCAAGGGCTTGAGAAGCTTATACAACATGCCCAGAATCACACAGAGCCAAGACTCTAACTTAAGGTCATTTAAACCCCAAACCTAGCCCTTACCACTACATTCTATTTCAATTTTCTAGAGACTCATAAAAATCAGTGAAGATGACATTTATTAGCTCCATTTTAAAGAGGAGAGATTTTAGCAAAATTAAGAGATCGAGAGACTTATTCCAGGTCACATCACTTAGTAGAAAATGGACCAGGACTAGACCCTGGGTCTGACACCAAAGACAATGCACCAGGCACAGTAGAAAGATCATGTGCTTGAAATCAGACAGACTTGATTCAAATGCCTGTTGCAGAATGTATTTACTGTGTGACGTAGGCAAATTTCTCGGTATCTCTGAGTTGTAAGACAGAATTTTTATACCTACACCAAAGGGGAATTGTAAGGATTCAATGAGGTAACTTACATGCTATCAATGTTAGCTTCCGTTTTCCTCTCCAAAATGATATAATCTCCCTTGTGATCTTTTCACCAAGCTGGTAAAAAATGGCATACTCCCAGCTTAAACCCACAAATATATTCATGAAAACTAGAAGCTTAACTTTCCAATGATGGTATTCAAAAGATTCCTTTAGCAGGTATTATTTAGAACCCTGGATGGATTTTCCAATAGAAGTAATTCAACAGTGGGTTAAATTGTGTCTCCCCAAAAAGATACATTGAAACTTCTACCCCTGAAACCTGTGAATGCGACCTCACTGGAAATAGAGTTTTTGAAGATGTAATTAAGATGAGGTTGCACTGGATTGAGGTGGATCTTAATTCAATGTCTGAGGTTCTTCTAAGATGAGGGAAGTTTAGACAGAGGCACAGAGAAGAGAACACCATGTGGTGACACAGGCAGACCCGGGGGGAGGGGGGTGGGCAATGCATCCGCAAAGCCAAGGAACATCAAGGATTGCAGGTAAGGATCAGAAGCTAGGAAACCCAGCGGGAAACAGATTCTCCCTCAGCATCTCCAGAAGACACGAACTCGCCAATTTCAGACTCCTAGTCTCCAGAATAGCAGAGAATAAATTTCTGTTGTTTTGAGCCACCTTGCATATGCTACATTGTTACAGAAGCCCTAGGCGAGAACACAGTATGTTACATGGAGTGTCAGCTTCTGCTGCCTAAAATATAAAACCAGCATGAAGCTTCCTGGCCTAAAGCAACAGGTATTTATGTAGCCCATGCTTAGTGAGTCAGCAATTTAGACTGGGTTCTGCCGAGCAGTTCTTCTGGTGCTGGCTGGGCTTATTCATGCATCTGCTGTCAGCGGGGAAGTCAGCCGGGAAACAGCTGATCTCTGTTCCAGCCACTGCTGGGATGGCTGGCTTGCCTGGCTACTTCTGATGGGGGCAGGACAACGTTCCAGAGGTGCACAGGGTAGAAACATACAAAGCCTTTTGAGACCTAGATTTGGAATTGGTACACCACTCTTGCCATATTTGGCCAAACAAGTCATAACTCCAGTCCAGATTCAAACTGGGGAAATAAACTCTATCTGTTGGTGGGAGATCTGAAAGTCAAGCATCAAGGGGGCTTGGTCACCTGGAAGGGAATAATGGTGGCCATTTTTACCAACAACTCCCCTCAAAAGGCAGAGAAAGCCACTATCCCCACTCAGGAGGAATCTCTAGTAGGTTCTGATGAGGACTTCTCCTCCTAACAAGTTACAGGACAAGGGGATTTTCCTTTGCCTTCCCCCTTCCCGCAGTAGCTCTATTGGGCATCTGGAGCCTCACCCTCCCTCTCTCGGGTCTACAAGCATCCTGGGATACCTGGGAGAGAGCTGTCCTGATAGATGTGCAAGATGGGAATGGAGAAAGTCTTGGGACACAGCTCTCTCCCCACTGCCCCACCGGTGCAATGCAAGGTGCTGGGGCTATAGAAAGGATGTCCACGTCAGAGGCTGACCATAAAATAAGCTCTCTCAGTCTTGGGACACCAAGGATGGTGGATAATGCTCACTCATGGGAGGGCTTGGCAGGCTATAGGTGATTCCATTCCTGGGTACTCCATAGAGGCCCTGCATCTCTAATTCCTGAATGCATGGTATTAGGGTCCCATTGACCTTTGTCACTCTTTCTTCTAAACATTTCATTTTACCCAGAATTTCCTCCGTTACTGAATGTGCAGGTGATGGAAATGAGTCAATTGGACCAGGTAGGGGCTGTGGCCCACAGGGGACCCTGTCTCTGCCATGTGGGAGGGTAGGCCGTTGTACCCAGACTATCCAAGTTTTTAAAAGAAGACAGCAATCTGAATTTGTATGTGAAATCCAACTATTTTTTACATATTAAAACAGTTAAAATTCTAAGCATGTGTTAATATAAAATTCTAAGATGTGTTAATTGGAACCGATCTTCAGGATAGATTTGGCCTGAGGGGCACCAGATTGTGAAATTTCGGAAAGGAAGGAATATTCCTTTACTTCTGTTTCCAGTCTTCTCAATCCTTTCCCTGAGGCGGAGTACAGAACTGACTCTCTTTTTCACTAAGACCTGATGGGGGCTGGAGGGGCACAGGGGATGTTGGAAAATTGTGGACCATGAGGACCAAAGCATATGATATTATCACTGGTGAAGCCTAGTGTGAGGTCAGCCTGTGGGAGTCGAAGGCATGGCCCAACCCCCTTCAGAACCTGGCATCTGGCAAGTGGATTGATCCCTTGTTAATCAAAGTGTGGTCCAGGAACCAGCAGAATCAGCACCATCTGGGAGCTTGTTAGAAATCTCAAGCCCAACCTAGCTAGGCCTACTAAACAGGAACCCACATTTAAAAAAAAATCCTTGATTCTTACGCACATTAAAGTTTGAGAAGGACTGAATTAACACAGCTAAGTCTCAGGCTCCCATTAATAAAATGGGGAGAACCATAGTAGACTCATAGGATATAGAAAGATTGAATGAGTTAATGAGTGTAAAACATTCAGCACAATGCCTTGCAAATACCACACGCTCAGTCATCTTAAACAAACAAGGCTTAGATTTCTAGACCTCCGTAAAATGAATGATAAGAATGATAAAAAGAGTCATATGTGAGAAGCTAACTCCACCACCCCACCCCCCGCCATTGCCAATGTTTTTTGGTATTCTGAATTCTGGCTGAGAACACAGGGATTTGTCTTTTTCTTCCCTTCTCTGTGTGGCAGCCCCAGGTCCCACCAGAGAGGACCTAGCAGAGGGGGCCCCTGGATAGGACTGCAATGGGGGTTCAGCAGCCAAAGTGAAATACTGTTTACCAAGTGCCCAACATCCTGCCTGGCACATAAAAGGTGCTCAATAAATGGCATTTTTATATCCCATCATTAACTTCCTATGAATGAATCTGTGAATCAAACCCAGCTTTATTCTGGGCTTTGTGAGTCAAAAAAAAAAAAAAACCCAGACTCTGAAAAAGTACTTATTCCCTAAATCATTTATGATGCATACGGGGGAGTAGGGAAGGAGGGAAAGGGAGGTTGCTTGTTTGTCTACCTGCTGCTAGATTTCATACCATTTGCATTTTCCTGTTTATATAAATAAAATGCACTCTCACACAGGAAATGTTTAAAAAGATAATTAAAACCATTTGAAATCCTGCTACCCAGGAATGTTAGCATGCTGTTTCTTTTCTCTTCTACTCTCTCTGGGTGGTTGTATATACCATATTTATACAGTTGGGTGGGGGACGTACTGAATATGCAGTTTCTGGATCCCTCTTTTCACATTTCACTTCACATTTTATTGTGATCATCTCCATGTTAATAAATAGACTTCAAACAAACACTTTTTTTTTTTTAACATTTACTTATTTTTGAGAGACAGAGAGAGACAGAGCAGGAGTAGGGCAGAGTCAGAGAAAGGAGACACAGAGCCCGAAGCTGGCTCCAGGCTCTGAGCTGTCAGCACAGAGCCCGACGTGGGGCTCAAACCCATGAACTGTGAGATCATGACCTGAGCCAAAGTCCAACGCTTAACCGACCCAGCCACCCAGGCGTCCAAAACAAACACTTTTTGATGGAGACTCTAATAGTTCTCGTTATGGCTTCACCATCATTTATGTTACGATTCCTCTGTTGTTGGTCACTGAGCTTATTTCCAGGCTTTTGCTATGACAAACAGTCCTTCAATTATGGTCTTTATAGATAAATCTTTGGCTATATTTCTGATTGTTTCTTTCTGATTGTTTTCTTGGATGTTAATCCCAATGAGTGGTATTTCTGTTTTACAGGGTATGAGATTGTCAAAATACTTTTTTTAAATGTTTACATTTATTTTGAGAAAGAGAGAGAGAGAATGCGCATGTGTGAGCAGGGGAGGAACAGAGAGAGGGAGAGAACCCCAAGCAGGCTCTGAACCTGTCAGCTCAGAGCCCAATCGGGGCTCCATCTCACAAACCATGAGATCATGATCTGAGCTGATATCAAGGGTCAGCTCGACCAACTGAGGCACCCCAATTGTCAAATTCTTGAATGTGTGTTGTAAAATTACTTTCCAAAGGGCTACATCAACTTGGATTCCCACTTGCTGTTGTGAAATATTTATTCCCATGGTCTGAATTGAGTCTTACCAATTTTTTAAACTTTATATTTTAGGGGTGCCTGGGTGGCTCAGTGGGCTGAATGTGTCCTTGATCTATTTTCTGTTGTAAATTTTTGGTAGTCTACTGGTTTATAAAAACTCTTTTCCTTGGACAGAAGACATAAATAGACATTTTCCCAAAGAAGACATCCAGATGGCTAACAGACACATGAAAAGATGCTCAACATCACTCATCATCAGGGAAATACAAATCAAAACCACTGTGAGAAACCACCTCACACCTGTCAGAGTGGCTAAAATTAACAACACAAGAAACAGCAGGTGTTGGTGACGATACAAAGAAAAGGGAACCCTCTTGCCCTGCTGATGGGATTGCAAACTGGTGCAGCCACTCTGGAAAACAGTATGGCGGTCCCTCAAGAAACTGAAAATAGAACTACCCTACGATCCAGCAATTGCACTATTAGGTATTTACCCAAAGGATACAATAATACAGACTTGAAGGGGTAAACGCACCCCAATGTTTAAAGCAACATTATCAACAATAGCCAAACTGTGGAGAGAGCCCAAATGTCCATCGACTGATGAACAGATAAAGAAGAGATGGTGTATATACTTGCAGTGGAATATTGCTCAGTCATCCAAAAGAATGAAATCCTGCCATTTGCAATGACGTGGATGGACCTAGATGGCCCATGTAGGATGGACATGTTTCACTTACTAAGTGAAATAAGTCAATCAGAGTTAAGACCATACCATATGATTCCACTCATATGTGGAATTTAAGAAATGAAACAGGTGAACATATGGGAAGGGGGAAAGAAAGAAGAGAGAAGGAAAAAAACCCGCAAGAGACTCTTTTTTTTTTTTTTAATTTTTTTTTTCAACGTTTATTTATTTTTGGGACAGAGAGAGACAGAGCATGAACGGGGGAGGGGCAGAGAGAGAGGGAGACACAGAATGGGAAACAGGCTCCAGGCTCTGAGCCATCAGCCCAGAGCCCGACGCGGGGCTGGAACTCATGGACCGCGAGATCGTGACCTGGCTGAAGTCGGACGCTTAACCGACTGCGCCACCCAGGCGCCCCATGGAGACTCTTAAGTATAGAGAACAAACTGAGGGTTGACAGAGGAAGGTGGGTGGAAATGGGTTAGATGGGTGAGGGGTACTAAGGAGGGCACTGATTGTGATGAGCACTGGGTGTTGTAAGTAAGTGATGAATCACTGAATTCCGTTCCTGAAACCAATATTGCACTGTATGTTAACTAGCTAGAATTTAAATTTAAAAAATTCTTTTCTTATTGAAAGTACCAAATATTTATAATATGCGTTGCAAATGTTTTTCCAGATTGTCTTTCACTTTTTAATGTGATGATGACAATTTAATATACTGAATTTTAAATTGTCCTTACAGTCTAATTTATTTTTTTTTTTGTCTCATGTGTTTTCTTTTTGTCTTTGTGCTGAAAAATGTCTTCACATTCCACAAATCAATTAAATGAGGATGTACTTTGTCTTTTAATTATTCATGGCTCTATTTTTTTATATTCCCTCCAGTCCCTCGCCCAAGCCAGATTTTATTGCGTTATAGAGTAAGGTCAGAAGGTCACTTACTGTTTTCTCCTCAGCCAATTTTACTATCATATGTTGAATAAAGCATCCATTCCCAACTGATTTATAGTGTTCCACTATCTCACACTACTTTCTTTTTTGAAATATTGTTTCAAGATGCTGTATTCCATTCCACTGATTCATTTGTTAACTTGTGGATTATTATCATACTGTTTTCATTATTGTAGCTTTCCAAGAATCTTTAACTTCTGGCGGTTGCACTCAGACTTTTGATATAATTACTCAGTTAGAACTTCTAAACATTCTGGTAACACATGAAAAATAATCACTAACCATCAACTCCGACATATAAGAGCCCTTGTGTCTTAACTCGCTAAACAGACAAGTTTATTCATGTTAAAAAAAAAAAAAAAAAAGCTGAAATAACTTGCCCAAGATTTCTGAGCTCACTAGAAGCAGGGCTAGAATTTGACCCCAGGCTGCTACAACCAGTCTAGAGTACTTTCCACCAGTTCATACGATGTTTTGCTTTTATGAGGCATCAACAAAATGCAATATTGAATGGTTTCAGTTCAGCCAGAGTGAGCGTTAAGCAAGATGCAAGTACTGTAATATGGTTCCTGACACCAGAAGCACTACTATTCTACAAGTTTCTTCAATAAAGTATCCAGCGTAGGAAGTGTTGAACGAAGGGTAGAGAGGGAGGGAGAGAGTCATTCCAGCTGGAGGTTGGAGGTTTCCAACAAGGGATGACCTCTGTACGGAGGCTCGAAGGATGGGTGGGACTGAGATAGAAAGGAGACAATGAACAGTACAGAATGGACGAAAGCATAAAGCATAAAGCAACAGGATTTTCGGGGGCTCTTTTATTCTGTTCCCTCACCCTAACGCCACTCAGCCAGTCCATGAGCTCCATTGATGACTCCACTTTCAAAGTAAATCCTGTGCCAGCTCATCATCATGTTAGTGATCATCTCAGATAATTGTGTTCCTTCAAAATGAGGGGCGCCTGGGTGGCTCAGTCGGTTGAGCGTCCGACTTCGGCTCAGGTCACGATCTCACGGTCCGTGGGTTCGAGCCCGGCATCGGGCTCTGTGCTGACAGCTCGGTGCCCGAAGCCTGCTTCCGATTCTGTGATTCTGTGTCTCCCTCTCTCTCTGCCCCTCCCCCGCTCACGCTCTGTCTCTCTTTCTCTCAAAAATAAATAAACATCAAAATGTTGCTTATCTCTGTGGTCCTGTCTAGCTGCTGAGCTCCCAGAGCTGCCTCCCTGCATCCTCCACCTTTCCTCTTTACCTCGTTATTCCAATAAGCTTTCATTTTTGCATCTGAAAAAGAAAAGAAAAGAAAAGAAAAGAAAAGAAAAGAAAAGAAAAGAAAAGAAAAGAAAAGAAAAGATCTTCACTTCTCTCAGGAAACCCATTCTCTGCAGAATCAACCGTTTGGGATAATAAGAGTGTATTTCGTTAATGACCCAATGAGGCTTTTAAATTAAGTACAGCAGGTGACAATGCTTACTCGTAATGTAATTTTCCAAACCATCCATTTTGTCAGATTCTTGAGCCTGCTTTTCCAATTCACCAGCTTACATGACAGCAAAATGAGACAACATATATGAGAACACTTCTTAAAACATAAGTGGCTGTAGAGATGTGAACTGCGATTGTTCCATGGTTGTGAAAATCCTGTGCAACGGCCCTTTTGACATGTACAGCAAGCCATTGTCTGTCAACATCTGATCTCGCTTTCTCTTTCATAGTAATGGAACCATTGTTGGTGGGTTTTTGTAGCTGAATGCTTGACTATATTAAAAAACAAAACAGCTCAACATTTCCCAGACACCTTTGCAGATAGATGTGGCCACGTGACTAAATTTTGTGCATGAGCAGCGAATGTGACTTCAGGGTGCATGCTCCTCCTGTCCTTGGCTGGAAGGCGGATGTGGCCATGGGCCATCTTGGACAAGACGGAACAAGACAACACCTTAAGACAAGTGAAGTAAGATAAAAGGCTCTGCGTTCCTACCACGATGGATCTTCAGAGCCATCCCTGGACTTATTACATATTGATAGTTATGTGTGAGAATTCATTTTCCAAACTTAGTTTAGCCACTATTATTTTGGATCTCGGTTCTCCACCCTAAGTGATGCAACATGGATGGGCCAGAGGTTTTACAGTTTCTGTCATTTTCAATCCCTTACTCTGAAACGCTGGACCTCTGCTTCGCTCAGTTGGTCAAAGCACAGTGCTCAGATGAGAAGTACCACCCCTGCCTGGGTCAGGTAATTCCACAGTTTCCAACCACCTCTAACGGACTTCTCCTGTGTTGGAAATGAGTGTGGATAGATCTAGGCAAATATATCCCTTCCATCGTGGGTGAGAAGACTTCAATGAATACAGCACCTACAAACAGTAGTACTCTGAAAGACACAACCAAGAAATGGTACATGATCCTATAGTCTGGTATAAGTTGGTTAGGTTATTGAGGAGGCTAATTTGGCAGTATATATTAAAATTAAAATGCTAATGCTCTGTAACGCAGTAATTTCACTTTTCAGTAGCTATCCTAGAGACAGACTTGTTGATGTATGACAAAGAGGTATGCAAAGCATTTTCATGGACAGTCAGGCAACATTGACAGACGACGGATGTCTTTAGAATGTAGATGCATACTTTGAAACTCTGTGCAGCCATGTCTTGAATGAGATGATTCATGTATACCGATTTCACAGATATTGATTAGGACTAGAGTAAAGGAAGAATTTAAACAAAAGGCATGAGTCCATTTTACACATCTGTGGCAAATATAATGAAGTCGTAATTTGAATGAGTTACGTTTGTGATAGATACACTGACAGTCAGCATCCCACAACAGGCTTTACTATTCTGTGCCGAGCTCAGTGTCTGAAGAATGGTTATCATGTGTCTTGTCTCTCCAACAGCACAGACCTTGCTCTCCTTTGCATGGCCACTGCTGTGCATATAGCCTGTGCACAGAGAGCTCTTAATGAGATATTGCCTTTGAACCAAGTGACAGCTAGTTGCTTCGATATTGTAAATTGTAAGATGGCTTTCCTCAGTGACAAACAGCCCCTGGGAGGGTTATGTTGGGGCTGACCTGCTTGCTGTAGGTCAGCAGTTCTTGACCTTGAATGCACATAAGAAACACCTGTGGAGGTTTGTAATCTCTCCGTGCCTAGGCTGCACCCCAGACCAATTAAATCAGAATCTCTGGCCAGGGGGACGAGGCCTCTGTACTTTTGTAGTTCCCAGGGGACTTTTGACATGTAGCCAAAGTTGAAAACCACGAATCTGTGATAAAGCTGCCACCAGCTAGCTAAGTGACTGAAGGACAGTTGATCTTAAGGAAAATGACGGCCTCAATAGATTCTTAGACTGTGAAGGACTTCACTGTAGGATGTTCTCTCTGCTAGAATGCTTTGCCTTTGTATAAATGCGTCGCCGACTCTCTCATTTCCTAAAGGTCACCACCAAATCCCACTTTCTCACTGAGACTTACTCTGACCACTATATTTCATACTTCAGTCTGCCTCCAACCCCACCCCGTGGGGTTCCTGTGCCCCTTATTCTGCCCTCCTCTTTCCTTATTACCTTATAAAATGTACACTTTACTCATTAATTGCTTTTATTGTTTATGATGGGCTCATCCCTCTAGGATATAAGCTTCTGGGGCACAGGGATCTTTGTCTGCTTTCTTCTCTACATATCTCAAGAGTCTGGAAGAGTGCTGTGTACATGGTAGGCGCTCAGTAAATATTTGCTAACTGAACAAAACTCAGAGCCAGCAAAGGCCTGTGAGATGGTTTGCTCAACCCAACCTTCTCATTGAACTGATGATAAAACCGCTGCCCAGAGAAGGGAAGAAAATGCATCCAGGGCCACAGAGCAAGGCAGTGGCCGAACTGGGACTGGACCCCAGTCCCATGATGCCCAGCCCAATCCTCCCTCAATCCAGTAAGCAGATTTTCTGTTTAGAAGTGTGCATGCAGGGGCACCTGGGTGACTCTGCCAGTTAAGAATCAGACTCTTGGTTTCAGCTCGGGTAACAACTCACTGTGAGTTTGAGCCCCACATCGGGCTCTGCACTGACAGCAAGGAGACTGCTTGGAATTCTCTCTCTCCCTCTCTCTCTGCCCCTTCCCGGATCTCTCTCTCTCTCTCTCTCTCTCTCTCTCAAAATAAATAAATAAACACTAAAAAAATTTTAAACAAATAAAAGGACGTGTGCATGCAAACAAGTTCCAAACTGTGAACCATGAAGAGAAGGCTTTGTTTCTGCCAGCATTTGCAAAAATCTCTTTGCTTTGAGAGGGCATCATTGGCATTAGGCCTTGATGAATGTGATTCAAAATTTGGGAACACCACTGTATGCTGTCTATGTAATCACTCAGAACCTAGAGACCGTATAGACAGATTGGTTTTTACCAGGCTTTTCTTCCTTCCTTCCTTCCTTCCTTCCTTCCTTCCTTCCTTCCTTCCTTCCTTCCTCTTTCTTTCTTTCTTTCTTTCTTTCTTTCTTTCTTTCTTTCTTCTCCTCTCCTCTCCTCTCCTCTCCTCTCCTCTCTTTTGTTTGTGATTTTTGTTTGTTTTTGTTTTCCCTAATCTGGGCTGAAATAAAGAAGCCCTGAGATCTGCTCTTTGGATGTTGTAAATGAGCCCGCTGCTCATCGCACTTTCCAGCAAGATAAGGCACAAATGGCATTTGCAGAAATGCTTCGCTATCTCTCAAGCAATCCGGCTCCTGTGTGGGCCCCTTGGTAACAGCTTGGCAAATCCGCAAAAGGAATGCGACTATATAGTTTGTGTGTGGACTGCGGAGTTATTATGGCTTCCAAATTGCCTAGCAGGTCATTAATCATAGGCCAAGATAGGCCATCGCCGCGGCAGTGGAGTGAAAGCGTCCAGCATAATGCCAGCGAAATCATGTTTAACATGCAGCTCTTGGCGGTGTAGATATGGAAGGGGGAGAGGCAAGGAAAAAAATCACTCCCCTTTTCGGAAAGAAAACTTCTACTTATCTTTGATTTGCATTCAGTCTTCCCTCAATAGTCCTTAAGCCTGTTATTTAATTCATTTTGGTGCCAGGGTTCATCACAAAGCAAAAACCCTAAGCGAGACCTATGCAGTCTGTGACCTCCAAACCCCCTGTCTTTTCTTGTCAGTTCTATGTCATTTGTGCAGTTGAACTCCACCAATTTGAAATGCTGACCTCTTCCATAGACAACCTTATTCTCCTCCAGTGAAAGAAAGGCCCAGGGCCGACAAACCACTCAAGCGGAGATGGCAAGAAAAGAGAAAAGTGGTTGACTCGTAAATCAATTTCCACAGCCCACCCAAAACCCACACACACATTGAATTTGTATAAATTAAAAAAAAAAAAATTGCTGAATGGATCTATAAAGAAGAGGGCTCCAAGAACAAAATAAAAAAAAATATGAATCAGGGCCAGAAAGAATGGGAGTCGGATCCCCGCTCCCCGTGGGCCCAAACAGCACTGAGCCTCCCCCCACCCCCACTTCTTTTACACCTGGACTTCCTTCCTGAGGTTGTTTGAAAAGAAAAGTTGAAAATAAAATGCAGGAATAAAGTTCCATGTCACTGGCAAAGGCAACAAAAGAAAGGGGGTGGGGAAAGTGCTGGAAAAACAGAACTTGAGTTGTGGAGCCCAGAACTGCTAGGCACAAGACCTGGGAAATGCATACGGCCCCCATGCACCGTGTTCCGTGTATGCACAGGTAAGACAAATTCCTCAGGGCTGTGCACGGGTCCTGTCTACCCACAAACACAGAACTAGATCATCCCCTGTGGCCTGTGATTTTGCATAGCCAGTGTTTTTTTTTTTTTTTTTTTTCTTGCCATGTCGACCACTTCCTTTAGATTTTAGATCTTTTCCCATCAAAACCAATCACCAGCTAGATAATGTTATTTAATTACAATCGGCACTTACTGAGCACAGACTGTGTTTCTGCAGTAGGCATTGAGGATATAAACCACAGTTGCTTTCCCAAATATCCAACAATCTATTGTGAAAACAAAATTCAAAAGCCCCTCTTATGGGAAAAAAATATTATGAGATTAGAAATATGAGTTTCTCTTTTAACATGTGAATCCGTTTTTCGTAGATTCTTTCCATACCCCCCATATTCTTGCTACCTGGATTTTTTAGGCTGAGAAGAAAAGCCCAAAGTCAGTTTGCATTTTGCTACAGACTGTTCTTTCTGCTCTCTTCTGACACCTAAAGAGAAAAAAAGAAAGAACAAACGAACGAAAGAAAGAAAGGAAAGGAAAAGGAAAAAAATAGTTCTCTTCTTGTGTTCTGAAAATTGAGGGTTTCTCCCTAATTTGAAGCACACACTAATACCCCTTATATTCAGCTACTTTTAAAACTTGTGAAGCATTGGTAGACAATTAATGAGGGTTCACAAATTGTTATAGTTGAGAAGCATCATGGAGTTTCCTGGCTCCTTTTCTTAAGAGCTATTGTTCTCAGAGCTACAAAATGCTCATTGTAACTCCTGGTGGTCAATATGAAAATTGTCATCATTTCCCTTGTTGATACAGCAGAGTCTACTTAATAAAAGTGATTAGGGCAGTTTTTTTGAATTTTTTTTTTTTTCAACGTTTATTTTATCCTTGGGACAGAGAGAGACAGAGCATGAACGGGGGAGGGGCAGAGAGAGAGGGAGACACAGAATCGGAAACAGGCTCCAGGCTCCGAGCCATCAGCCCAGAGCCCGACGCGGGGCTCGAACCCACGGACTGCGAGATCGTGACCTGGCTGAAGTCGGACGCTTAACCGACTGCACCACCCAGGCGCCCCAGTTTTTTTGAATTTTAAACACAATTCAAAGTCCTTTTGTTTTAATCATTTCTTTACCAAAAAAAAAAAGGGAAGATCCATAGTCAAATAGAGGAGGGAACATTGTGATAAGGGCAACTAAATAACAACAGCATATGTAAGAGTTCCAGAGAAAAAGTGATTCATCTGTGTAAGGTAAGGTCAAGAAAGGCTTCCTGGAGGAGGCAGTGTCTGAGCTGGAACGTAAAGGGTAAACGAATACACGAGACTAACAAAGAGGGTATGTGCAAATGTAGTGAGAGGAGAAAAAGCAGGAGCACGCAAGGGATCAGAAACTGATTGGTGCTGCTGGGGTTTCAAGGTCCACGGGGATGACTGGAGATCTGGATGGGGCTGCAGGCAGAAGCAAAGTTTATCAACCATTCATAAGTGAAGCACTATCATGGGCAGAGGGAAAACCATAGAAGTGTCTTAAACAAGAAAGATACATGGTCACACTTCAGAATGGTCACTTCGGTGGCAGGGGTGTGGTCTGCATGTTATGTTTAAAGTACTCAGTTGTGCACAGTACAGATTGGATGTGACACAACAAGGGGAGAGGCAGAGACCCAGGGAGAAAAGAAAAGGTCTTAAACAAAGGTAGGAGCAATGGGGCTGGGAAAGCAGGAGCTGAATCTAAGAGATCAATCTAGGGTGTCTAAAAAGTCTGGAAACGGAGAAAAAAAATTATGTCTAAACAATAGATTTGCTACATTTTCAAATAACGTGCTCCGTATGTTTCCTTCAACTGCTAGATGCCTTTACAGGCAAAATATCTCTAAATTAAAGCCTAATGGGTCTAACTTTTAATCTGAGGAGTTCAATAACAATTTGGGTATGTTCCCTGTTTTTATAGATCTTTCAGATATTATATAGCATCTTTTGGATTTAGTGATGCTCCCTGGGTGCCAGTTGGAGAGGATGTGAGAGAGAGTCTTGCAAATGACTCTTGGGTTTCCAGTGGAAGACACGGGGTGTGTGGCAATATCAGCCACGCAGATTTGGAAACTAAGTTCCGTATGTTCTTTCAATTAACATATTCAAACCTCCTAAACACCTAATGACCCTTAGAGGCTCTAGGAATGGAAAAAAATAGGAAGAACTGAACATGGAGTTCCAAACATCAAGGTCAGTGCCATGGGCTTAGATGTAGAATCCAGCAGCAAAAGGAACTAGTTAGAAAAGATGCCACCTAGTCTTGATGGTTTGAGAGTCTTGCCATCTTGAAATCTGAGAACATAACCCTTTGAAAGGATATACCTGGCATTCTGTCCATGTGTTCTAATCTTGGAAATACTCCTTCCTAGCTGTGTGGTGTTGGGCAAGTCAGTATCTCTGGGCCTCCGTTTCATCATCTGTAGCTCACAGGACTGAAAGAGGACACCTTCAAATATTCAGTGACTCCACAAATGAAATTGGTGATGCTGTATTGAGAAATCTGATCTAGTTTCCAACTTAAAAGTAGAGACAAATAAGGGAGGCTGAAAGGACTGAGAACAGACGCGTGCTTGGTGTGGGCCTCAGGAATCAGTAAAAAGCGACTCTTGGGGTAGAATCTACTGTAGAGGGACCTTGAGTGCCTTTGAGACCCAATGTTCAGCCTCCTCTTGTTGGCTAACAGAATCCCATTTGTGTTTGAAGCAGCCACATTCCCGGCTTAAAAAGTTGATTTCTGGCTTTTTTTTTTTCTCCCATTCCATAAGCCATTTGATATAGTTCTGGCCAAAGGGATAAAATCGGGGCTATGGGAAGAGGTTTCAGGAAAGCACTTCAGAGGAGAACAGCTTTGGTGGGCACAGCCCTCCTTCTTCTTACACTCCCCTCTGCTTGCCTTAGAAAGCAGACATGATCTGGAGGTGGAAGGGCCATCCTGGGGCCACAGAGCACCAAGCCAAATGCTAAGTAAGGATGGAAAGGTAGTCAGCACAGGTGGCCTGGGAGCATCATGAACTATCACCCCAACCCTAATTCCAACAGCCAGACTTCTTGCTCAGAGAGAAAGGAAAGGAGGGAGGGAAGGAGGAAGGAAGGGAGGGAAGGTGGGAGGGAGGGAGGAAGAGGAAGGGAGGGAGGGGCAAGCCCCTTGTGTCTGGCTCACCATCATGGGTTGGCTATTTTGCACATATGCTGCCAAACCTATTTCTGATAAAAGTGACGCCTGAGCTCCCTCCTATCGTGATGAATAAGCGCATTTCCCTGCAGCATTTAGTAGGCTTGGGAGACCCAGATATAATAAATGACTGCTTCTGGAAAAGAGCTTGCTTATAAAGATAAAACTAATTGCAATCCTCCAGGACAGAGACGCTATTTTATTCATCTTTACAGCCCCAGTGCCCAATGTGGACATGACATACTTTAGGATCACAGTCCCCGAGTTAAATGAGTGATGAAGAGAAGGAGACGATCTTTTTCCGTCAAGGAGTTATTCTATCTATATGACAGCAAACATTCCCCTGTGATGATTTGTCAATGAGTCCATGGCACTGACTTTCGGGCCCCCCACCCTCCAGGTCACATAAACCAGCCTATGGGAATGTCACATAGAAAATATAAGAAGCTATTGATTTTTTCACCAGTGTGGTTGACAAGCCTCAGGAAGAAACGAATCTCTAGGCTCCTGGAGTAAACTAAAGGCTCTTCTGGTACCATCATGGCAAGCAATGATGACGCTTGCCCTAAAAGATGTACCAGAGCTGCAGAGAGAAGCACCTGGGAGAGCCAGGGGGCCCCTGGGGTGACCGTGCAGGAAGGCAGAGACAAAGAAGGCTCTTCTTTTGCTGCCTCTCCTCTGCCACACTCCTCACCTGGACAGTGTCTCATCTAAGGCTTAGCTCTGAACTTCAATTCTATTCAGATGCAAACCGTTTCTCTGTTTTTAACCCCCCAAACTAGGAAACAATTTTCAGAGAAACCAACAGTTTCCAGTGGCAGAGGCACCGAATGAGGGGAGATATCCTGCCAGAGCACAATGTAAATATTGCTCCTATCTCCACCTGCATCCATTTCCAGCCAGGACCCGAAGGACAGTTTCTAAAGTTACCCTAGTTGTCACCATCAGCATCGCTCTAGAGCAAGTAGCTGCAAACTATGATCTGAAAGCCAAATCCCGTCTTTGCAAATAAAGTTTTATTGGAACACAGCCACCTTTTCATTTCCATACTGTTCCTGCTGCTCTTAAACTGCAATTGCAGAAACCATCTGCTTGTTACTCTTTACAGATAGTTTCATGATCCCTGCCCTAAAAGCTGTTTGTTGGCTTTTATTGTTACTTTTTTGTTTGTTTGCTTGTTTGTTCTTTTGGTTTTTTGGTCTTTGTGTTGTGCTACCCAGCATCTGAGTGTCCTTCCTTGCATGCTGCTAAGCATTTTGGTCGAAAGCAAAGCCTATCTGCTGCTCTAAAAGCTGGCGAGGCCAGACGCTGCCTTCCTGTCTCCCTTGCATCTATGTCTCAACCAATCAGAAGCTCCTACTCCAGCTGTGGACTTGACAGCTAGTGGCACAAAGAAGCAGGGCCGGCAGAGAATTCATCTTTATCACAATCGCAGCTGGGGCTAAGGCCGCGGCCGGCCAATTTCACAACCAATATCTAGCGCTGGAGATGGTGTCAGCATCAATGGTGGTATCCAGAGGCTGGAGGCAGAAGGGGCTGCAGCTTTACCCAACTATTATGGAGAAATATGTTGGCCATGATCTTGACTTCTGTCAGCCTCATTTTCTGACCCTGGGAATCAGCCTTTCCAATAACTCTGTGAACAACTGAGAGCCTTTTAGTAAGTTTCTTTTCAGTGTAAGCCACCCAATGCATCTCTGTAGCTTACAACTGAGAGCTCTGACCAATGAAACCACCTTGGGTATTTTTGGGGTTTTTTTTTTTACACTAGTAGAGCCACTAGCAGATTACAAATCACCATCACATAACCTGTTTTGTTCTTAAGACAATCCTGTGAAGTGTGTTTTTATGCCCTCTTCACAAATGAAGAAACTGAGGCTAGGTGAGGTCAAGCAATCTCTTTGAGTCAGTCGACCCTTGGAATCCCTTTTGCTGCAATCTCTTTCTATTGTGCAAAGCAGGCAGAGCTGTTTTATAACATCAGGGACATGCTCATTGGTTATACTTACAAATTAAACAAGTCGCATCTCAGCCTCAAAGGGCACAGAGGGTTGAAAGCTCTGTTAATCTTGTCAACTTTTGCCTCCTTTATTCCAGTCCAGGTGGCTTTATTTTTGCATTTGAAAATGTCATCACCGCATCATTAGCAATGCACTGTTACCTGGCAGTAGGAAGAAGCATCCTGGGCCATATGGCTGAGTTTAATCTACATGGTCACGGTGTAATCCCGTTGAAATGGCTTCCCTTTGCAATCAAAACCGAATTTCACACTTTACCAAGATGGGGACAGCTCTTGTCTTCCCCAGAGTAATATAGATCTCCCCAGGCAGCCAAGGCCAATGGAAATGGCTTTCTTCTCTAGGCCAGCAGCAGGTGGGGAGCAGGGCTGGGAGGTCAGCATGAATGGGACGAAGCTGGAAAGGAGAGAGGAGGGAACACTTGGGGAGTCAGAATCCAAAGTAATCCTTCACGTTCCCCACCTATGGATTACCATTGGGAACATGCAATCTCTGGAACTTCAGAAAAGTAATTTTGGGATGTAAATCACTTTTATGCTATTGGTGGTTTTATCCCATTCACTGTTGTCATTTCTAATGTTGGTTCTCTGACTTACCTCCCCAGGAGGGCTCTAACATTAAAATCACTGTCCACAAACAGGCCTTATATCAGAATCATTTAGCTCATCAGAATCTCCAGGAATATGTATGTTAGGCAGATATGCCCCCATTTCTTATAATGCAGCTTCATTATAATGCAGTCTAGTATATGAGAAACACTGCTGTAAATAAATATGGAAAAAAATTGAATGTCACTAATGATGTAAGACAAGCAGAATGCAAGAAAGAGATGTTGCTTTTAAAAAAGCAATTGGTAAGGTTGTTTGTTTGTTTGTTTGTTTGTTTAAAATATAATAATATCTAGTGAGGTCATGGTCTTCATCATTGCTGGTGAAATTGCAACTGATTCAGCCTTTCTGAAGGCAATTATGTAACATGAATCCAAAAGTCTTCAGAAAACACATTTCCTTTAACAGAACCATTCTCCTTCTTCCCATATGTCCTGAGGATATAATTATGTTTGGTTATAAAGTTTTTCATCACAGGATTTAGTCACACATGGCAAAAATAAAAAATAAAATAAAATAAAGAAAAAGAAATCTCTTTGTGTAAAATTACACAGATTAGTTAAGATGTTGTGGTACATTCAGTCAACTTTTGAAATGATGTTGTAGAAGACTGTGATGAATCAGAAATATGTAACTACAAGATTTTTTTCATGTCTTTCTTGCCGCGCAGACTGTAAGGGCTGGGGTCATGTTGGTCTCTCATTCTGGTATCCTGAGGGTCTAGAATAGGGCGTGGGAAAATACGTGTGGAATTAATAGCTAAACTGATTAACGTTCATATTTTAAGTAAAAAAGTGAATTATATGAAACCACTTTGCCAAAAAATATATAGATAATTGTACATTGACTGGTTTTCTCTGGCTGGTAAAAGTATAAATGATGGCTATTCGTTTTAGTTACAAGATAGTTATATCACAGATTCACCAATCTACATAAATTTCCTAAATATATATCACTATTTACAATTCTGCACAATATACTATCGTAGAATCCTGCCAATACGTATTTGAACCAAAACTCCAACATAAAAGTTTTGGGTTGTTTTAAATTCTTCAACACTATAAAAAAAAAATAATAATAATACAACACTCTTTGCTGTGTGTCTTTTGAGCATATCGGATTTTTTTTTTTCCTTAGGAAAAGTACCTAGAATTAGAATTAGCCTGTGTTTTTTTTCATCTCTAGAGGATCTCTGTCAACATATAAGCTGTTCACTGAAATGTTTACCCTATTTAGGTGCCACGGAAAAAAACTGCCCTTTGTTTGTGTATCCCAGTGAAGCAGGGGAATATTCCTGAGGGTGGGAAGGTGGGTACAGAGCAAGCTTCTTGGCCACTCTGACAGGAAAAGACTGGGAAAAGAACATGCCCAGAGCGGGCTCTGCCTTCTCCCCAAGCCTTTGCCTCCATCCCCTTGGAAAGTGGAGACATTAGGAACTGTCTGAAACCTGAAGCTGGACTGGTCCAGCCTGGCCCCCTCCCAGGGCTGCGATGTTTACTCATTCTGGTTTTTTTTTGTTTGTTTGTTTTTTGTTTTCTTTTTTTTCACAGAAAAGATATCATCATCAGTTTATATAAACCACTACTGGCTGTATCCCTGCAGTAAAAGAAACCAGTTTTCACTTCAGCCATCTTCGATCATGTGCTTGAGGAGGGGGGGGACCTCCCAAGACCCTTTGTTTACACTCCTCCATGATCACGGCCAGCAGTCCATGAGGTAATGATTATTTATCAAGGACAGACTGTCTTCTGGAAGGTGGAGAAGGCTGTTCAGAGAATGAGTGAAAATGAAAATGTGGGAGAGACAAAGGACGTGACAATCATTCACTCCTGTTCTCTGGAAACCAAAACATCCCCACAAGAAATCGGAGGAAAAACAATGATGGAGAAGCTGACCAACTGTTGCAGAATTATTAAACATTCCTGGGCTTATAAAAAAGCTTTACTGGTTTCCTTTCTTTCTTTTCCTTTTCTTCCTTCCTTCCTTTCCTTCCTTCCTTCCTTCATTTTCTTCCTTCTTTCCTTTCTTTCTTTCTTCCTTTCTTTCTCTCTCTCTCTCTCCTCCCTCCCTCCCTTCTTTCCTTCCTTCCTTCCTTCTTCCTCCCTCCCTCCCTCACCCCTCCTCTCTCTTTTTCTTTCTCAAATTGGTGGTTAGGAGCCTGGAAGAACTGATTGGTGGAATTACAGAGATTTGAGAGTTGATACAAATGTAAGCAATCTCAGGAGGCCCAGGTGGCTCAGTTGGTTAAGCAGCTGACTCTTGATTTCAGCTCAGGTCATGATCTCACGGTTTGTGGGATTGAGCTCCCTGTCAGGCTCTGCAACGACAATGCAATGATTCTCTCTCTCAAACTAAATAAACCTGAGAAAAAAATTAAGTCATCTCACCAGTGCCAGATGCAATGGCAGTAATGGCCATCCTTGAATTTCTATGAATGAAATGTGCTTCCTTTCTCCTGGCAAAGCGATCGCTTCTTGGAGCTACATTTTTGCCTTCCACAAAATGGGCTGATGATTTCCTGCCTGTCTCACCGGGGAGCAATAAGCCACAGCCAAACCATTCGGCTCTTACTAGACGGTGACTACTCTCTTCTTGGGGGCCCTGGAATTCTTTCCCACCGCCAGACAGTCTCCCTAAGACCCATCCACATGGATTCTGCTGTAGCTCATACCTTCCTGTGGTAGGAGCACCACAGAGCAACAATACAGAACCTCCTGATGGCTTAGCCATAGCCGTCATCACATCCAAAGGTCATTTTTGTTTCACCGATGTAATTGCACACGCAGCATTTTTCTCCTGGTCCACAAAAATAAAGGACTCAATCCTGCTTAATTTTCACCTGAATTTTTTTTGAGCAGCCTACTGTGTGCTACATACCAAGCTAGGCACTTTTACATAGTTTATCCTATTCTATCTTTGTAATTACTCTCACGGATAACTGTTGTTATCTCCGCTTCTGCAGATGAGGAAATGGAGATTCAAGTCCCTAGCTAATTGATGATGGTACATGGAGAACCCCAGCCTGATTTCTTGACCCCAAAATCAAACACCTGGAACCTGGAACAAAATCTTGTTCAAAGAAAATCAGAAGGACCATTCTAAGGAATCCCACCCTCCCTTCCTCCTTTCATTTCTTCCTTCCTTCGTCTTTCTTTCCTTCCACAAGGTTTTGAGTGTCAAGATGTGGGCCAGATGCTGTTCTACAAGCAGGAATTGTTCTTGGGAATACAAGAAAGAACATGCTTGCGTCTTGGTCATGTTTTCAGAAGCAGACAAACGGAAAGTTGGTCTCTGGATCTTATTGGAAAGACTACGTATGGGCTAGATTATGGTTGAAAGATGTGGAATTGGGAGTCAGGCAAAACTGAGTTCACATCCTGACTCTGCCACTACTTAGCTTTGTGATCATGGAGAAGTCATGGAGCTTTCCCTGAGCCCCTCATTTTTTTTCATCCATAAGGTAAATATAATAACACAACACCTTACAGGATTGCTCTCATTATGAACAAAAGGAGACGCCTGGCACTTGGAAAATGCTCAGTCAGGAGAGATGAGGGTCTGGCCACGTGCGCCCAGCCGCACCACGGCCATTGCCAGAAAAGGGCCTCCTACACTGCCCTCGTCCGGGAGGCCCGTGTGCCCATCCACAGGACTATCTCCTATGACCTCTCCCAGGCATCTGGTGCTGACTCTTAGGAAGAAGAAGCCGGAGGTATCTTTGCACACCCCCGACACTGAAGGAACCCCACTCGGGACCCATCTCCTTCCGCTTTCAAATCTGCGCCCCTTCGGCCCGGCGGGTGCTTCACCGGGTAGCCGGGCCAATTCTCCATGGCGGTTTGTATCTGCAGCACGCCTGACAGGCTGGGAGAGGAAGGCGTTAATGTTTTCTGACAGGCGACCCCTAATTGTGGGAGCTTTTCTTCTCCGGCTTTCTGTGAAATTCTGACTTAGGCGAGCAGCATAACAAAGTGGTAGGGCATTGAGTGGGGCTTGCACTACACTGAGCTGGGGGGGGGGGTAGGGGGGGGTAGGGGGGGGGTGGGCCCAGCATTATTCATGAAGACTTTCAGCTGTTTTTGTCTTTTAACTAACCTTTGAGTTTGATCAGAGGCCTGGCCGGCCTCCCTTTCGCCAAAGGCCTTGCTGGCATCTGCACAATGGGGACAGACTGTTTTTCCTAGTAAAGAGCCATAGCTGGGGGAGGCCAGGGCTGTGTGACTGGAGGTGGGAGGAGAGGGGGAAGCCAGCTTTACTTCGGTCCTGGTCTTAGGAGACGGGTGATTACTGATAGAATTTCCAAGCCCCAGCGCTAGCGGCCACTCTGATGGCTCCGCGACTTTACCCAGGAAAATGCACACAGTGGGCTGTTTTTCCCATTTGATTTTCAAATGCCACACTCCCTTTCGCCCCAGATATTTTTCTTCCTCACCCACTCCCTCCTTCCAAAGGGCCCACTGGCTGGAGCAGGGGTCCCATCTAGAAGTGTTTGGGTGTTGTTAATTGAAAATAATGATGGGGGAAAAGAGACAGCAAATGAGGGAAGAAAGGCGAGGGGAAGGAAGAAATAAGGGGAGAAAGGGAAATGAGAGTGGAGAGGGAGAAAGTGACTCAAAAGGCAGGGGAAGACCCAAAGGAAAGCTGGCCGAGGGATCCCGCCAGGCAGGGTCTGGGAGGGCGGGCTGAGCGGCGGCAGAGTCCACAGGCGGCGGGGCTGGGCAGTGCCGGAGCCCAGAGGCGCAGCCTCCCCGCCCTCCCTCCCGCAGGGGAGTGTGGGGGGGCGTCGAGACGCGAGGGGGGAGGTGCCCTCCAAGCGCTCTTGCGTTTGGCAGGTGCCGCGCTTTTGTCCCCGGAGTCCACTTCCTGCCCCGACTGCCCGGACCAGGGCCCAGTCCTCTCCAACGTACTTTGCAGAAAGTGACTCCCGTCAAGGAGTGTGGGTTGGCGCCTTTTCCCCCCATCTCATTCCCAAAATAGCCCTGGTAGCCAGCGCATCAAAGGCGGCTTTGTGAGCGGCCGCCTGCAGGCTGCCTGGAGGGGGGCGCACGTGGGACGTTCTGGGAGCGCTTCCCACTCCCCTCTCCAGCCTCTCTCGATTCTCTCATTCATTTCTCCCCCCTCCTTCTTTGTCTCTTTTCCCCCTCTGGTTTTCTCCTCTTCTGTCCCCTCTCACCTCTCGCTCTCGCCTCCCCTCTCTACCCCGGACTTCATTCTCGAGTTTTTCTTCCTCCTCTCTCCTGCCTCCCCGCTTCTCCCCCCTCCCCCCATCCCAATCTCTCTTCCCCTTGTTCTCTCCCTCTCCTCTCCCCCCACATCCCCCCGTCTCTCTCTTCTCCTCTCGCTCACCTTCTGCCTCTTCCGCCCTTTCACACCTCCGGGCTCCGGCGCCCCCCGGCCCCGCTCCCCTCAGGCCCCCACCGCACCCCTGCAGTCAGGTAGCTGGGCGAGGCCGGCGCGCGCAGCTGACAGCGGACGCATGCCTGGAGCCAATCAGCGCCCGGATGCTCTGCAGCTTGAATAAATCATTAAACCTGACACGCGCTCGGGGCCCGCGCTCCGCGCTGCAACTTGCTTCCTGCCATTAACCTACACACCCTCTTTTGTAACAACCTAATCTTGCATACAAAGGAAGAAGGAATATAACTTCGACCTGCCTAAGAGCCCAGCCCTTTGCACGCGCAGCGGGAAAAGAACGTTAGCGTCAGTGAAACCACATCCCTCCCTCCCGTTGACTCGGATAACCTGGAGTTTCTGGGGGAATCCGAAAACGGATCGTTTCTTGGCCCGGGAGTGGAAAGAGGGAGAAAAAAAAAAGTTCAGAGCCTTCTCGACAGTGGGAAAAGGAACATAGGATTGAGGGCATTCAATACTATCAGAGACGCATCCACAGTGTTCTGAAAGGAGGTTGCAATAAAACAAGCTTCTCAGAGAGTTCACTCTAGCAGATACAAGTTAGGACAATGAAGTCCTAGAAATGTGGGCTAAATTTAGTAACTCGTCCCTCCGTTTCCGTGAGGACATAAATGGCTGAGTGAATGAACGAGTGGCTCCCCCAGCCTTAAGCATGGCCTTTGTCTTCGTGGCAAGCCTCCAGCACCACCTTTCTATCTGGTTCAGGAAGATAGGAGAAACGGTTATCTCTTGCAGTGACATTTCTTGTGCTGTCAGCTCTAAAGCCCTTACGTTTTCTATTTACCAAGAGAGGGTGTTATCCTCATTTTCCAGAAGAGCAAACTATAATTGACATCTTTTGCCAACGCTCTGCTAAGTCATTCCTAGCTCAAAAAGATGAAGTGATTCTCCAAAGTTAGGTCCTGAACAGACCTAGGTCCACCTCTGACCTAAGAAGTTTCTTACTGACAGACCTACGAGTCCCTGGAAATCTTAAACAAAATGAACACATCCTGGAGATCCTGTAGAATAACCAGTGTACCAGCCAAGGTCAACAGGACCGAATGGCACACTTGAAAAGGTAAATGAAAGGAGTTTAACGGGGAGACAGAGTTGTGGGTGGGACTAAGGGAAGCAAAACCGTGCAGCACCCTGAAGACTCCCAACAAGGGGGAGCCGTTACCACCTCTGTGCTGAAGGAGCAAGAGGAAGAATCTGTTACTACATCCCAGCAAGATCTGCTGTCGTGGGAGAGAGGCCTCCTGACAAGAGCCGTGGCCTTAGACCAAGGAGCAGAGCAACTGAGCCCAAGCAGTGAGGAGCAGGTCTATCAACCTCCCAGCCTACCTCCCCTACTACCTCTCAATCTCCTCTTGGTGCCTCCCACTGGCCACACCCAGCAGAAAGCCGGAGGGCAAGGGAGCCCTCCTGAGGAAGTCCACAGCAACCAGCCTCCTCAAACACGAAGCAGAGCAGAGAAGGGGGGAGGGGGGAGACTGGAGGAGGAAAAGAAGGTTAAGTAGCTCGGCTATGAATCCAACAGGGCAGACCATTCAGTCAGCAAATACCTATCTCCACAGCAGGGGCTGTGGAGATTTCAGTGCGCAAGACGGGTAAGGTCCCTGTCCTCATGGAGCTTACTGTCTACCAGGGGGCGACTGACAGCAATCATATAAACAAAGATATAGCTTTCTCACATAGTAGTAAATGCCAGGAAGGAGAAATAGCGTAATGGGTAGAGAGTGACTAGGGCCAGCGGAGAGCTGCTTTAGATAGAGTGTTCAGGGAAACTTCTTGGAGGAGGTGGCATTTGAAGTAAGGTGACCCGAACTTCCCGGTAAAGCGGACCTTAACTGCACGTCCACTCCCAGACTTCTTTCTGTTTTATGGGTAAGCCTCAAATCTAGGCTGTGATTTACATGCATCAGCTGACCGTTCCTGTGGAAACTAGGGGCAGGACTGGAAGTCAAGAATTCACAACCACAGGCTCTGCCATTTCCACATAGCTTGTAAATTCCCCCAGAAGGCAAATGCTAACTGCTTTCCATTGTCTCCTCTTGCTGCTGTGGGGACCATCAACACCAGGTTACAAACAAGAATACTGAAACTCAGAAGGAATCGAATTGCCCTGGCTTCTGTGTTCCACCAGCCCCAGCCCTGCAAAAACAGCCAAGTGGGAATGCACAGCCACTCCTTTCTTATTACATCTCAGCCCTATTCCTTTGATGCTCTGTGCAGAGAACAGACCCATTTCTTCACTCTCCCTTGGGCCAGCCTGATGTGAACTAGAGATAAGTTCTCCACACACACACAGTCCTACTGCCAATTAAAAAAAAAAAAATTTGGGGCGCCTGGGTGGCGCAGTCGGTTAAGCGTCCGACTTCAGCCAGGTCACGATCTCGCGGTCCGGGAGTTCGAGCCCCGCGTCGGGCTCTGGGCTGATGGCTCGGAGCCTGGAGCCTGTTTCCGATTCTGTGTCTCCCTCTCTCTCTGCCCCTCCCCCGTTCATGCTCTGTCTCTCTCTGTCCCAAAAATAAATAAACGTTGAAAAAAAAATTAAAAAAAAAATATTTTTTAAGGCTTTGTTTGCCAGGGAGGTGCAAAGTGTGTCCCAGCAGCTCCAGCTCAGCCTATAATACTCGCGTTCAACAGTTCGGCCGCCAGCGAAAGTCTGCTTTTTTCTTTAGCTCCAGCACTTTGCACTCCTCCTCGTCAATTTCAGGCGTGCCTCCAGTCTTAACTCGGTGGTCTCCAGGCTATTCTTTGAATAGGTAAGATTTCTCAGTCAATAAAGTCAAGGCAGTTTTCTTCTCCAGTTACCCCTCTCCAAAAAAAAAAAAAAAAAAAAAAAAAAGTGAGGTGGGGGCTAGGACGGGGGAGAGGCCGCGATTGCTAGCCGCTGGGGTCTACATTTTGTATTTCGCTGACAGCCCAGGGCCGCTGCAAAGCCCGCGGCGCAGCCAATGGGCAGCGGTGATTTATGGAGCTGACTAATGCTGGCTGAATGCGGCCTGTCAGAGCAGTGTGAATGGCTTCCCTTCCCCGCACAAGCCCCGGCTTTGTGTTGCTAAGCGATTAGAGCAGATGTAATGAGATTTTGCCCAATCCCCGCTTTGCCCTTTCCTAGCTTCGGCAAAATTGTGTGTGTTTTTGTGAATTTTTAGAGTTTGCCTTCGCATTGTGGCAAACAACGGCTAACTTTGCCTCGAGTTTAACGAGACTGGATATTTCCCATTCAGAAGTGAGTAAAAGAACACCTGTCTTCACGAGGAGAAGGGGGGAAAAATCCCCTTTGTGGGTGCTGAAACATTATCCTAATGTTATATTCATAGCCATAAATGACTTGCTACACTTTCTTTGCATACCTTATCTGGAAACTTGCAAAGGAGCTAAATTAAAAGAAATTGGGGGGGGGGGGACCCCAGCTCTGGTCCTCCAAATGAGAAGATAAAAATAAAAGCAGGCATCACAAAGGCATTACTTCCCTCAAGTAAGCTCTAAATTGGCCCACTGCTGGCAGAAAGTCCGATTATTTATGGCGATGAGGAATTTACTGATTTTTTTTCCCCTTAATTACGCTCATCTCTTTGAAAAGGACTGAAGCTTCAATGTGCATTCTATAGAGGGTCATTTACCAAAATGACATCAGACGCTGTGGCGTGCTCCGTGCATCGCGGCTTTAAAAAATGATTATTCTGTGCACTAAATGGTATAGATGTACCAACACAGACTAGATTTTTAACTCTGGAAGACATGCTGGCTCTCCGTTCTTTGTTGGGTTTTGTAAGATGCATTTTGCGCTAGGCTTTCCGCTTGGCTGGAGACACGCAAACTGAATCTGCAAGTAATGCAGGCAGCGAGCGAAGAGCCAACGAGAGAGGGGGTAGGATTCTGATCACGTCCTTGCTAACTGACAAGAAGCAAGCCAGCCAAAAACCCACCAATTTCTTTTTGAATCTTGGTAATTGGGTACTTTTACACGCAGCTCACGCTATTCGGATAGAGTCACAAACGTAGATAGGCCAGTGTCTCAAAGCGACCACACATTTCTAAGGCTTTTATTCATTTAAATCTAACTCCTTCTGCAGAGAATTCATATCATAGGTGCTCCTTACTTAAAATCAATATGGGAAGTGTGTGGAGTGGGGAAAAGGAACAGAAAATGTGTGCCTAGCCTAGAAGTGAAGGAAGAACACACCCACCACTGGGAGCACAGCAAAGACTGCCTCCCCCCCCCTGCCCTGCACAAGCTCCAGTACCAGCAGCTATACCCCACCCCTAATATCCATTATCTCATCCAGCTTTTCCATGGTTTCACAATGAGAAACTCTCCAAATGGGGCTAAGGGTTAGAAAGTGAAGGTGAGGATCCTCTCCTTCCAGTTCATTTTTCTGGGAGATTTTTTAAATATACAATCATGTCATCAAAAGACATTGCAGTCATTACTCACCACCTGTTCTCTAGGTGTGTGTGTGTGTGTGTGTGTGTGTGTGTGTGTGTGTGTGTGCACGCTTGCGCGTTTGCAGCATAAAAGTGGAAGAAAGTTGTCTTTACTTACCTATCTTTTCCCTCTACATTTGTCATAGAGTCACCTTGGGTAGGACTGGTTATAGCACTTATCTTTGTCAATTCTGCCACTTAGCATGCTGTATACCACCCTCTTCTCCCCCACCCACTCCTCCCCTTTGGCATTTCGAAAATAACTTGTACAGGGACTGTGGAGTCAAGGAAGACGTGGAGGAGGCTGATTATTTTCATTTGTAAAAAAAGAAAAAAGTTTTATTACGAAACTAGTTTGTATAAAACAGGGTTATACACGTTTCTTGTAAGTCTGTAATAAAACAGTAAGGAAAAAAAAAGGCAGTGATAGAAATTTCCCAAAAGGCAACCTATCAAAACCAACTGGCTGCCACTTTACGTTTGGACAGTAGCTGCATAAACTTTGTTCTTCTTGAACAGTATTTAATAACATCATTAATACATTAACAAAGTTTCTATAAAGTAAGACACATTGGTGCTGAAGTACATCTGGTGGCCTCTTGATCTCACCTGTGAGGAGAGTTCTTTACAAAACCACGTGGGGAAAATGGCAGTTGTAAGGTGAACTACACATCTAAGATAGGCAGAGGTAATAGCATTACATGTTAAAGTATCAAGATATACACATTTTAAACCATTTGTACAAAACTCTATAAATTTTTTCTCTCTTTCTCTCTTATGTACAAAAATATCTTAATATATCCCCAAACTGGTTAGGATAGATACAAATAGATTTTTCTTATAATAAAAAAATTCACAAAAGATTGGAAGCATTCTATGATGAAAATGGTAGAAAAGATGCTGTGAGGAAATGGGGTTTGGGGAGACCCCCCCGGGGAGGATCTGGGTTTCAAAGGACTGAGTATAGCATAATTTCACTGCAGACAAATGTCCACAGCATATTGGGATGGGGATAATGAGAAGAAAGACACCAACCCATTTCTACAGGGCTTAGAACTGCACTTTCAGAGAGGGCGGGGAGGTGAGGGCACCCTAGCAAGTGCTTTCAGTTCTGCCTGTTACTGGTGGGTGGGAGTTTTCTCTAGGGCTGTGCTGCTCCCTTCCGCCAGGAGCCCACTGCTTTTGCACGCAAGCTGCATTCTGCACTTTGACTCAGGTCCTAGTCACCCTTCATATCTCCGTAAAGAATTGGGAGTGCAAAGATAGAGTTCGGAGCGCATCCCTGTTTCGAGAGAGCCTTGCTTCTCAGGCATGCGCTGCTTAGTTGGTCTTGCGGTTGGTTGCCTGAATTTATTTTTTTCTTTCCTTCTTCTCTTCTTTTTTCTTTTTTTTTTTTTCCTCCCTTCCAACATCGCTGACAAGAAAGCACTAAAGATGTAGGTTGTGCGGTGACCCTATAACTTGAGAAGAAGGGGAGAGGTTAGTATGAACTTGGAGGCTGGCAGTGGGGGAAAGTGGAGGTTTGAGGGAGGATCTGTCAGGTGCAGCACCTCTTTTGACAGGTCCCAGTACTCGGTTCTCCATCGTTCGCAAACCGCCCCCCCCCCCCGTTATCCCTCCCTCCAGCCACTCTTAGAGGCCAATACTGAAACTAACAAACCAGGGTTTGAAACCGACAAACTTTAAATTAATTTACAAATTCTTTAAATCGACCCCCTCCCCCCCATCTCCGTGGAGACAGTCCCCCTCCTACAGACACTAAGACGGAGGAAAAAGAATGAAGGTAAGAATATCACACTGTTCACTCCCAAATGCAACCTACCTGCTTCCAAAGTCCACTCGCACCGGGGCCGGGACAAGGCCGATCCCCTCAGAACCAGTTGGTGAAGTCGAGCAGCTCTTGCTCCTCGGGGCTGAGTGGGTCGTAAGAGCCCTCGTCGGACGAGTAGGAGGAGACCGGCGAGCCGGCCATGGAGTTCATGTCGTTGGAGTAGTTGGGGGAGATGGTGGGCGACAGGACGCCAGCCTGGAAGGCGGCGCTCACCGCGTCGTGTTCGTCCAGCAGCTGCTGTAGCGCGCGGATGTACTCGACCGCGGAGCGCAGCGTCTCCACCTTGCTCATCTTCTTGTTGGCCGCGCCGTTGGGGACGTGCTCCCGGAGCGTGGCAAAGCCCAGGTTGACCAGTTTGACGCGGTTGCGCTCGCGCTCGTTGCGGCGCGCCACGGCGGCCGGCTGCTGCTGCGGCAGGCTGTAGCCGAAGCCGCTGAAGTTGAGCCGGCGTTTGCAGCGCATCAGTTCGGGCGAGGACGAGCGCTGTCGCTTGACTTGCTTGGACGCTGACTTGTGACCGCCCCCTGAGGGCTGGCCGTCGGCCGCCGGGCTCAGCTGCGGCGCCTGCTGCTGCTGCTGCTGCTGCTGCTGTGCGCTCTGCGCCGCCGCCGCCGCTGCCGCCGCCGCCGCCGCCGCGGCCGTGGCAAAGAAGCAGGCTGCGGGCGGCAGGAAGGGCTGCTGCGGCTGCGGCTGCGGCTGCGGCTGCTGGCCGGCGCCGCCGCTCTCCATCTTGGCAGAGCTCTCCATGCGCAGCGGCCGCCAAAGAGTCGCCGAAGGGGAGCAAGCGGGGACGCGAGGTGCGGGCGCGCGAGGGGACACAGACAGGACTTGGGTGCACGAACAGAGAGGGAAACAAGGGGAGAGATGAAGAGGCAGCCCGGAGGGAAGTTAAAAAAACAAAACAACAACAAAAAAAAAACAAACAAAATCCCGGGGAGACTTCTTTGGGTGGGAGCAGCGAAGGTGCAAACGCTTTTCCTCCTCCCTCCACTCCTCCTCCTCCTCCCTCCCCTCCTCCCTTCGCGGGTTGGCTTCAGGAGCCTCGCGTGGCGCTCGCGTGTGAGCCTGCCGCTCACGCCTTCTTGTTTTTTTTGTTGTTGTTGTTGTTGTTTTTGTTTTGTTTTGTTTTGTTTTAAAGGCAGAAGGAGCAAAAGTCACTGGTGAGCACGCTCTGCTGAGTCTCCCGTTCCTCGCCCCCTAGGGCTGCGCTCGCTTGCGCCGGGGTCTCGGTCTCTCCAGCCGTGGCTCAGGCTGTTTTTGTTTTGTTTTGTTTTTTTAAATTTTGTTAACTCCCTTTCTTTCTTATTTCCTTCTTGCCCTCGCCCTCCCTGGCCGGTGCCCTGTCGGTGCGCCTTCCACGTTCCCTGGCCAGAAGTGAGAGAGTGCTGGGCGGCCGGAGTGCGGCCGCCTTTTCAATGGGACACCCAGCCCCACGCGCAGCGCTGGCCCCGCCTCGCCCCCCACTCCCCGCTGCTGTAGCGAGCGGCTGCAGCCCCCCACTCCCCCCTCCTCCTCCCTCCTCCTCCCACCCACTCCCTAAACTCTCCCTCCTCCTCTCCCCTCCCCCCGCCCGGTCCCTGCGCCGGCTCCTTGCAAACTCTCCATTCAGCCGGGTTTGTTGTTGCAGTGCGTGCGCCTGGCGCGTGCCGGACTCCCGGCTGAATAAACAGGCGGCGCGCTTAGGGCGGGCTGCAGACGGGGGTGGCTCTAGAAAGGGGGGGCCGGCGTGTCTGGACGGGCGAATGGCCCTGGGAATTGGGGGTGTAGGGGTGGAAAGGTTTGGGGTGAAGTGCCTCGGGATTCTCCTGAGAACTTGGAGCAAAGCTCAGGGAAGGCTTTGAGCAGAAAAAGTGCCACGAGGCGGTGTGCGGGTTTAGAGACTGGGCTCCATTTTTCCTGCTTTCTTCTACCTGTCATTCTCTTGGGGGGGGGGGTCTTCGCCGTTCTTGGGAGCTGAAGCAAATTTGGGATCGAAGGTTAGAAAGATGGGGAGAACTCCGTGGGAATTACTGGACTGCGAAAGTAAATAAAAGTACCGTTAAGGCTGGGTTCTAGTCCCAAAGCATCTTCTCGCTAGCTCTGTGGCCCTTGGTGAGTGGAATCCGCTCCGAGCCTCAGTTTTCTCGTCTGTAGCAACAGAAGTTTGGATTGGATGGTCTCTAATGTCCCATCCAGGTATAAAAACTAGGATATGCTCCTCACAACTGAACAACTGTGGAGGGGGCCGATAAAGACGGGAGGTGATCTCCTTGAGGGTTGGTTGGGATCAGAACTATACGTAGGTGTTTGGCCGCGATGCCCCCCAGGATGACCTCAGTGGCTTTATCCCAAAGGATGATTTCCGGACCGGCTGGGGGATGCATAAAGCGCGGGGCGCTCTGGGGTTTCCCACAGTGGGTCTGAGAAAAGAGTTGGGGGTGGAGGTTGAGGGGCCAGAGGAGTTTCTCTGGTCGTTGGGCACCGCCGCAGTTACCTCGGCTGCCTTGGCGCAGCCTCCATCCCGCCCCAGGCGTGTGCCCGGCGGGCCGGTGGCAGGCGACTGGGAGCGGAGCCCGGCGGGGCCGCGTGCTGGCGCCGCGAGGGAGGGGGAGTCGCTTGCAGCCGTCGCTCGGCCGCTGGGACTGCGCCCACCCAGGCGCCCTTCCTGGGCCTCGGCCCTGGCGCTCTCCGGCCGGAGCCGGGTCCAGCTTCGGGGCGCCTTGGGAAGCGGCCCTTTGGAGAATGCGGACCCAGCCGCCGCTCCCATCTCCGCACCGCTCTGCTGGAGGCGGGGGAAGGAGGCTGGGGGCACGTCTCAGGTCGCGTCGTAGACAGAAGAAGAGGGAATCGTCCGGCTGATTTGTGCAGTAGAAATAGACAGTTTTGATCGGAGACCTGAAAGCAGGGACGATTGTGGAGAATTACCCAAATAATTGCTTCTCATTGGACTTCCCTTTGGGGAGATGGGTCTTTCTAAAGGATCTACGGGGGTGACCCAAGGAGCCACCTTTGGTTTGTGTGCCTAGCTTCGAGTGTTGCCAGAACAGTAGCGGTGGCGGTGATGGGCAGTGAGGAGGAATGGCTCCGAGATGAAGCACCTGTTTTCTCTGCCTCAGTTTCTGTAACCCTCTTTCCCCACCCAGCCTCCTTCCTCACAGTAACCTGTGGCTTGTCGACCCCACAGGACTGATGGACTCGGTGGCATTTACACTTCTGTCCTCTCCCCTCACCCCCAGCCCCCCGCCCCCCACCCCAGGAAAGGAGTTGAGAGGACTCCAAGATAACTTTTGTCTTCATTTCTGGGAAGTATAGGAGGCTGTGAGGCCTAAAATAGGCACATCACCGCTTTGCTACCCCAAGAAGCCCCTGGTAGACCACCTGACCAAATAGCGGTTATTCAGGCGTGTCTCCCCACCCTCACGCCCCGGCGGTGAGCCCCGGGTGCAGGCCGCTAGGAGGCGCCCACGAAAAGCCGCCTGTGCCCCATCCACTCCTCTTGAGCAAAATGAGCGGAGTCGCCAACACGGACCCATCGAAGTGCGTTTTCTTTCGCAGGCTGATTCAAGCGCCCTTCCAATTCAGACTCTATCATTCCGTCATTTGACAAAGTCTGTGGTCCTGGCTCTAGCACTGTTTCTGCGTTTTAACCTTGAACAAGCTCCTCTTTCTCTACGGCCCTCAGTTTCTCGATCAACGCAAGAGCGGCGAACACCAGCTCATTTCCAGTGGTGTGTCTAGGGGTGTGGAAAAGTTGCCAATAGCCCGCCCGCGTCCTCGGTTTCTTTTTTGGGTGCGGACTTCACTCGTGCGCGGAGATCCTAATTGTCAGAGACTTCAAGGCCACAGCCTAAGCCCAACCCCCAGCCCCCCCCCACTCCATCACATGGGCTCCCGAATACTCCCACTAGTGAAGCCATGCATTGTAGTGGTCCTGCGTGTTGGCCTCCGCCCAGGAGAAAAGACAGCGAGCGCTGGGATCCTTCCGGCCAAAGCCACCGGAACGTTTGTCCCTTTTCTCCCCGCTCCAGCCCAGAGCCAGCTCCCATCCTCAACCCGCCCCACTCCCGCATCCTCAGCCTGAGACCTTACCGGCTTTGCAAAATCTCCAAAAACCCAGGCGTTCCTTTCTGCCTACTTGAGTGAGCGCAAAGCAGGCTCCTCCTGCCACCCACCCTTCCCAGCCCGGCAGTGTCCTCTCCATCTTCTCCGACCGCAAGGTTGAGTGGGCTAGCTTCCCTTTCGAGGGGCTTGGCCTCTGTCTTTGGGGATTGTGCACCACCAGCAAGAGTTTGCCACGGAAATTGCCCTTCTGGTTGTTTCATCAGTTTGAAACAAACACTGAGGCTTAAAAGGCCATTGGAATCCTGCCTCTGACCCTGTGACCTAGATTAGGACCCACCCCTGCACACACACACACACACACACACACACCCCTGAGAGGTATACTCTCTGAGGCCCAGGGAACCTAGACTTTGCACTGGCAGACAGAACAAATGGATTTGATTTGGTATCCAGGCTCTGTTGTTTAACAGCTATGACTTTGAGCAAATAGCCTCTGTTCTAGTCCTCATAGCTAGGACTTGATACAGTCCTCACCTGCCCCATGCTCCGAGTTATGGTACCTACTTCCAAGAGTTGGGAGGTTTCAACCAGATGTATGTGGAGCGCTCTGGGCCAGGGGTAAATAGGAAGAGATTAATGAGAATAGCTTTTCTAAAACTATGAGGAAGTCACTGCTCACACAGCCCATCCAGGAAAGGGATTGTGGGAGGATGCTTCCTGGTACCATGCTGTGATAATCGCTGTAGCCATTGTCCAGCCGTCGGATCTTCATCACCACCTTGTCCCACTGTCCCAGCACCTGGAAGTGGGTAATTCCTGTCATTTTAGAGGAATGGGGTGATGCTCAAAAATCAAGGTGGCACTGAACCCAACATTTTAACATAAAACAGAAGCAAGTGAGGTCAGATACGGACAAGCTTCACGGCTTGCGCATGTAGGGGCTTTAGCAGAACCACTGGCCCTGACCTCTAGCTTTCTGTGGCTCTCTTGGCAACCAGGGGGCCTGCCTCTGAGCAAGTCCCCTGGGCTTTACTTGACCAGGACACTCAAAATGCCATTTATCTAGATGCGGAGGGAGAAGAAAACTCACAAAAGGAGTGTTTAATACCTTCATCCATAAATGGAGTAGTGACACTTTCTTTGCTCATCTGTCAAGGCTGTCAGGAGAATTAAATCTGGTGTTTGTGAATTCACTTTGTAAATCCCTCCACACATATCAGGGATTGCCATTCTTGTAATGGGGTGGCAGGACATTGACCGCCTTTGGTGTGTATTACCCAGAATATAGACATCCCAGAAAGATGGGAAGGTTTCTCTTTCTCCTGCAAAACAATGAAAGCCGTTCTGTTCTAGCATTGCAGGCCCCTCTTCTATGTTAGGGAATCCTGGAACTGGACCATACTTTAGTTTAATCCTGGTCTGCCTTCAGCACTGGTATCTACGTGGGGAGCTGGCTTTCCTGGTGATACAGGAGGATCTGCTGCCCCGGAGACCTGAGGCCCCGGTACCCCAAGTCTGTTACCGTAATTTCCACTCACAGTTAAAGGCCAGACCAGTGCTACCTTTGCTCATACACTCTCCTCAAGCTCCAGAATTGTGCACCTTCTCTCCACGGAAAGGAGATATGCCTTATGTCTTTTAAAAGGTTCCATCCATCCTTTTTGTTTGGGGGGAAGGGAGTTAACATTAAAAGTGAAACTAGATTTTCCATTGAACAGATCACTTAACAAAATTACATTTAAGTACAAAGATGAACACAGGCCTTGATTCTTGATTTGGAGACAATATTTTTAGCATAAACCTCAATTTCAGTGAGCGCTAAGTCCCAGAAGTCACAGATGCTTCAGGAAAACTGGGTATACAGAGTATTCATGGCCTGTAGTCGACACCGTCCTATCCAGGAAAAATGAAAAGTTTATTAGTGCTTAATCTGTTGTCTCCAAGCTCACCCTTCCCAAGGTAACTTCAGAAACTGTTGCTGCCCAGCCCCGAGTTAGGTCTGACCGGCCTGGGATGGCCTGGGGAAGGGGGGTGGTGGTGGGGGGGGGGTGTGAGGCAGAATAGCATGAACCACAGATTTGGCTTGGCTTCTTGGTCACAGCAGCCAGGCCTGCACCTGCATTAAGGAATCCAGGCTTCAAACAAATCTATTTGCTTTTTCAATACGCCTTAAAAAGGAGAAAAAGAAAAGCTGGAAAAAAAAACAAAACAATAAAAGCACAAACTATTATTTTATTGTGGCTTTTTGGTTAGGGAGGGGGGGGTTTCGGGCGGGGTGAGGGAGTAATTTGCAGCCACTCTCACAAGTCCTTTTGAAGTTCTCCAAATAGGAGAACTAACGCTGCTAAGTCTTTATTTTTTCTAAAGCCCCATTTACATTATGATTAAATACCTTCCTGGGATAAGCATAAAGAAAGTCGTTAATCTATATAGCTCTCCAAAGAATCAATACATTCTAAACTTTTGTAGGATTTGTTACACTCTATTTTGTTACAGTAGGCCAGCTCCTCTCCGTCTAGGCACATGGCTCTCTGTCCCTCCCCCCCACCCCACCTCCTCCAAGAATGAAAATAAAGTAAAGGTCTTTCACGGTAAACAAAACCAGCTGATTCTTCACAGAGACCCCATGAATAGCTGCAGAAGAAAAAAAAAAAACTTACAATAAATGGTGCATTTTTTTCTCTGCTGGGTATAGTATTCAAGGATCAGGGCAGTATTCAAACAGAGGTCCATTTTTTGCTCAGCAAGAGAGTTTAGAAAAGAAGCGTGGGGTCCATTCAGAGCTTTCCCCCCTTCACAATCGCAGGGTTCTATGAAACCTATATTCCATGCCTTGTCGGAGTGTTTCTGGGGACCAATTATTGCTTTGTTGCACGGCTTCTTTGCTGAATCTTTGAGCAGCAAGAAAAAGAGCTCTCGAGTCTACCCTTATTTTGACCATTTCAGTCATTACTCAGTGTAATAATTAATATGACAACTGGACGCTTGAGTTTGTATAGAAACACCTCAGCTACAGGAGCGAGCGTGCAGTGGGTGGTAACGAGCCGCACATCAGCCAGGGAAGCCACACACACAAAAAAAGGAATGAATGGCCAAAGAGAAAGAGAAGGAATAAAGATAAAATAGTTGGCACAACGCAGAGGAACATAAAACAGACTCGAACGGAGGGCGGGAGGGGGAAGGGGGGACAATTAGAAGGGGAGGGGGGGGACACCCTACCGAGGTTAACTTATTTTGAAACTGTTTTCTGAATAGAGCCCTGGACATGAGTGGCCGGCTTGCAGCCGGGCGCCTTTCCCCCCAATTTACCAACTCTCTCGGAACGCGGCGGGGGTAGCGGCGGGGGAGAGGGGGAAGAGGGCTCCCCCCACCTTCGGGCTCTCCCCAGGGTCCTTCTGGGAGGTGCACCCAACATACCACCCAACCCAAGCTCCAGCTCCTTGTTCTTTTGCAAAAATGCTGTTTCCTTCCCACCAACTTCGGTCTTTAGATTTGCTAATTAAGAGGACCGGGCGCAAGTATAGACTGGAGAGGCGAGGGCTGCACCACGTCACTGGGATGGATGCGGGGGGGGGGGGGGGGCTGGTACGCCCCAATAATTCTGCCGCCTTGCCCTGAGGAACAGCTCCCCGCGGGGCTCCTAGCAAGGAGGATATCACCCTGGTAGCTTAGAGTCGCACTGGGCGCTGCGCCCCAGCGGCGCGCAGTGTCCGCCTCTGCGGGTCCCCGCAAGGGCACCCCGGGGTTGCGACCTGCTCCGTGACGGCATAATAAATAATTAGAGGGTTTAAGCGCGTTCGCCACAGCTCATGCTAATGAGCCAGATAAGGGCTCACGCTAACCCGAAGTGACAGTTTGCATATAAGGAGGGAAGAAAAAAAAAAAAAAAAAAGCCTTGCTATTTTTTCCCCAACTTGATCGCTCCTTCTCAAATTCATACGGCCTCCACTCCCATCCCCCCTTCCTCTCGGTTGCCTCTCCTCCTATCCCTCCCCCCCGCCACCTCCCACAACACCCTCTCCACCCTCTTTTGGCCTTTCCTCTGTCTTTCGCCCTGCCCCGCCACGAGGAGGCGTCACCCAGTCCCTGGGTGCCGGCATCTGACACGCGGGGAAAGTTCGTTCCCAGCACGTCCTGGCCAGAATCAGCCCCAAGGAAATGGTCCTTGTGCCTGTCTTCACACAGTGTGCACCGCATCAAGGCTCCCGTGCTCCAGGAAAGGCTTTAAAGCTCAGGGTGAGGGGCCTCTCAGAGCTCTGGAGGGGGTGGGGGATGAGCGCCCTTGGGTGCTCTCTGCCCTCAACAGGGTGACACGAGCTACGGGCTGGGGCGAAGGACACAGGCGCCCATGGTTCCAGAGCTCCTGAAGCTTTCCTGCCGCTCTCCGAAAGCAGGGGCAGTTTGCCGAAGTGACTGAGGTCAGTCGTGTGTCCCCATTGTGTGGCCACGTGTCCTGTGTCCATCATCACCTCCCAAAGTCCGAGCTCAGCCCGACTCCTTGCGGCGCGGCCCGGGAATGCGCTGGCCTATAAATCAGCCAGGCGGCTGTTTGCCGTCTCCACCTCGGTGCAGACCTGGCCGTCTGCCCCAAAGGCCAAGGGCGTTTGCTCACTTGAGGTGAGGAAGGAGGCCACCGCCAGGGTCCCGGAGTCTATTTGGGAAACTGAGCCCCCAGGTGGGCCAGTTAACTCTTTCCTTTCCCCCCAACACTCTTCCCTATGCCCAGTATTGCAGGGTCTTTTGGGGGGAGGAGGAGGGAGAGGAAGAGGGTGATTTCTGACACATGGATATTTATTGACAGGGAACCTTAGAGAAACAGCAACAGAAACGAAATGAAATGAGTTAATATTTGTAACATTCTGAGAACAGTGCTTGGCACAGAGTGAACACTATATGCATTTGCTAAATAAGTGTGAGCATACTGAGTACATAACATGAGGAATATGCTATTCATCTAAGGTGTTAGAAAATGCCACTTTGATCCCAAAGTGATCAGGGTCGATATGCTCATTGATGCATCAACTAACTATAGAGCATAGTTAGAGGTAACTAAGACAAGCATTGCCTTCACTAAGCTTGTAGTTTAGCAGGCAGAAAAGGAGGTGTGTAAGAAAAGGAGGTCCATTAAAAAGTCACGGTGGGGCAACAATGGAGAGCCCTGTGACTCAAGTTCCATTAGTCTAGACTCCCACCCTCCCTCATCCGCCAGCCTACCCCCATTGGGTAAATACACAATCTAGTTAGGAAGGGGAGATTTTTCTTGGAATCCTAAAGTCAAACAGCTTCTCTTCCCCAACCAAATGGTCATCCCTAGCTTCTCCCATATGGCAAGTCATGAGCAGACACTGGTGAACTGCAGACACATGCAGACCCGTAGTGTTAAGGACAGTGCAAAAGCAAGCCACTTGAATTCAAAGAGATAGACTCCAGGTTCTGGAACTTTCTAGCGCTGTGTCCTCAGGCAAATTGCTCACCTTCTTCCTAGACTGGTTTTCATCCACAAAATGAGGGACTGAGTAGGATACCTCCCCTCTGGCTCTGACTATATAGACAATACAGACATCACCACGTGACCCTTTCGTGGTCATGGCTCGCTTCTTTGAGCAGACAAACATCTTTTCCAGTTTTTTATGGAAAGAACCTTCAGGGGGCAAATGATCTCATCCACAACTTCACGATGTAGACCAGTACCTACTGGTACCAGTACCTGCCAGACCAGTACCTGCTGGCCTCCTGAGGAAAGGGAAAGACGTGGGCGGGCCATTGCTCATCAGGAATCTGGTGTAAAGGGAAGTAACTCACCTTATCACTAACAGCTTTGCTTAGGAAACAGGATTCTTCTTTATTGGCCTGAGCAGTTTTTGGTCAGGGATTTGGGGACCAGGAAAACTCACAGTCCTCCACTGCGGGTTGTGTGAGTCGCTCGCCACCTGCCGGTTGTTTCTAAATCTGCAGGGAGTACTGCGTGAAAAACCTTGACATTTAGATTCATTCTACTGATTCTACTCTGTACAATTGACTTCAACCATAGAGTGCTGTGCGGCTTGTATCGCGTCCCCACAATACCCACATTAGAAACACAGGAGGGGCGCCTGGATGGCTCAGTAGATTAAGCGTCCCACTCTTGATTTCCGCTCAGGTCATGATCTCACCGTTTGTGAGTTCGAGCCCTGAAATGGGCTCTGTGCTGACATTGCAGAATCTGCTTGGGATCCTCTCTCTATATATATGTGTTCCTCCCCCACTTGTGCTCTCTCTGTCTTTCTGTCTCTCAAAGTAAATAAATGAACTTTAAAAAAAAAGAAACATACGCGGTGATTGTTAATGTTCAGATTCTGAAACTTCATTCCTGACCCATCAAGTTATAATCTGGGGCCAATTTGGCTTTTTTAAAAAATGTTTATTTTTATTTTTTTTAGAGAGAGAGAGACAGAGAGAACAAGGGAGGGGCAGAGAGAGGGAGACAGAGAATCCAACTGTCAGCACAGAGTCCAACGTGGGGCTCAAACTCAGGAACTGTGAGATCATGACCTCAGCTGAAATCAGGACTCCGGTGCTCAATTGACTGAGCCATCCAGGTGCCCTCCAATTGGCCTTTTTGACAAGTTATAGAGTGAAATTTTTGTACTCTGAAAATGGAGTACTCTAGAGGTATTTGAGATGATGAGACACAGTCCATTATTTAGAGCTGTGAAGAAGGAATCTCTTCTGGTAAAGAAATTACACTAGTCCCATAGATACTCTCTCTTTGGGTAAAGGGGATGCCCTGGTGACTTCTGAAGGGGGTGGAGAGGTTTGGTAAGTTATTACAGAGATAGTCTTTGATGACGGCATGAAGAATGGTCAGAACTGTTCAGTCTGAATAAAAGGGCCATGGGAACACCCAGTACCCAGCTTCCTTGACTTTTGAAACTCAAGCAAACTTCACTTCCCCTTTGGCCACTCCTTTTGAGGCTACATCTTGGACTTTGCACCCAGAACAGCTCCACCTTGGAAACCTTAGCTTTCCATTCTCCACTTTGATTCCTTCTCATCCTTATTCCTACTGGATGTCTCTCCAACCTCCTTTCCCAAGTTCTATTTCTTCCCAATCTGGTCTCTCCCCAGCTGAGTCTGGAAGGTGTGATTGATTATTTCATAAACCTGTAGCATAAAATGCTTACCTTCCCATCCTAAAAATCAGCCAACCCACTCCTTGATCTTATGACCACCCTAAGCTGTCAATCATATTTCTTAGAACAGTAGTCTACACCACAGTTCCATTTATTTAATTCCAACGGATGCTCCGAGGTTTGTCCCCAATGTAGGTGGGGAGCACCCAATTCACTGAAGGCCAGAATAGAACAAAAAGGGTAAGTAAGGGAGAGTTCCCCCCCACCCCCCTCTCTCGTACTCTCCCTGATTGTCTTCAAGCTAGAACATTGGTTTTCTCCTATTTCTAGACTTGGACTTGTACTGGAACTTACACCATTTGTTTTGCTAATTCTCAGGCCTTTGGATGCAGGCTGGAACTACCCCATCTGTTCTCCTGGGTTTCTAGCTTGGAGAAAGACTTCTGACTGCAGGTTTGAGGACTTTTCAGCCTTCATAACCACTGACCAATTTCTTATAGTCTCTCTCTCTCTCTCTCTCTCTCTCTCTCTCAGTATTTATCTATCATCTATCTATCTATCTAATCTAATCTATCATCTATTTATTAGTATAGATATAGATAGATACATATATAGATACAGATCTCTCCTACTGGTTCTGTTTCTCTGAAGAATACAGACTAACACACTCACCAGTACTCCACTTTGTTAAATGTAATAGCTACTTCCGGTCCTACATTACTTGGCTGTCCCAATGTCTTTGGCCTTGTTGATTGCTCACCTCTTCTTAATGTTCTCTCCTCCTTTGGCTACCATGATTCTTATCCCTTGGGTAATTTTTTTCTCAGTACTAGTTTTTAGTTTCCCATCTCCAGTTTCCCAAGGACACATGTTATCTGTAGATTTGAGCTTCCACATCTTTAGCTGACGACTCTCAAATTCCTTTTAAACTTTTAAAAATATTTTTAATGTATGTTTATTTTTAAAATTTGTCTTTTTGAGAAAGAGAGAGAGAGAGCATGAGTGGGGAAGAATGGCAGAGGGAAAGAGAGAGAGAGAGAGAGAGAGAGAGAGAGAGAGAGATAATCTTTTTTATTTTTTTAGGTGAATTCTACCAAACATTCATTTATTTTTTTCAGGTCTTTAGATTTTAACTTTTTTAATTTAACTAATCAATTAATCTTTAATTTTATTTTAAAATAAATAAAATTTATTTTTAATAAATAAATATAGTGTAATAATGGTTTCAGGAGTAGAATTTAGTGATTCATCACTTACATATAACACCCCGTGCTCATCCCAACAAGTGCCCTCCTTAATGCCCATCACCCATTTAGCCCATCCTCCACACCTAACACCCCTCCAGCAACCCTCAGTCTGTTCTCTGTATTTAAAAGACTCTTATGGTTTGCGGCACCTGAGTGGCTCAGTTGGTTAAGCTCCCGACTTGGCTCAGGTTATGACCTCACAGTTCCTGTGTTCAATCTCCACATCAGGCTCTGTGCTGATGGCTCAGAACCTGCAGCCTGCTTTGGATTCTGTCTCTCCCTCTCTCTCTGCTCCTCCCCTGCTTGCACTCTGTCTCTCTCTCAAAAATAAACAAACATTTAAAAAATGTTTAAAGAGACTCTTATCGTTTGCCCTCCTCTCTGTTTTTATCTTATTTTTCCTTCCCTTCCCCTATACTCATCTGTTTTGTTTCCTAAATTCCACATATGAGTGAGATCATATGATATTTATCTTTCTCTGACTGACTTATTTCACTTAGCATAATATACTCTAGTTCCATCTATGTTATTGCAAATGGGAAGATTTCATTCTTTTTGACCCCTGAGTAATATTCTGTTGTGTGTGTGTATATATATCTATATATCTATATCTATACAGAGATATATATATACCACATCTTTATCCATTCATCAGTCAATGGACATTTGAGCACTTTCCATAATTTGCCTATTGTCAATAGCACTACTATAAACATGGGGGTGCATGTGCCCCTTCAAAACAGCACACCTGTATCCTTTGGATAAATACCTAGTAGTGCAATTGCTGGGTCGTAGGGTAGCTCTATTTTTAATTTTTTGAGGAGACTCCATACTGTTTTCCAGGGCGGCTGCACCAGCTTGCATTCCCATCAGCGGTGCAAGAGGGTTCCTCTTTCTCCGCATCCTCACCCACATCTGTTGTTTCCTGAGTTGTTAATTTTAGCCATTCTGACAGGTGTGAGGCAGTAGAGAGAGAATCTTAAGCAGGCTTCACACGTGAAGCCTGATGCAAGGCTCAATCCCATGACCCTGGGATCATGACCTGCGCTGAAATAAGAGTGTGACGCTCAACCAAGTGAGCCACCCAGATGCCCTGACTCTCAAATTCTTATTTCTACCCTAGACCTCTCCCTGGGATCTCAAACTGCACCACCAACATGGCTACTGGGGTGTTCCCCTGGTGTATCCACTACAACACGTGTAACACTGGGCTCATCATTCTGACTCCCTCAAATCCTTACCTCCTTTTTGTTCCATAATTCAGGGCTTGGCATCATCCATCCACGCACTCAAAACAAAATCATGGGAGCCGTCCTACATTCTCACTGCTCTCTCACGCCCTCTCCACAATGGCCAAGTCTTAACTATATATAACCTCTTTCATCGTCTGTTTGTATAATTTATATATCGTTATATCGATCAATGTATATATTTAATTATGTATTTATATGGATTTAAAAATATATATTTATATAAATAAATATTTCCCTCCCATCTAGTGCTAATATCATTGCCCTATGACAATAGTCTTCCAGTTGGTCAACCTGCTTCGGGTTTTTTCCTGCTTCCAGTACAATCTCCCTCAAACATCGTCACTGCTGCCAGAACAATATAAGTAGATGACACAGTCAAATGCATAAAAGGCATCAGAGTGCAAAGAAATGGTACTTTATGTCGCAGCTCAGGCAAAGTAAGTTTTTCAAAGTGTAACGTAACCTATTGCTCCTCTATTCAAACCTTTCAATAGCCTCCCAATTTTCTTAGGACAAGAATCCACTGCCCTGACTGCTCCATAATAGTAGGGGTTCTGCCTGGCCTCCTTTTGCATGCTCAGCATGGTGTCTGGAACAAGGCAGGTGCTCAATAAATGCTTGTTGATTGAATGAATGGACTTGGTGGAACTAAAGCTGCTTGAATGTGTGCATCTGTGATACAGAGAGTGGCATGCAAAATGCTCTTAATGAAGAATTTAAAGGATTCAGAGAAACCATCCCCCTCCTTTGGGGTGTCTGTCCCCTCACTTCCACTTGCCCTAGGCTCCCTAGAGTCAGCAGTGATCTTTTATGTGAATAGCTTCCTCGCCTCTAGGAAAGCAATCAGATCTTCTCTCTAATGAACACACAGAACCTGGTATTTAGCAGGTACTTAGGATTCGGCGTACTTGACATTGATGGGGTCACATAATGAGGGTTGTTAACGTGTCAGAAGTCTTCGTGTCTGTTTTCACACACGTGTGAGCAGGGGAAGATAGGGAGGAGCGGGGGCCATGTTATGGTGAATGGTAAGGGCTGGGTTGGGTTGGTTTGGGCAGGGTAGGCTGGGCTATGGGAAACCTTGAATGACCGACTGATGGTCTAAGTGTGGTGGTCTGGGACATTCTAAAATAGGAGAGTGACACCATCATATCCATGGGGTCAGTCTGGAGCTAAGGAAGAGAGATTGGTGGGGACAGACTTTGATTAGCTCAGTTCCCTTTCCTAGCATCTCTTTTAGTGAGCTGTTTTAACATACACACTACCATTCATTCATTCTTTCAACAGACACTAGAATGTAGGCCCCAGGAGGGCAGGGATTTTGCCTGTTCCGTTTGTTAGTGGGTTTTGGTGTCCAGAACAGGGCCCGACACATGACAGGAGCTGAATAAATATTATTTGCAAAAACATTTATCGAATACCTCCTCTATGCCAAGCATGTAGTATGCTCCAGGATGCAAAACTTGAAAAAAGACTCAGTTCCTGTGTTCTGAGAGCTCACGTAATATTCCTTTTTGCAGGAGGGCAAGCAAAAAGGCAGTTTTCAATGCAAGACCAGACCGAAGGAAGGGGCAGTTGACTCTCCTTAGTGAAGTTGGGCCAGGTAATTCAGGGAAGCAGTAAAGGAGGAGGAGCTCCCAAGCTATTTCGAGTCATCAAAGCTTTCATTAAAAGCCATTCATGAACCTTAGATCAGCTAGTGAAGATTTCATGCCACACTTATGTGAACTCAGGCTCTTCTTTCTACATAGGAAATTCTCACCTCACCTTGCTGCTTGGCTACCAGGGATCCCCTTCCTTTCCTAACCATTCCCATGGACCCTAAACACAGTAGGGCGCTTCCAATGTTCTCCCACACCACTTGGCCTTCACCTAGCCTAACCTGTACTCACCTGCTGCTACTGCTTGTTTCATGGTCTATTTTCTCACTAGACTTTACGTTGGATCCAGGCAGGGCACTTTTTTTTCCTGTCTTAACCACGTAATTCCTATGCGGGGACAGATCCAGATTAGGGGACTCTGATGCATATAAAACTTTGGGGGCTCTATTTAGGAAAAAGATAAAAAAAATTATAAATATTATTTAGAAAAATGAATATACCTTTAGAGCAGAAATATAAACAAATCACACATTACATAAAGCTAGCAAAATGCCACACAGTTCAGACAAATTAACATATTTTTATAAATTAAGTGCCTGATAAACTTCTACAACTTGTTCTATATTTTTGAAGACCCTTATCATCTCATCAAAATGTTTACTCTTACCTACAGAGCAAATGAAAAGATAAATCATTTTTTTCAATAACATATGGTTGATATTTGTTCTTTAGTTTTGATAGTTTGGAAGCTTAAAGCATATTACTTTACAAACTAAAGTTTACAGAACCGCTGTAGATTTGTGCCATATAAACACGAGAATTCTGATAAATTTATTTCACAAAATTCTTATTTAAAAAGGAAAAAATGATGTGTTAATAATTTTCATGCTTTACTGTCAAGTATATTCCTAACAAGGAAGGAAATTCTGATTTTTTTAAATTAGGGGAGGGGTTATCCAGGCATATGATATTTTTCTTCAGCTTTATTGAGGTCTAATTGACAAATAAATATGGTGTATATTAAAAGTACACAACTTGATGCTTGGATATTTGTAACACCACAATCAAGTTAATTAACATACTCATCATGTCACATAGTTACCACTTTCTTTCTCTTTTGTTCTCCTTTTTTCTGTGTGTGTGTGTGTGTGAGAGAGAGAGAGAGAGAGAGAGAGAGAGAGAGAGAACACTTAAGATCCACCCTCTTAGTAAATTTCGTGAATACAACACAGTATTTCTAACTGTCGTCACGTTGTATGTTAGATCTCCAGAAAGGCAATTGTTTTGACCAGGGTTGGAAGAAAACTGGACACTTAGAACATAGCCTCAAGACTTCTGTTCCCAAACCTTAAGACTCCCTGACTTAGGAGGGTGGACAGTGGGAGTGTTCCTGGAAACCCTTCTTATATCCAGACAACCAGCAATAAATCTCCATGAAAGCGACCACAAAGATAATAAATGCATCCACCAAATGCAGATAAAATGCACCTTCATCTTAACTTCTCCTTAGGTCGATCTCAAAGATGTCTGGACCACTGGACACAACAAGTGTGATACAGAGGATGTCAGAGTAGAAAGACAGGGCAGTCTTGTCTGACTGTGGTATAAGTATCTTTGGAAAGCTTTACAAAATAGAAGCCCACTTATGGCCAGATGAAACTATTGCTAAGGTCCCTTCCAGGGCCGTGGAGGGGTGTGTGTAGGTGCAGGGCCCCGATGAAGCTTTAGCGACATTAGCTCTGTGACAAATCTGCCTTTGGTGCCTGTGAGTAGGTGGTAAACATAGATAATGAATGGCTGAAACAAAGTTTTAAAAGCATGGAATTTGGATTCAGATGGCCTGTGTGACTTTGAACAAATCACTTATATATTCAGGGTTTATTTCCTAAATTTTTAAAACAGGAAGAGTACTTCATATCTTACTGATAATGTGTGTGAAAGTACTCTATAAATAAAAAAAGCAAAATACACATAGAAAACTTGTTTTTAGAAATACGGCACATAAAGGGAGATCTAGCTTCTCCACCTTTAATTTAATATCCAAATGAGTTCCAGTTCCACAGGGATCTTCTCAATGGCTAGCTAGAGAGTCCAACTCTGACAGAGCTCCTTGGTCTGTCAAGAGCAGGGACACAACACCTCCAAGAATGGTACTATCTTGGTCGACTCAGCAGCTCAGGATTCATCTTTGACCTGTTACTCCCCTTCACTCCTCATATCTAAGCTGACTCCTTCTTTCAATCTTCTGACTCTCAAATCCATCCCATTTTCTTCATCTCCACCATCCGTCATCGATGCCACTTTAATCTGAGGAACCATGGCCATTTCTCACCTGGACAACTCTATTCATCTCTTAACTGCTCTTGTTGCCCTCCCTCCACTCTCCACACTGAAGCCAGAGTGGTCTTATGACCACTTATGGTCAAATCTCAGAGAAGCACCTTCTAATTATATACCTTGCTGGCTTCCCAACTTTTTCAAGATAAAGGTTTAAAAAAAACCAAAAAAACATGGAGTTCCTCGGTGGTTCAGTTGGTTAAGCATCCGACTTTGGCTCAGGTAACGATCTCATGGTTTGTGAGTTCGAGCCCCACATCAGGCTCTCTGCTCTCAGCACAGAGCCTGCTTCAGATCCTCTGTCCCTCTTTCTTTCTGCCCCTCCCTTGCTCATTCTCTCTCTCTCTCTCAAAATAAATAAATAAACTTAAAACAAAAAACCCTCAACACGGTCTACAAAGCTGTCCCTAGTTCTCCAGTGGCATCTTCAACCATGAATCCTATTGTTTATACCGCATGAATTTTGCATACACTGCTTATTTTGTCTGGAGGTGCCAGGCAGTTCCAGGTTCTTCTCTTTCCTTTTTGTCCGGGGATTTTCTACTTCCTAAGTTTAGACTGAGAACACTTCCTGTGGTGAAGTTCTTACAACAGCACGTACATCTCCTTCATGCCATTCATTGCAGTTGTAAATTTAAATGTATTCCTATGGTTTGATTAATATCCATTCTAAAAGAGTATTCTAGGGGCGCCTGGGTGGCGCAGTCGGTTAAGCGTCCGACTTCAGCCAGGTCACGATCTCGCGGTCCGTGAGTTCGAGCCCCGCGTCGGGCTCTGGGCTGATGGCTCAGAGCCTGGAGCCTGTTTCCGATTCTGTGTCTCCCTCTCTCTCTGCCCCTCCCCCGTTCATGCTCTGTCTCTCTCTGTCCCAAAAATAAATAAACATTGAAAAAAAAAATTTTAAAAGAGTATTCTAAAAAAGAATATAAATTCAGGGAGGCAGTTACATCCTTGAACCTAGAACAGTGTTTGTCTTACAGCACAAGCTTCATAGATATTTTTAGGTTGTATGGATGAATCTCACTTACTTCCAGTTCCCCAAGTGTCTTCTCAATCTTAGAGTTCATCCACCTGCCCCCCCTGATGAGACAGAGGCAGAAGAATCCAAGCTTCAGAGCACATATTTGTCTTATCAAGGAACCGAGCACTCCATGGTCTGGTGGGTTGAGTGCCTCAGTAGATGTTTCCCAAAGTTATTACTCAATGAGTAGTGACAGCGGCCTCCAAGACTTAGATTTCAAATGGTCAAACCTACTGAGGAGGCTCCACAGGGGCCAGGAGTGTTTGAATGGACAGGGATGTTTATACCACCGTCTTCTTCTGCAGAGGAAGGATTCATGCAGGAGTCAGAGAGAAAGGATAGGAGGTAATTTTCCCAACCCTAACATCACCACCCCAGGTCTTTTGCCCCCTATCCCATAAGACCACAATATCCTCATTCATCCAGTGAGAATGCTAAAAATCTCTCTCATTGGATTGTAGAAAGCATTAAATAAGATGACCTCTGCAGTATGCCTGGTACTAAATAAATATTTAAGTGCTGAATAAATATTTATCCCTTTCTCTTCCCAGAGAGGATGAGATGGAAAGAATAATGCTGAGGGATGGCTAACTAGAAATCCAGTATGGCTCTGGGCAAATTCTTTAGGTAAGCTACTTTTTCTCTTTGCAACTTTTCTTCCATACAAATATAAATGTGAAAGCATAAAGATAACAAAAAAACTCTTTCCTAATCCTACAATCTAAAGAAAACACCTCTTTCCCCTCCTTTTTTGTGGTTGTATGCCTCTTTACATATTTGCACAATGGGAAATACAAGACTTTATATTTTATCAATCACCAATTGAATTGTGAGCGTTTTGAGAGATACACATTTTTAATGATTTAAAAAATAATTTTTATGGCTGAATCCAATATGAGAATGAACTGTAATTTAATTATTCCCTTACTGCTGAAGTTTTAATTTCTCCCTAAGCTTTTTTGTCCCAGACATTTTTGTGTATGTTTTTCTACATTTCTGATTAAACTAATATGAATTGGGTGCTTAGTATGCACTAAGCACCATGCTTAGTCCTGGAATTTGAAAAGACTAAGATTTGCTCTCTGGTCTGAGAGCTCTTTATCTAGAAGGAGGAGACAGAAAAGTGAAAAAAGACATGAAAGTTGATGAGTTTAGTTATAGCGGAAATTTCAAGATGCTGTCTGAGTTGACTGGGGGCAGTGAGAGAGAAGGCTTTTTGAAAGAGGTCGTACTTGGGTTACGACTTGGAGTACTAATTACCTACTTGGTGTACTAAGCCTTCCTCCTGAGTCCCACCATTGAGGCGCTTTCCCTAGCTTTGACTTTGGATTTTTCTTCAGACTGAATCTTACCCTGATCTGCTTAGATTTGATGGTGTTACTCCACTGACCGGTGACTGAGTTCATTCTGCCCTAAAATGTCTTCAATCACTGAGTGACATTGCTGTCCTGCCCTCTGAGGTATCTGGCTTCAATCTGGTTCTACTTGTGGTTTTGCTGCCATAGTTATGGTCAGTGGGATGTGGTAAATGTTTATTTAGCAAATCACTGACTCTACCCCTGATTTGTAGTGTTGGCTGATTTCCCTGGTGTAAATATTCCCGCTATGGCAGATTTCACACTACCAATATGAACACGAAACTGAGAAGGGGTATGCAGTAGCATTTAATATAGTATTTCTACCACACAGATATCATAGGCATAAATAACCTTGAGAGCATGGACAATGAAATTGGTAAAATAATTGTGAAATAATGAATTTTGAGTATTTATTACCTTTGTTTTTAATACACTTCATTCAATTATAAGTTTACGTAATTTAGTTTTTAATCATGGGTATGTTTAGCAACAGGCTCACCAAACCTCTGAAAAATCAGCTCTCACAAGTCTGTATGAGCTGACCTTCGGACACCACTGGTCATAAATACAGGAACTGGTTCTGCCCCCTCTCCAAACTCAGTGCACACTTCTTTGCCCTCCATTCTTTCTACTTCAACCACAACTGGCCTCTGTCTGCCCTTCAAAGAAGTCCCACATGTTCAATATCTCAGAGATTTTGTACAGAAGTTCCCTCCACTGGGAGCCTCTTCCCCCAGATCTTTTTATTTAGAATGAAGCCCTCTCATAATTCAGTTCTCAGCTCCAACAATGCCTTCTTGAATAGGTCTTCCTTGTGCATCCCACTGAAATCAGCCTCTCCAAAACAGTCAATCTCTTTTACAATACCTCTTTTTAAAACTTTATGTCTACTCGGTGCATCTTGCTTTTTTTTTTTTAATACTGCTTGTTCACTGGTCATGTTCCCTAATAGAATCAATGAGAGATTTGACTGTCGTGCTCGTTACTACGTGGAACGGTTTCTGACACCTAGTACATTCTCAACAAATATTTGTTGAATCAAGTGAACGTATGAATGACAACACTCAGTGACCTTACGCTGATGTTGCCAAGAAGGAAGGCTAATGTAATGACTTCAGAGTCTTCAGACGACACATTCATTCTCTCTCTCTCTCTCTCTCTATCTCTCTCTCTCTTTCACACACACACACACACACACACACACACACACACTAAACCTCTGATCAAATACACTTGATTTACCAGCTGATTTTATTATAATCTGAAGAAATGTCTAAGTTTTCCTGAGAATTCCAGGAAGAGCCTGCTTTAAATTTTATTTTGGTTAAAACCACAACTTCACATGTTAATTGCATTTAGTTTGTGTGGGCACCGGTCGGCAGTGATCTTCAGATTTCTGGATCATCTACGTGGGAAAAGCTAGACGAAGAAGTGTGCCACAGAAACGAGGATCTGAAGAAGTTCACAGTTAACTGATTTTGCTGGGTGGGAATTTCCCAAGTTTTTCCAATGAGACATTGCATTGTTCTCTAAATTCTGATGACAAAAGAGTGGTTCTTGGACAGAGAAATCCATCTGAAGTATCATTTCCATGCTTCTCATATTCTTAGATTTGGCTGTGAGTGACAAAAATTTCAAAATAAAGGCTTGAACAAAACAGAAGTTAATTTTTTTCCTATATCAAATAAGTCAAAAGTCCAAGGCTGCCAGAGTGATGCTCCGTGATGTCAAGAACCAGGCTTCTTTTACCTTTATCCTTCTCTCTTCTTACTCTGAAAAGCACAGCCCCCACTCCTACATTTACCTCATAATCCAACACAGTTGTTCCGATTCCAGTCAGCATTTCTGCCTTCCAACCTACAAGAAGGAAACCATAGAAGGAGAAAAGCATGCCTTCTGCAGATACACCTCTCCGATGTTGCACAGACCTCTATTCCTTGCGTTTCTTTGGTCGGATATGAGACCTGCAGTACGTCTAGCTTCAGGGAAGGCTGGGAAGTGTGGGTTTTTATTCTGGGAAGTCTTGGGGCTGGCTAGCTAAAATTTAGAGCTTTTGTTTCCATGAGAGAGAAGGAAGGAAAATGCTAGCCATCATATGCCACATCTCTGTGCTTTCTCTGTCAAGTAGGTCAAGTGGTTCCGAAACATCAGTGTCACTGTTGGGATATTTGCCATACTTCCATGAAATTGGCCAGCAGGGGATAATGAGCCCAGTGGCTTAAACAGTTTATTGTTCAGAGCACAACAGACATGTGCGTCATGTTTACATGACTTGTCGCCCACGTCCTATGGATGTCAAAGCACAGTGGATCTGGTGAATGCTGAACACCCACTGGATCTGTGTCACAGATGAGGAACACTGAGCTTAGGAAAGTTACATCTTCTCTGGGGCTGCTGGCAACTTCTGCAACCTTCTCTCCAAAGAGAGGCGTTTTCTTTACTCTGGGATGTAAGCACATTTTCTTCAGGGAGAGGGGAAAGACTTTATTACCATGGGATATTTTGGGGGATGGATATCTTCTCTATCTTTCATACTGGTCAGGAACCAAATCTGCCCTTTGACCCAGAAGGAGATACCATCTCCTTCTTCCAAGGCTGTTTCTGTGCAAAGATCCTTGAAAAGATGGTCCAAGATGGGTGCAAATGCCAGGGAAAGTATGTCTCAACTTTCACCTTCTTTAATGCTGCATACATGCATAGACTTCGTTAAATATTTAAGGGAAAACCTCAAATTTAAAAACATCCATCAGTCCAGTTAATACTCCAATTATATGTTAAATGTGATTGTCTTGGAATATGAGACTTTCTATACAGGACATGGGGAAGCCCATTTTGCAATCCTTGGCTCAACACTTATTGTAAAGATTTATAAACGGAGACTAAGACACTAACACAGATGACTGGAAAGAGAGAATTTTATTAAAGAGAGTTCTGTTAGTGTGCTGTGATATTTCTCTTTTCTTTCCAGAAATCCCTCTCCTTCCCCTTGTGCCAGATTAAGGAGGGTAAAAAGAACATATCAGAGAACAGCCTATGTCCTCTGAAATTTGAGGGCCGTAGGGATTCTACCTAAGTCATGTATAAAGGCAAGAAACTGTCTAGCTTCTCTGAATATTAAATATAGACAGATGGCCACAGTGAGGACAAGCTGTACTTCACCATTGGCAAGAGAAAGGTATATAGTTTACTGTGAGACGGACCTCTCTTAGCGTGGATCACAGAACCGTGTTTCAAAGTCCCTAGTGAGTAATCTCCAAGGCACATACAAAATTCCCCATCAGAGAAATAACCAGAAAGTAGACATATTTTTTTGGTACCAAATGACAACAATGCTACATTGTAACTGTAGATGCTTCCATGAAGAGCACCTACCTTCCGTGGTTTAGTGTATCTGATTTTGGGGGTGGAGGTTAGGGATGAAGCCTAGGCCAACGTGCCGCCTGATGATTTTAAAAATAAGTGGCAGGGATATAATCCAAGGTATAGATGGTTCACAGAAAAGTAAACGCAAAGACAAACCTTGCTCAAAATAAAAGCTATTGTAATGAAAAGTATAATGAGTTTTTTGTTCTCCAGATGGTCAGGGATTTAAAAATTTGGTAAGTGCAGGAGCCTCATGGCTGGTCTAAAGGCCACATGTCTGGGCATCTAACATTTGTTCTGGTCCCACAACAATGAATTCTTGAGTGTTCTTAGCTCAAGCAGTTTATGTTGTTAGTGTAAGGAGTTTGAATGTGATACATGGGAAATTGGTTCTGAGTTTTGTGCTATATATAGCCTCTCCATCAGCCTGTGGAATGTATGGCTGAGATTAATGAGTTATGTCTATTTTAGAAAAGACTCTGTCCAGAACTGCTTTCATCTCATGGCCATTAGTTGGGTATAAAGGTGGTGGTGGCGTTGAGCTTCCAGCAGGGGTGATACATCTCTCATTCCCTCCGGTGTTACCATCCACAAGTGTGTGCTCCTTGGTGAGGGTTATGGGCTGGAAACATAGACTCCTGCTTGTCCCTAGATAATGTTGACGATCTTTTTGCTGTGACTGTTCACTCAGCAGGCTTGTTTGATTTACCCAAGTGATATCTGGTCTTTTTGTGTATCTGAACCGATCTGTTGACCTTTCTTTTTTCTTTAAACAGAAGAGCACTACATATGCTTGTTGACATTTCTTAATACTGAGGTAAGCAACTTCCCATGGGGTGGAAACATTATAAAGAAATAGAAGCTGTCACATTTTTGTTGTCGTGTGTAAATTGGCAGAACACGTGTGTATTGGGAGACCATACATAACAGTTTGCCTGTGATAGTCCCAGTTTATACCCGTTGTCTCACTATATACACCACGAGCGCTTCTTTTCACTCTCAAAAAACTCCAGTTTGGATAATAAATTATATGGGCACCTCTGGAGGATTATTTGTTGATATCTACTAAAGTGGTAAATGCCCATATCCTTCGGCGCAGAAATTCTGCTTACGGTATGTTTTCATACAGACATATCCTTCCATGTATATAAAATGTGCACACGTGTGCACACATGAAATTATTCATCACAGCATTAGTCGTAATAGCAAAAGATCGGAAACAATAACATTAACAAGTACTGATTAAATTATGACAACCCATACAAAGAAATACAATGGAGCTATTAAAACAGATCGAGGAAGATTTGCATGTAGCAAGCAGGTGATCTCAAGATATATAAATTAAAAGTTTGAAGTGGCAAGGTATATAACTGTGGCCGCTATGCTGCCATTTGAAAGGGAGAGGAACACAGGCGCACAAACAAACACGAATCAGATGTGCTTAAAAATCCCTGAAAGAAACTGGTAACACTCATTGTCTTTGGGGAAGAGAATCAGGTGTCTGAAGGATAGGGAAGTGTGAGAGAATTTTCACTATGTGTGTTATAACTTTTTTCTTTTTGATTCATATGAGTATTTAACTCTTCAAAAATAAATAAATGACATAAAAATTATGTCAAAAAATGAATAAAGACTTAGAGATAACCAGTTTCTTAAGCAGTGTGGGATGGCACGTTTAAACAACAAACATTTATTTCTCACAGTTGTGGAGGCCACCAAATCGGAGACTGAGTCGCTTGCAGATTCACCCTTTGGTGAGGGGCCCCCGTCTGGTTGGCAGATGGCCATCTTCTTGTATCCTCAGGCAGAGAGAGAGGAAGAGCAGAGGGAGAGGAAGCAAGTTGTCTCTACTGGGAAGGGCATTAATCCCATTTATAAGGGCTCTGCCCTCATGACCTAATTACTTCCCAAAGTCCTCAAATACCATCACACTGGAGATTATACTTTCAACAGAGAAATTTGGTGGGGTCAGGGGACAAACATTTCAGTCCATCATGACCAGCAAAGGAATTAAAATAGAAAGGAGAACTTTCAAATCAGCAAAAGAAAACTTGACCTATTCCTCCAGTGGAAGGCTTAAAAAGAGAAAACGAAACAAATGGAAGTGTGGGAAGTGGAAAATATGAAACAAAATGGCAGAAATATGTACTAGCATAAAAGTTTTTATAACAAAGTAATGGGCTAAACTTACCAGTAAAAAGAAACTATCAGATTAGATTAAAGTACAAGTTATACACACACACACACACACACACACACACACACACACACACATTTGTATCTATGTGTAAATGCATGTTCTACAACTTTTTTCTCTGATTTATATATTAATTTATGAAATAGGGATTTTAAAATATAATAGATATATGTACACACACACACATACACACACCACATATATACCTTCAAGAAATAAAGAATACCCATTCTTTGCTAGTATACCTGAACATTTATACAAATGGACCATATGTGCCTGGTCACAAAGCTTTGATAAATTTCAAAGAGTAAAATCATGAAGACTGGCTTTTTAACTATAATGTAATATAGTTAGAAGTTAAAAAAAAAAGAAAGAAAACCAACAATATCCCAAATACCTTGACTTTAAATAATACACTTTTAATAACTCTTGGGTTATTGAGAAAATTACATTCCAAACTTAGAACTAAACAATGATAAAAACACTAACTGTATGGGGCGCCTGGGTGGCTTGGTCGGTTAAGCATCCGACTTCGGCTCAGGTCATGATCTTACGGTCCGTGAGTTCAAGCCCCACGTCGGGCTCTGTGCTGACAGCTCAGAGCCTGGAGCCTGTTTCAGATTCTGTGTCTCCGTCTCTCTGACCCTCCCCTGTTCATGCTCTGTCTCTCTCTGTCTCAAAAATAAATAAACGTTAAAAAAAAATTAAAAAAAAAAAAAACAAACACTAACTGTATCAAATTAATGAGACACAGCCAAAATGGTACTAATAGTACTTAAAAAAATATTTCATTTTAAATGTTTTCTTCAGGAAACAAAGAACTTTGAAAACAAATAAGCCAAGGGTTCAACTCAAGAAGTTGGGAGCAGTGCAATAAATAAAGCAAGCTCAAGTAAGGAAATAATAAAGAAAACTGGGGAGAAACAATTCAATAGAAAACAACACAAACACTAAAGAAGATCAGTCTTATGAATGCTGAGTCTTCACGGACAAACATCTGGCAAGATGGGGAAAGACACAAATAAAATATGGAACTAGAAAGAGAGAATAAAGACAGACAATATAACTTTTTAAAAAAAATTTTTTTTCAACGTTTATTTATTTTTGGGACAGAGAGAGACAGAGCATGAACGGGGGAGGGGCAGAGAGAGAGGGAGACACAGAATCGGAAACAGGCTCCAGGCTCTGAGCCATCAGCCCAAAGCCTGACATGGGGCTCGAACTCCCAGACCGCGAGATCGTGACCTGGCTGAAGTCGGACACCCAACCGACTGCGCCACCCAGGCGCCCCCAGACAATATAACTTTTAAAAACAAGGAAAGAATGTTATGAACAGGAATATGTCCGTTTTGTTGAGACTTTGATGAACTGAATTAATTTTGGAAAAATATAGAATGAGAAGAGATAGAAAGCATAACTAGGCCAATAATAGTTAAGTAAATTGAAATATAATCTACTACTTTTCCTGGCCCTTCAAATTTTAGATCCATTGTATTTATAAGAAATATTACCAAATTTTCAAGAAACAAATAATTTGCATCTTCTGTAGTTTTTCCCAAAATTATAAAAACAGGGAAAATTTTTTTTTACAACTCCTTGTGTAAGGCTACTGTAATCTTGATTTCAAAATAAAATAATGATGTACAAGTAGTAAAATGGTTTATCTTAGTATGCAAGGAGAGCTTAACATCCAAAAGTTTTGCCAGTATAATTTTCCATGTTAATAGACTAGAAGGAAGCCATCGCGTAATTTTCTCAGTAGATGCAGAAAAGGCGCTTGCTAAGTTCAACACTTCGTGATGAAAAACAAACCTCAGCACACGAGGGATAGAGAGGATTTCATAAATTTAATGATGGTTTCCGACACCAAAACCCTATAACACACATAATAGGAATGGAGAAACTTTGGCTGCATGTATGTCTGCTATTAATGCTATTGTTTAACACAAGCATCCCCTGATGAAGCCAAATCAGAGCCAAATTCAGAGCCAAATCAATAAAAATCTCAGCTGGCATATGGAAGAATAAATGTGCATAACAGATAAGTACACTTCGGGAAAAATAAGAGAAGAAGGGGGACTTGCCAACTTGATATTAAGATACATTACCAAACCATACTGTGATATTAATAAATGCAGCAGAATAATGACACAAAAGGAGGCATAATAGAATAAACCAATGGAATAAAAATTAAATCTCAGAGACCGACTCAAATATAAATGGCAATTTGGAAAACCGTACATGTGGTACCAAAAGTCAAAGGGGTGTCTCTTATTATGCATCTCTGAGAAGGGGTCATTTCATCTCAGCTGAGAAAGTTCTGACATAAAAAGTCAATGACGAAAAGTCTTTGTCCATGTTGTTGAAAAACTGACTCATGACATGAAGAGAGGAGAGACAGAAAAACAAAAACAAAAACAACTCTGGGTCAGTACTCTATCCCACCCACAAAGAGATACAGATAGATTAAAGATCCAAATGTGAAAGATAAAACCAGTGATGATGAAAGGAGAGAATATTTTTGTAACTTAGAGATGAGGAAGGACTTCTTAAACAAGACACTAAGAGTACAAACCACAAAAATTTTAAAAGATCGATCTGTATTACATCAGAATTATTATTTTTTTTCTCAAGGAAGAACACCAGTTGACGACTGATGGTGATAGTGACTGAGAAAGGCATATGGCTGACATCTAGACTATACAAGTTATGCTTGCAAGTCAACATGGAAAGACAGGAGTCCTAGTAGAAAAATAGGCAAAGGATATAACGAACTATTGACAGCATGGAAAATCTAAGTGGCATAAGTGTCTAAAGAGATATTCAAACTCAGTTGTCACAAGAGAAATGCAAAATAAAAACAGCAAAGGCATACTTTTTTCAAACTGATCAGATTGACAAAGAATCAGACATTTAGAAGATGCCAGGTACTGGGGATGCTCAGCAACAGGAACTATTTGGCCCTTTTGGTAGGGGTGTGGGCTAGTACAAGCCTTTCCAATGGGCAATCTGGCAGTAGTCTGTGCAGTTAAGAATGCATGTTCCCTAGGATTTAGGATCCCACCCCTCCATCCAAGACAAATTCTCACACAGGTCTCTAAGGGGACAAGGAGTAAGGTGTTTCTTGCAGAATTGTTTGGGGTGGGACAGCCGAGGTGTCCATCACTGGGGAATGGAGAAATCAAATATGGCGGAGTAGTCCACACCAGTTAGGAAAGCAAAGAACTAGATGCACATTCACAGCATGTTTAGATCCTAAGGATATGGTCAAAGAAAAAGTTAAAAACTGTGAAATCTATAGTCCATCTATGTTCTATAGTAATACTATACCACAACATCACTCATATCCACGAAAAGTACATACAAGCACCAATATTTCCATACATTCTAAAAATCCAAGGCTAGGGGTGCCTGGCTGGGTGGCTCAGTTGGTTAAGCATCAGACTTCGGCTCAGGTCATGATCTTGAAGTTTGTGGGTTCATCCCCCGAACATCAGGCTCTGTGCTGACAGCTCGGAGCCTGGATCCTGCTTCAGATTCTGTGTCTCCCTCTCTCTCTGCTCCTCCCTCACCCACGCTCTGTCTCTTTCAAAAATAAATAAACATTAAAAAATTAAAAAAAAATAAAAATCCAAGGCTAAGTATTAAACACAAGGATGATACCTCCGGGGGAAGGGAGTAGAGGTAGGGAATGAAGATGAAAAAGAATGAATAAATTAAACAAGACAGGACCTTGTAGGTTTTGATTATGTGCCATGAATTCATAGATTATGATTAACTCAACTCTCCGCATATGAGGTTAAATAAAAGAGATTGATAACCTGCAGTGGTTGGGAAATCTTCAACTTCCAAATCGGTGAAGGTCAGCTCTAAGTGTACCATATACACAACTTGCGACATGGTGGACCTCTCTGTGGCCATTCACAATATCTCAATGGTCTGCACACTGCATTCTTGGATACTCCTTCTAGACTTGCACCGGGGTCCAAAGCAACTTTTTTTAGGACTCAGAACCACCCTTGTTATAAGAGCAACACATTATATTCCACACACATTTAACAAGAAGACAGCTTAAAAATCACCTACAAAATTTATATAACAACCATTGGGAGTTTTTATCTTAGTGCATAGAGAAATGTTCTCTTTTTTGCCAGAATAATATTTTTAAAAGAAGGCATTAGTGTTTTTCTCTGAAGTAACTGAAAATTAAGTGTGCTCTAAAACCCAGGTCTGGGGCATTTTTATGTGGGACTAGCTGTCATTGTTTGCTTTTATTTATGGCATGCCTGTTATATGGCAGTTGCCATCACATCCGTTGCTGTCCTTAGGATGCCAACAACATCAATGGATGAAATGATGCTTGTGAGGCAGTCCTGGGGCTGAAGAAAACTCTTCATCTCATGTCTATCATGCTAAAAAAAATATTGACATTAGATAAAGGATAGATTCTCCTGAGGGTGGAAGTCAGGGTTTGCCCTTTCAGGTTCAGCAACATTGATCTTCCAGTTTACCGTAGGAAATACCAATCAGACACTCAAAGACTCCTTTTGGACCGAAGTCACATTTAATTATGTCTATATTCTTAGCATCCAGTAGAAAGCCTGGCACATCATAGAGGTTCAAGGAACCCTAAACAACAACCCTTAAAACCCCCATTTTGAAGGCGAAGAAACTGAGGCATGGATTTGTCCAAAGCTACATAGCATGGCTAATCAGTGATGGAACCAGGAGTTAGTCCATTTGTTTTGGATCTCAAATAGGAGATTTTTTTTTTTTTTTTTTTTTGGCAGATGTTTGGTCATTCTGTCACAGCATCGTGGGATAGGAGGGGGTGGATCTCTAGCAACCTTTATTATTGGCTTGTTTTCTCTCCTGGGTAAATATTAGGCAGGCCCTCGAGGCCTTGATGCCCCTGATTTTTTCACATCTCTTCTGAACCTCTGACGTGGCTGTGTCCTCGTTATTTTGTTTTCCCGCTGGCAACGAACGCTTCATCTCAGATTCCTGCTCTGAAAATATGGGAGTGAATGACATCTTCCTGCTCATTTGGCGGAGCCCAGTCTCCAGTACCCATCAGCTCTGTCCTAGCCCGTCTCCTTGTTTTATATTCTTCAGAAGGCTTAGCTCTGCCTAAATTTATGAACGTATTCTCTGTCTCGCTCACAGAAAGGCAGCTTGGCCGGGGAGGCGGGGGGCCTCTGCTTCATTCACTGCTTCACCCTCAGTGCAGAGAATACCTCCCCACACACAGTACAGGTGTTCGATGATTATTTGTGGTCACATACTTTTAAACAGGATCTTCTGTTTATTGAGGGTTCAACTCTATGGCGAGAACTGTACTCAGTGCGTAATACGGTACCTCGTTCTCATTCTTACTCATATTCTAACAGCATCCCGGCCAGGTGGCTGTCCCACTCTCCTCTGGGCGCTCCCAGCACTTGCGTGAACAGCTCGAGGGCGTGCGAATGCATTTCTGAAGTCCCAGCACAGAAAGTCTTGCTTTCTGAAGTCCCAGCACAGAAAGATGGTTGGCTTAATGGTTAATAGAAAGGACCCCGCCCCCCACCAATGTAAATCTAAATTAAGATCCTGGCTGTGCTCCTATGGGGAGGGGGGTTGGGGAAGAAAGGATTATTTCTTACAGGTTTTGTCATCAGGGGGTCGATCGCGGGGTTGTTCGCACTGCACGGAACGCGCTTCCCGTGCTCTTGCGTCCTGGAGGTGCCAACCCTGTCTCATTGCCAGCGCGGAGGCGGCCCCGCGCCCCACCGAGGGCGGGCAGCCAAGTCCTGCCTCCCCGCATCCGCCACACCCTCCCCTCTGGGCGGTCGGGCCAGGTGACCCGGAGCCCACTACGTCAGGACAACGCCCACCTGGGGCTTCACTGTGGCCGGTAAGTGGCAGGGGACATCCTTGCAATCTCTCCTCTCCTCCTAACGCCAGGTTAAAAACCTCAGCGGCAGCACTTGCTGTTTACGAAACCGCCTGCCACCGACGTCCCAGAGTTAGACGCCTCACTCGCGCGGGGAACCAGCATGTCGGCTGTGGTCCTGGAAAACCGAGGTTTTGGCAGGAAACTCTCTGACGGACAGGTGAGCCGGGGCTGGCCTCAGGGAGGGAGGGACGTCTGGTCCCCGGTAGGAAAGGGTCTGAGGAATGTTGTTCTTTCCTACTCCCTTAAGCACACCGAGAAGTCTGAATTTATTTGAAGAATGATGGAAATGTCCAGGAAGGCAACAGATAACACGTGTCCTCAATGACCGCTCCCTAGGGAAGGACATCTGTCCTGTGTGGCTTTCAGGGAAGGAGCACTGCTTTAGGAGATGGGGATCTGGCTTCCAGAGCTGCCCCCAAGGAGCTGTGTGTCTTTTGACAAGTCACTGGCCCTCTCTGTTGCCTGCTTTCTCTTTCCTACAGCGAAGGGGCTGGTTCTCAATGATCCGGTATGGGAGGTGGGATTCTTCTAGATCTGCTCTCCTGTGATGTTTATGTAGCGCTCTCAGCCAGCTTTCAAAATGGCAATGTTGTAAGACATTGTATTCTTTTTTTCACCTTTGGGAGAAAAGGAGGCATGAAGAAGTCTTGGACTTACTCAGACCTGGGGAAGGAGAAAAATTAAACAGAGAGGGAAATGAACAGGACTTAGCCTTGGACTTGGAATGTGAGAGAACCCTAAACGTGACTTGGGGATAATACTCAGGGTGCATTCTGTTCTTCGGGACCCGTTGCCTTTCTCTTGAGGTGAAAAATGGCAGCATACATTCTTGAATTGACTTATCACACTTGCAGACTCTGGGGTTCAGACGTAAAGCCCAGCCCTGGGAGATAACATGAGCTTACAGACAGCTGTCATTTACAAGATCAGTGAGACCCGTCTAGAGAACAGAAGCTGGAGGGGAGAGGATAGTTGATGTTTTAGCCTAACTAGAGAGACCACCGAACTTTGGACTGACTTTTTTTTTTTTTTTTTTCTTTTTTCGAGTCCTGTGAGAAAGACTTCCTTTGAAAAGGTAGCACTTGGGAGACAGTTTGTGTTGAGGAGGGACAGTGTGGTTGTCAGATGGATCGCAGAATAGATTCTGGCCCGGTCATCATTCAGTCCTGGTGTTTCTGGCAGTGGGGCCCCTACAACCATGGGAGGAAGTTAGGGGCTATGATCTGGTTAGGGAGCCATGGGGGCTTAAAGCTTTCTTCATAGAACACTTAGAAGATTGAGAACCACAGATGATCGCTCTTGATGACTGGGGGTAAAAAATGAGAGTTTACAGCATGTCTTACCTTTGCATGGAAAGCAGGGTATTTAACTTTGCAAAGCTGCAGGTTTATTCATTTGAAAAATTAGGATAAAAATACCCATGTCCTAGGGTTAGGATGAGCATGAAATGAAATAGTGTCTGTAAAGCTTTTAGCACAGTTCCTGGAGCACCGTGTCTAGCCAGAACTGACTTACTTGTTCACCAAACTGGGTATGGAACATTGGCAAGAGACACAGGCACTGAGTCAAGCACAGTGGTTGGTATAGCTACACCGTGGAAGGATGCTAGACAGGCAGTCAGCGGACATGGGCTCTTGTCTTTGGTTTACCGAAGCTGTGTATCAGGGAAGTCATCTAACTGGGGCAAAGAGGCTCAGTTTGGTATTTGTAAAACTGAGGGCTGGGGAGTTGGACTGGAATAGTCTTAAGCATTCCTTCCAGCTCTGAAAGTCTGCAAGAAAGACCTACTTTATGCCCTCTCGAAGCTCCCGACCCAGATGAACAGCACGTGCTGGACGTAATGCTGACATAAGGCTGGAGAGCCTGTGATGTGTCAAGTGCTCTACCCACGCCACAGGCACAACAACCCTGCAAGAGATGTTCGGCTCATTCATTCACCCAGTAGGCCTATTGTGCACCTACTCTGTGCCAGGCGCAGTGGAATTTCTGCGCTAGTGAAACTTACATTCTAGTGGAGGACAAAAGTAATACAAAACTAATCAAATGAACAAATAATTTCGTGTAGGGGAAAGAGCTGTGAAGAAAAATAGAACAGGGCAGTGGAATACAGGATAAGAGGAACTCAGAAATCATAGCTGTGAATGGTGAAGCCAGTGTTCAAATGTAGATCACACTTCAACACCCTGGGCGCTCGCTGCCACACTTCTTCCTCCTGTAGAAACACGCTGGAATATGGGGTGTAGTGTGTCCATGGCAGGATGTCTGCATCTTTTTTTTTCCGGTTGTCTTACACTGTGCATGTGTATACATATAATCACACTTGCAAATACAGGCCTCCTACCATGACACTAAGATTGAAGGTGCCCTTAGAATACCTTGCTAAAGAGTATTATTGTTTGCAATTTTGAAAAATGCTCTTTTCCAAGGATAACAGAATGCATTTGTTAGATACAACCATAGGGAATATATTTCTGCTGTTAAACGTATTGCCCAATGATCAAAACTCTTTCCATCCTGGGCGCTAGTAAAGTTCATTTTCCCTGCACTATTTCTTCCTATCTGGTGTCTGAGCTACTTTTCTCTACCTTTGCCCATCCCGGGTCTACATGTGTTTCTAAGCCAACTCATATGCTTTTGGGAAACAAATAAGGCATGGATGATGAGCCAATACAAATATATTCTGGAAGAGACTTGCCCAAGGTCCCATGCTGGATCCACATAGTGATGTTGGAATCAGAATCTACCCAAGGCCACCTTATTTCACAAACTCCCTTGAGCTTCTTTTCATTTAAAGTCCCTCAAGTTTTGCAAAGGGGAGCTATATGTTGTCTCCCTCGGGTCTGTCACTGGGAGGCAGAATACGGATTTTGGAACTGTTGGACTCATGTTCAAATCCAGGCTCTGCCACCATTGGCGGGCTGTCCTTGGACAATCCACTTAAGCTGGCAGAGTCTGTGTCCTCCTTTGCAAAATAACATCACCCACCTCATGGGGCTATTGTGAAGACCAGATGAGCTACAACTTGTAGACTCTTATAACAGTACTAGCCACTGCCAATGATGATGCTTATTAACTATAAAAATCACCAAGTATGGCTCTTGGCACATAGTGGGGATTCATTCAATGCCACGTCCTATTATTAATATTAATAACAATAAAGAGTAGTACCTTTCCATATGGCAAATGTGAATTTGCAGACATGTTTGGGAAAAGTCACAATTTAAAAACTTGGGCTGTGTATTTATCAGTGGTTTCAAAATCTTCCACGGTGAAGAATCATCTGGGACCTTTTGAAAATGCAGATTCTAAGATCCTACCCCACATACTCAGATGTGATGGGCTAGGGCAGGGCCCAGGAATCTGCATTTGAACAAAGACTCCCCAGGTAATTTTGGAATGGAGAAAAAAGGAACACTCATTGACAATCTGATCTAGAAAGTGAACTGGGGGAAAGAAGAAAGTGAAGGGGGCAGGTGTGGATTAGTATGGGTTGTCAGGAATGATATTGGATAACTGGTCTGCAAGGCACAGAGGCCTTAATGTGGACATAATGCACATAGCAGAAGGAATTGTACAGAATGATACTTAGGAGCCTGGGTTTTTGACCTGCTACCCACCACCTGTGTGACTTTAGAGGAGTCACACCTTTCTCTCTCTGGCCCATAGTTTCCCCATCTGCAAAATAAGAGGGTGGAACTAGATCAACTCTAAAGACAGGGCCAGCTCTGCCAGTCAAGTCCCACATGGACATCAGAAGCCAAATGGAATGCATAGGTCAAGGAGGTATTATTCACTTCAGCTGGGGAGGACAGAGGTCTTCTGACAGAAGTGAGACCCAAGAGGGCTTTAGAGGCAGACTTAGATATTTGGAAGGGGAGCGTGGAGGCTGGGGCAGGGCATCTGTTCTAATGAGCTGAAAAGGCAAGAAGAAAGATGATTTGCTAGAGAGGCAGTTCCTGTGGGCGGCCTCGGGAGATAAGGTACCAAGGAACTCTTGAATATCAGAAAGAGGTATTTTCTCCTGCTGGCCTTGGGAGCCTTTGGGGAATTCTGAGTAGTAGAAGGACACAAACAAAATTCTGTTAGAACCAGACTGATACAGATCACTAAGGCTGGATCACAGCGGTGGCAGTAGGAACAAAAGAAGGACCTGACCCCAAGGGTCACTTCTAGAGGTCAGGTGGGACTTGGACATGTACAGGAGCGGGAAGCTGGTGGTGACAGAGTTTTGAGCCCAGGTGCCTTCAGGTCTGAGTTGTCCCAGTTATGGGTGGCACCTGTTGAGGTATATCTGGAATGTGTTATTTTCTTGGAGGCCAACAGAAGAGAACGTTGCCAAGTGAACCAGAAGTGGAAATCTTTTGTCATTTCAAAGAAATCAGAAAAGCCTAAGGACTCAGTGTTCTCTGGGAGGAAGAAGATGTATATCAGACACTCCTCTGCATGTCTGTGGCAGGGTTTAAAAGAGGGAGAAGCAGGATAGAGTCTTACAAGAAGCCGTGATTCATGGATGAATGCTGGGCTCAAATGGTGTGGGGTCTCACCCTGGCTCCGTTGCTGACTGTATATCTCTGAGACTTCATTTTGTCATCAGTAAAAGCAGACACCTGCTGGATAATAAAACCTGCCTCCTAATTATATCAAAATTAAATGAGGTAATCCAAATCAAGTGCCTATTATAATGCCTGGGACATTACAGGCTCTTAATAAATGGTAGATTAACTCTACTGGAATTTTTTAAAAAGACAAAACAAGTGTTTTTTAAGAAAGATAATATCATGGTCCATATAGGGATATATAACGGTTCAGTCTTCCAGTTCATTTGAAGATCTCTCTAATTACACCTGCTGATAATTTAGAGCCTGGGTTATTGACCTGCTACCCAACACCTGTGTGGCTTTGGAAGCATTACACCTTTCTCTCTCTGGCCCACAGTTTCCCCATCTGCAAAATAAGGGGGTGGTTGCCCCACCTCTGTGAGGTTCTGGGAAAATCTGAAATTTCTGAATGAAAAGAATTTCGTCCTAAAGGTCATCAATATTCATGCAAGGGTTATTATGCCGTCACTGGTAGAGTCTGCCCAACACAGCCTTCTCATTAAGATGATGTAACATCCATCCCACTAATTTCATTAACTTGCTTATAAGAGAGTAATTGTTCTGCATGGTTTTTTCTTCCTAGTTTGGGGTACGTGCTATTTATTTGTCAGCACACATGGAGCTTTTTATATTATTATTGCAAAACTTTATAATTTTTAAAGGTTTCAGCTAACCCTGAGACGCCAACCCTAATCCCACATTAGTTTGCTGACATGTGCATGTAGAAAGTGCTAGATCCTTGACAAGCTTTGCTATATAGTTTAGGACATCCCTCTTCTGGTTAGGTTATTTGTGTTTCTTTTATGCATTTTGTGATTTTTTCAGTAATTGGGTATCATAGATCCCAGCATACAGGACAATGCTTTCCTGAGCATAATGCTTCCCTGGGATCTTTGCCAAGGCTAAAGAGTCATTCTTGTGTATTTACAATATTTCCATCATTAAAAAAATTTTATTGTTATTTATTTTATTTTAGAGAGAGTGTGTGTGAGAACAGAGGAGAGGGGCAGAGGGGGAGAGAGAGAGAGAGAGAGAGAGAGAGAGAGAGAGAGAGAGAGAGAGAATCACAAGCAGGCTCTGTGTTCAGCACGGAGCCTGACATGGGGCTTAATCCCACGACCCTGGGATCATGACCTGAGTTGAAATCAAGAGTTGGACGCTCAACCAACTGATCCACCCAGGTGCCCCGTATTTCCATCATTTTTATATGTAAACTGTTTTATCTTTTTTTTTCATCATGTGAATATTGCTTTGACAGGGTTTATTATTAGCATGATTTTCCAGATAAGGAAACTAAAAAGGCCAAGCTATTGCCCAAAGTGTTTCAGCTGATAACTGGAAGACAGAGGGCTCCAACCGAGGTCTTTGGTCTCAACCACCCATTTTTAGTACTTTCCACACTGTAGTTTTCAGTGTTTTTCTGGACACTTTTTGAATTTTATTATACTACCTCTAAGGCTCTTTGTGTTATGTGTCTATTAAGCCAAATATTGAGCTCCTGAAGGATGGGAATTGTTTTATTCATTTTTGTATCTCAGGGCCCTAGTAGTGCCTGGCACTTGGTAGATGCTCATTAAAAGGTACTGGGTCTATAGGGTGACTGGTGATATCAGTGAATAATGAGAGTTTTCTAAAAGTGAATCCTGACCTAGGAGCATCATTGTAAATATCGCTCCCCTTGACTTACATATTTTCTACCAGAAATCATATACTTACTGTGTAGAATATATGTAACTCATTGCATTCCAAGCCTTAACTAGAAGAGAGGGTTTATGCCGGCCTCTTGCTTGCAGATTTCATAGGAAAACGTTTTAACCAGGAGCACTTCATCTTGTAGGAAACAAGCTATATTGAAGACAATTCCAATCAAGATGGTGCCATATCACTGATCTTCTCGCTCAAGGAAGAAGTTGGTGCCCTGGCCAAGGTCTTGCGCTTGTTTGAGGTAAGTATTCATTTCCGCCTTGGATAATGCATAGCAGGCTTCTGTGTTATTTCCTAGTTGGATGCAGCGAAAAGAACATGGGATCTGGAATTGGAAGACTTGCTTTTCAGCTCAGGCGCTCACATTAACCAACTATGAGACCTTAGTGAAGTCTTTCATTCTCCCTGGGCTTCAGTTTCTCCGTTCATAGTCAGAATCGTTCAGAATCACTGGTTGCACACACGGGAAGCTGGCCCTGATTTCAGACTTCTTTTATCGAGCTTTCCTTGAATTAATTACTATCTTCTCAGTGTTCCCAAAGCACTTTACTTTTAACTGCAACACTTATTTGCCTGGTTATGCATGCACATTTTCTGTCTGGGCCTGTTTCTTCAGGCAGGGAACCTTGGCTCAGCCATCTTACATCCTCTACAGACCAGTGTTATATATATTAAATGTTCAGTTAAGAGTGAAATTAAATTTAAATACAAGCAAAGTCAATTAGGCTTTATTTTTTTCTTAAAATTTTTTTTTGCCCTGGATTTTAAGAAGGAATATTTTTGAACCAATTAACATTTACCCCAGGTAAATTTTATTCTTTAATAAAATTATATCTGGTGACTGGATACATAAGTAAATGGGGTACAGACACATGTCCATGCAGAAGATTTCAAATAATCTAAATAGATATTCTGTACTTACAGAAGAAGAGTATATGCACTCCTTAAATGTGAGTGGCACAGTGTGACTTTCTTCCAAACCAGATGGGATGGAAAGGGCGTGGGAAGCCCAACAAACAGTAGCTCAGCCAGGTAATCAAGGTCAATACCAGCAATGATGAGTCATGTAGATCGTATGAACCTTTGATACGACATGATGAAAATGACACTTTACCTCTGATGTCTTCCTCCCCTAAAACCATAACCCAGTCTAGCTATGAGAAAAACATCACACAACTCAGTTAAAGGACATCATACAAAATACCTGACCCATACTTCTTAAAACTGTCAAGGTCATCAAAAATAAGAAGTGTCTGAGGAATTGTCACAATCAAGGGGAGCCTAGAGGAATGTAACATCTAAATGTAATGTGGTGTCTGGAATGAGATCCTACTACAGAAAAAAGGACATTAGATACAAACTAAAAAAATTCAAATACATTATGGTCTTTAGTTTATGAAAAGGCATAAATGTTGGGCGCCCGGGTGGCTTAGTCGGTTGAACGACCAACTTCGGCTCAGGTCATGATCTCATGGTTTGTGAGTTCAAGCCCTGCATCGGGCTCTGTGCTGACAGCTCGGAGCCTGGAGGCTGCTTCGGATTCTGTGTCTCCCTCTCTCTCTCTGCCCCTCCCCCATTCATGCTCTGTCTCTCTCTTTCAGAAATAAATAAATGTAAAAAAAAAATTTTTAAAAGAAAATGCATAAGTGTTAATGCATTAACTCTGACACATTCCACACTAACACGAGATGCTAATAATAGGGGGGTCTGGGTACAGAGTGTGTGGAAATTTTTCATACTATCCTTTCAATTTTTCTATAAATCTAAAATCTACCTAAAAAGTAGGGTCTATTTTTAAAAATACTGAACTTGGCTATCCAAAGGAGGCAGGGATGGGTTGGGGAGGGGAAGGTCTGCCTGAGTGAGAGCAAGAAATGAGAACAGAGAAGAGAGACTGAGTACTTTCTGAATGACAAACTGTTCATGAGAAAGAATGTATCTGTAAAATGCTCCTATGCAACATTTTAGCCTTTGTATTATATAGTTAATCAGCATTTTCCCCTTGAGAGGTCAGGCCTTAATCAGTTAATAAATTAAATAATAGCAAATTAACAGGATGTTTTCAACCTAATTAATAAACTACAAGTAACTACATCACCAGGACTAGATAAAATACACCCAAAGGGTGTGTGTGTGTGTGTGTGTGTGTGTGTGTACTCTGGGTGAACTTTTTAAAGCATTATCCCAAATCTCAACTTCCATGGTCAGTAAGTGGTATTATTCTACACATTCACAGAGGAGGAAACAGAGGTCTCTCTATCAGTGATTGGTGAAGGGTTTTTTGTTGCTGTTATTGTTAGTGTGTGTTGATTTTTTTTCCCAAATATATTTCAGAAGCTGCTCTAGGCATTGTATAGGCCAGCATGCCTTCTACCCTTCTTAACAGCCTGGCAAAACACACAGTTAAGTTACAATCATTCAAAGCGTTGAGGGAAGATAGAAAGTCAAATTCTAGTGTCCGTGGAACCACAGTATGTGACAAACCAGACACGGAGCGGGCGGGATTTAGGTCCCATTCAATTTGGTGGAGGAGGTTTTACTCCATTTTATGCATGGAGGAGCTGAGGTTCTGAGAGGCTAATTTGTTCAAGATCACGCAGCTAATGTGTAGTGATGATGGGAGACGGGATCCCGGTTTTCAAAGCCGTGAGCTTTCCCTAGAGCCCCACACCTCTGCCAAATACAGCTGTCCCTGCCATCTGAATACCTCTGGAGGGTTTTTTTTTTTTTTTTCAACGTTTTTTATTTATTTTTGGGACAGAGAGAGACAGAGCATGAACGGGGGAGGGGCAGAGAGAGAGGGAGACACAGACTTGGAAACAGGCTCCAGGCTCCGAGCCATCAGCCCAGAGCCTGACGCGGGGCTCGAACTCACGGACCGCGAGATCTGACCTGGCCGATGTCGGACGCTTAACCGACTGCGCCACCCAGGCGCCCCTGGAGGGTTTTTTTTAATGCAGATATCCTGGCGCCATCTATGGGGACAGGGATGCTTTCTTATTCTTTGGGGAAAGGGATCTGTCACCAAGTATTTTTTTTTTTAATGTTTCTTATTTATTTTTGAAAGACAGTGAGAAAGCTCAAGCGGGGGAGGGGCAGAGAGAGGGGCCCGGGGACAGAAGATCTGAAGCAGGCTCTGTGCTCATAGCAGAGAGCCCGATGTGGGGCTGGAACTCATGAACCTCGAGATCACGACCTGAGAGGAAGTCGGACGTTAACTGACTGAGTCACCCAGGCGCCCCACCAAGTATTCTTTCTTCTTTCAAATTGAACCATGTATCAAAGTGCAAAAAAAAATAAAAAAATAAAAAAATAAAAAAAATAAATAACTATCCATATTGCCCTCATCTGTGTCAACCACTGTTAAAATTTTGCCAAGTTCATTTTCATTTTTTCATGTTTGATTATCGTTTCAAAAATTACAAATTAACATACTATTTCTTAAAAAAAGAAATACAATGCTAAAGATACTGCTCTAGTCCTTTCTGATTTCTCCTCAATCCCGTCACGCTGCAAACTTCCTGGCCAAGGCAGCATGAAAATGAGTTTAGTATACTTCTTCCCATATTACAGTCCTTTAAAAAAATGATATTGATACTAACAGCTACTCCCCTGTGCACACGGTTTTGCAGCCTCTTTGGGCCAGGTGAGTAGAGCCGTCAAAAGCATGGACTCTGGAGAGACAGAGCTGTGACTTTGGGAAAGTCGCTTGACATGCCTGTGCTTTGGTTCCTCATAATAATGATAGTATCTGCTTGAAATAGTAGATCTGAGTATCAAACAACTTAATGCATGTAAAACCCTCAGAGTAGATACACATTAAGTGTCCAAGAAGAATTGCTACATATATTTTTTCTGAATGCAGTGCTTTCGAGATTTATACAAATTAAGTTAAAAACTTCTGAAGAGTTGTTCTTAAAATGCATGGACCATATTTTATTTATCCAGACCCCGATTTTTGACGTCTATGGTGTTTCCTATTTTCTGAAGTCACAGACAATTCTGCAGTACTTTGTTCTCTTTTTTTGTATGCAATGTGCAAATATTTCTCGAGGGTAGATAGCAAGAATTTTGATTGCTGGTCCTAGGTCATGGACATTTTTAGTTTTAAAAGAAACTACTAAGTCGTTCTGCAAATGTTCTTTAACAATTTATGCTCCCATTAGTTCACTGTGGGAATACTTATACTTCTAAAGTTATTCACGTATTATTCCTTTTTAATCATGGACAATATAATGGGTGGGATGTGGTGATTTATTTTTTAATTGTTTTTTTTAATGTATATTTATTTTTGAGAGAGAGACACACCGAGTGCGAGTGGGGGAGGGGAGGAAAGAGAGGGAGACACAGAATCTGAAGCAGGCTGTAGGCTCTGAGCTGTCAGCACAGAGCCTGATGTGGGGCTCCAACTCACGAACGAACCGTGAGATCATGACCTGAGCCAAAGTCGGGACACTTAACTGACTGAGCCACCCAGGCACCCCGGGATGCAGTAATTTATTGTTTTAATTTTCATTTCTCTGATTATGAATGAAATGATGGGGTGTCTTCATATTACATGACATTGGGTTTTATTCTTTTGTAAATTGTGACATGTCCATTCAGGTTTTAATCTTTTTCTGCTACAAATTTATCTTTTTCTTACCAATTTCTTGACATTTTATATAATCTGAATACCATTCTGTTTGTGACAAATATTTTCTCCCTGTCTCTTTATGTTACTTGGGTTTATCATATTATTTGTCATACTGAACTTTCAAGTTCTACTGTGATTAATATTTTCAGTCATTTCCTTTATGAGTTTTGGATTTGTTTGTTTGTTTGTTTGTTCTTGAGTTTTCCTTAAATTCCACTGGTGACTCTGATGCCCAATCAGGAATGAGAACCACTGCTCTAAGCTGGTGCCGGGGAAGGAGTTCCTGCTGTCACCAGGGACTGTACCCTCTACTTTCCATGAAATAAATCATATTTAGCACTCAGAATATTTTAATATTTTCCATAAATTAAGTAACTTAGTGGAGGTGAGTGATACCATACTCATCATAGAGACAAGGAAACTAAAGTTCAGGGGGCTCAATAGCTCGTCTCAGGTGAACACATAATGTGGTAGAACCTCTGAAATTGACTAGGATTCTAAAATGCCAAGCTTATCATTTTTATCAGAGTACAATCAGTTGTTTATGAGAAAGCAGAACAACTTAGCCTTTATCTTGCATGTGTTCTTTTCAAGACAACGGTCTTTGAACTGGGAACGCTGGAATAAAGTATTGAAAACCAAGAGAAACACGGCTGGGCTTTAGCATTTCAGGATCTGGGTCCATGGTGAAGTCACTTTATCCTGTCATCCATCTGACACTTACAAATAGGTGGATTAGGGAACTTTCCGGGGCCAAGACTTTATGAGGATTCAAGGGATCACTCATTTGCCTTTAGATGAGATCCTATCTTTGGTTCTAAATAGCATACTAGCTACATGTTGTGATGTAAGGCGTATAAGGAGCAGCAGTTTTGCACTGTGCAATTTAGATCCCAGGTATCATTGACTTTGGCAGATAATTTGACATATGTGCCTGTGTTTATTCATCTATAAAGTGGGGCTAATGATCTACCTCCAGGGGGCTATGAGATTTTACATGGTACGTAAAATGTGTGATACAAGTTGGGCCTGCAGAAGATGCTCATACAATGTCTTTTCCTTTATCCCTTCCACATGTGATCTATGAACCCTATTAGAAATCTTGGAAAAGATATAATGACGGGGAGGCTGTTAGAAGACTAGAGGGAGTCAGAAGCCTTGATGTTTAATTTTTCTTTCCAAAACAAAGTGAAAACCCTAGAATGAATGACTTAATATAGCCTGTGAGCATTCACAGGCAAATGGCAATGAGTTGGGGCAGGGCCATTAAAGAAAGGCAGAGTCGCTTGGTAGAGCAGAGAGATTGTGGTGGCCAGAGAGCGTTTGTGTATTTACATCTCTCATCATATCTTTGTGAATGAGGCATACGAGCAAGCATTAGGTGAAAATACAGACAAACCCCCTAAAGTGTGTCATTGACACTGAACTTCTGGACCATGTATAATGAAACCAAAGGTAATAAAAAGAAAAGCCAAGGAAGGAATCTAAGCTACACCTTATGCAGGGTTTCCTGAACAATAGTCTATCACATTCTACACATTAGTAGGTGTTTTATTAGAAAAGAGTTCTGAGAGGGGCTATGTCTGGAAAATTCTACATTTAGATTTTGGAAACCCATTATACACGTAAACATATTAAAGGCTCTGAGAAGCCCTGCAGAGAGGAAATTTATCCAATGTTATGTTGCTTGGTATTTCCCAAATGTATTTGGCCAGGAGGTATTGTTCAAGAAAGGCCTATTAACATTTTTGCAGGCATGAGCGTTCCACTAAGCTTATGCTGTTTCAGAGTTATGAGCTCCAGACCATCCATCAGTTGTAACCTAAGTTTGGGGCCCTGAGGAGTAGAACAGGACTGGGTCAAGTGTACTGTTGGGAACCAAACTGAGTTCAACACCCTGTTGCACCACCTGTGAGCTGGATGGCCTTGAAAAAGTTATTTATCCCTTGGTAGCTTTGTTTCCTTATTTTTATTCATCTATTTTTAAACACAAGCTGTTTGTTTTAAGTTTCTTTATTTATTTTGAGAGAGAGAGGGAAGGACAGAGAGAGAGAGAGAGAGGGAGAGAGAATCTCAATCAGGCTCCATGCTGACGGTGCACAGCCTGACGTAGGGCTTCATCTGACCAACTGAGAGATCATGACCTGAGCCGAAATCAAGAGTTGCACATGTAACCGACTGAGCCACCTAGGTGCCCCTTCTGTATATCCTGTTTCCTTATTTTTCAAATAAAGGAAATACTAAGCCTGTATTATAGGGTTGCTGTGAGACAGGGATTAACACATGTAAAATATTCGTCACAGTGTCAGACACAGGGTAAGAGCTCTATTAACTGTCATTCTATGCACCACATTTTTAGAGTGCCTAGAACTTCTGGAACTCTTAAATTCTTGGCAATATGAAAAGGAGTTAAAGGGTTAGACTTGTTTGCCTTGAAGAGGGAAGATGGGGCAATGAAATCTCTTTTTTTCCTCCCAAATATTTGAAGGACCATTATGGAAGAAAAACCCTGCTTACTTTCCATTACTTCAGAGGTAAAAGGGCAAGGTGTCGCAATTACAAGAAGCATATTTTAAATCAAGTAAAGGCAATATCTCTGTGGTAGAAGAGTGCTAGAAGGCACTAGTTTCGAGCATTACTACTATGAAAACAGGCAGCAAAAGGCAGGGCAGAGTCAAAGCAGACATTATGGTGTAAACAAACCTACTTTCCCTAAATAGAGACAAAGGATACAAATCTCTCCACCTCCCCCAAGACTGGCAGTAGAGGGAGAACATTCCATATGGGAGAATCACCTGTACCCTGTGAATCCTTCACTGCAGTCCCGTCCATGTTTAACGAGCGGGACCATCCTTTGACGCCTTGTAGCAGAGATACATCGGGGACTTTTAACTAAACCTTAATACGTGCTCAGAGTAATAAATGAAAGACGAACAGTCATGGGAGCCTAGACCATCTGACCCCCCCCCTGGCCTGACTCCGTATGGTGAAAACTTTCTTAACCCCCGAGCTACCAGGAGCACACACGGACATCCCAGCCCCTCAAACAAGAAGTGAGATCTGCAGAGTGAGCGCAGATTTGTCCCTGCATCGCCAGGCTTCATTCCTTGCCCAAGAGCCTGTTCTTTTCCTCAGATGCTTAGCACCAAAGTCACCATTCCATTAAGATGTCACCGGGCAGTGGACGTGTGTCCTTGTAAACCTCAGCCAGGGACTACATCAGAATGTAACACAATCAGTTTGGTATTTATCATAAAGATACAGAAGAACTGTGTTTACGTATGTTGTCTGGGTGGTGAGACAGGGAAGTGGATGTTTTAGTAATTGGGGTCCAGCATCCCCTGTCCCCAGTTGTTCTAACTTTCAATTCTTTATGCATTTATTTAAGCATTTTCTGTAGTTCTCTATATTTTTAGCCTCTGCTGGCTCATGTCTGTGCCTTCTTAGAAAAATGGTCTCCTGAGAGTCTTTGCTGCAAGTGGCTTAGTAATGGGCTATAAAATTAGATGCCAGCTCCCTGGGGAAGTTGCAAAGAGGTCTCCCTCCACCAGTCAGCATTCCACTAATCACCTTACCTGAGATCCTCTAGGGAAAAGAACAAGCAAACGCATGGGTATACAGAGTGCTGAAGTTCATGGGTATGCTCAATTAGCATCATTTAGTTGATGGAGACACAGAGGTTCTGACTAAGCAAGCTGCCCAAGGCTAGACGCTTAGAGCCAAAAGCGCCTCAGAGTTCACCCTCTGTTTTCACAGTAGCCTGGGCTTTTGGAAACAAATGGAAAGGGCCAGTCAGTGTTTGTCACGTTCACGTCCTGTGCTCTGCCTCTGCCCAGCTGACCCATGTCTTTTCCCCATCGGATATTCAGTGAGCTCATCCTCCCTCATTTACGTGTTCAATTAATATTTTTTGAGTATCTACCATTGTCAGACCCTATGTGGGTGCTGGAGAGCCTGGGGTGAGTCAGATAGTCATTCTCTGACCCTACAATAATTAGAGAAGCTCAGGGCTCCGTGAGACAGAGTCAGCCAGGGAAGGCTTCTTGCAGATGGAATGTTCAAGCGGAAGCTTGAAAGCGGTGACCGGGAGAGAGGAAAGGGGAAGTTCATTCTAGAACAAAGAAACAAATGACTTGACGTGAGTGAACAAACAAGTGGTCAGGTCACAGAATCCTGAAATCCTTTCTATCTCGCCACCTCAGCGTTCCTGGGGACAGAGGCTGGGTTGCAGAGGGGACATCTAAGCAGATATTCAATGTTTACTACTCTAAAGTTTGGACTTTAAGGTCGCGCCTGTGACCCCTGGGGCCTGGTGAGCGGGGCGGGATCTAGAATGACCCACGAGGGTTATTAAGGGTTGCCTTAACCCCTCTGGGCTTAGGTCCGGAGCAGTCGTGAGCAGTACAGCGTTTGCTGGAACATTGCTTCCTTCATCAAAATAAGAAGAGCTTTGAGTTTCACCGGAAGAAAAAAAGTTCTTAGAGCCAGGATGACTTTCAGAATTTTCTTTAAAGCCCCTAGTACAGATAATGATGTAAAGAACACCCATGTAACTCCTTGCTTAAGAAATGAAACCTTGCAAAGGGATCACTTCTATAGTTCGTTACTAGAGAAGTTTCGCTGAATGTGTAGAAATGAAACATGGCATAAATGACTGAAGCCCCTGGGGACCCTTCCCCGTGAACTTCCTCTTCATGTGTAGCTATTAATCTGAATTCGATGTTCCTCCCACTTATCTTTTTATGCTTGTATAGAGCCACCCATTAATGATCTACGGCATAGTTTTGCAGACTTTGACTCTTCATAAAATTGGAATCATATTACAGCTCTATTTTTGCAGTTTTCTTTCCCGATGACAGAGAGGCGAGCATTGTTTTTGAGGTTTGTCCGTGATGTCCTGGCTCATTCATCTCCCCCTCTGTATGTTCACTGGGTGGCTATACCTTACCTCTCCTGTTGGTGGGATAGTTAGGTCATGATCGTTGTTTACCCCTGGGAATGGTGCCGCACGAAACTTTTCGTGCAGCCAGATGACTGTATTGACTAGAAGAGCCTCTAATTGAAAATCAGTGCTGTTTTTAGCTGTTAACAGTTTAGAGTTGGACGTATTGGAGAATTAGCAACACAGAGCTTACGTTTTGAACTTTTATTATGAAGTTCGAGCTCCCATGGTGAAAATTTGAAGCGTGCCATGACCCCCTGATGGCACGTGAGTTTGGATTGCTCTCCAGTAGCTTGGGCTGAAACAGGACACAGGGGCTTTTAGATCTTATGACTCTGGTGGCAAGAAAAGGGGTACAAAGAGGAACACACGGACAAAAAGGCTCTTTTCTCCAAAGCCTCGAGAAGAGCCTGGATTGAGCTGCTTCCCCAGTTATCCCCAGACTGGGGTCTTCCCTGAGTTGAATGCAACCCCAATAAGTGGAGGGGAGGGTGGAGAAGAAATAATCTGACAAAGAGGGGGAAGGCTGAGGAAGAAAAGGTCCAGAGATCACAACAGAGACACTTCCAGAGGAGGCAAGAGTGTGTCCCAAAAGATGGTCTCCAGGGTGTGAATCCTGCTTGAACCGGTCCGAGAACGCTCTTCCAGAGCACAGCGGGGAACAATCGGGAGCTCGCTCCAGGATTTAACGGTGCTGCCCGTACTTTCCTGAACGTTTTTGGTTTCCTGTTCACCCCAGTGGGTTTAATTTCTGGATTCTTGGTCAACCAAGGCCGTTCCTGGCCCCCTCACAAGAGGAGACCAGTAAAATATATAAGCAGCCTCGCCCGCGTCTCCATGAGACCTCTTCTCTAATCTTTTAACTGTCATTTCTTACCCCAAATAGTGTAGCGGCCTCCAGACTGCTTCTGCCTTTGCCTCATATGGTCTATTCTTAAAACAGCTGCCCGAGGGGCGCCTGGGTGGCGCAGTCGGTTACGCGTCCGACTTCAGCCAGGTCACGATCTCGCGGTCCGTGAGTTCGAGCCCCGCGTCGGGCTCTGGGCTGATGGCTCAGAGCCTGGAGCCTGTTTCCGATTCTGTGTCTCCCTCTCTCTCTGCCCCTCCCCCGTTCATGCTCTGTCTCTCTCTGTCCCAAAAATAAATAAAAAACGTTGAAAAAAAAATTAAAAAAAAAAAAACAGCTGCCCGAGTGGCTCCTTTTGAAACGTGAGTCAAAGACCGTATCTTCTCTGCCTGATTACCTTCCATAGCTTCTTAATATCACTCTGCGTGAAAAGCTCAGTTCAGGTAATGGCCGATAGGTCACGCTCAGTTACTGCTCTGCCTCAGTCCTGTTGCCCGACCTCTTGCTCATTCTGCTCCAGTCATGCCAGCCTGCTTGGGGTTCCTCAGTCATGTTGTACACTGTCTTGCTCCAGGACCCTTGCACTTGCTGTTCCCTCATGGCTTGCTCTCTCATTGACTTCAGGTCTGTGCTTAAATGTCACTTGTTTATTTTTTGAGAACTTCCTGACCACACCGTTTCAAATAGCACCTTCATGGCACCCCCGGGATATCCGATCCTTCTTTCTGGCTCTGTTTTTCTCCATTCCATCTGAAGACTGTAAATTCTACTTATTTTTTCAGTTACTGTTTGTCTCCTGCTTTGAGAATATAAGCTCCAGAAAGGCAGGGATTTTTCCCTCTCTGTTCACTGTTGTATCCCAGCACCTGGAACAGCGTTTGGCACATGGAAGGTGCTTCATTAAATGAGTTCTCGAAAACTCCTGTCTGTTTACTTGAGACCAATGATTTGGGGGCATTCTTTGTGAACATCTTTGATGTTGCCCCCAGAAATCTCTGAATAGGCTAGAACATAACTTCATTTAAGTTTATTCTAAGGCAACAACACGGAGTTAGTCCAAAAGATCTTCCTTTTCCAACCTAGTACCATATGAAAATACCCTCAGCTTTTCCTTCTCCTTTTTGAAACATGCTCTCTGGAAAGGACCTGAGAAAAATTTAAGGTAAAGCAAATATTAAAGGGTAAAATAACTCATAAAACATAATGTGTTTTGCCTCCCAGGGAAGTGTGTTTATTTATACCAAATTGAGAGAGGCAGAGTATAGTAAGTCCTTAGTGGGTCTCCAGCAGCAAAGCCAAAATCATATGAGGTGAATTTCCCCTTTTTGTTACTGAGATGCCATGTAATATGATTAGTTGTACTTTAAACACAAGCAAACAGAAGTTCAGAATGACCAACTAATGTATTCAAAGGTGGTGAGCAGCTGAACCAGACCTTGAGCTAAGACTTGTTCCAAAGCCCACACTCTCTTCATTATACCATTCTCCTTTTCTTGAGGAATGAAATTAAGATGCAAAGGATGGGCCCTAAGCCTGAAAAGATCCAGAAGGATAGATCCATTTTGCACCATTGTGAATTCTGTATCTGTAATTTTATTCACCAGTTGACCAAACCCCCTTTAGAAAGATTTTCCTCAAGGGCGGGAACAGAAAGGGATTTCTGGCCAATCCCGATTGAAATAGGCTCTTCATTTCTATTTATTTTTCTCTGAGTCCTCAATCTCTGCTCAACAGGCCTGATTAATTAAGGTGTTACACGGCTGTCTTTTATGCATAAATCAGCTATTGGACAAATTATGAAATTGTCTTCGAAATACTTAACTCTAAACCTTTCTTGCCTCTATCCAGATGTCCATGTGGAGTAACAGGCAGAGTTCTTTGTCCCTCACCCAAAGATGTGGTGATGTTAGATGGGTCGATTTGTAAACCTACACAGACCCCTTGTTTAAAAATAAAAGTTCATTTACTGAATGGTAATTATGATCATAATCAGGTTTAGAGGTTCATTTCTAAAGCCTCTCTTAGCAACGAAAATTAATGGTATCTAAGGATCCACACTGATAAGCTGGAAAAACTCCAATAAGGAAATTGCATGCCAAACTTGAGAGTTAATTATTAACAAATTGATTCAAAAAGGAGAGAAATGGTTTAGAGAATTTGGCTGAGTGTTCTTAGCCAAAAACTTCACTCACATTTTAAAAGATATATTTTTCTTTTCATTATGTGCATAATATTATTTTTAAATTATTTTTTAATTTTTTTTTAGAGCAAGACCAAAGGAGTGCAAGTGGGGGAGAGGGGCAGAGGGAGAGAGAGAGGGAGAGAGAGAGGGAGAGGGAGAGAGAGAGGGAGAGGGAGAGGGAGAGAGAGAGGGAGAGGGAGAGGGGGAGGGAGAGAGACGGAGAGAGATAGCAAGAAGGAGAGAGGGAGGGACGGGAGGGGAAGGGTAGTGAGAGGGAGGGAAGAGGAGAGGGAGAAGGGCCTTTTTCTTTCTCTCTACTTTCTTTCAAGCTGCTCTTTTGAGGAGAGAGAGAGAGAGAGAGAGAGAGAGAGAATGCCAACAGGCTCTGTACTGGGCTTAATCCCATGACCCTGGGATCATGACCTGAGCTGAAATCAAGAATCAGACCTTCTAGGTCCATCCATGTTATTGCAAATGGCCAGATTTTTTCTTTGTTTTTATGACTGAGTAACATTCCTATATATATTCCTACACACACACGTAGACATATACATATACACACATGCACACACACCGTATCTTCTTTAGCCATTCACCCATTGATGGACACAGGTTGTTGGCATATCTTGGCTGTTGTACATAACACTACAATGAACATATGTGTGCATATATCTTTTCAAATTGATGTTTTTTTTTTCCAGATAAATACCTAGAGGTGGAATTGCTAGACTGTGTGATAGTCCTATTTTTAATTTTTTGAGGAACCTCCATACTGTTTTCCATAGTGGTTGTACTAGTTTTCATTCCCACCAATGCTATACAAGGGTTCTCTTTTCTCCACATCCTTGCCAACACTTACTTCTTATCTTTTTGATAATAGCCAATCTGACTGGTGTGAGGTGATACTTCATGGTGGTTTTGATTTGCATTTCCTTGAGGATTAATGCTGTTCAGCATCTTTTCATGTACCTGTTGGCCAACTGTATGTCTTCTTTGGAAACAGGTCCTTTCAAGTCCTCTGCTCATTTTTTAATTAGGGTGTTTGCTTTTTGACATTAAGTTGTGTAAGTTCTTTATATATTTTGGATATTAATCCCTTATTGGATATACAATTTGCAAATATCTTCTCTTATTCAGTTGCTTTTTTGTTTGGTTTCCTTTGCTATGCAAAAGCTTTTCAGTTTGACACAGTCCCATTTGTTTATTTTAGCTTTTGTTGAACTTGCCTTGAAGAGGCTGGTCCAAAAAATATTGCTAAGACCAATGTCAAAGAGCTTACTGTCTATGTTTTCTTCTAGGAGATTTATGGTTTCAGATCCTACATTCAAGTCTTTAATCTATTTTGAATTTATTTTTGTGTATGGTATAAGATAGTGGCCCAGTTTCATTCTTTTGCATGTGACTGTCCAGTTTTTCCCAGAACCATTTATGGAAGAGATTGTCCTTTCCCCCATTGTCTTCCTCCATATTCTTCCTCCATTGTCATAGATTAATTACTGTATATCCATGGGTTTGTTTCTGGGCACTCTGTTCTATTTCAGTGATCTGTGTGTCTATTTTTGTACCAGTACCATACTGGTTTGATTGCTACAGCTTTGTAGTGTAGTTTAAAATCAAGAAATATAATATTTCCAGTTTTGTTCTTCTTTCTCAATTGCCCTGGCTACTTAGGGTGTTTTGTGGGTCCATACAAATTTTAGGATTTGTTGTTCTAGTTCTGTGAAGAATGACACTGGTATTTTGATGGGGATTTCATTTATTTAACCTGTTGATTGCTTTGGGTAGTGTGGACATTTTAACAATATTAATTCTTCCAATTCATGAATACAGTATAGCTCTCCATTTCTTTTCTTTGATCAGTTTCTTTTATCAATGTCTTATAGTTTTCAGAGTACAGGTCTTTCACATCCTTGGTTAAATTTATTCCTAAGTATTTTATTCTGCTTGATGCAATTGTAAATGGGTTTGTTTTCTTAATTTCTCTTCCTGATGGCTCATTATCAGCATATGGAAACTCAACTGATTTCTGAATGTCAATTTTATATTCCATAATTTTATTGAATATATTTATTTGTTCCAATTGTTTCTGGGTGGAATCTTTAGAGTTTTCTTCATGTTGCATTATGTCATCTGAAAATGGTGATAATTTTACTTCTTCATTTCTAATTTAGATGCCTTTTATTTATTTTTCTTGCCTAATTGCTTGGCTAGGACTTCCATGTTTTGTTTTGTTCCAGATCTTACAGGAAAAGCTTTCAATTTTTCACTGTTGAGTAAGATGTTGGCCATATATGGGCTTTATTGTGTGGAGTTATGTTCCTTCTGCACCCTACTTTGTTGAGAGTTCTTATGATAAATGGAAATTATCATAGAAATGCTTTTTCTATGTCTATTGAGATGACTGCGTGGTTTTATCCTTTGTTTTGTTAATGTGTTAATGGTGTACCATGCTGATTGACTTGTGATTGTTACTTGCTTTTCAATGGTTGCATAATCTCCACGGAGTGATTCCACTGCAATTCACCTAATCATTCTCCCATAGCAGGAGTTTAGTTAGCTTACGGATTTTGGTGAAAATTTCCCCCATATGTTAGATCTCCAGAATTATAAAAACTGAGTCATGGCTATTGCGAAAGTGAGAGACTTCTCTCTGGAAGTGCTTTTGCTGAGGGTAGAGTGTGGGTGTTGAACATTAACAGCCTATAGTCTGTCTGCCAGCCCTCCCAGCCCCTTTTCCACCTCCCACCCCTTCCTACCCCTCCCACCCCTGCTGTACTCTTGTAAATAAGCATGCCAGAGGTGTGTCCACTCTCGGTTCTTGGCTTTGATGTCTTCTCTGGTCTACACAAGGCAGGAATTGGTTATCTCTTCTTTTAAACTTTCAACTTAGGCAAATAGTAGATGAAACTTACCCCTTTTCTTTCTTTCTGAGCCAAGAGGATGACGTTGCTCTTTGCTTTGTTTAGGAAGTCACCTCTGTTTGTCTAGAAAGCTTCAGAGCGACCGCTATCTCTCTGACCTTCCCTCCTCTAAGCACTCTCTCTCTCTCTTCAGTTGGGGCCCTCAAATTGGGCTACCTGGCCATCACTGTTAGGGGTATATTTTCTGCAGCTGGTGCCCATAAACAATGGCTCCATCATGTGCCTTCGGGGATTATGAGGAAGAAAGTTCAGGAAGAGTACCTGTAGGGGGTTACTTATTGCTGTGCTTGCTATTTCCAGAGGGTTCCATTTCTTGTGCTTGCCACACTAGTAGTAATAATGATAAAAGCTGGTGCTTGCAGAATCCTCACTGTATCTGGCAGGAAAGGCAGTGTAGTCACAACACCATGACTCCCAGTTTGGAAAAAAATGGTCCTCTCTCTCCAGCCGCTTTCAGCAAAGCACCGTCATCTCTGATTTCACATATTACATCCCCCTTAACCTACTCAAAGGCTTGTTGGGAAGGTCATAGAACATAATTCTAAACTGTGAAGTAATACTCAAAATGGAAATGTTATTGGGTCACCTGGGTGGGTCGGTCAGTTAAGCTTCTGACTTTGGCTCAGGTCATGATCTTGTGATTCGTGGGTTCAAGTTCTGCATCAGGCTCTGTGCTGACAGCTCAGGGCCTGGAACCTGCTTCACATGCTGTGTCTCCCTCTCTGTCTGCCCTTTCCCTGCTCACACTCTGTCTCTCTCTCTCAAAAATAAATAAACATTAAACAATTTTTTAAAAATTCAAAATGAAAAGGTAACATCATGGTAATTATCCATATTTTCTCTTCAACCCTATGCTACTAACAATCAAGGAGAAAGATACACTTCCCGAACTACAAGGGATTTAAACCCAATAAGCCTGACTCCCCTGGACCCTATTTAAAACCAGGCAATGTTGCTTCTGTGTTGTTAATTTAATGAGATATTATTATTGAGATTCTATGGGATTTTCTTTGGGAAAGGAGGTTTCCTTATGTAAACATTTTTGGCAACCGCTGCTCTAGTCATTTGAACCAAACCAAAATCTTAGGTTTGCAACACTAGGCTTTTAGCAGATTTCCATGTGATTAAATTCCGTCATTTGCACTGTTTCCCCCACATTTTGTTACTTGGTTTTGCCGAAGAAGAAAAGTAAACAACTTTTGCTACTTGAAGGACTTGCTTCTACTCCAACGTGTGTAACAAAAGTCCTGTTCCTCCTCTCTCTGCCTTGAATCGTGTTGTGTGTTTTGCTCTGGTTTTGCAGGTTTTGTCTGTGTTAATTCCACTGACAGGCCCCTCGGCCCTCCTACTTCTCTCTTTTAGGAGAATGACATAAACCTGACCCACATTGAATCCAGACCTTCGCGCTTGAAGAAAGATGAGTATGAATTTTTTACCTATCTGGATAAACGTAGCATGCCTGTCCTGGCAAACATCATCAAGATTTTGAGGCATGACATCGGTGCCACCGTCCACGAACTTTCCCGGGATAAGAAGAAAGACACAGGTAACAAACAGAGGGATTTTGCAACACCAGCGGTTTGATGCTGTCTTCAAGAAACAGTGGCAAAAATGCCATCCACTCTGGTAGACCATTGTGGGGGATTAATCTGGAAGGTGTATGTTAGGGACCTGGAGGAACCCCTGGATATTTTAGACATTGAGTAAATGTTAGTTCTTTCTTCACCTTCTCAAGATAGAGATTTCTTAATATTAATAATTTTCTTTCTCTTGCTGCAATTTTTTTATGTTCTAAATTTTGGCGATCACGAGTAAAGCTATTATAAACATTCGCGTGCAGGGTTGTGTGTGGACGTGAGTCAAAAACTCATTTGGGTAAATACTTAGGAGCGCGATTGCCGAGATGAACTATTTTTTCTCTTAAATAATCAAAACGCTTTGTCCTACTGTAAAATCAAAAGTTTTGCATTTGTTTTTGTTTTGTTTTTGTTTTTTGCCAACACTGAAGAATTTAGGTCAGGAGGATTTCAAACGTTATTTTAAATAACAATTTGAATGGGCAGAGATGCTTTCAAATGAGACCCACCTCTTCGCAGAGGCCTTTGAAACATTTTCTAAAAGATACCCCCAGGGCCTTCCTAGGAGACTTCTCTTGTTTTCCTGCCCCCATCCTTCTGTGGCTATCACCAGGACAAGGAAGTTTATTCCCCGATTCTGCCCCTGTGGAGCCCAGACGGCCTCGCACATGGGCTCAGGTCACCGAGGGGCGGCCACTTGGAATTCCTCCTCAGTTCAACCCTTTCTGCCCTCCTTCTCTTCCACCTCCCGAGCTGCTTCGCTGATGACCGCCTTCTCTTGCTTTTCCGGCCACCTGCTCCCGACAGGAGCTGCAGGCCCTCAGGACAAAGGGCCTGCCGGATCCTGGGGCTAACTGCCTGGCTTGGAGCAGGTGGAGGCTGGGCCGGCTGGGGCCCTGGGGTAAGAAATCAAAGCGATTGACAAGCAGGCAGGCAGCCCCTTGGGGAGCCAGGGAAAATGTATGTAGATCAGCTGAAGGGCTGGTAGCCTGAACTGGAGGCTCAGAAAGGAGGTTCTTAACGGGGACGTGCAACAGTAGTTAGGAGCCCAGACCCCTGAACCAGGGGTGACTTTGGGCAGATGACTGACCTTCACAATCTCCCACTGCATCGAATGGGAGTGACAAGAGTGCTTCGTAGGGTTAATGAAACACCACCGGTGGAGCATCGAGAACGGTGCAGAGCATGTTTAAGGGCTTAGTACATATTCTCCATTCTTAACCGTTATCATCACTGTTACTATAAATAATGGCCCCAGCGCAGGAGCTGTGAAAAGCCAGCCTGTACACAGCAACTTTTCCAGAGAATCTGAGACCTGGCAAATGACCTCAAAGGTCGTGCGGCCCAACAGACGTCTTCATTTTTCATTGGAAAAAACGGAGGCCATGACTTGCCTTAAGGCACAGAGTGAATTCTGTGCCGCTGTGGGTAAGCATGTGTCGCGGGCTTCTCTGCGCCAGGCCTGGTGATGCGAGCTGCGGGGAGAGAGGCCCAACACTACCCGTTCTTAAGGTGCTCACAGGCTGACCAGGGCGACAAGACACCCAGGTGAATACAGTCCAGGGACAGGTTCTGTAACGAGGACAAGGTGATGGAATCTGGCAGGGTGCTGACCTTTGAAACTGGGTTGACATCTGACCTGTGAAGACAATCCTGGAGGGACTAACCCTTGACAACAACACGTTTCATTTTATTTATTCATGTGGTCGGTCATCCCATCCCAGACTGGCTGTCCCTACCTGACACAGTTTCCTGACCCCAATGTCCACATAACGGAAGGGCTGCTAAGGGTGCTGGTCCTGCTCGAACAGCACAGCCTCACCCCTGCAGGGAGGGGCGGCTCTTGGGTTTCTCGGTTTTGAGAATTGCAGTCTGGGCCCAGAAAGATTTTTTTTAGGGAAAACAACCCATCCCTTTGCAGAGTCGTTCTTGCCATGGAACTCAGTGGGAGAATGATTAGAGGGAGAAAGGCATCGTGGTAGATCTGAATCTTTGATTCTGTCACTTGACAAAATGCCCTTTCTTTTGAGGGGCTAAGATCTCAGGAGCGAGTCTGACAGCAGGTTGAAGTGGGAGATCTGAACCCCTCGAATCAATTAGGCTAAGTCACTTTTCACTTTAGTTTTTAAGCCATTCAAAAGGCCATGTGGATGATAGAGAATGAAAGTTTCCAGTTTCTTAATTGCCAAAGTTCCCCACCCAAAACAGCTTAAGGGAAGGTTAATTATGGTGACATGTTAAAGAGACTCCAACCTTCTAAAATGCCTCCTGGAGGAGCTGATGTGACTTTAATAGGATTTTAATCCAGAGAGTCTTTTGAATACTTGAGATCTATTCTCTTGCCACCGTCTCTCCCGATGACCTCAAATCCTTCTTCAACCCAACATGAAAGAGCATTAATATCTTCCATCGATCAATCTACTAATCCTTTTACCTTTCCCTTTGAGTCTTCTGCATGACATTACATTTAGAGGGGGATGGGAAATTCCTACATGGAGGCAGATTGCAGCCAGGAGAAGCAGACGGACAGAATGTCTTGGCTAGACGGAGGTATAGGATTATCACCTTCTTAGAAATGTATCCGTTTGGAGTTATTTTCCAAGAGCAAATGGACATCTGGTGGATTTTGTTCAGGTTGTGGTAATGATGGGAATCCTGGTGTGGAAGCAGAGGGGGTCCAAACTTCCGGTACAGTTGTATTTTCTGTGGGGAGTGGAAAAGCTATTTATATATTTATTCGTCTGTTTACCTATTTCTATCTGTCTGGCCTGGGGGCATTTATGATTTTGTCTTTTTTATTTGGATCAATGCCTGAAGCAATGATTTAAGGGAACATATGTTGTGAGAAGACAAGAGCAGCATTATTACTCAGTCCTACCCCGGACACTGCCCCTCCGCCCCCGCTCCCAGCTCCGTCTTCGGGCCCCCTTGCTGCTCCAGTAGTGCTCCCCTGAGAAGCCTGAGGTCTCAGACCGGTCACCGGTGGAGGAAGGATGGGACTCCTTGCAGGAGTCTGAAAAGCCCCTGGGATTGTGGGCAAGACGGTACACATACGTGTGCATGCATATTTTTCAAGAGCGATTTTCCAAGGGGTCGTGGTCCCCAAGGAGTTGAGGACCCTTAGAGAGAAGCCAGTTTAGGGCTGGTGGGGGGTCCAGATGGTTGGAAGTTTCCCCACTCCCACTGCCCGTGGCAGCCTTTCCTTTCTCCCTTCCTTTGCTCTTCTGTTCTGTGCTTCCGCCTTCCCTCTGTCCTCTTCCCCCTTCCAAATCATCTCCGGTGCATTTCCCTTTGCCCCAAAGGGCACATCTCAGGGCTATAGGTGCTTGTGGCCCTGGGTCTGCAGGGGACCAAGGATATTTATGTTTGTAAAAACACACAGGATTGACAGCCTTTTTCAGTCTACCTGGAAGCTTTCAGGATGCACTGATGTTGTCATAAGTCATGGCAGCTGGGGATGAGACTTTTATTCCAGCAAAATGCCTCATTGATACAAGCCGACACACTCCTAAGAGAGTAAGCAAAGCATGGGGTGTGTACCAAGCCCTGGGCTGAAGCAGAAGCTCTTGGGGTTGTCAGCATAGGGCGGCTCCCTTGCAGTGGGTTAGAGGCAGCTCCGTTCACCTGTGAGGGAAGGTCCAGGGCAAATGCTCTTTCTACAGCCCAGTCCATTTGCCAGGCTGGGAAATGCTCATGAAGATCAGAAATTTAGAAGCAGGCTCTCTTTCTAAGGTGGGATCCCTCATTTGCATGCCAAGTCCAGTGTTTTCAAAATTCTTTCCTATTAGGTTGTTTCAGTTAAGCTTTGCAACGGCCACCTCAGCTAGAGCAAGCGTATGACATTATTGTCATTTTCCATATTAGGAAATGAGACGCAGTGCATCTTTCGGAACAATGAAGACTCCACACTCCAGGCAGCCATTCAAGTTTACCCTGTCAAATATCTTTCCTCTGGGTGGCAGGTGTGTTCCCTCCCTTGGAGGAGGTACTAAGAGAATATGAAATGATTGTAACAGTGTTGATTGGCCATTCATGTTGGATTGAGGGACCATGATAGCAACTCAGAAAAAGCCATGAATTTAGAGCCAAGAATTAGGATTTGGACTCCTATTCTGTACACCGCCTGCTAGATTTGACTCCCGTGTGACCCCCTGACAGCTGGGTGGCCTCATTACATCTTCTTTCTCATAGGTGAAGTAGAGCTGAGACCGACCAGGCCATTTTTTAGAACTTATGGGGAAGATCATGCAAGATACTCTGAAGGTTATGGTGTGCTATGGGTTGAACTTGCTTGAGTTGAATAGCCCCTGAACTTAGACATCCTTAAGCCTCGGTAGGGAGGGGCTCTATGATCTACAACGCCAGCCTACTCTCGGGCTATTTGACACCCCCAGCTCCGTGGGTCTGGACACTGGCCAGGCTAATAATATATAGAGAGTTGGTGGCAGCCACCCCCTCGCTGGGTCCAGCCTCACCTGGCAGCCAGGGAGACAACTTCATGTGTGAGATGATAGGAGGGGCGCTGGGAATGACCTCTCATTTCCAAGTATCACTTCCTATGAACGTGATTGTGATGCTTACCATAATCCACTTGGCTGTGTGTTATATTGGAAACAGCACTGTTCTAAGAGACAGAAGGCCAGCTTCTCATAGGGGTTCCCTCCTTCTTCCCTCCCTCCCTCCTTCCCTCTCTTCTCCCTTCCTTCTTTTTTCTTCTCTTCTTCCTTACCATTCTAACAACACCCATTACCCAAACCAGTAGCCTCTTTTTTTGTTGTTTTCATTCCTTTTGAAACTTTTGTAGTGCTTGACCATGCTACCCCTGGCATTCTCTCTTTCCTTAGCATTTTGTAAATTATGTGGCTCTTACTTATTAAGATTCTGACTCTTGGGGTTTCCTTTCATATTATTTTACTACTCTTTCTCAAAAACCACAGTCAGCTTTGCCACCTCTCCTCTTTCATTCACATTTATGCCCTAATTCAGTTTATCATTCATTTGCGCAATTCATATTCATTGAGCCCCCATTCGGTGCCAGTCACAGGATGGGGAGGGTGGGAAAAAGGATACACACGGTGCTGAGACCTGTGTATCTTATAATCTAGTAGGTGGTTCCTATGTGGCACGATGCGGGCAGGATTAGGAAAGTGTGGTTTGCATCAGGAGCACTTAGGAGGTGCCCTGAAGCCAGTTGGGGGCGTGGTGGGGAGAAGGGGGAGCAGGGTCAGGGAGGGACACGTGGAGGGAGACAGACATACTGTGGAAGAGGCTTTAGATGTAGTCTGTTCGTCTCAAGGTAGGTCAGCCATAACTGCAGGGGTAGGTGGCAGGTGTGCAAGGAAGGCTCTCAGAAAACACGACTCGGTATCTGGGGACACAGTGGGCAACTCGCCAGTGGATATGTTTATAAGATACATGGAATCTTAGAGAGGATATTGCGAGGATAGTTCCAGCTTAAGGTGGAGATTGGAATAAAGGATTCTGCAGGCCGTTCTTTTATTTACTCGTGATTTCATGCGTATCCATTCACTCATTCCATCACTGATTTATTTCAACAGCCTTTCACCCCTTTTTGCCCCTTTGCTTCATGCCTGGGTCCTTTTATTTGCCTGGTTCTCATTCTCATTTTAACATGGGGACGCAGAGGTCAGACGCTTTGCCATCATGTCACCGATACAGGTGCACCCTGAGCCCTCCGCGCCTCCACTCTGCCCAGGAGGGCGCAGGAACTAACTCGGCACCGTCAGCCAGCATTTGGCTCACCCGTTCTTGCCAAGACCTTTCTGCGGGGCATTCCTTACCGGGAAAGAAAGTCGAAGCACCTTAAAAGAGAAAAAATAAAACCCTCCAAAGCCTTCATCCTGCAGGGTGTTGGCACTCTACCTTCTCCCTGTTGGGATCGGCACACCAACGCTTCTCTGCGAGGCTGGAGGCCATTGCCTCAGAGGAGACATTCAGGAGCCTGGGAAGAGGGAGTGAAAACACCCTCTATTTTGGGCCCAGGAAAGGAGGATTTATTGCCCTCCCTGAGCCTGCTGGAGGCAGAAGTCTGGGGCAAGGCTGGGTGCCTCACTGGCTGGACCCTGGGGCTGGTGAACGTCTGGTGGACGGAGGGGGTTCGTGGGACTCAGCCTGCACCTTGAACTGCTATAAATTTAATAGGCCTCCTCTGACCCACTGGCCAGGAAGCAGGCTCCCTCCAGGCCCGCGGGGGCCTGTTGCTCAGGAGTACTCCTGAGCCAGCCACCCCTTGGCGTCCGGGCTGAGCAGTTGACCCCGACTTAACGAGACCACGACGTGGGTGTCCAGGGCCGGCTCTCCTGCAGGCTGCTTCCCCTGGAGCCAAATCAATATTTATTAATGATCTGCGCCCCCTCCAGTGCCTCTGACTTCACAGAGGGCCTCTGTTGCACCAGCCTGCCCAAGTCATTCATTAACGCCGAGCCCAGCGGCCCGTGAGGCAGGCGAGGGGCCCGCAGAGGCCAGCCCACCACGGAGATATTTGCAAAGGTCATTAATGAGCTAATCTGATTTAACTTTTCAAGACGGAGGCGTGGGTCGCTGGGGTCAGTCTCTATTCCCAGCACTGGCCGGGGTGGGGGAGAGGCCCGCCGCCGACCCTGAAGAAGAGAATGGAAAAGTGAAGGTGTCTTTGAGGAGCTGAGAACGTTGGTGTTAAAGAGTTCCTATCCCCAAATCCAGGGAGGTTTGGGATGGGAGATGGGGAGGACCTGAGGCTGTCCGAGGGATTTGCTTCAAGCGCTTTAGATTCCTGCTTTAGCTCGTTGCCCCCTTTCCCTCTCCAGGTGGAAGATCCGGAATCTAAGACACAGCACCCGCCCCCCTCCCCACCTTATTCTGAGCTTGCCCAGCACAGCGGGAGTTGCAGAGTCCTCATTTCCAGTGAGCTCCGTCATCTCAAAAAAGTCCCTTCCCCTCCGTGAGCCTCAGTTTGCTCATCAGTAAGGTGGAAATAATGTCTACCTCCTAGCATTGTTTTGAGAATGAAAACAGACAATGGAAGTGAAGCGCTTAGCACAGTATCTGGTGCAGACTCAGCTCTTAAAAAATTAACTTCGGGGGCACCTGGGTGGCTCAGTCGGTTGAGCATTGGGCTCAGGTTATGGTCTCATGGTTTGTGAGTTCGAGCCCCAAAGAATCGGGCTCACTGCTGTCAGTACAGAGCCTGCTTTGGATCCTCTGTTCCCCTCTCTCCACCCCTCCCCTGCGCACGTGCTCTCTCTCAAGGATAAATAAACATTAAAAATACTAACCTCAAAGGGAAAAATGTAGCTGTAACTTTTGCCTGGGAAAATCGGAAGATCCCAGGTGTAGAGGACAGGGGCACAGGTGTGAGCTCTGACCCTCCCGCCAGTGGCCTGTGCGACCCTACTTAACCAGACAGGTGTCTCTGGGTTCTGCTTGTGAATTCACGTGTAAGGGTGACAGATCGACCTACGGTGAGCCGGTTGCTTCTCCCCTCAACCGAAGAAGCCAGCCAGGGTTTGGCTGCCTCGCCCATTTCACAGATGAGAAGCCAGAGGCTTGGGAACCAAGTGACTTGCTCAGAGTCACAGAGCTTATGGGTGGGAGAGATGAAATTTGAACACAGACCTGCTGGCTTCAAGTCCAGGATGTGCACGCCCTTTGCACGGTATGCGATGTAGGCTTTCCAGCTGGGTTTGCAACCAGTCCGCCTTCCCTGGATCCTGACAGCCTCTCTGACTCCTGGGCCGGGTGAGTGTCATCAGCTATAGACAAGGGACCCCTGCTCCTGCAGGACACCTGCTTCATCAAGGTCGAGGCGCTTAGATGTATGGACATATAATGGCTCTGAACTCTGATACACATGCCTACCTACATACATAAATATATGTGACTTACGTATGTAAATATATATGTAATAGTGCAAGAAATAAACACAATAGACTGTAAAAAGAAAAAGTGTAGGGGCGCCTGGGTAACTCAGTCGGTTAAGCGTCTGACTTCAGCTCAGGTCATGATCTCGCGGTTCCTGGGTTTGAGCCTTGTGTCAGGCGCTGTGCTGACAGCTCGGAGCCTGGAGCCTGTTTCGGATTCTGTGTCTCCCTCCCTCTCTCTGCCCCTCCCCCTTTCATGCTCTGTTTCTCTCTGTCTCAAAGTAAATTAACAATTTTTTTTTTAATTGTAGGCTTCCTATAAAAATGTAAAGGCTTGGTCCTGTTTTGTCTGGGGTCCGCTGTAGTCTCCTTTAGGACCTGGTGTCCATCTGCCACACTGCTTGCTTCCGGCCTTGCTGAGTGGGCCTCTTCCCCAGGAAGTGAGCCATGTCAGAACCTTGCTTCCCCCATTCCCAACAGCTTGCACTCACCTCTCTTGGGTCTCATTTCCTTAAACCTTGTCCTGCTCTCCAAGGTAGTGGCTGGGGAACTCCTCTTAGCTGTGAGGCCTGGCCTGTGTCTTCCTTCCACCTCAGATGACACATTGGCTGTACTGAGCAGCCTCTGGGAGGTGATGCTTTAACCTCACGTGGGACCTGGGGAGGGGACGGGGAACAGATTTAAAGGTAGGGCTGGGCTGCTGCCTGGAGAGAGACTGTACCGGATTTATCGCTCCTTGTTACTTGGCTTCCTACAATGATTATAATAAAACCAAATACTTATAAAGCACTTGCTGTGTGCCAAGCCCGGTTCTGAGCACTATTCGTGCATTAGCTCATTTAATCCTCACACACTCTGAAGTGCATACATTTACTCTAGTCTTTTTACCAATGGGACACTGGAGGACTTTGCCGGAAGTCCCGAAGTTTCACAGTAGCAGAGGCCAGGTTTGGACCCAAGCAGTTTGGCTCTGAAGCCGATATGATTAGCCAACCGAGCTTTGCTGCTCCTCCAACCTGGCTGTGTCCTGGGCCTCTTCTGGGTGGTGACAAGGCCCAGAAGGTACCAGAGGCCCCTGGACATGGGTGAGCGCCCCACAGGCTCATGGCGCTGTCTGAGGGTCCCTCACAGTCTCTGTGACAAGGGCTTGGGACCTGGTGGGCGGCTTCTGCCTTTGTCTTCTCTTGGCCAAACCTTGAATCCTTTGAGGTTTGCCACCTTCTCATGTTCTCTGATTATTTTTTCGTTTCGACCAAGAAGTCTGAACTGAGCCATGTGGTCCAACAAGTGTTCTCCCTTTGGAGGAGGGGGTGGGGGGGGGGTGGGGAAGAAATCAGCCAGAGCTAAAAATATGCTGATTCTGCTGCCCTCTGGCGTTCAGTGGGGAGCCTGCAGGCTCGCACAGCTCTGAATCAAGGTGGGAAAAGGCTTCTGTGGAGTAGAACCTTGTTCTCTTGGTGAGAGGACCAAGGGAAATGGGAGGTGCAATGCATTTTGGGAGCCGTGGTTTTGCTTCCAGAAGCAAGCAAGATTGACCCTGTAAGTCCCTGGAAGCGTGTCTCCATGTCCCCTCTGACCAGCCTCAGCCCTTCACTGGCATTCTGTGGGGCTGAAAACCCAAATCCAAAGAGGATTCCAGCCACAGGTCAATCCAACTCCTACATTTTATAGAAGGGGAAACTGAGGCCCAAGATTAGAAAGCCTATTAATACTGGAGCTTGATTGCCAATGGGCTTCTGACTCCAGTTTCCCTTCTTTCCTCTTCCTCCTCCTCCTCTCCCTCCTTCCCTTCCCCCTCCTGCTCTTCTTCCTCCTTTTTCTTCCTTTTTATCATCATCATTAAAATCTCTGTCACCCTAATGGTTAATACAGATAAGCACTTGCTGTGGACCACTTAACTGTATCACATTGGCTGTAGTATTTAATGCAATAATATAGAAAGATGGTTCTAACCGATATGGTGGAATAAAAACTAAGGCTCCGAGAGATAAACTACTTGCACAATTACGCAACAAAATAAGTGGCCTACTTTCTAGTCCTGCTGGAAGGCTTTCAACTCTGCTCTCTGTGCTACGCTGGACTAAGGACAGAGTGTTAAAAAAATTCCCGGAGCTTGCAGGTGAACAATAATAGTATTTACTATGTGCCAGTACTGTGCTCAGTGAATCACGTATATTAACTCATTCAACCGTGTACTGTTCCTATAAAGTAGTACTTTATAGTGCTATTATTATCTCCATTTTACAGATAGGGAGACCGAGGCACAAAAAGATTTAATAATTTGTTCTGAGTGGCACAGACAGTAAGTAGAGTGACAACATTCCAGCCTAAGCTGTCTGGCTCTGTTGCCCAGGCCCTCGACGATTGCTAGACTGACTCTCCCTAAGTCAGACGGGGAGCCAGCTCTGAACTGACGACAGACTCTAGCTCTCCCAGATCCCCTTGAGCAATGGGAAGACGACATCAAGTTGCCAAGGCCCTCGTTCTGGGGTCTGGAGCCACAGGATGACACAGGAGGTAGTGTCCCCCCTTCCTCTCCATCTCCTGAGTTCAGGAACTTCCTGGCATTGGTATCTATTTAAATTTCTTTATAATTGCTTTCTTGTCACCCATACCCACTAGAATGGAAGCACCACAGGAGTGAAGACTCCCTCAGTGTCTAGTGCCTGGTAGCAGTCGGTGCTGAACATATATTTGTAGAATCTACTTCGACGAGGTTAAGGGTGACCAGAGTCAGAAAGCGGGGGAGCAAGACAGGGCTGGCCTGTCCTGTCTCTGGGGCAACTGTGACCACTGGAGCTACGGATGACTCCCAAGCAAGAGAGATAATGATGGCATGGGGAAAAGGTGCCTTGGGAGAGAGTTGATGGGACGGCAACATTCTGGGGAAGCAGGAATGGTCTCAGAGGGGATCCCGAGCCCTGGCTGACTACAATAAGATGTCCTTTCTGAAGTCCTTCCAAACCTGAGTAAGAGATAGACCCCATTTTCAGTGCCAACAACAGAGATCCATTGTACAGGGGGAAGCAGTGGACTCAAGGAGAAAGGAAAGCCGGGAGAAAAGTTCAGGAGACAAAGTGGGAAGCCAGGTGCCATGCTGGGTGAGCCGCGCACGGTGAGGTCGTCCCAGACTCCAAAGTCCGGCAGTTGGGACTCAGAAGGTCTATGAAGAGACTTATCCTCTCTGTTCCTCCTTGTCCTCATCTGTGAAATGGGGATAATAATAATGCCTACCTCTTGGGGTTATTATGCGGATCGGGTGAGGTGCTACATGTAGTGTGTCTAAGACAGCGCCTGGCACAAAGCAAGTGCTATATAAGCCTTAGCTCCTGGAATATTCCTGCAGTGTCTGTTCCTGTGCCTATTACCACAGAGAGCCACCCTTGAGCAGTGGGCTGGGCTGTAAGGGCATGGAAACCTCCAGCTGGGAAACTGAAAGGACAATCAAGCAGTCAGGCTCCGGAGGCCAGCTAACAATGTGCTCCGTGTAACTCCCCAAAGCGGCAGGATGGATTCATGGTCAGGACGGAAGGCACCAAGTCATCCATGCCTGAGTTTGAATCCTGACCTCCTCTGTTTCCTGGCAGTTAGGTATTTGGGTTTGCCACTTAACCTCTCTGTACCTCAGTTTCCTCATTTGTTATGTGGGAGACTACCCACCTCACAGGTTAAATATTTAGAATGGCACTCAGTGCTAGTTTTTATCACTACCATAGGCAGTAGAGAGCTTTGCACCTCTTATCTATGGAAACGGCTCTCTAAATGGATCTTTATTAATGCTGTTGAAGTAAGCGTCTTGTTTTGGTGGAATGTGGAAGATTCTTGCCTGATGCTTCTATGTATAGATCACGGCTGGCATTTCCCCAGGCTGGCCACTAGATGGCATGCATGCCCTTTCCCACCTGACCTGAGCTGGGCCAGAATCAGAAAGAAGGTGCCAGAGATGGAAAGCTACCTTTTATGGGCTAGACACTGGGCCAGCCCTTTGCCTACATTCTTATTGACTCCTCACTGTAATACTCAGATTAAAAGAGATATTGAACCAAAATAGTAAGCATAGTGGATGCCACATGGTTAGGCCTCAAGAAACATCTTCTTCCTGTTACTGTTGTTATTATTGCCATTTTTACAGTTAGGACTGAGGCACAGAGAGGAAAAGTAGGTAGATGGAGCCTGGATTCCAAGCCAGACCTTACTGACTACAAGTTCAGCATCTTTTCTCTAAAGCTCATTTCAGGGGAAGCATTGGATGGCTGGACCTCACTTCACAGCTCTCCCTGCCTCCCATGTCCTCTTTGGCTCTGTTTTTCTGTCTCTTACTTCCTGTGTGGTCTTCAACTAGTTATTTAGACTTTCAGAGCTGTGCAGTCTGTACAATAGGGGTCACTGTGCCTTCCTTATTTGGGGGATACTTCAGAAATAGCAACTAGATCAGAGTTGATGCTCCATGGATGACAGTTACTGTTGTGAATGCCTTACAGGTTAGCACAACCAGGCTTCCTTCCTTTCCTTCCTTCCTTCTTTCCTTCCTTCCTTCCTTCCTTCCTTCCTTCCTTCCTTCCTTCCTTTCCTTCCTTCCTTCCTTCCATTCATCCTTCCTTCCATCTTTCCTTCCTCCTGCCTCTACCGCTCCTTCCCTTTCTTTCTTCTTTCTTTTCTTCCTTGCTCTCTCCCTCCCTCCCTCATGGCCTCCCTCTCCTCCATGCAGTTGAACTACAGTGCACTTATGGTTCCTACCCTCATGGACCTTACAATCCAAATGTCCTAGTCTCTGTTTATTCCCGGGGCAATTCCACCCCCAGGGGGTCTTCTCTGTAGACCACAAGCCCAGGCCTGATCTACTCCCCCACTAGGCTGCTCCAAAAGCAAGCCTGCAGATTCTCTAGGTACTATGAAGTGCTGTCAGATCCTAGACTGACTGACTCCATTCTGTTTCACCAGTGACTTTCAAATTGGCTTTGGCATCAAAAGATTCTGCCAGGATGCCTGGAAGTCTTTGTGAGGGAAGCATGTGTTAGGAAGATGGGGTCATGATATAGGGTCCCTTGCTTAAGACAGAACAGCTCTGGTTTTATCTAATTTATATTCTGGGGTTACATGCAATAATCTGCCACTAAAGAAAACTATAAAAAACCACTCCCTTTGCTATTAGAGGTAGGAAGGAGGCGGATTTTGAGGAAATTCAGAGAAAATCTCCAGGAAAGAGAGTATGTTTTAAAATTATTTTTCCAAGGTGCTAAGTGAAATAAGTCAGAGAAACACAAATAATGCATGGTATCTCTTACGTATGGAACCTTTAAAAAAAAAGGCATGAAACTCATAGAAACAGACAACAGACAACAGATTAGTGATTGCCAAGGGCTGGGGGCTAGGGAAAATAAGGAGAGGTTGGTAAAAGGGTATATTTCAGCTATGAGGTAGATAAGGTCTGAGGACCTACTGTAAAACGTGGTGACTGTAGTTGATAACACTGTATTATATAACTGAAATTTGCTAAGAGAGTAGAGCTTAAATATTTTTACTAACCCCCAAAGGTAAATATGTGTGAGTTGACAGATATGTTAATTGACTAGATGGGGGAAATGCTTTCACAATGCATACCTATGTCAAATCACAACGATGTACACTTTAAATATCTTATAATTTTATCTGTCAGTTACACTTGAACAAGGCTGAAATTTTAAGAAATTAGTTTCCAAGGAAAATGGGATTCAACTTTTGAATTACAGTAATTTGGGGAGCCCACTTGCCCCCTCACTGGTTTGTCTAATTGGGGCTGATCCCATGCTTCTGACCTTCGGCCACGTCCTGCCAATCCCCTACTCAGGATGTTGCCCTCTCTGTGTTTCAGTGCCCTGGTTCCCAAGAACCATTCAAGAGCTCGACAGATTTGCCAACCAGATCCTCAGCTATGGAGCGGAACTGGATGCAGACCACCCTGTGAGTCCCCGTGTCTGTGGTCCTTTCCATGAGATCCTTTCAGCCCACCCCTCCCCGCCCCTACTCCCCTCCCTGATCCCCAGCAATGTGTCTTCATTTGTTTGCTTGTACTACAGACATCTGCAGGGTGTCTTCTTGTACATCATCAGCACCATCATTATCATGGTCATTTTTATTGTTGGAGCAAATATGGATCGGCCTCCAGAAACTATTGTTTATGTATAATATATGCATGTAGGTGTGTGTTTGCACACACACACACACACACACACACACACATGTAAATCATCTTTCCGGCTTTGTACAATTAAAGAGGTTCAGTTCAAGTGTTTGGGAAACAGTAAACCACTAACAACTCTGCCAGGTACAGCAGGGCAGTGAGGAGAGGTGACATTGGAACTGGATCCCCCAAACTGAGTAGAAGATGCTGAGGGAACAGTATATGTGAAGGCTCAGAGTCCTGAAAGTATCTGGAATATTTTGGAATGGCTGGCTGGTGCATGGGGTGTGAGGGTCAGATTTTAAAAGGTCTGATATACCAGACAAAGAAGTCAGACTGCATCCCATCCCCTGTGGGCAGGGGAGCAGGTTGTTCTTTACTGGTTTCTGAGAAAAGGCCCAGGGTGGGGGGACTTTATCACCATTTTTTTTGTGTGTGTGTGGTGCAGGGGTTTGGGGAGGGGGAGCAGCTCAGGCTGGACTCAGGGTCAGGACCAGTTCTGACAGCCTCCATAGATGAAAAGTGCCACAGTCATATCGCTGTCACTTACTCTCTGCCCAGGTAGATGGCTCCTTAATCTTTAAATGACTTGGAAGCTGTTTCATTACAGTGGTTTAGTGGAACTCAGTGAGAGTGTCTGCATTTCAGCAGTTTTCTTACATCTCTGTGGGTCTTTACAGTTGAGTGAATCGTGAACTTGCTCTTCACAAAGGCTCTTTGCAGTAAGCAAAGCAGATGTTCCCATTTTACAGGTAGATTCACTGAGGCCCAGTGAGAGTAAATGGGACTTTTCCAAGGTCCCATGCTAAGCTTTGGGTTTTAAGATTCCTAATCCAGTCCTCATGGTGCCAAAGACAAAGGTCTAGCCAGTGGCAGAAACGCTGGTGCTTTCTCAGAGACAAAGAGAGACCTATTTCTGGAGTAGACTGGCCTTTTCAAATATGAACAAGTGTTGCTTATTCTAACTCAAATAGTAAACCCCTGATAGTGGACTCAAAAATACAGAAAAGCATGAGAAGAAAATAAAGATCACCCATAATTCCAGTTATTTCCCTTTTTCTCTTGGTAGTATTCTGCATTTTTTTTTACAATGAGAAACTATTTTAGAAACAGAGGCGAGTTCCCTCCTGACACCCACACATCAAAATTGAAAAAAATTATCCCCTATTGTCACACTGTCCGGAAACAATCAGTGTTAAATTTGGTGTGCTCCCTTTCTCTTCTCCACATCTCTTTCCCCCTCTCTTTCTATTATTTAGAAATTAATACATATTATTAAATTATATATATCATAAAATTATTATATATACAATTTTTTGTGCATTGCCATAACTTACTAAGCAGCCCCCAATGGCAAGCATTTAGGAAGTTTCTAGTCTTTCCCTAGGACAATAATTTGCTTGCCTGGGTATCTTGATGTGGGCTCTCCATAGCTTCCTTGATGCTTCCTTGTGAAACTACTTAGTCTAGGGGTAGAAATTGTAGTTCAGTCTCCTAACATATATACTTCAGTACCTTATCCCCCCCAAAATAAAGCTGGATCCCCATTCACCTTCCTGGGGATGGTGCAGCCTTCTCCTGTGGCTCCTGGGGGCGCCAGACCTGAGCCAAGAGAGGTTCTAGATCCCCACTGACAGGTCTTCGGCCGTGGGCCTTGGGAGCAAAGCATCTGCAAAGATATTGTTCCCCTGGAAGACCTGTCTGGCCACCTTGGCCCAGTCAATGGAAAATTAGCCCATCTTACCAGACTCCAGACCTCCTGCCGTGACCCAAGACCCTTCTGCTGGTCACACTCACCGCTCACTTGGGGGAACGAGTATGGCCAGGAAAGAGGGAAGAGGTCACAGACATGGACATTTCCCTCCCTTTATCCTTGTGTCTCCTCAGGTAGATAAGCTGGTCTTAGAATTCTCTAGAATTCATTTCTCCTTACAGACCCAGCCCCTATCTTTGTTTCCCTGGCCTCTCACTGTGATGAATTTTATCATAAAAAAAACCCCATCTGTCTGGTACACGGTCCTCCCGATGAGGAGGCCAGGCTCTCTCTGTTCCTTCTTGTGGCTTTTCATCAGATCCTGGGAACTGATGGGCCAAGGACAGAGTGGACCCTCCAGAGTGCTCACAGGCCCTGGCTGCCACGTGTGAGGAGTGGCGGTGTTCTTCCCGAAAGGACCCTCTGTTCCGCTCTGTACCAGGTTCGCAGCATGCTCCCCTGCCCTTGGCAGTGTGCACTGACGTTTGACCCAATATCTCACTTCAAGGCCTCCGAAACAGCCACTCTGAAGAATGCGGCCAAGGAAGGATTGTTCCTGCCCCAGAGGGTAAAGGGCACCTGCCTGTGTGCGTTAGCCAAGTGGGAAAATAAATTAAGAGCTGCATTCCACCCCGTGCACACTGCCTTCTTTCCTTTGTTGCCTGTGTCTCCCCTTTCTTCCTTCCCCAGGCATTTACTAAGCAAGTGACATTCATAGCAAACGTTTCTTGAGCGTGGACTGTGTGCCGGCACTGTGCTAAATGCTCTCCCTGCATTTTTAAAATTTCGGTGTTATCACCATCCATCCTGGGAGGGTTGCGCTTTCTGATTTTCAGAGAAGTCTCAGACAGAGACAGACGGCCGTGTGGCCTCGCGTATATGTGAGCCGCCTCCCAGGCTATGTAAAGGAAAGGGGGCTGAAATGATGAATACGGCATGACCTCTGCCCTCCTGGGGCCTCCAGTTGTGGGGCGGAGGGAGAAGGGGTGTCCGCTCTTCCCAAAGGGGTGCCTGAGGTGACGGGGATTCAACTGTAAGCTTGGGAGACAGAATCCAAGTGGTCTGTTTGATTTCCGTTCTCCAACGGACTCTTTCTCTGCCTGTTCCCCAGCGTCTGTGGTCCTGTCCCTGTTGTCTCCTTCACCTGGGGTGATTTTCCTTATCGTCTCACCTGTTCTTGCCCTGCTGGCAAACCTCTATTCGTTTTCTACGGCCTAGCTCATATGCTGGCCTCCCTGAAGACGTCGCTTCCACTGGCCCCTTCCCCAGGCTAAGTTTTCTGACACTGATGTCATAGAACTGTGTGTGCTGTGCTTTATACTTTGAGCACAGACTGTCAGAGAAAAATAAATTCACTTCCTCATGACTTGTAAAGGCATAAGACAGATACACGCGCGCGCGCGCACACACACACACACACACACACACACATGAAAGGGTCATATGCATGTTTCCCAAACTATAATCCACGAAAGAAATTTTTTTCATGATCAAAGGGAGAAACAGTATATGCTAGAGCCCCATTTGAAGCATATGCAAGTCCTGTGATCTCATTAGGGATGTTGGAAAGTCCCGTAAACATGAACTCGTTCAACCTAATGTTTCTCAAACTTTTTTTTACTGATGGAACCCCTTTTTAATGGCATACCTAGCGATATTATCTAAAATGGTAGTGTTCCATGGAACGCAGTTCGGGTAATATTTAGTTTAAATCATAACACACAAAAAGTAGATGATTAGACACCAGGTTTAATGAGTCAGACGGCATGTACTATCACTGTGGACCGGAATGGTTAGGGAGGACTTCTGGAAAGAGGGAGAGGTGAGTGGAGTCTGGTAACAACTAGGGTAGGCTAACCGCTGATCAAACAATCCCCAAGTCACCATGGATTAACTGAAGGTGTATTTCCAGTGTAAGCCAGTAGGGAGATTTCTCCACACAGTCTTGCAGAGACTAAGCCCCTCCCACTTCAGGGGCATACCTTCCTCCAAGTCTCAGACCCTTTTATTTTTCTGCCGGCACCTGGGAAAAGAGAGACAATTGCTCCCAGGAGGTTTCTGTGGGCCATGTCTGGAGGTGACTCACATCCTTCACTCAAATTTCATTGACTACAGCCCAGTCACATAGCCGCTAGGAACTTCAAAGAAGACTGAGAAATGTGGGTTAGCAATGTTCTCTGAAAAAGGGATGAGACACAGACCTTCGGGAGCACCAGCAGCCTTGGCCACACAGATCCTAACCCCAGAGCTCCCTATGCCAGCTCCACTGGCACCTACACCAGTGTCTAGACTGAAGATTCACACCAGGGGGTGCTTTCTGGTGGAGAAAACATCAATCAGCAGTACTGTGCATCTGTGTTATTTCTTCTACTATCCAAAGGTCTCAAACTGTTTTTCAGTCTTTCAGATGTAGGTACGGAGTTTCTCTTCTCTCCAGAAAGAGCCTTGCTCTTCCCTGAGTGGAGGGCTGTCATTCTAGTACTCCTCTCCTCTTCCTTTCTGCCAATTAAAATTCTCCACCCGAAGGCCCCATTAAAGTCTATTCTAAAGATGTCGGCCAGTTAGCAAAGACTTGTGGCCCTCCTACTAAGTTGCTCTGTCCAAACATAATTTTCAAAAAAGTAAAAACAACTATCATGCAGGTATATAGTCAACATCGGTCAAAAATCTATTAGCTCAGTAGTGAGGGAACCAGCAAGATGACGACGTTGGTGCAAAGGAAGCCATAAGAGACTAAATTATGGATGGTCATTGAAAAATTGAGTGCTGGAGCAAGACCACAGAGATGGAGTTACAAGTGATTAATGCTCTCAAAGGCAAGAAAGCCGTAACTGTGAGTGTTTTTATCTACCGGACATAAATCATTTGCAACTTGATCATAAAATAAATCTTCTGCTACTTGCCCATCTTCTGTAAGTGGCATCTAACCCTGAAGAATCTGGGCCTTACTAAGTAGTAAATTGCCCATCAGACAGATATACATGCCTCTAGAGCTTACCGTGAACTTGTTAGGCAATGATCTAATGTGACTTTGGAAAGGCACATGGTAATTTTTTTGCGTAATTTTTTAACAGCTCCTACCCAGAAGTACGCTGAGTTATGCCATGCACTTAAAATCTAGTGATAAGTAAGACTAACAGAGTCCTGAGTTTAATGATATTAACAAGTATAATGATTGTCTGAAAGGAGAAACACTCAGGTTGTTGAGAAAGTGTATTGTAGGGGAAAATCAATAAGTTTGGAAAAAAGCAAAGGAAGTCTGTAAGATGCAATTGAACCAGATGGAAAGGCCAGTTAGTAGCTTATTGGTCTAGAAGAGTGGGGAAGGGTATTTCAATAACAGGGAACAGCATGTGTAAAGGCCTTGATGTGGCAAAAAGCCTGGTGGGTTTAAAGAATAAAAATAAAACCAACTGGGACAAATTTGGGACATAATATGCAGGACTACCATTGTAGTTCAACACAGAATTGGAAATGGAGGAAGAGCCAGATTGCATAACGCCTTGTGGACTGTGTTAAAAATTTTGGACTTTACCCTTAAATTGATGAGAAGCCATTGAGAGTTTTTAAAGATGAGAGTGACTGCACCAGATCTGTACTTTGCAAATCTACCGGGGCTGCATGAGGGGGGAGGTATGGAAAGCAACAAAGAAAGTCCACTTGGAAAGCAGTTGTGCTAGCCCAGGCAAGAAGTGATGGGGTCCTGAACGAAGGGACAGCAGTGAGGATAAAGTAAAAAGGACAGACTTAAGATATTTGGAAGGAAGAATGGACAAAGATTGGTTATGGGATGTGAAGGAAGAGAGGAGGAGAGAAGTAAAACAATGACTCTCAGGTTATTGGCTTGGGCAACCAGGTATCTGAATCCTTTCCAAAACAGACTTTGTGGCTTTATAGGTGGTAGGCACGGCCAGCAACAGAGAGTGGGCAAGGGGCAGGGCTGTTGTTGGTGCTGCCCTGGTCTATTGGTTTGCACATCTCTGGGCGGGGTCTGCAGGATGGCAATGGCAGTTACTAAACCACTTTGAGACTCTTGTCTCCTGTGTACCATCCTTTCTCCACTTGGTGTGGGGCTGATGGAATGCAAAAAGTCTCTCATTGTTGGCATAGATGGAATATAAATAGGAAAGAAAGAATTGTACAGATGCTGTTTAGAAGGCCCAACCGTGGGTGATGGGGCTCAGTGACCCTTTCCAGACTCTATCCTTTTTATGTTCTGAACCAGACTTCTCAGCTTTTGAATTTTCCACCATTTTGCACAAATGTGTCATTTTTTGATTGTCTCCTTTGTGTTCAGAGTTTTACTTGGTGCCCTGTGTACCTTACCGACTCTAACCCACCCAACACCATGAGGGAACTGGAGCTAACAGTCTCACTTTACTGATGAAGAAACGTAGGCTCTGAGAATCGAACTCGCCAACCTCAAGCCAAGCTCCTAGTGACTGGGGTTAGTAATCCACCCAGCCTGCCTGACTTGAAAACCCCTGTTCTCCTTGCTAGTCTAAAGATGGCATTTCTGAGATTTAACCTCAGCCATGATATCAAGAAAGGGTAACGTGAAAAGCTCAGTATAAAATACCCAGAAGACTTTTCCACACGGTTACCTGCTCCCTGAAATCCCCACAAAAACAGAACCACACACGTCAACACCCAAGTCACAAAAATGCTGAGATTTAGGAAAGTGATTGCATGTAGACTGCCTCCTGTAGAATTCCCTCCACTTTGTCCCTTCCACTCCTCCCCCCCCCTTCCCCACTCCTCCTTCACCAACAATATATTTTCCTGTCAAAACATACTTGGTTACACGCAGTGCAACCGAAATTGCTGCTATTAGCTTAATTGAGACAGGGTGATTATAAATAAATTACATGCAGTGCTACTGAAATTGCTGCTATTAGCTTAATTGAGACAGGATGATTAGTCATCATCAACTGAAGCTTAATTCAGAGTGTACTGTGCATGGCTGCAGAGATCCTGTGGTCATCTGGCTGCCCAAAGGATCAAGGCCAAACCACCAAGAGATGGACTTCGGGGCCACAGCTCCCTTTCCCTGGCAACCGAGAGAACAAAAGTCCTTGCAGCCTGGTTGGGGGGTGGGGCGCGGTTCTTGGGACGGCTGATAATGAACTTCTTAGGCACTTTGAGCTGGAAAGGACTGTGGTTAGAAACGTTCCCTGTGGAAAATCTGTGTAGAAAAGTATGTATGTACGTGTGTTGAACGTATCTCAGTATGTGAATCTTCTGTGGCTTCCTCACAATGATTTGAGATGGATTTGTAATGCTATTTTACTTTTTTTTACTAATTATAAAAGAAATCCATACTCACAGTACAAAACCTCAAAAGCATGAATCGTATAGAAAAATCAAGGTTACTCTCTCATTTTTGTAACGTTTGTTAGGCCCTGGTGTACTTTTTCCATCACTTCATTTGTACATTCCCTCCATCATAGTTGATACCTCCTGGATATGCAATTTTATATTAAGCTTTTTTTTTCACTGATGAAAATATCTTCAAACTACCTAGACAATATACATTACGGATCAAAGATAAAGAGCCGAATAGGGCAGAGAGATTGTCATGGGCTTCTCACTCCTGGAGGCAGCATGATGAAGTGAAAATCCACTGGTTAAGGGAGATCTTCCCTCATCCCCCTGGTTTCCTGCCTCAACCCTCAACCCTCAGCTCGTCAGCCAAGGGTGCAAACAGAAAACTCCCATGGAGGTGCTCCGTGGGCCTCATTTTTCTCATATCTTGATCAAAATATAGAAATATTCTCCAAGACGGCTTATAGGTGCAAAAGTCTATGCTGTATACTTAAGGGCTGGGGAGAGCCATTTATTACAGACTGTTATTTTTTTTTAAATTTTTGTTTATGTTTATTTATTTCTGAGACAGAGAGAGACAGAGCACGAGTGGGGGAGGGGCAGAGAGAGAGGGAGACACAGAATCAGAAGCAGGCTCCAGACTCTGAGCTGTCAGCACAGAGCCTGACGTGGGGCTCGAACTCACAAACCGTGAGATCATGACCTGAGCTGAAGTTGGTCGCTCAACTGACTGAGCCACCCAGACGCCCCTATTACAGACTGTTAAATAAGACTTGTAGGTGAGGATGACTGTGGTCACCAGACCTTAATGACTGGCAAGTATTAAGTTCATATTTTGAGTCCTAACTATGGAGATGTGTTCTTCCTTTAGCCCAGTAGGCAGGCTCCTAAAGGGATGCATTCAGTGCTGCTTGGAAATCAAATCATGGTGCCCAATTTACTTACTGCATCATCCCAAGGCAACTTATCTTCATCCAATAGAAGGGCACCAAGGGTAGTTTTAAGTTTTCAGATTCCTAAGCCTTCCTTCCTGTGATTAATGACTCCAAACCATTCAGCACTGTGAGGAAAACCGAAGAGCTATATTTTGTAATAACTGCGTCATGGAATGTTTTCCAAACTGAATAATCACTTAATTTACTTGGGATTTGAATTTGGAATAAGAATACGTAGTAATTTTAATTTTCTGGTGTGAAACATTTAGATTTCTCTTTCTCAAAATATATCTTAAGAAGCAAACTAAGACATTCTTTCTTCCCTCCCTCCCTCTGATCATCCCTTCCTCCTTCCTTCTTTCCCTCTTTCAACAAGTGTTTGTAGTTCTTTCTGTATGGCGAACTTTATGCTACAGACTCTCAGATTACATATATATATGGACACTGGTTCTTTGGAACTGCTGGCAGACTCTGATTGAAAACAATGACACCACCAACAACAAAATAACCAACCAACCAGCCAATCAGACAAGACAAAACAAGAAAATATCTAAAAATCAGGGAGTACTTGTCGTTTAAAAATACTTCTCTAAATATGACACTCCATGATGCAAGCCCTTGTTTATGATTCATCAACACCTTGGTTTGAAGGGAAGGTGGGGCAGGTGGTAGAGGTCCTCCCTTATTGGGAAATTCTTGGAATGAACAAAGTAAGTTCTAGTATGATGCTAGTCTCTTGTTTTTCTAAAATTCAGGTACTATCATTTTTTTGGTAAAATACCTCCCCTCCCTTTCCAGGTTTATTAAGATATAATTGACACATAACATTGTGTAAGTTTAAAGTGTATAACGTGATGATTTGATACACATATGTATCGCAAAATGATTATAACAGTAAGGTTAGTTAACACCTCTGTCGCTTCACATGATTGCCATTTGTGTGTGTGTGTGTGTGTGTGTGTGTGTGTGTGTGTGTGTGTGATGAGAATATTTAAGATCTACTCTGTTACCAACTTCCAAGTATATAATACAGTATTATTAATTATAGCTACTATGCTGTACATTACATTTCCAGAACTTACTCATCTTACAATTGCAAGTCTGTACCCTTTGACCAACATCTGCTCATTTCTCCCACCCCAGCCCCTGGCAACCACCATTCGACTTTGCTTCTATGAATTCAGCTTTTTTTCAATTTTACATAGAAGTAAGATAATGCAGTATTTGTATTTCTCTGTCTGACTTACTTAGCATAATAACTTCACAAGTCATCCATGTTGTCGGAAGTGGCAGGATTTCCTTCTTTTATGGTTGAGTGGTAGGATATATATCTGTATTATATTACTATACTATATATTATATATTATAATATATGTGATATATATGGGTACATCTTCGTCATCCTTTCGTCTATTGACAGACACTTAGGTTGTTTCCATATGTTGGCTATTGTGAGTAATGCTACAGTGAACATGGAATATAGATATCTCTTCAAGATCTTATTTTCATTTCCTCTAGATGGAAACCCAGAAGTGAGACTGCTGGTTCATATGGTAGTTCTGTATTTAATTTTTTGAGGAACCTTCATACTGTTCCATAGTGGCTACACCAATATACATTCCCATATGCAGTACGTGAGGGTTCCCTTTCTTCCATATCCTCACTCATTCTCTCTTGTCTTTATGATGATAGCCATTCTAAAAGGTGTCAGGTGGTATCTCATTGTGGTTTAGATTTACATTTCCCTGAAGATGAGTGTTGGGCGTCTTCTCAGGTACTTACTGACTACGTGTATTTCGTCTTTAGAAAATGTCTATTCGGTTCTATGGCTTATTTTTTAAATGGAAAACTTAGGGCTGCATTGTATGAGTTACTTATATATTTTAGGTATTTACCTTATATTAGATACACGGTTTGCAATATTTTTTTCACGTTCCATTGGTTGCCTTTTCATTTGGTTGGTTGTTTCTTTTACAGTGCAAAAGTATTAGTTTGACATAGTCCTACTGGTTGACTTTTACTTTGTTGCTTGTACTTCTGGCGTTATATCCAGAAAAATTATTGTCAAGAAGCAATCCTTGAGAAAGAAGAACAAAGGTGGAGGTGTCACATGTCTTGATTTCAAATTATATTACAAAGTTATACAAATCAAAACAGTATGGTACCAGCATAAATTGACCAATGGAACAGAATTGAGAGCCCAGAAGTAAAGCCATGCATATGCAGTCAGCTAAGAGTTGACAAGGGAGCCAAGAATACTCAATGGGGAATGGATGATAGTCTCTTCAGTAAATGGAGTTGGGAAAACTGGATATTCACATGCAAAAGAATGAAATTAGATGCCTATCTGATACCCCTTGCAAAAATTAACTTGAAATGGATTAAAGACTTAAGTGCAAGACCTTAAACCATAGGACTCCTAGAAGAAAGTGCAGGGAAAATGCCCTTTTAATTAATTGGACTCATCTCTGACTAAGGTATATGTCCCACCAACACTGAAAGACACCCTTGGCTTCTTTCCACTCTTCAGAAATATGCTGCTTCTGGGGGTGCCCGGGTGATTCAGTCGGTTGAGCATCTGACTCTTGATCTTGGCTCCAGTCATGATCTCACGGTTCGTGGGATCGAGCCCTGCCTCAGGCTCCATGCTGAGTGTGGAGCCTGCTTGGGAGTCTCTCTCTCTTCCTCTCTCTCTGCCCCTCCCCCACTCACATGCCCCCCCCCCAAATAAATTATATATATATATATACATATATATATATAAAAGAAACATATATATGTATATATACATATATATGTGTATATATATATTTATATATATATATAAATATATATATATATAAAAGAAACATGCTGCTTAGGATTGTTGGGGGAAAGGCTGCCTGCCGGTGGGTGAGCCTCAAAGGAGAAATGATTATCTTCATTTTTCTATATTGAGATTGATTTCTCAGGTGAGCCCCTGCTGCGGTATCAAGGTTGACCCTGAAGTGCAATGAAAACAGCATGAAACTGGGTGCTTCAAACCCTGGTCTCATCTTTGCTTGACTCCTTTTCCTGGGCCACTGTTTACGCTGGAGGCATGAGGATAATCATACTGAGCTACCATGCAAGATTTTTGTGGGACTTACAGATAAAGTAAGTCCCTAGCACACATAGACAGGCATATAATAAAGACCCAATAAATACTATTTTAAAAAATTGCAATAGCAGCAAGCATGTACCTGTTTGTTTATCAAGAAGCTGAGGAAGGAGAGCGGGGCTGTCAGAGCTCACAGAGCCCCCATTCAAATCCCACAGGGACATGCTAGGCCTCTCTGCCCAAGCCTTGAGAAGTCAAGTGTCTCCTCTCTCCTAGGGTTTTAAGGATCCTGTGTATCGAGCAAGACGGAAGCAGTTTGCTGACATTGCCTACAGCTACCGACAGTAAGTCCACTTTGCTGGTCTTGGGGAAGAGAGAAGCGCACGCTCCTGGCTTACCTTTTCCTTGCCCAAGTTTGGAAAATACCAGCATAGAGAGTCCCGCCTTCGGCGTGCGTGCGCGCGCGCGCGCGCGCGCGCGCGTGTGTGTGTGTGTGTGTGTGCGCGCGCATGTGTGTTTAAACCCTCCCTTTAATAACACATGTTTCAAAAAAAAAAAAAATTGCTGCTAGACAAAACAAAATTACCCACCGTGCCGGGCCGGCCTTCTCCCCAGCTTTGTTGTGTCCTTATGCGCTAACGTCTGAAGTAATTACAAAAGGCCTCGCCCTGAATAACACAGCCTCTGGTATTCTCCACATTAAACAGGGAAGAAGGAAAAAGAGAATCATTTACATTCAAGGAGGAGTTGGCTGCTTTACTGAAATAATGAATCATTTGAGGTTTTAGATGAGCCGTGCCTCAGCGTTCTTCTTTGATCTGATCTGACCCAGCTGCGAAGGGCAATTTTCAGAGGAGCTTATTGTTTTCTGTCTGGGATTCTACTCTATTTTGGCCAAAGGAAAATGCAAATATCAAAGATGTCAGTTTGGGAAGGGAGCTGTTTTTGCTGTTTTGAGCCCTCAGGAACTACAGAAATGCTACCACGGGGAAACTTAGCGTTTGAGGCCTGAGCTCCATTCCTGAGTTAAGACGCGAGAAAAGACATGCACAAGATGAGACATAAATGTTGACCAGCATCTGGGACACCTGGGTGGCTCAGTCGGTTAAGCATCTGACTCTTGATTTCAGCTTAGGCCGTGACTTCATGGTTCGTGGGTTTGAGCCCCATGTCAGGCTCTGCGCTGGAGCCTGCTTGGGATCCTCTCTCTCTCTCTCTGTGTCTCATTCTCTCCCCCCCCCCACCCGCCCATCTCATTCTCTCTCTAAATAAATAAATAAAAATTTTTAAAAAGTTGACCAGAACCCTGAGGGATGGTACTTTAACAGCTTTGATAGATTCTGAGGGCGATGAAAATAATAGGGCTCTGTTGACTGAATACAAAGTTACCGTCCAGATGGAAAGACCTCCGGAGAAAATAAGACAATTCCCTTCTCTGAATGACTCCCGGCAGTGGAAAGATCCAGAACTTTGGTTAAACCTGATATTGGTTAAACCTAGGCCCATTTGGGTTTGGGGCCTTGGCTTGTGACAAACAGGAACCACAGAACATGGCAACCTCTCCCCAGTTTGCCTTTGCCCTAACATGGTCAGGTGAACACCATCAAATCGGGTACAGACAGGAAACTTTTTCAGGTAGCCAATAATAATAACTTAAATTTATGATCTCCTTGCTCTGTCTGGGGCTTTGCTAAATGCTTTGCTTACATTATGTCATTATCTTATTTAGTCTTAATAATAATTCCCTGGTTTTCAGATGGGAAAAGTAATGCTCAATACAGTTAAGTAACTTACCAAGGTCATAATATAACTAGTAGGTGGCATCATCCCCTTTTGAATTCAGATTTCTCTAACTCCAAAGTCATTCTTACCCACTTCCCTGAGTGCCGGGATTCTCAGCGTCAAGAGACCACACTTCTCCATATAATCCAGGAGCTGCTTAGGAAGGACATTCACTTACTGTCTGGCTCTTGCGATTTGAGGAGAGAAACTGATCCCCTAACCTCCTTTCCATAAAAATGTTAAACCTGGGGCAGCTGGGTGGCTCAGTCAGTTAAACGTCTGACATCAGCTCAGGTCATAATCTCACAGTTTGTGAGTTCAAGCACCACATCTGGCCGTCTGCTGTCAGCGCAGAGCCCGCTTCAGATTCTCCGTCCACCTCCCTCTGTCTGTCCCTCTCCTGCTCACGCTTTCTCTCTCTCAAACATAAGTAAACATTTAAAAAAATAAATAAAACTGTGAAACCTAATGGAGAAGCCTGGAATGGATTGAATGCCTCACCATTCTCCATGTTTATCAAGCAAGTTAAATTGATTATTGAAAACCATCCATGGATGCCTGGCTCTCTGAGAATCGTTAGAGACCTTCTAGTCAATTTCCCCATTTTTACAAATGAATCTCAGATGGTTAAGTGATGTGGCCAAGGTCATGTGGCTAGTAGGGCTGAACTTGTTCTCAAATTCAAAGCCTATTTCAGAACTCATTTTAGCTGCTCTCTTTTAAACTTTTGACCCTGTTTACCATCCCTTTCTTCTTTGAAATGGTCTCTTAGCTCAGTATCTGGCACAGTGGATTTTCATTATTCGAGGATTACTTGCTTCATTTATTTGAGACCTCCAATTCAATTCTTGTGGCACTTTTGCAATCATTCCCAGACATGCACAGAGTGGGGGAAGATTGGAGTTGCCTGATGCACGAGGTCTCAGACTGAACAAGGTGACACTGCCTTCTTATTTCAGCTTCTATACCATAAACAACTATTCTTATTGAAGTCTATTTAGAGACCCGGTTGCCAAATTTTTGCATTTTTTTTGTTGATCATTTTCCTGTTTAAAATGCCCCCCTCCCCCCAGCACAGTGGTGAAGTGCCGTCTAGGGTTCCTAAGTGTGAGAAGGCTCTAATGTGTTTATGGAGAAAATGCGTGTGTTAGATAAGCTTTGTTCAAGCAGGAGTTATAGTGCTGTCGAGATCAACGTTAATGAATCAGCCGTATATATTAAATAAGATTTTTTTATACAAAAGCCCACACAAAACGAAGTTAGGTGTTATCAGTTGATGAAAATGTGATGAGAGCTCATGGGACCCTAGTCCTGTATTTTCTTCTGGACCAGTGGTTCTGCGTTCAGAGTTCAGCTCAGAGCTCATGGTGACCTTATGTAGCACAACTACCACATATAAAGAGAATCAAATGTATTCTACTGTCTACTGATTTCCCTCCCTCCTTTCTGAGGTTTGTTCCCAGTTCTCCCTGGCCTGTTCGTCTCACCCCAGAGCTTGTAATGTCTTTCAGACTCAACTTTGGCCCTCTTCCTTGGTTTCTGCCACCCTCCATACCAATAGCCCCCACGTTCAGATCTCTGGCACTTTCCGCATGGGGAATGAGGCCCAAGCTCCTGCGTTATGAGTCATGGAACCACACGATATTGATCACGTGACAGAATGTATCCACTAAGTTCCAGGGCCCACCCCAAGAGCAAGACCCACAGAGCCCATGCCCTCTGGGGAATACGGGGAAGGCAGTGACAAAAGCAACAGTAAACGAGATAGGTGTTCCCAAAGTTAAAACTTGGCTGTCCTGAGGCCGTATAATTAGGAGTTGGAATGTAGATTGGGCAACTAGGTCAGCAGGAAGTAAAGTTTAGGCTGAGAATTAAAGATTGAGCTGGAGTTTACAGCCAAAGAGAATGGGAGTAATGAAGGAGAGAAGGTGGCCCGTTTAGCTACAGGGCTTTTGTTTTGAGATGTGAATATTGGGGGCCAGAGTCAATTCCTATGGAGAGTAAAGAAGCAACTAACCCCCACCACTGCTAACTAACGACCTCTTCTCCGCCCATCTGCCGTGTGGTGCTCCGAATCTCCTGCCCAAGAACATTTAATGAAAGTCTTAAAACATCAGATTGAAGAGGCGCTGAAAAATGGCAGTTGCAGTTCTGAGGCACCAAATTATTTGTCTTGTAATAATTACCTATGTGGGAAGATCTGGTGTAAAATAAGACTCCAAGGAGAGGGAAGGCTATGCCAGGTGCTGGAGTATCTTGAATGCCATATTTGGTTGGTGAAATAATTCAGAAACAACGTCGTCTACTTAAAACACTTTTTTGAAGAAGGATCCTAATTGGCTTAACTAGATATCTCTTCCTTATTTCAAACTAAATGGACACTCAACCTAAAATGTCTTAGTTTAGTTTACTTAATGAGACCATGACTTGATGAGAATAATTGACAATTTCTTCAAAGATCAAGGATCTTATGAAACCTCAGGTCTCTTGATGGAAGTGGAAGATGGAGTAATATGTGCTGTGTTTACTTTCTAAGTAAACCATGGAAGTTAGTGTGTACGTATGAGACAGAGAGAGAAAATAAATTCTGAAATGTTTACTACATCCAGACAGTGCTTCAGAGATGACGTATTTGATTCTTATTACAATATTACAAGAAGGATTTGACTGTCCTTATGTTGAATATATATATGGCTCAGAAAGTGGCAATAACTTGCTCAAGTTGCCACACGCTTCTGTCCCTCCCACCCTCCCTCCCTCTCTCTGACTCTGGAGTCCTCTGCATTGGCCCTGCTCTCTGGCCATCGGTGGCGTCTCTCTTGGAGGTGGGCCCAGCACCACCAGGCTGACACCTCAACACAATTAGAGGTTCTATCTCCTTCCAACAGGTTCCACAAAAGTTTTCTCTGTGAGTCTCATTGGCTCTGATTAGAACATGGGCCCGTCTCTCAGCCACTGTCTGTGACCAGGGAAATGAGATGCTCTAAATAGCCAGGCCTGGTCACATGCCCAGGTAAGAGTGGTGGAGTCTCCTCCCACCTGAACCTGAGGCTGGGAGGGGAGGAGGCTGCTTTACTGGAAGAATGGGGAAGGGACATGGCACACCCTGGAAAGGTAACTATTAACCAAAGGGACATCATGGTACCCAGGATGTTACTATCTCTTTTTTTTTTTTAATTTTTTTTTTAGCGTTTATTTATTTTTGAGACAGAGAGAGACAGAGCATGAACAGGGGAGGGGCAGAGAGAGAGGGAGACACAGAATCTGAAACAGGCTCCAGGCTCTGAGCTGTCAGCAGAGAGCCCTACGCGGGGCTCGAACTCATGGACCATGAGATCATGACCTGAGCCGAAGTCTGACGCTTAACCGACCGAGCCACCCAGGCGCCCCGTTACTATCTCTTAAAATTGTATTACCAAATAGCAAATCACCTTTCTTTTTAAATAAGACTCAGTTATGATAATTATCCATTATCCAGTGGTATTATTATTTGTCAGCACCAATATTTGGTACTTTGTACATAGTATTTCACCTAATTCTCCTCTATACCTCCCAAATAGTTACTTATCAGCCCATGTACCAGCGGCACAGGTTAGATTTAGAGAGGTTTACTAAATTGCCAGAGCAGTTATTCAGCTAGGAACTTGTAGAGCCAAGTAGTGAACCCTTCTCTGTCCATGTTCGAAGCCTGCTTTTTCCCTCCATCAGCACTTAGCCCGGAAATAATGGTGCATCCTCAGGCAGGGGCTTGCCTGATGTTTTCTTTTCACAAACCCTGCTGGCCATTATAGGGTCTTCTGAGTTTGTGTGGCTTCCAATGCATCAGCAAAAATCTGCCCTAATCTCTGCCCACCTTTCTGTGGAACATAACACTGACTTTGCTTTAATGGCCTTGGGTGAGCTACAGCTTCGAAAGGGCAGGAGAAACCTAGTTTGGAGCCTGAGAATGATCCAGATTCTTAAGCGAAAAGTTCTGCCTCGTCCTAGACACTGTGTACCCTGTTAGGAAACAGGTCTGTAGTGCAAAGAACAGTCGCTAGATTTTTAAAAGTCAGGCTCTGTTTGATTTTCATGTGTTTTTACTCTTGAGAACACAGCTCATCCTTAGATGTTTTTCAAAAGGACCTTTTGAACTACTGACTCTCAAACCATAGTGTATCCCCTGGAAGCTTATTGCAGTCCAGATGCCTGGGCTTTCTCCTCCCCCACAGATTCAGGATCTATGGGACAGGGTCCAACATATGTATTTTAACCAGCTCCCTGTAGCTCTGTTATGTCATAACAGAAGATGCTACAAAAGCAGATCTTACACCTGGCATGGGTTTAAATACCTAAGGTCAGAAATATCAAATCTAGGGGCACCTGAGTGGCTCAGTCTGTTAAGCGTCCAACTTCGGCTCAGCTCATAATCTCACGGTTCATGAGTTCGAGCCTCATGTCGGACTCTGTGCTGACAGCTCAGAGCCTGGAGCTTGTTTCAGATTCTGTCTGTCTGTCTGTCTCTCTGCCCCTCCCCCACTCATGCTCTGTCTCTCTCAAAAATAAATAGAACATTAAAAAAATTAAAAAAAAAGAAATATCAAATCTAGCAAGTGCATGCCCACTAAACAAGGGTCTCAGGCTCACAGTCCATATATTAAATCCACTTTAGACCGCAGATATAATTGCGTTAGTTGACATAATGCAAAACACGATATTGCTTTACTTGAACTTGGATGCCTTTGTTTAGAAAGAGGATGTGCCTTTCAGTTGTCTTGGCTGCCACCCTCCTCTGTCCATACCCACTACTTTGCCCCTTTACGTTACCCGCTGGGCCCTTGCAGTTAAGTGAATTTCCACTCTGGGTAAACAACTGGAGAGAGAGAAGAGCAGAAAGGCCAAGTGATTTTCCAAAGCGAGAACAAATCTCTGGTGCGGTTGGTGAGTTGAGAGCTTGTATCGTGGCTTAGCCAAATTGCATGAATGTTTCCTATATCAAGAAGTGGAACTTTCTTCTTTCGAATAACTTATGAAACCCCCTGTAGTCTGTGACGGTTCACAGATTCTGGACCTCCCTCCCTCTGCTAATGCTCCTTCTTCCTCTGCTTTACACCTGCCTTTCTGGAGACAAATCTTTCATGCCTATATTCCAGTGGGCAGCCCATCCCTCGAGTGGAATACACAGAGGAAGAAAAGAAAACCTGGGGGACGGTGTTCAGGACCCTGAAGTCCTTGTATAAAACTCATGCTTGCTATGAGCACAATCACATCTTCCCGCTTCTGGAAAAGTACTGTGGCTTCCGCGAAGATAACATTCCCCAGCTGGAAGAGGTTTCTCAATTTCTGCAGAGTAAGTCTACTTCAGGGACAAAAGTGGGGGGAGCAGGAGGGAAGGGAAAGGGAAGAAAGTAAATCACGGCTAGTACCAGGGTATGTGTGGTGATGCAGGCAGGTTGATGGTCGGAAAAACAAATCTCACTGCTGGGCTCTGCCTCACCACCAGCTTCCACTGTTAATCCACTCTCATCCAAGACAAGGCATCGTGTGTGGGTTTTGCCGTATCCCTGTCCCTGAAAAGCATTTTTTTTCCCATTCTCAAAGTCCCAGGTGCCCAGGCAGGGTTCTCCTCGCAGTTCCCGCTGGGTTATAGATGGCTGCAGTGTGCTTTGTGTACGAAATGTGTTATTTGCGGCAGTACCAAGAGCCCTGAGCTCTAAGTCCATGCCTCTGACTAGTAGGAATCTTGCTTTGACTCCATCTAGTTGGATGAACCTGCCTCAGTTTGCTCACCTGTCAAATAGAGACCGTCTCGTAGGGAAATTGTGGGAATGAAAAAAGACGTAGTAAGTGAAAACACCCAGCGTGGTGCTACATATACAGGGGGTGCTCAGTGAATTTGGGCTGAATTGGAATCTGAGTAACTCTTGGGGGGAAAACATTATTGGGATGCCTGGCCTCTGCACATCATTTCCAAATGAGGTAAGTATTTTCCTTTCTGCCTGGAGACATTAATTTGGCAAAACCAAGATAAGACCCACCAGCTAACACATACTAAACACCTAGTATGTGGCAGGTAGAATGAGAGAAAGTAGGAGGACAGACCACAGGTTTACAGAAATGAAGAAGTTTCTATGGCTCTGAGCTGTGTGGAAATGGTATGGCCGGCTCTGGGGCAAGGAGCCAGGGAAATTATGTGGCAGGGAAGGAAGTGGCAGCTGGGATAGACTAGGGATGAGCTAGATGAGCTTTGGGTCCCTTCTATCTAGAGGGTCTCTACTTGCCCATTGAAGAGGGAAATGAGAGGCCAAGCAGAGTGAATTTCAGCCTGCAGGTCCAAGAACATAGGCAGATGGACAGCAGGTCCTAAAGGCATGCTGTGGCTAAATATCCATTTTGCCATGACCAATAGTGAGATAATAAAGTGGTAACACTAGCAGCTGGGGAGTTACAGAGAAGTCATTCAGAGAACAGACTTTGGAGCCAGACTGACTGTAGATGTAACCTTGGACAAGAAATTAAACTTCTCTGTGTCTCAGCTTTCCCATCTGTAAAGTGGGAATAATACAAGTATCTACCTCGTAGGGTTATTAGGAGGATTAGTTAGTAGATATAAAGTGCTTAGAACAGTATGGCAGGTAGTATATGGTGCTAGCTATCATTACCATCATCATCGTCATCATCATCATCATCATCATCACCATCATCACTGATTATTATTCTCCTTCCAAGTTTGAAACAAATTGGGAGACAGATAATTGGAACCAGAGAGAGGATCAAAATGTCAACTTTATTACTGATAAAAGCTACTTAGAGAATGTGGTGTGGATGTACAAACAAAATGGACTTCCCAATATTTCACCTCTGAATTATGTAAACTTATCTACCAATTCATGGTCAAGTGTATATTCCATTGCATGGCCAAGAGCAGACCAGAATGTGCAGCTCTGTGAGCAGACAGGTGAGAAAGGACCAAAGAGGTCACACGGAGAACATTCGTTTTCTCTTCCCAAATGCTCCAATCGGACAAGTCCTTGCTCTTTGGGGGGTGTATGTGTGAAGGGCAGTAAAGAAGCTGGAAGTATTCCTTTCATCCTTTTCCCTTCTGGAAGTGGAGTGAAAAGTCCCTTTCAACTCTAGAGACATGAGAAATAGGGAATAAGTGTTTCATCCTAATAAACAAGAATGAAAGCTAAATTTATTAAATGTCTCCAATGTGCTAAGGACTTTATATTTACTAGCTCGTTCGATTCTTGGAATAAAGCTAGTAAACATCTATCTACATTTTGCAGATGAGGAAATGAGGCTCAGAGAAATGAAGTTACTTGATGCAAATCGCCCAGCTACAAAGCGTAGGGACAGAGCTGTGAAGCCAAGTCTACTTGGCATCGGCATCTATTCTCCTAGACAGTTGGGTCTACTGCTCCCTTGCCTAACGCTTTTCAGGCTCCTCTGCCTCTGCCGCGATGGGCATTGAGTTTTCTTTCTCTTTTGCTTCCCAGCTTGCACTGGATTCCGCCTCCGACCCGTGGCTGGCCTGCTTTCCTCTCGGGATTTCTTGGGTGGCCTGGCCTTCCGAGTCTTCCACTGCACTCAATACATCAGACATGGGTCCAAGCCCATGTACACGCCTGAACCGTGAGTATTCTCCTCCTGCTACCAGTATCCAGCCACCGTGAGTGCCATTGATCCCTGCTCCAGGACTGAGGTTTGGGTTCATCGTGGGCTGATCCACAGGACTAGTTTTCTGGATTGTTTGATGGTAGTACAAAGAGAGAGATTCATCTCTTCTGGGGATTTTCTCTGTCCGGATAGACCTTACTGATTGGATATTTGGGCATCTTATGAACCACGTATTCAGATCTTCTCTGGCTGTGGGAATAAGAGGTCACAGTCAACCTCCAAAGGGAGTGTAGGAATCAGAGCTATGAAGCTCCAAATGTGAACAGGAGCAAGTGGTGGCCAGGTGATCTCAGCGCCTCCTAAATACACATCTGGATGATTCTGATCTTTCTATGTCTAGATGTGTTTGTATGGAGGTCGAGAATGACCTTACTTTGACAGTTAGCCATCTTCTTAATCAAATCAAATAGAACTTATGCAATTTATACAAAAAGTAGGACACCTGGGGCGCCTGGGTGGCTCAGTCAGTTTAGTGTCTGACTTTGGCTCAGGGCATGATCTCACAGTTGGTGGGTTCGAGCCCCGTGTTGGGCTCTGTGCTGACAGCTCGGAGCCTGGACCCTGCTTTGGATTCTGTGCCTCCTTTTCTCTTTGCCCCTCCCCTGCTCATGCTCATGCTCTGTCTCTGTCTCTCTCAAAAATGAAGTAAAAAAAAAAATTTTTTTAACAGGACACCCAAAATATTTTTTGCCTGTCCACAAAGTTTATAACTACAAATCAGAAAAGACCTATTTCTAATGGGCCTGGCACATTAAGTGTTAAATAAATGTAAATTTTCTTCTCTGAATGACTTTTGCCTCTCTCTTGAATAAATAAGCAAAGAACAGCACTATTTTTTAAATTTAACTTTTATTTCTCATGGGGAATAACTGAACACATTGCATTTGCCCATGATGTCACTACCAAGATGAAGACTTGGGATGGGAAGTGTTTGTGACCTACAGCTCACTCAGGTGTATGGGAGGAGGTCCATGGGAATATTGGCTCTTCTGTTCTGCACCCCACTGAGGATATATCTAAGGCCCTCTGGCGTTTGTTCCCTGATTTGCTCCTTACTTTTCTTTTCCCTTCTTCCTTTTCTCTTGTATCTTGCCTCATTTGATCCCAAGCTTTGCATGCCACTAATGCTTGGGAGTGAGGTCATAAACCTGAATGGCTTACCTCCTTTCTACCTGCCTATTTCTCATGTAGAAAGAATGCATCTGGCTTGACTTATAACCTTCCTCACTTCCAAGCTCTGTCCTTTGTATCTTTCAGTGACATCTGCCATGAGCTGCTGGGACATGTGCCCTTGTTTTCAGATCGCAGCTTTGCCCAGTTTTCCCAGGTGAGGAGTGAATCTTTTTGGCCTTTTAATTATAGAATGAGATCTGGATTGCTCAATGAATTGAACATATGGAGGGGTCCTTGTGTCCTCTGCAAGGGTGGAAAGCAGACACAGTTCTGTGATTCCACTAGAGATGGGCATATGGTCTCATGGAGATGGCTAAATACCCTTTCAGGGACCCCAGCATGGGGTTGATAAATCCCTCATCCTTGGAATTATATATGTGCTGTTGAATTTGCTAATCTCATTCATCCTACCAGGTTTAACTTAAGGGTCTTTTTGTCCATGAAATCTTGCCTGATCCTCACAGAGAAGTAACCTTACCTTCTTCCAAGTTCTCCTGGTACCTTTCCCCTCCTCTTTAGGGACTTGTCGCTTCTAGGCAGCCATTTTTGTATGTGCTTTAATTAGATAAGATAATATTTGCTAAGAATCCAATGCTAGTAGCCCAACTCATAGTTGGCAAAACTAACTAACTAACTAACTAACTAAATAAATAAATAAAGTGCCAAATGTCTTGCCATTATAATCAAAGCTGTAGTCTAGGCCTTGATTCATCTATCACTGTAGTGAGCTTTCTAGATGAGTGACAGGATCCTAGTAATAGCTTCAGGGCACTGAGAGGATAAACTGTGGTTGGGGAGAATTGAGTGATGCACCCACATGTCCCACCCTGACTCTAACCAGCCATGTGACCTGTGTGCCTCAGTCTCCACAAATGTGAACCAATACAAAGCTTTGCCTGCCAATCTTCTTCCTCACAGGGAAGAATAAAGATCAACTGGAATAAAGATAAACTCGAGATCACATACTGCAGCAAATGTGAATTATGGGTTTGTGTGTATTGGGATTGTGTGTAAATTTCATAAGTTTTCCCTCAGCTGGAAGAAATAAATATTTCTATTGTGGATTGAAGAGGCGATCACTTAATACCTGAAACAAACAAACAAACAAACAAAAAAGCTGAATTAACTGCCTGCTAGGTAAGGGAGAACTGCACTTGTAAGACACAATCTCTCTAAACAAAGAAAACTATTGCTTTTATGTGGGGTTTTGGGAGCTGTGGTGTTCAGAGATTGTTGGACTTTTGTAAATGGAAGTGTTTGAGGATTAGCTAAACTTTAACTCACAAGTGTCACCATTGGATTGAGGCTATTGTTGACCAGCTGACCTTCAGAAAAATCGTTCCTGCTGTCAAGTTGTCATTGATTGCTTTGGACAGCTTTAAAACTGGGTTTTGTTCTTATGGCCAAAGAAAAATCAGTTTCTTCCTTAGAACATAGGAACTTTTTATTCTCACTACCAGAAGCTATTCTGCCCAGAGGCTAAGTGACAATCCTCCATATGCCATTCCCAGAGGAGTGAACAATTACTTGAGTTGATAGATGGATGCTACTGGGCCATCAGTGTCACATTATGCCTGGATAGTCCCAAGGCAGGGTGTCATTTTGAAAGTTCCCTGAGCACATTCTTTTTGGATCTAAAAGGAGGACTTACTTTCCACTTCAATGTAAACACCAGGAGGTCCAGGATCTTTATTGATCTTGTACACTGCCATCCACACAGAAGGCATTCAATAAACATTTTGGAATAAATAAATGCATATAGTAGAGAAGGCAGCATATACCTTTATAGTATCTACACTGTCTGATACAAGACAGGCTGGAGCTCTGATGAGAAGTGGTCCATAGTATTTCAGACTCTCCAGCTATGTATTGACCTGGGTGGCTGTCAAGCACTTCTCTGCAGTTCTCCTGTGGTATCTTCAGGGTACATGATTAAGACACTCCTCTTGTATTCCATGCATGTTCCACTTGAGCTATGGGGGGATGATCACTGAGCTGGAATCAAGGAATGAAGCTTCATACACAACTTACTGTGTGAATTTGAGTAGATCACCTCCCTTCTCTGTGCCTCAGTTTTCTTATTTTTAAAGTAAGTACAAAGGACCAAGTAATGAAGTAAGGTTTCCCTTCTCTTGAGATCTGTGATTGTATGATGTGTGGCTAGGGAAGACTTGAAAGAATAATCAGGGTCTATCTGAGCCGTTGTGAAGGCATGTTGTCAGCCGTCACCTTCCTGTGATCAAGTATGAGGTTGGAGCTGAGGGTGAAGGTTGAAGATAGGCAGACCCCAGCCATGCCAGTGACTCTGTTTCTCTATAATTACAGGAAATTGGTCTTGCCTCTCTGGGTGCGCCTGATGAGTACATTGAGAAACTGGCCACGGTAAGTCCCCTCTCTCCCTGGCAGGTAGTGGGAGTGCTTTAGACTATAGCCCTCAGATCTTCAAAGCTTTGATCCTCGCCTGAAAGCCACGCCAATTGGGGGAAATATCAGAATGTGCTGACTTACATGAACACAAATGAAATTTCACATTTTGATTTTTCCTTAGTGGTTTGATTTTGAAATCAGCAGCATGCAAATATTTACATGTGATTTTAAACAAAGAATCTTAAACACAAATAGGCTGTAATGACAGCACTTGAGAACCTTTGGGCATAAAGTGTGTGTGGGGAGAAATAGCTTGGATTCATGGCTTTGAAGAGGAAATATTTACTCTCTACCTTTGCACTGGAGCCAGCATGAGGATCTTTCCTTTATTAGATAGGAGGTGGAAGTGGGGGTGGGCTTTCCTCTTCTTGTCAAGCACTTCTCCCTCTCCAGTGAATGTGACAACACTCATCCACTGAAGCATGGAATCCATGACTCTGTACAGCAGGGGGTTTTCTTCCTACAGACTTCTTTCCAACTTGAGTACATCCCTCCCCAGCCTCTGAGTCACATTTCTTATAATTTTCTCAGCCTGGAAGGTGAAAAAGAAAGCTTTGTAAAGATATTAGAACACGAATGAATGAAAATTTATCATTAAGTTATATCAGTTTAGTAGTTTATTCTCTAGGGTAATAAACCGACTTAACTAGTAACCCATCCTTAATTCTCCAAGACCATGACTGTCTCCAGCAGCTAACTGGGACCTGGGTTCCTCTTGGCCCTGGTCAGTAAGGTTATGCCAGAATTCCAGGACCATCTTTCCCAGGCCAGGCATCTAGGACATGTTGGGCTTGGCTATTTGGAGAGGATAGGTGCAGTGGTTGGCAGTACATCAGAAACCGACCCCCCAAGTTTTAGCACAATGATGGGATACCCCCTCAATGATTTTATCACTACTGATCTCCTACCTCCCATGGCTGATGGGATTGTTGGCAAGTCTGACCAACTAAAGGGAACATCTCACTGTAGTCATGCCACAGAGAAGAAAGCGAAAGAGGTTGAGGAGTTCCTGTCCAATAGACTTACTGTTGGGGGTATCTTCTTTGGGCTTCCTCAGTACTCCCTCACTGCTTCCCAACACATCTTGCATTCAGCCAACTCTTGATTCAGCCAGTGACTGGATAGGGTGGGACATAGGACACAGAGAAGCGACCCCAGGTCATGGTGATTCAGAGAAGAGACCTGCACAAACTCCCACCTGGGAAGTCCTGTCTTTAGCCCTGGGGCATTTGCTGCTTTTCCCCTCCTTGGGGTGTGCTCTGAACTTGACTTTCCATTCCAGATTTATTGGTTTACTGTGGAGTTTGGCCTCTGCAAACAAGGAGACTCCATAAAGGCGTATGGTGCTGGGCTCCTGTCATCCTTTGGTGAATTACAGGTAAGACTCCACTTATATCCATTTTGAGATTCAACCCAGGGGTTAATCCTCAAGTGATTGGTACCTTAACACCTGTGTTTACATTGGTATGTAAACCCCAGGAGGTCCAGGATCTTTATCCATCTTGTACACTGCCATCCACACAGAAGGCATCCAATAAACGTTTTGGAATAAATAAATGCATATAGTAGAGAAGGCAGTATATACCTTTATAGTATCTACACTGTGTCTGATACCCAGACAGGCTGGAGCTCTGATGAGAAGTGGTCCATAGTATTTCAGACTCTCCAGCTACGTATTGACCTGGATGGCTGTCAAACACTTCTCTGCAGTTCTCCTGTGGATACATGATTTCTTCAGGGCACGTGATTAAGGCGCTCCTCTTGTATCCTCAAGTGATTGGTACCTTAGCAGCTATGATTTGTTCATGACTTTGGGTATTAGATGTAAACTTGAACTGCAAGTACACGGGTCTCCAGGACAGAGGGGCCTCCCGATCCCAAGGCTGAATTGTGCACACAGATGTATGGAAATACATGCCAAAAAATGTGGTTGGCTCTCATATCCTCTACTGATCATCTCACATGAAAATGGCTAGTGTGAATTCCTCCTTTCTACCTTGACTGCAGATTTTAGATGGGCTTTGAAGGGTAGGATCTTCTATATGCAAAATAACTCAGTTCACTGCGTTTGGGCTGGGGTGTGGAAGGAATCAGGGCGAGATGACAGAAGGTATACAGACAGCCTGACCCTGATTTAACCGTGAAAATTTTCCACTCGGGGCCCACAGTACTGCTTGTCGGGCGAGCCGAAGCTCCTCCCCCTGGAGCTGGAGAAGACAGCCGTCCAGGAGTACACTGTCACGGAGTTCCAGCCCCTCTATTACGTGGCTGAGAGTTTTAATGATGCCAAGGAGAAAGTGAGGTGAGGTGGTGACTAAGGTGGGTCAGCGGCTCTTGGGGCCTCCTGATTTGTCTGGTGCCACTGATCTGTGAGGGGTTGGCCAGAAGAGTGGATTCCAATGCTTATAACAACAGTGTGCAGCAGACGGAGTCTCCCCACCTTTGTCCCTTTCACTCTCCGTTTTGGAGAGGTTCCTTAGTGGGACCCCATTTCACAGCTAATTGTGTGGATATGCTGACCCCTGCAGAAACTCTGCCACTGGATCCTTGCTTGAATGTAGCCACCAAGTCCAGGTACTGAACTCTTCTGTGTACATAGTAGCCGCAGAAGGCCCCCAACAAATCATTCCAGAAATCTTCTAACCTGGGGGAATCCCTTGTTCACTTTATTCTCCCAACACCTGCATCATTCACTTGCTCAACTCCTTCAAGTCTTTTTGACCTTTTTGACCCTTTGACCTTTTGATCTTTTAACCTTCTCTGTGTGTCTTTCTCTAACCAATTTACTTTGCTTGTTTGTTTGTTTGTTTGTTTGAGAGAGAAAGTGTGCAAGTGGAGGAGAGCGGCAGAGAGAGAGAGAGAGAGAGAGAGAAAATCTTAAGCAGGCTTGATCCCAGAGTTGTGGGATCTGAGCCAAAATCAAGAGTCAGACATTCAACTGATTGAGCCACCCAGGCACCTCGCAACAAACTTATTTAAAATTCTCACACAGGGGCACCTGGGTGGCTCAGTTGCTTAAACCTCTGATTTGAACTCAGGTCATGATCTCACGGTTTGTGAGTTCAAGCCCTGCGTTGGGCTCTGTGCTGACAGCTCAGAGCCTGGAGCCTGCTTCAGATTCTGTGTCTCCCTCTCTTTCTGCCCCTCCCCTGCTCTCTCTCTCTGTCTCTCTCAAAATGAATAAAGTTAAAAAAATTTTTTTTCAAACTGGACTCTGTTGTTTTCTTTTCACTGTGCTTCCTTCATAGAAATGGGAAAGGAGAGAGGGACAGGTATGTCTGCTTCCCAAGCAGATTCCTTTGCCATATTTGCAAAATCAAAAGTCTTTTTTGGTACACATTGGCATGGCTAGAAGCCTTGGTTTATGTGACATCAGATTTCCTTCAGGAGGGAGACCCCTATGTGGCTCTCACCTAAGACCTTTATGGGCAATTCTTGGACCAAGTGACTTATTAAGAAAGCCTCTGGGCGGGGGAGGGGCTGTGTGGTTCAGTCAGTTAAGCATCCAACTTTAGCTCAGGTCATGATCTCACTGTCAGTGGGTTCAAGGTCTGCGTCTTGGGCTCTGTGCTGACAGCTTAGAGCCTGGAGCCTGCTTCAGATTCTGTGTCTCCCTCTCTCTCTGCCCCTCCCCTGCTCATGCTCTGTCTCTCTCTGTCTCAAAAATAAATAAAAACATTAAAAAAAAATTTTTTTTAAGAAAGCCTCTGGGGGCACCAGGGTGGCTTAGTTGGTTAACCAACTGACTTTGGCTCAGGTCATAATCTCATGGTTCGTGGGTTGGAGCCCCACTTCGGGCTCTGTGCTGACATCTCAGAGCCTGGAACCTGCTTCAGATTCTGTGTCTCCTTCTCTCTCTGCCCCTCCCCTGCTTGTGCTCTCTCTCTCTCTCTCTCTCTCTCAAAAATAAATAAACATTAAAAAAAATTTTTTTAAATCCCTACCCAGCCCCACCTCACATCCTTACCCCTTTCTGCAGTTTGTTTTTCTGCTTACCACTTGCTAATGTTTAATACACCAAATGATTTAAGCTCCACTTCCATAGGAATTTTTGTCCTTTCTGTTTTCCTGATCTTTCCCCCGGCTCTAGAACAGTGCCTGATACATAGTGAACATGCAATAAGTAATAGGCAAATGCATCTGTCTCAGAGGCAATTCAGCAAGAGGCTGACGGTGATGGAAAGGTAGCAAGACTCAGGCTCAGCCTTCTGAGCTGACCGCCCTGTCTATAATCTGCTTGAGTGTCTCTCCTCCCAGCAGGAGACAGGCTGGACAGAGGCCTCCCTGGACATGGCTATCCTGATACTCAGTGTTTGTTACCACCTCTTGTTTTATATCTGATGAGTGAGGGGTGATAGACATAGATACAGAAGTTTCTGGGACCCTATGAAGCTGAGTGTGCAGCTTCTACTGCGTTGAACTTAGATGATAGATGGTAAAACGTTGGCTCCCGGGTCCGCATGGTTTGGCCTAAGATGACTCCCTTCCTCCTATCTCTCCAGGGCCTTCAGGTTTTTTCAGTTACTCCTTTCCAGTTATTTCTTAAATCTCCACCCCTCCCTGGGAGCCTAGCCTTCCCTTAGCCCCTAAAGGCTATACTCTGACATTTTTGGGACCTTTTGGGAGTTATGGATTTCAGTGGATTAGTGCATTACCCCACTTGGGTAATAATAATGATAATAATAATAATAAGCAGGTTAGATGTCTAATATCTATTATGTACCAAACCCTGTTCTAAGTGCTTTTCATGTATTAATTTATTCAAGCTTCAAATAAAACTACAAAGTTTGAGGGTGGGGTTAGAAGCACAGAGGTGGTTAGTAACTCACCCAGGGTCATACAGCTAGTAAGGGACTGACCCAGGGTTTGGATTCAGGTGTGGGGCTCAGAACCAGTACTCATAACCATTCTGTCAAACCAGGGTCACATTTAAATGGGTCCCTCCTGGTGGTGACTTTCTAACCCAGGCAGTGATCTGCTCCAGACCAGCAAGAAGAGCTTGCCAGAACCTGGGTTTCTCAGGCCTTTGAAATCCCACCCATTTTGTCAGTGCTCTCTGCCCAGAGGAGACACCCACAAAAACTCCATTCTGTTGAGAGGTGACTCGGGGTCAAAGGGAATGTTGAAGAACAGGGTTCAGAGAAGGAAGGGATGTCCTCAGAGCATCCCAGCTAAGAGAAATCAACTTTGACCATTTTCAGTGTCAAGAGTCAAGCTCTAGGCAGAAAGAAACAATGCCGAGTGTGGTCACGTGCCCACTCTCTCTGTCTGTCTGTCTGTCTGTCTCTCTTTCTCTCACTCACTATGTATCAGGCACTGTTCTCTGGCTAAAGGAGGGATGGCCCCAAGACTGACTGCCTAACTGAAGCATTTCTAGTGGTGTGGAGGCAGATTGCCCAGAGCAAAGATGAGGTAAACTATGTAAGAGGGACGAGGTGCAGAGCAGGCCACATCACAGATATGCGCTCTATGCATCATGTCACCAGCAGGGCTGAGAAAGCTCTCTTCAGAGAAATAGAGGTGGAGAGACATACTTAACCACTTGCTCCTCTTGAGTCCCCAGTCGCTGATGAAAGAGAACAGCTATCGCATATGTAGCACTTACTCTATTTTATAACAGCGTTGGCTACGACCCTCTGAGGTAGCACTGCTCTCGTTCCAGTTTTATAGAGGAATGAGGACACCAAGGTGCAGCCCACAAGGGCTGTCACTAGCAGAGGCAGGATTTGAGTCCAGGCGGCCTGGCTCTGGAACTTGGGTTTCCAGCCACCATAGTCTACCGCTCTTGCCGAACTTGGAAAACCCACTAGTTTCCCTTAGAGTTTGTCTTGTTGGGATGGCAGCTTTGACTCTTACCAGCAGCCAACTTAGAAGTATCATTTGTGATGCCGTTGCAATCTATAGGCCATTTTTGGAGTATCTTGTTCATTACATCGCTTGAAGTTCTTCATAAGGCCCTCCTGGTACTTTCCCAGATCCAGGAGTAATGCATCAAGAAGGCAAAGCAGTGAAGGGCACAGGCCAAAGTCAGACTACCTGGGTCCCTTCTCAGCTGCACGATTTATTGCCAGTGTGACCTTGGTATTCATTGAAACTTCCCAAGCCTCAGTTTTCTCATCGGTAAAATAGGGATAGTAATAGTACCTTCCTCCTAAGGTTTTCATGAAGACTAAATTAGGAATGATAGTTGTAAAGCGTATACAACAATTGGGATTTCATATAGTTCTTGGTACATGGGAGGCACTCAATCCATGTTAAATTTCATTAATAGCATGGTGTTTTCTTCCACTCTTGAGGGAGGTGCTTCCCTTTCTGCATTGTTTGTCAAGCATCTTGGAGCTTATTTCATTCTATAGCATTCTTTGGCTAGATTTACTTACTCTTTTGACTTTATTTAATGGCAAGAATTTTGGCCTCAATGTTTTCTGTGCTTTTACCATAAGCTACCTCTGTCTTTTTGGAGGTAGGTAACTAAATAAACATGTGCCTATGTGTGTTTGTATATACACCTCAGCACATACACAGCACACAAAGGCTGCCCAACAGGATCCCACTAAAACTCCATTTCCCTTCTCAGTCTGCTTTCTAAAGCCCCGGTTCTAGTAAGATTGAAGTGAAATGCTACTGAGAAATCTTTTAGAATGATTTGTCCCCAAATGGTGCCCTTCACTGAGCTCTGTGGATTCGGTTTCAGGAATTTTGCTGCTACAATCCCACGGCCCTTCTCAGTTCGTTATGATCCATACACACAAAGGATTGAGGTCTTGGACAATACCCAGCAACTTAAGATTTTGGCTGATTCCATCAACAGTAAGTAACTTACACCTCAAGAGGCTACTCCGTTTACTAGAAATAGAGAGTTGGATTTTCTTACCTTCACCATAGGAACAATAAGAAATTTATTAAATATTGAATTAGGGAGAAATGTATCTCCAGGTAAGCTATTTGTTTGTTGAATGAGGAAAACTTGGCAAAAAGGCCACAGTTGCCTTGAGTGTCTTTTCTCCTTTGACTTTCCTAGATTCCACCCTACCTCCTCCCATCATAACATCCTGGCTTGTCACTGCCGTGTTCCTCTTCCTCCTTTGCCTCTCCACTCTGTTTCCTCTAAGTGTCCAATGCATATTTCTATGCCTGGGCTTTCAACCCCTACAAGACAGATTCTCACTATTTTAATAGCCATCTACTAGCTCATCTGTGGGCCTTATACCCTTCCAGGACAATGACGATATTATAACAGTTGCTCATAAAAATGTCACAGCGTTACATTGTTCTTCACTGGACTCCCTCTCCAGTGCTTCAGGCTCCCCTCCAGTGACACTGGCCAGCTTTTAGTTCCCACACTTCCTCCTGGCTTCTGGCCTTTGCTCATGCAGTTCTTTATGTTTAAAATATTCTCATTCCCGCTCTCATTTAGAAGTCCCCAACTCTAGCTCATCTTTTAAGTCTTTCATAGACATCTCTTCTTGTAGGAAGACTTCTCCGGGTGTCCTTCCTATGTCTTGGCATCCACACAGATCCCTCTCTCAGAGCATGTATCACTATATTGTTTTGTAATTATTTACTTGTCTGACTCCCCAGCAAGACATGAGCAGAAGGCCAGGTTGGGTTCACTGTCAAATCCCTAGGGGTTAGCCCTAGTCCTAAAAAAGTATATTAGGTGCTCAAGAGTTGTCAAATGGATGGATGAAACTACTGAAGGGGTGAGCAGCCTAAACAGAGGAATTCTAGACCAGGTGGGGGTTCCTACTTTATGTAACGCTAACAAAGGCCAAAAATGCAGGTAGGCTTGAAGTATCCCTCTAATACCCTACTGATGTTGCCTGAGGCCACATCCAGTAGTAGAGCTGTCCCTGGCCATTATAGTCATTCTTCATTGGGTATGGCCACCTGTGACCAGACATTTTGAAAAAGTTCAAGGTTGATTCCCCACCCCTGCCCCATAGACTCCATTTTGGATACTCAGCTGGAATAGATCTGTTCACCAAAAAGGCCAGCCAACTGCTCCAGAGGCTGGGATGTAAGACAGAGGGGTCAGCCCATAACTTTTTTTGTCTCTCTTATTTACCTTTAAAAGGCAAGAGTAACTTTGTTTTTAAGAGAATTTTTTAAATCACAGAATAACAGATTTAGGAATTGAAGGGTCCTTAGAGCAATGTGACTATGTAAGACTCCATCACCTCTCTATACTTGTTTCCTCAGGATCTAGGAGAGCAAGGCTTGTCCATCTTCAAGATTCCTTCCACTTCTCTGAAGTGTCTATGTTCCTGTGGCCTCTTGGCATGTGAGAACATGGCATGAATGGGAGTGCACTCCATCATTGTCCAGTGGTCTAGCAATCTAGGCTGTTATCTGCTCAAACCAAGCATTCTCATGCCTCAGAATGAGTACATCAGAATCATTGGAGAGCTGGTTAAAAATGAACAGTCCTGAGTCATAACCCCAAACTAAATTTGCTAAATTTGTGGTAAGGCTGAGAAGTTTGCATTTGTAATAAGGCCCTAGGTGATGTTGACACAGGAGGTTTGTGTGAACCACATTTTTAGGTTTCATGTCTTAGATCCTTGCAAGCATGTATAGATGTCCCTATAAAAGAAAAAGAAAGAAAACTAACTCTTTCTATGGAAAGGTGAAGCTAACTACATTAAAACTTGTAAGTCCCTATGCTATAACTGCCCAAATACTATCACCATAACTATTCTGTAAGCTCCTTGAAGGTTGGGGTGGTGCCCAGAATATCCATACATCCCACGCATCCTCTAACATGTTGCACATTGTAGACATTTAAAGGGTATTTTCTTAAGATATGAGTGGCTTTTTTTTTTTTTTCATTTGTAGGTGAAGTTGGAATCCTTTGTAATGCCCTTCAGAAAATAAAGTGAAGCCATGGACAAAACCTGTCAACTGAGAATCTGATGATGGAAGTCCAACTACTTTCATTTCATCTGAAAAAGTCTGAAAAGCGAACCTTAATTTGAATTGAGAGCCTTAAATCCTTTTTTGGAACAAGATGGAGCACAAACAAATAAATCAAAATAAGTTGAAATGACAGTGTATTAAGACACACCCAAAAGCCTAATCTTTTGGGGTCCTCTTTGATTTAAAGATGGTAATCCCATACCCTCAATTCAGTTAAAATCAATAGTATGTCACATTTCATCAGTTAATTAAAATTTGGGACCTGATTTATTCAAGTTTCTATATGTCACTCGATGTAAAACACAAGCCTGTCATTAGAATTGAATTTGTTGATTTAATCTAAATCTTAACTTACGCAAGTAATTTTTTATTTCAGTGAACTATGATTCTAATATTGCTGTGTTTTACCCATGTAGATTTCCTTTAATTCAAGAGCCCATTAAAATACTTATAAAGGTTGAAGTTCATAGCATAATATCGAAGCATTTCTTATATTTTATTGTAATTGTACATACTACTGTGGAAAGTAGTAGAAGTTCTCACCTGACTCCCACAACTTTGAATCTCATCTTCCAGTTAATTGTCAAGTCTGTTTTGGGAGATATTTTGCAGACATGTGTGATGCGACAGATGTTGACTGAAGGCCTGGCAGGTAGATATTCGGTAAATATTCATTCAAAGAATAAGGGAATACATTATTAACTAGCAAATCCTCAACAAAAATGAGAATTTTAGTTATGTTTAAAAAAAGTCTAGCGGTTATAAAATTTTGCAGTTTCAACTTCATTCTTGGATTGGAATATTCCTCTCCATTCCCCTAGAAATACATTAACTGGATAATCTTGTGACATGAAAAAATGATCAGTCAAAGATTTCCAACCCATTACAGGAGTGCATTGTGATAATCGATGTTATGTCTGGATAGTCAACAGATTTTGACTTCTTATTGCTTGTGCATTTTGCATGAACACATGAAGATCCAGGAAATGGTGGGGAAAATAACAGTGTCTTTAAAGCTATGCTTTGAAATTCTCAACCACTTCAACACCTTATTTTGGAAATAGTTCAGTGTTAAAGAACTTGCATAATATTTCTTCACATGTGATTCTCAGGCCAGCTGTATCATCATCAATGATAATTCCTGGGCACATACCAGCTCTATCCAACTAGAATCTCTGGGTAAGGGGGCCACTGAGACCTGCATTTTTAAGTACCCCAGCTGATTTTTTTAATGCCCAGCCAAATCTATCAAGTACGTTAAATTTGAGAAAACCTGACTTCTGGTGGCCAGTTCTGCCACTTATCAATTATGTCACTTTGTATAATTCACTTTGGATCTTGGTTTTACTTGAACAATGAAGGAGTTTAACTGGAGGAATCAAGGTTTCTTCCAGCCTGGAAATACAATTCAAATGCTACCATGTGTCTTTAAACAGATGTCCCTGATCCACCAATAGTGTGTAATAATACCAGCCCAAGTATGCTACCAGGTGGGAAGAGCGATTTGGTCTGATTGTGTCTGAGATCTCATTGCTTTGGAGTTGGGTTTTCATGTCTGTATTTAGTTCCTCATGGCTCTGTAGAACCCACTGACAAACGCTGATTCTAAAAGTGACAGTGTTCTTTTTTTCTGTTTCTTTAGGCCCCAAATACTCTGCAAAGGGACTTTTTTTGTAAATGTTTCTTTACACTAAATGTAAATCAGAGAAACTCTTGATTTGGGGACTAAAATGTTTTATAGTATTTTAGACTGGGTATTTTATTTTATAGTGATTTTTAGTCTTACTGAAAATAGTTTTGTGCATTTGAAGTTAAATCTTAGGTTTAGGTTGCAATTTTGCAGGAAGAAATTACATACTGAAAGAAGATAATCTTTAAGTTTTTAGTAATGTGTTACTCAGCACTTAGCTCTTTTTATCTGGATATAAAAGCCCAACCTACAGCAATGGATTCAACATGTTTTCATGGGTTAGTATTATTATCTGTCTAATAATTAATAAATGAGCTGTTTTTTATTTTTTTTTATTTTTTTATTTTTATTTTTTTTGAAATTTATTGACAAATTGGTTTCCATACAACACCCAGTGCTCATCCCAAAAGGTGCCCTCCTCAATACCCATCACCCACCCTCCCCTCCCTCCCACCCCCCATCAACCCTCAGTTTGTTCTCAGTTTTTAACAGTCTCTTATGCTTTGGCTCTCTCCCACTCTAACCTCTTTTTTTTTTTTTCTCTCCTTCCCCTCCCCCATGGGTTCCTGTTAAGTTTCTCAGGATCCACATAAGAGTGAAACCATATGGTATCTGTCTTTCTCTGTATGGCTTATTTCACTTAGCATTACACTCTCCAGTTCCATCCACGTTGCTACAAAAGGCCATATTTCATTTTTTCTCATTGCCACGTAGTATTCCATTGTGTATATATACCACAATTTCTTTATCCATTCATCAGTTGATGGACATTTAGGCTCTTTCCATAATTTGGCTATTGTTGAGAGTGCTGCTATGAACATTGGGGTACAAGTGCTCCTATGCATCAGTACTCCTGTATCCCTTGGATAAATTCCTAGCAGTGCTATTGCTGGGTCATAGGGTAGGTCTATTTTTAATTTTCTGAGGAACCTCCACACTGCTTTCCAGAGCGGCTGCACCAATTTGCATTCCCACCAACAGTGCAAGAGGGTTCCCGTTTCTCCACATCCTCTCCAGCATCTATAGTCTCCTGATTTGTTCATTTTGGCCACTCTGACTGGCGTGAGGTGATACCTGAGTGTGGTTTTGATTTGTATTTCCCTGATAAGGAGCGACGCTGAACATCTTTTCATGTGCCTGTTGGCCATCTGGATGTCTTCTTTAGAGAAGTGTCTATTCATGTTTTCTGCCCATTTCTTCACTGGGTTATTTGTTTTTCGGGTGTGGAGTTTGGTGAGCTCTTTATAGATTTTAGATACTAGCCCTTTGTCCGATATGTCATTTGCAAATATCTTTTCCCATTCCGTTGGTTGCCTTTTAGTTTTGTTGGTTGTTTCCTTTGCTGTGCAGAAGCTTTTTATCTTCATAAGGTCCCAGTAATTCACTTTTGCTTTTAATTCCCTTGCCTTTGGGGATGTGTCGAGTAAGAGATTGCTACGGCTGAGGTCAGAGAGGTCTTTTCCTGCTTTCTCCTCTAAGGTTCTGATGGTTTCCTGTCTCACATTTAGGTCCTTTATCCATTTTGAGTTTATTTTTGTAAATGGTGTGAGAAAGTGGTCTAGTTTCAACCTTCTGCATGTTGCTGTCCAGTTCTCCCAGCACCATTTGTTAAAGAGGCTGTCTTTTTTCCATTGGATGTTCTTTCCTGCTTTGTCAAAGATGAGTTGGCCATACGTTTGTGGGTCTAGTTCTGGGGTTTCTATTCTATTCCATTGGTCTGTGTGTCTGTTTTTGTGCCAATACCATGCTGTCTTGATGATGACAGCTTTGTAGTAGAGGCTAAAGTCTGGGATTGTGATGCCTCCTGCTTTGGTCTTCTTCTTCAAAATTCCTTTGGCTATTCGGGGCCTTTTGTGGTTCCATATGAATTTTAGGATTGCTTGTTCTAATTTTGAGAAGAATGCTGGTGCAATTTTGATTGGGATTGCATTGAATGTGTAGATAGCTTTGGGTAGTATTGACATTTTGACAATATTTATTTTTCCAATCCATGAGCAGGGAATGTCTTTCCATTTCTTTAAATCTTCTTCAATTACCTTCATAAGCTTTCTATAGTTTTCAGCATACAGATCCTTTACATCTTTGGTTAGATTGATTCCTAGGTATTTTATGCTTCTTGGTGCAATTGTGAATGGGATCATTTTCTTTATTTGTCTTTCTGTTGCTTCATTGTTAGTGTATAAGAATGCAACTGATTTCTGTACATTGATTTTGTATCCTGCAACTTTGCTGAATTCATGTATCAGTTCTAGCAGACTTTTGGTGGAGTCTATCGGATTTTCCATGTATAATATCATGTCGTCTGCAAAAAGCGAAAGCTTGACTTCATCTTTGCCAATTTTGATGCCTTTGATTTCCTTTTGTTGTCTGATTGCTGATGCTAGAACTTCCAATTGAGCTGCTTTTTAAAAAACAATAGTAATGCTTTACTGATAGCTATCCTGTTGTATCCAAAAAAGAGAGATAAATGTAAGAACATTACAAATTTTTATTATTAGTGTTCAATAAGTTTCTAAAAGGATGAATCTAAATTTCAATTATAGGTTCCTAAGTTATATAGTTTAACTGTATCAAATAATCTACCACTAAAATGTCAACTTCATAAAAATGTGAACCTTGCCTATCTTCACCTCTAAAAGCCTTAGCATATAATACGTAGTAGGTGCTTGATAATCTTCAAAAAAATTCTGAGTGAATTGAATCACAGGAAGTGTAGTGAAGATTGTCTCTCACACATAAGCTATTTTTCAAGAAAAACTTGGGAAACAACTAAATCTGCAATTTTCCTTTTTAAATTCTGTTGAAAATGTTGCATCTTAATCTAAATTATGACCTTGCTTTAAAAATATATTAGCCCTTTAGACTAGATTATGGCTAGCTAGTTGTATTTATACCGCTTTGATAATAACTGACATATGAAAGTGCTGAATAAATGTTTGTTAATTAATAAAGGAAGCAAAATGGCATCAATGAAATGTCTCAGTTATCCACGGTGGGGCTGAAATGGTCAGAGAGCAATGAATGGCTTACCTAACAACTGTAAAAAATTACAGAGGAGGCAAAATAGGAAAGGCTATAAATATGGACTCCGCAAAGGGAAGAGAAAAAAAGTGATCAAAGCTTCTTCTCTTCAGTAGAGTGTGTACCCACCTCCCTGCCCCCACACAACATCCCTGCCCTCTAATAGCTTTCTTGTGCAGTTTCAAAAACTATAAACAGTAATAGATTTGATATGTGCTAGTAACGGCTCTAACAGTTTGTGTGCTGTGAATTTTCTCATTTATAATCTTAAGTTCTGCTAGTTCCAAGATACAGTTTACCTTCTCATATATAGTAAGCTTAAAGAACAAGCTCAGAGAGATAAGCAATAGCAGAGAAGACTGAATCTAGCCCTCCAGCGTATATATACAACTCTTCTTACGATATAATTCATAGTTGTTCAGGGTTGCTCTTCAACAGTACTTCTTTTGTATGTTTCTTGCATTTTGTTTGTTTTATGACAGCAATCTCTAAATAATAGAACATTAATGGAAAAAAAGACAAGAAGATGTACCTCCCTGAGATATGGATAGACTTCTTACGTCTCTTAGTAGATGATGTTGCTGCAGAAAGCGTAGCACCCGCTTATTTTCCAGTTTGCCCAAATGGATAAAAAAAAATAAATGATTATAGCTTGAACTGCAGCCTTTATTTTTTTCTCAGACCATTCTTTGGAAAAAGGTGATGCCAAAAGAAAGTAAGTGTATCAGTATCCCTTATTGAAATTATAAAAATTGGTGCATACTTTGATGTTTATGATTTATTCTTCCCAGAAGTGAATTAAGGAATATCTACTTAAAAAGAAAGAGACTTGGTCTTCCCTGAGATGTCTTTATTCCTAAAGGTTCTCAAAGAAATGTCAGTTGCATCCTGTCCTTTTTTGCAATAACCTTGCAAGTGGAGATGTTTGTGTGGCAAAGGGCTGATTTCTACTATTCCTTGTGAGTGGTCAAGGGAGAGTGGTGTTTGGACTTAGAAAAGAGGGTTAGTAATGTATCTTTGTTTGTGTCGTTGGGTTTTTCCCTTATGTCTCTCCCTTCAAAAGTGTGGGTTTCTTTGAGAAGTCACTTATCCAGTCACACACACACACACGCACACACGCACACACATGCACACACCATCCCTTTGACCTCTAAGAGGACATAAGATGATTTGGAAATGAGTTGAGGGCTCTGGCAACAAGGATAGAGAGGCTAGCCTTTCCCATAAACCTCTACTGACCCTGTTTGAGAATAATGCAGTTTGAAGCCATTCTTTAGAAGGCCTTCTGCGATTGGCACCACCCAGAAGTAGAGAATCAGCCTGGAACAACAGCATTACTTGCAAAGGGTAACTGTTAGACCATGAAGGCTTTTAAGCTCCTCCAGGGTCCTAATACTCCTCTCCACCACCATCCCTGATGCTGTGGTGCCCGAAGAGCTCTGTTTCCTTGACCTAACAAAAAGTCAGACTTGGGAGTAAGGAAGGAGAAAACAGAATCTTTCCAAAACTTTCAATTCCCTGGATGTCCTTGGGAAAGCCGGAGATACAAGAGGCTCCCTGCCGAGTCTCTCTTGGGAAAAAGAAAGTTTCCTACAGTGGAGGGCAGTCTGGGACTAAACAATCATGGTTTTATGACTTGACTCCTCGGAAGACAGTGTGCTGAGGCTGGAGAGCAATGAGAGGATAAGACCATTTGAGCCTTTCAGAGCAGAGTTTCTCAGCATTGTTGACAGTTCCCATGACCAGCAAGGTGTTGTGGGCACAGAGGGGAGTGGTAAAACCCCAAAGCCTATCCTTTTATAGAACAAAAGTCAGAATGGCGTAAAGCCATGAAGAAGTTAGTACCCAGACCAGGAAACACGATTCTGATGATTTTCTCTGCTCACTGCAGACTTTGAATACATTTTGGCTGAGTAACAGAAAGACAGAATAGATAAGTGTGATATTTATTCCCTTGGTGGTAATGACCAGTTTTTTGCACTTTATACAGAGGAAAGCCAGGTGATTTCCTTTCTTTTCTTTTTTCTTTCTTTCTTTCTTTCTTTCTTTCTTTCTTTCTTTCTTTCTTTCTTTTAGTGATGCACTCCCACATGATACTGTTTGAAATGGAAGGAGTAACATGTCTCAGTAACACTGCTCTGGAGATCTTGATTCAAATGCCAGTTTTTCCATCAAGGTGAACCTCTCCCTGAGCCTCAGTTTCCTCCTCTGTAATATGGGGAAGATGCATGCCTACCTCACAAGATTGTCACAAAGATCAAGCAGCATATTGTGTGTATAGAAGCCTCTCAATTACTTTCAGCTGCATCTAGCAATTTTAAATGTTTATTATTCTGTTACAAAGCACAAATGAGCTCCCATAAGAATTGGTTATTACTTGTTTTTTGGTTGTCTTGGCCCAGTAACATGATCTCAGATGGCCCCTCTTTCAAAAAAAGAAAGAAAGAAAGAAGAAAGAAAGAAAGAAAGAAAGAAAGAAAGAAAGAAAGAAGACAGTTGTTGGAGTGTCCTACATAAAGAGTCTGTCTTCCACTTGAGAAAAGAGTTTGACCAAAGCAGAATTTAAGCCTTTCAACACAGCCCAAATCTAGATGTACACATAAATTAATGTGGTGAGCAATAAAAAGGAAATTTGCATCAATTTGAAGTCAAAATTGTATCATGAAAAAGACAAGTTTGGAGATTGAAATGGAAATGTCCTGTTTGAAGCTAAAGGCAATAGAACTCCACTTCACACCTTCATTTCTGACATTAACACACTATTAGGCATTTCCCTTCTTCCTGAGCTCTACCATTATCAGTAAAGTTTTAAATCATAATATCCAGAAAGCCAGCATTTGCTCTGCTGCTAAGGACACTATTTTTCAGCAGAAAATATCATGTGTGCTCATTTTATGAAATAGTTAACATAAACAAGATTGATTTAAAAACCGATCATTCTCCATACATGTTGTTTTGCTGAGGAACTAATATATGAAAACATGGCTTCACTTTGCTGCCTAATTTTAAGGTCACCTTAGGAAATGAGGTTTGGGAAGGTATTTGTCTTTCCGGAGGCAGGAAGTGAATACCAACTTAAAAAATTAAAGTCGTTGGAACTGTGGTCAAGCCATTTCCCCCTCTGAGCACTTTGCTCCAAAGCTAGCCCTATAAAACGCCAATGTATAAGGCAAAGTGTAAATAAAGATTCTTGCAAAATGGGGTAGGACAAATTAGTCCTTCAAATAAGGGGATGTGATAAGAAGGAATTTTGCTCCTCTAAGAGTATTATTCCATTCCCATTCATTACAAGAGGGTAGAATAAATGCCACCAGAAATCTGCCATCAGCTGTATAGTTTGGGGAAAGAGAAGCAATTAAAATGATTAAAATAGCAATTTATTCCTTTTTTTAATTAATTCAACAAGTACTTGTTTGACTGTCTATTTCCTGCTCAGCCTGAGAACAGGAACATTGAAACGTTCACTGTGAGGGCGACCCAGCAGCTCCTCTGTGACCCCACTGCACAGAGTTGATTTAGCAGATCTATATCTCCACCTATACACCACCTCATCCTTCAACCTTCTTTTTCCTTCCCTCACCTGGAACTCTCTGAACTAAAAAGGGGGCAACTTCCATCTTTCAGTCCTAGTTCAGAATCAGCTCGGATGAAACTGCAAGGATACAACCCATTTAAGGAGGTTTAAACCTCATCGTTCCAAAGACCCAGTTTCTATTTGACGACATTAAAGTTCCATCATCTCCACAAACAGGCCAGGTTAGTGGGTTTTAAGCCAATCCCTGCCTCGGTCTGCCCTGAAATGATCAGTATCAGCTTGATGTCTTGGGAATCCGAAGTGAAGATGAAATGAGCACGTGGCTCCGCAGTCTTCACCTCTTGCTTTTCCACCTAGGTCCAGAGGTGGGCCGGGGGAGGGAGCTGGAGGAGGAATAGATTCCGGGAAGGGGGAGAGTGAGAGGATGGGAGGCATCAAAAGAGTTGAAGTCTTTAAACCCAAAAGGTCTGGCACTGAAAGGAAACGTGCAAAGAAACTTTCAGATTTGCCCAATGACTTACTCTCCGGAGGGTGCTGAAACGCGACTCTCAGACTCTCAGACCTTGCATGCGTGGGGGTTCATGAAAACCAATTCCAGCCTCACAGTCCAGGACTCCATCCTCTGTACTGTATGATGGGCGGGCTGCGCTTTGCCTTAAATATCCACGCGTTGACGTAGGCCAGGACCACGGACAGCTCCCGCCCCGAGGTCTCTGCCTCTCCAGTTCCACCCGGGACAACAGGGAGTGCGGCTGCCCGAATCGGCGTCCTCTGGCTCTGCTCCCTCCACAGCCATCCCTGGGTGTCTTCTAGGAGCCCGGAATTCCTTCTTGAGCTAGGGGCCCACAAAGGGCCAAAGCCCGAGAACCAAGAAAGGGGCGCCGCATGAAGACCGAGGTCCGCAGCTTTCTGGGAGCTTAGGCTCATCTCCCGAGAGGCAGCACCCAGGAAGATGACTTCGGGGAGAAGGCGGCTGCGGGGCCCCGGGAGACGACAGGGAGGAGATGACCTTGCTTTTTCTCCCCGTGGGAGGCTGGCTCCTCCAAGCCAGCCCAAGTCATCGAGGTACCGCTTTGCTTTAGGTCCGTTTTCGCTTCCAAGTTGAGGGAAAGGGGAGACGTGTCAGAAGCCCTTCTGCACAGTGGAGCTGAGATTTCCCAGGGCGAAAAGTTCGGTCACCCTCTGCTTCCCCCTCCACCCTTAGCCTCCAGCCCTTCCTAACCTAGCTCTTTGCGGGGAGGGGCTGGCCAGATGTGTAATGCTCTCACTCCTAGTCTCCCTTTCCAGTGGCCCAGATTCACCAGCCACTGGGTGGTCTCCACACTCCCCACCTCCCTTCTTTCCAGATCTGGCAATCTCGAGGTCCTGTGGAAACTTCTGAGAGGAAGGTCAGTGACCAAAGCCAGGCTGGGGTTGAGGCCCGGGGGTTCTTGCCTTCTGCTGAAAACTGGGGAAAGAATGTGAGCAGTCTTCTCTGCTGGCTTCCACTGTAAATGTAGAGGCAGAGTGCAAGGAAAAAAAAGGCCTTCCTGTTTCTCCCAGACTGGAGAACCGTTTCACAGATACAGACTTTGTTCAAGGAACTGGACCTTTTGTGGGGGCAAAGTGGGGATGGAGGGAGGCATGGAAAGCATATTTCAATACAACGGAGCAATAGCTTTCAAGGCTGGAATCCAAAAAGACTTAGGGCTAGTCCTGTCGACAGCGGTCAGGATGGAAGCCTGGGAGATGAAGGACAGAAGATGGAGGAAGGAAGAGAGAAGGTGCCTACTAGGTTTTCTTCTTGGCTGGATATTGGAATGAGAATGCAGACACACAATTAATTGCCTTTAAGAATTCTTAATTTAAATCATTGTTACTGGTGGTAGGAGTTAAACTAGAACCAGAAGCAGGAAGTATTAATAGAAGGGAGTTGGGAATCAGAAAACCAAATAGTTAGACTACTTGGTTAGTTCAAAGGGGAAAATTCCCCACCATCTGACATCTTTCATGCTGAATGATCTAAAAAGACACCAGCTGGGCAGTGTAGGAAGATACTCCAAGATGGTCTTTGCAGCACTTTTTGTATCAGCAAACAAATCAAATGTCCATCAGTAAGAGATTGTTTAGATAAATTATAATCTGTATAATGAAATATTGTGCAGGAGCTAAAAAAATGAGGTAAAACTGTAAACTATAAATACTGAGGATCAATGAAGTCTAGGAGGTATTGTTAAATGAGAAAAATCATGATCACATTTTTTTAAAGCTGTCAGTCGTGTATATGTATGGCCTGTAGGTGTATTTCTATAATCACAGAAGAAAGATAAAAGTCTAGGGCTGGAGGGGGGGTTGGAGATTACTCTCACTCTTTACCTTACTTATGTTGTAAAGAGAAGAAAAATGATGTGATTAAAAATAATTTGAACTTTGTTTTTCCACTGTTCTTTTCCTTGTTTCAATATGTTCTGTTACAAACAAATGCTACTAAAATCAGAAATAAGCAAGTACATGAAGGTGTCAATTACTGATCTTTCTCTTTTAGTCCTTTTTTAAAAAATATTTTTATTTATTTTTGAGAGAAAGAGAGAGACAGAGCCCGAGTCGGGGAGAGGCAGAGAGAGAGAGAGGGAGACACAGAATCTGAAGCAGGCTCCAGGCTCTGATCTGTCAGCACAGATCATGACCTGAGCCAAAATCAGACACTTAACTGACTGAGCCACGCAGGCGCCCCTCCCTTTTAGTCCTTTGAAACAAAGATCCACCATCTATCATCCAGATCTGCTCCCAAGGCCAAGGGTGCCTTGGCCCAGCTGGAAATTTACATAAATATAACATTTCTAAGTCCAGTGTTAGCCTGGTTATTGATACCTTAAAACAAGGGTTCAGAGATGTGGATGTTTACCCAGAAGAATTTTCCTGTTCAGACTTTGTAAATCAAAACTGACTAGGGAGGTTCTGCTATTTCCCTGAATTTGTTACGTTCGTTAACCTTGTTTCCTTTTAAAGGTAGTTCCTGGAATTGCCAAGCACCACCATCTACTCAAAACTTTGTTCTTTTAAAACTTTCTCATGAAGGAGACAGCACAACATAGTGATCAAGCAAGGGAACTGAAATCGGACTGAACCTCGGTTTTCCCACTCACTGAGTAAACGGCCTCATGCAAGTTCTTTACCACCTTGTGCTTCTGCTGCCTCATCCTTAATGTGGGGATATAATAGTACCTACTGCATAGGTTTGGTAAGAGCATTAACTAAGATAAACCCATACAAAAACTTAGAAGAGTGTGAAATGTCAGCAGTTATTATCACTAATTTCTGTCTAGAAAATGCAATCAAGGGGTAATGGAGACCTGTTAAAGCAACTTAGATCTTTTCTGGAAAAAACTACCGTGGGCAAGAGCCATACATTTGGAGAATGAGAATAGCCTCAGGAGCTTGAATCTACAGTCTGCATACTTACATGGAAGACAGTAAGTTTCAAGAGTCAGACCCCCTGGACTCAATGCCTGACTTTATCATTTCCCAGATGTTTGAACATAAACAATGATGTTACTTTTTGTTTGCTTGTTTTAAATGTTTATTTATTTTGAGGGAGAGAAGACACACACACGTGCACAGGTGTGCAAGGGCGTGCAAACATGAATGGGGGGTGGGGCAGAGAGCGAGGGTGAGAGAGAATCGCAAGCAGACTCCACGCTGTCAGTGCAGAGCCCAGTGAGGGGCTTGAACCCACGAAATGTGAATCATGACCTAAGCTGAGACCAAAATTTGGCCTTTAACCAAATAAGCCCCCCAGGTGCCCCTGTTTACTTTCTGTTAACTACAAAGTGCCAACAATAATAGTACCCAGTTTATATGGTGGCTGTGATAATTAAATTAATTCCAAGCACTCAGTATATGCTAGCTTCTGTTTGTCTCTTGCCCTCTGAAAGCAAAACTGCTTTAGATGCTGTCAGTAACACAACCTATCCCTTTACCTTTTCTACTTTGGGGCAGAAAGCTAACTTCCAACTGCCAGCTCCTGCATGTTTCTTTTGAAAGCTTTATCTGGATTCTAAGGTACTTTGCACGCCCTTATGGTAGACCAAAAGTGTCTGGAAATTAACAGCCTCCCATCAGTCTTCTACCAAGACACTAGCTCCCAGAGTGTCCTCATTGGGATTAAGCTCAGTTGCCCACAGTAATAGCTGCTTGATAACACTCCCTTTAATTATTGCCTTTCCTTCTCCGTTTCTTTTTCCTACTTTTCTAACTTCAGCTCCTAGGCTAGAACTCAAACTAGGACAGAGGTACATGGTGTTTTGTGATGATCATGGCAGCGTCTGTTGCTCATACAAGCTTCTGCATTATTTCCTTCCAAGGCTGTCATTCAGAATCAGATATCTTAACGCAGATGTCTTCACTGCGCTTTCTTACAGTTCCCTGGTTTCCAAGAAAAAAGACAAGCTCTTGACCACTGCCACCATCTGGTAACCAAGAACAGACCAAATTTGGACCACTATTACCCTGAAAGTGAAATGCTCTTGTTTATACGAATTTCATTCTATGACTTACTATTTATACTCTCCAAAATTTCAAAAGAGGCTTTTCATCTGCACTGAAAAGAAATACCATCGCTGTCACTGTCAACGCAGGAATCTGAGAGGCAAACTTCTATCTTTTCAAGGAATATGGCTGGAAATCTGAATGTGGATTTAGGCTAGTATACATGTTGCACTGCAAGAATTCTGACTCCAGTACACCAACAAAGGTAAATTGAACTCTCCTGTTCGTGAGTACTGTGGGCAGAGCAATTGCCCACAGTAGAGCGGGCAGCCCAGGTTAGACAAGCTGGGCTCTCATCCTGGCTCTGCCACTATTAACTGTGTAACCTTTAGAAACGGCATTTGGGGTGCCTGGGCGGCTCAGTCAGTTGAGCCTCCGACTTCGGCTCAGGTCATGGTCTCGAGGTTTGTGGGTTCGAGCCCCGCGTCAGGCTCTGTGCTGACAGCTCAGAGCCTGGAGCCTGCTTTGGATTCTATGTCTCCTCCTCTCTCTGCCCCTCCCATGCTCATGCTTTGTCTCTCTGTGTCTCTCAATAATAAATAAACGTTAAGAAAAAAACAATTAGAAATGGCATTTAATCTCATTAAACTCTGGTTGTCTTATTCACAAATTGGGGATGAAAATACATTCATACATACATATACATATACATATACCTACCTCACGGGCTCTTTTTCCTAGGGATTTAGTAATGCTACTGTATAGTAAGCACTTAATACAACAGCATATAGTATAAGTTCAAGGAAAATCGTCCCTCTTTTTCCCTATCGATAATAACAACAACATTTTATAAAGGAAACATAAGGGCTATATAGTATGCACTGAATTTGTAGATTCTGGAAGCTGAAAAGAGATCATAGACACCTTGCAGGACAGCTGTCCTCTAACCAAGGTAAGGCGAGGTGACATTCTGCAGAATACACCATCATTTTCAGCAAAGCAAAAGCAATCATTGTTCGCTACATGTTAGATATGACTGTTAGAATTGGTGCTGCCATTGGAACTACAGCCAAACGGACAGCTAGTTGTTGGAAGGCTTTAAAGTTATAGGTCAGTGCAGAGCCTACTCATTGTTACCTAGAACATGGCCATGGGTTACACCTAACACGATAGGGGAGCATTTCTCTTCTCCAAACCAAGAATGTGGACAGGGACCTACCCACCTTGGAAGAAGAGGTGGGACTTCCTGGATACAGTTTCCCAGAGGGAAAAATGGGTTTTATTAGTATGACACTGAGATGGAAGTCCATAGAGACAGAGAAAGGAGCATGACTTCTGCCTAGATACTCGCAGTGGGTTGATATCTTGACGGTCCAGTTAACCAGTTCTCAGGGTAGAATGAGTATTCACAGTCTGCAGGTCACATGGCTGCTGGGGGCACACACTGTGGCATTTGCCTTGGAAATTTCTGCCATGCCCACATTGGAGGCCTTATCCTGCTGGAATTCTTTCAGAGATTTTAACCTAAACAAAGCTGTACCCCTTGTGGCCTATCTCATCACAATATTCCTTTCTAAAGAAACAAAGCATTTTTGAGCAATAATTCTTTACTGGAATCTTTGGAAGGGGGAAATTCCACTTCTTTACAGCAAAATATTCTGATACTGCGCAAATTTGTCTTCTTTCTCTTACCTGCACTTTCTATCTTAAACTTTCAGCCAGTGAAGCTTTTCTTTCTTTCTGTCTTTCATACTTCTCATCTCCTGACTTTTTTGGTTCTAAAAATAACATCATGATGTGGTTCAGAGCATGTTTTCTGGAATCAAATTGATGAGTTTTGAACCTAGCATTGCTCCTGTTTGTTTGTGGCCTTGGAAAGGTTGCCTAATATTAGTGGACCTGTATTGACCTCTACCTTGTGCCAGAAATGTATTAAGTAACTTGTCCAAAGTCACTAGCTAACTGGTGATAGAACCAGGACTCGAGCTCAGGCAGCTTGACTCCAAAGTACACACTGTTGGTGGTGATACTATTCTGTCATGCTATGCCTCAGTTTTCTCATCTTTAAAATGGGGATTATAATGCCTCCCCATGGCAGGAAAGGCAATATACTGTTAAGTGGTAAGACTGTAAATATAGTAATTTCCTCCTGACATCAAATGGCCTTAAATGGTTCCATTTTACTGAGTTCACTGAAGTTCAGAGAAGACAAGTTACTTTCCTATAGTCACACTAGTAAATTGCTAAAGCAGGCTGGATTTAAATTCAAGTCTATCCTACTTCTAGAGTAGGTAGATATTCAAACATATACTCTGCCACCTGCTAATATCACTGGGCATATTTGTCTATCTCCCTGGGCCTCAGTTTTCTCGTCATTAAATTAAGGGATGACAATACCTGTCCTGCCCTCTTCACGAAGCTGAGGTAAGAATAAAAACAAAATATGTAAATGTAATTTGCAGGCTTTCAAATGGCATGGAGCTGTAAATTAAGGTACCGCTGCAGATTTCTATAAGCTTCCTCTTATGTTGCACACAGCTAAGGAATGAGCAAAGTTTGATAGAGACACCAGACACACAAAAACTACCCAAGGGCACCATAGATGGTCATTCAGTCTGCTGGACATCTATTAAGAGATCCTAGTGAAGGGAGGACAGAGGGATGGCCACCAAGATACCTGGGACCAGAGGTATCTTGGAACCATTTAAGGCCATTTGATGTCAGGAGGAAATTACTATATTTACAGTCTTAGAGGTATAGGAGAGCCGGGGAGAATCCCCTGCTACATATTTTGGGGATGGAAGAAGAATCTATGTTCTACTGAGACAAGAGTGTACTTCGATTCATGGAGAAAAAAAGGAGGCTCGACAGTTGAGCTCATGGAGAATCCAGTCACCTCCACATCCAATCTTCCTTCCTTGTCCTTGCCCTAACAGCATCACTAGGATTACCTTCCGTCTGGGGGCAGGTGGCCTCAGTCATTTGTTCAACAAATATTTGTTAATCGCCTATTATGTGCCAGACACTATTCCAAACAATAGAAGTAAATTTCCTGTTTTGTGAAGCCTGCATCCTGGTATATGGGTAGGGGGACAGGAAGGGAGACACAAAATAAAGAACGAAAGAAAAATAATTATTTTGTGTGATAAGTGCTGTGAAGAGAACAAACATCTGACTGCTCATTAAAATAATTTCTGATGATAGATATATACTTTTGTCAAATAATCTGAAGGTGTTCAAGGAGTTAAATGACATTACTATAATAAACCTTATATTCTCACTTCCCTATTTATGTCAGTAAGGTTTCTCAGCACCTACAACTATAAAACATTAAAAGTCACCCACAGAAGTAGAATCAATAAATCAATATTAGTTCCTATCTTATTCTAGCTATAAATAAATCCATTATGAACTAATAGAGGTTAAAGAATATATATCTAATCAAAAAATACACTTGCAATTGAAATATACTTTTTTGGTTAATAATTACTTCTAAATTGTATACTAATGATATTTGTACATTTTATCAAGTCCAAAAGGAATACTTTAACCTTTAGGACATTATGGTCATAGGAAATGTTTTTTAAAAAACTTACTTTTAATTTATATTTTTATTGTCAAGATAAATAAATCACTTTTAGAAATAAAATATATTGCATTGGGGTAAAATTCTGTTTGCAGTTTGTAATATAAATAGGATTTAAGAGAATAGGAAGACATAAAGTTATAAAGTTTCTAACTATTATCAAAGTGCTTATTCACATATTTTGAATGGATTATGGTGGGTATCATACTGAAATGGAATTCAGATTCCATTGGCTACCTACAGAATGATCTACAGTTTTATTTTAAGAGTCTATATTTTAATACACCAGGAATTATATTCTTTGCAACATATGATAACAAAATATATAAGGTATATATATATATATAATGTTTTTATAAAATTGTTTTAGGGAGTGTATGAGATATGTTTGAATGCCATGTGTTATCTGTATGCTGCAACCACGTTTAGTGGCCCCTAGAGGGAGTCATTTCTCACACATTGTCTCAGTCCCACTTCAAGGACAATTTGGAGGGGTAAAGAATTCTTACTTGCATTGATTGCTCCATAAACTATTAGAAAGGCCCTAGATGGGAAGCCTAGTGACAGGGAAATGTGGCATAGTGGAAATAGCACTAACAGAGAAATAGATAATAGATCTAATGCGAGTCCTGGGTCTTCTATCACTTTAGCTCTCTGAACAGTGGCTTCCCCACTTGAAAATGGGCATAGGAAAACCTATCCTTTCTAATCCACATGCAGTAGAATATAGTGATAAAGAACAAAGACTATGGAATTTGATTGCACGGATTCAAAGTCCAACTTTTCCATTTAACAGCTGGGTGATCTGATGTATATTTTTGATTTCTCTCTGCCCTCTGTCGTCTAATAATAGCTGTAATATGTATAATAATAGTACCTACTGAATAGAGTTGTTGTGGTGATTAACCAAATTAATATTTATAGACAAAATGCTTTGAAAGGTGCATGGCACATAGCTATTATTATTACTTAGTACCTTAGCTATCACTATTACAATCATTTCACATGGTTATTGAAAAAATCAAATAAAACAATATATGGGAAATGCTTTAAAATCTATGGCTGTTATACAAATAAAAGAAATGCTGGTAAAATTATATTGGTTGTGGTGCTTTCAGTAGCAAATTACAGAAAAACAAAACCAAAAAACCCAACTAATATTGGCTTAACCTATAAGGAGATTTACTATTCCCCATAACAGTAAGTCTATACATGTGATAGTTGGGGTCCCTGTGCCATTACACCGGGCTCTGCCCTGTGAATGTGCTCAGTGTTCATAGTGACTTTCCTCATGATCACAGGATGGCTACTGGCAGGAAATGAGGTTAGGTGCTTCCCTTCCACTGTGATCTGAATGTGCATCTCCCTAAAATTCATATGTTGAAACCCTCACACCCGAAGATGATGGTATTAGGCCACGACACCTTTGGGAGTTTCTTGGGTCATGAAGATGGGGCCCTCAGGAATGGGATCAGTGCCCTCATAAAAGACACCTCAAAGAGATTCATCTCCCTTCCACATGTGAAGACAATGAGAAAATGCCAGCTATGAACCAGGAAGAAGGCCTTCACCAGATTTCAAACATGCTGGTGCCTTGACACTAAAACTTCCCAGCCTCCAGAACTGTGAAAAATAAATTATTGTTTATAAACTACCCAGTCTGTGGTATTTTGTTACTATAGCCTGAAAGGACTAAGGTGTCTTCCACCTAATTGGCCAGATTAAGTCGGGTGCCCATCTCTGGATCAAAAACATTTCTTAAGGGAATACCATGCACTGATTGCCTTAGTGCTGGCTGTCTGAGCTGATCACTGGTGGCAAAAGGAATACTGTGACTAGACTACACTGATCAGGATCCAGCCCTTGAAACTGGGGATGTGAGTCTTAGGATGTCTTAGGATCCCAGGAGGAAGCGATAATAGATTAAAACTAAATAGGAAAATTTAATAAAGCGATTATTTTTGAAGTTGTAGTCAATGTTAGGAACTCAATAGTGGAGGGGTACCCAAGAGCTAGCAACAGCAAGGAGCCATTACTACTCCCCAGGCCAAGGAGAGTGTTGCCCAAAAGGATCTTTGCCCATTCCTAGAGAAATGCTGTCAACCTGCAACTGCTTAACAATGCAAAATATCAGGAGAGCCTGGGTGGCTCAGTCGGTTAAACAATGGAAAATGCCAGTGGAATAAATACCCCAACTGTTGTGCCACTTGCTGAAAGCCACAGTGCACGGGAGCCATTGATGCCAGTGTGCGCGCCCATCATCAGGTCAAGCACCCAGGCCCTCGGTCAGACTAGAGAAAGATAAAGACGTATTTGGAGGAGCACATGAGATAGTGAGCACAAGTGAATATTGAGCACACAGGGCTGCACAGAACAGGGGAGTGATGTCTAAAAAAATCATGCCTTGGAAAGGGGAGGGGGGAAGCTGGATAGCTATCTCACAGGATTCACTATAGGCATCCTTGTTCAAAATAAAACTGTTCTGTCTCTGTTTTCAAATGTAAACTATCTAAAATTGCAGACATCTCTTCTTTGTAAGCAGAATTCATCCTCAAGGGAGCTGCACAAGAAGATAACAAAAGGCTGAGCTGCCGCTACTTGATGAAGAATTCAGGGAAAGGGGGATGTCCTGACCTTTCAGGGAAAAGTGAAGAAATCCATTCCCAGAAGGGGGATTGCAAAGGGAAGTGGCTGTTCCCTTAATAAAGCCAAAGAGGGCAAGCCTAATGAGGCCTAAGCCAGTTACATGGTGTAATTTACTGAATGGTGTTGGCTGTCTTGCAATATTTTAAGGCGATTTTTTGGTAATACATGATTAGTAGGAAAAGATTTGGATGTTGCCATTTTCCAAAGGAAACTTGACTACTCTTAGTAATAGAGAAGAATGTTCTCCTTGGAAAGTCTCATATTTCAATGCAAAGTGGTGTCCCAAGTCAGAATTTACACAATTTATTATTGCCTAGCATATGAGGATCATCTAATTAGCTCTGAACTAAATGTCAAGATAAACAAACCCAATCTCTAAGGGACTCCGAGAAGCTCTATGACTAAGTGGCACCATCAAGTGCCCACCAAGGGTGAGGAGAGTCTACACCAGTGGTTCTCAACATTGGCTGCACATTAGAACTACCTGGGGAGCTTTAAAAAATTTTTCATACCCAGACTCCACCCCGGAGTAATTAAGAAACTTTTAGTGAGGTCCAGACATTGGTACTTCTTGAAAACCTCTCTAAGCGATTCTAATATCCCACCATGGTTGAGAATTTCTCGTCTACAGGACACTTATTGATAGACGTTGCATGCCCAAATCAAGCAAGCGGTTGATTAACTCACCGGTAGAGTTCAAACAGCTGTTCCCGCATGTGGAATGTGTGGGTCTCTTGCCTTTCAGCCAGATATTGAGGCAGTGCAATAGATGGATTAGGAATGGGGTCTCTGTGATCAGGCTGTCTGGATCACAAGTCTGAGCCTGCGTGACTCTGAGAGAGTCACTTAACCCTTTGGAACCCTTAGTTTCATAATCTCCAAAATGGGGGCCACAGTAGAAATTATGACTATAATCATTCCGAGGATCAATTTAGAAAACATGTATAGATGTTTTAGTGCAGGGTCTGACATAGATTGAACTCTTAATAAACGCAAACTATTATTATGTGTCCAGATCTAAGCCAGCTGGAAGTCTCAGAAGGATCATTCCATACATGTTGACCTCCCTGGGGCACAGAACACGGTATATAGGGTGCAGAATGGACTGGAGGGGCAACCAGAAAATATTCAGCGCATATCTGATCTTGGGCCAATCAACTCCTCTCTCTCTAGAGTTTGAGATTGGAAACAGAAAGCCACAGAAACTGTCATTAGAAACTGTTCATGGTTTGTGACAGAATGTCCATGAATTTCTGCTGCTGAGGAATCTTGAGCTTTCTGCTTCCATCCCTTCTACACGCTGGTTGCTCAGCTCCCTGGGTTGTTTCTGGTAAGTTCCTTACCTCTGCTTAACCCAAGCAAAGTCACTTTTGGTTGTTTGTAACCCGAGGGTCCCTAACTCAACAATGCCCAAGAGTCTTCTTCAGCATTACTATTTAGATCACTGCATTTATATCTATAATTCCCACTATATTCAACAAAACCTCCTATTGGAGAAGGAGAAGGAGAAGGGGAAGAGGAACAGAGTGGGAAAGGAGGAGGACAAGAGTAAGGGATTTTCAAAACTTTGTAAGTAAGATCACATCTTTGACATGATCCTGTTGGGAATCATTGGTCCCACCTTCCACTTGCTTATGCTGCTGTTCCAGAGAAAAGCTTAATTATAGGATTGCAATTTTTTTTTTATGGATTTAGCTATTCTGGTTAATTAAATTTGCTACTTAACCATTCAGACCTTTGAATTTTAATTCTAGTTGGCATCTTTGTTAAAATGTTATTAGCTTACTTTCCTTCTTTAGTGAATATTGAATCATCCATCCCTGAGAAAAAGTTCCAAGCCATATTACCTGGAATTTTACGTCCATCTGCAGCAGTTTTCTTGAGTTCCCTAACAAGTGGATTGGAAAGACCACAGTCACTCAAATTTCCTGTCCCTCTTTGTAGAAAAACCAATCAGCCACTCATTAATTCTGCAAATGTATGTTGACCACCCATGTTGTACCTGTCCGGGCAGTGTTATAATCAGGGAATATAAAAATGCAAAGACAATGTCTTTCCACAGGGGGCAACTTAAAGCCTTAGCTCTTGCTGTTCCTTCTGCCTGGTAATATTTAGGTTTATACTTAGTATTTTAATTAAAAGCTCTTCTTCAAACTATTTAAAAATACATCTTAGCAGAAAAACCAGTTGTTTGTCTTACTTTTCTTAACTGCACCTGTGAAGAACTTGGCTCTTCAGACTCTAGGTTTCTGGCCAAGACCTTTCAATCCACCTGGGGGCAGCATATCCTTATGTAGAAAAGCACCTTGAAGGAAATGACAGGCTTTCTGAGCTCCTAGTTTTTAAACACAAGCTTTTAGAGTAGTGTTTCCCGAATGATTGATCCCGTAAATATTAATTCTGAAGAATTATACTTGAATGAAAGGTTCCATAATCAAATAAGTTCTGGGTAACTCTGGCTTAAGCAAAGTTAAAACTTGTTCTCCCTGCAGGACTCCTCAGAACCTTTAATATGCTTTTGCGGTACGAATCAACACTAGGATATGCTCACACTGTGCCTGGCACTGTGCTAAGTGCTTCATCTATAATTGACCTATTTAATCCTCAGAATAACTCTATGAGGGAAGCATTAATACAATTCTTCATCTTACAAATGAAGAAAGCAGAGGTACAGAGATCCCGAGCGGTGGCTGAGTTTCCAACCCAAGCCATCTAGCTACAGACCTTTCATATCTGACCACTACACTATAATGCTTTACAATGTGAGACTCCAAGAGGGGCAATTTAATAGTCAGTGTTTCCTGAATTTATTTGGCTTTGAAACTCTTTTCTTCCCTCTGATCATCACAGAGGACTCGTGTTTAATAGAACACATTGTGAGAAATGCTTCCTTCCATCATGTGATGACTAATGTTATCCCTCTTTAAAATTTAACTGGAAATATAAATACACAGGCCCATTATGTAATTGAATGGTTAACATTCAGTTGAATTTTGATTTGATGGGAAGGCTCCTTGCAGGTTCATCTCTGCTCTCAAAGCTAGTGTCACTGAATCCAGACTATTTCCTTTATTTAATGTCAAACACCAGTCAGAATTGGGTCTTCAAGAAGAGAAGAAGGTGTGGGGTGGAAAGGTATGACTAAAAAGACACAGGATGTGGCAGGGAAGCCAACTATAGTGGGGAATGTTCTGGGAAGTTGAGGAAATGCGGGCTTTTTCGTGGGAATCCAAAAATAAGATTCTAAATAACGTTGGAGAATTATAGCTGGAGCCAGAGTGGTACCTCTGACCAAAACAAGGCCTTTCTAGAATAAAGTTAAAAGAGTTAAGGGATAATCTACCAGATGTTAAGTTTCAAAATATATGGTTTTAAAATATAATTATATTGTTTTCTACTATATAAATTTAAAAATAAGTAATTGCCTGTGTTCCATCTAAAGTGGTATGTGTACCAGTTTACGGAAACGCTTTTCTAAAGGACAAAAAACCTGCCAGCGTTGTGAAAAAAGAAAATGGTAGAACTGAGACTCAGGTAAAGGTAAAAGTAAATTTGAAGAATAAGACTAAAGGTGAGTGATGAAGTCTGTCGCCACTTTGACATCACAATTTCAAATTCTTTTATAGTGTGTTTTTAAATTATTGATTGCTTATTATTAATTATTTTAATAAATTATTAAAATTATTGTTCTTTTGCTTATATTTTAATACAGTGATTGAATAAATAGATGATCTTTTCCTCGGTTCTAATAACTGCAACAAAAATATCAAATATAATTCATATAAATTGCCAAATCAAAAAAAAATCTACATTGCACGCAGTATTTTATTTATGACAATCTGCATTGAAGTTTCGTGTTAACATTAGCTTTATGGTTGTTTAGTAATGGATCTTGGATTTTTAAAAACTCATCCTTTGCTTCTAACAAGTACAGGATATATTAAAATACTACAAAGTTCACTTCATCAAACAACATTTCATCAATGTATAGACAACCCAAGGCACCAAATATTTTCTCATATAGGTACTTGACACAGAAATTAAAACTCAGAAAGTTAAGACTGCTCCAACAAAATACGACACAGCAAATTATTTGATAAAAACAAGAGATATTCCCTATAGCAATACTATCCAACAGAACTTTCTATGATGATGGAAAAGTTATGTACCTGCATGTGCAACAAGTAGCTATTGAATTGGAAATGACATAGTTTGATGTAACCATGACTAAAGCATGAACAATGATAGTCACATACACGTCACATAATGCCAAACCAAAAATCTACCAGAATAACCTATTTTATGTCTGGACCCAGATCTATAGAGCAAATGCCAACCTGATTTGGTCAGAATTATATATGTGTCTCTGTTGGTGATGCTATTTTCAGATTTCCAGGTGATGGCTTAAAAACTATTTATTTTCTTTATTGCCACTTGGTAATAGTATAAATATTGCAAAAGCAACTCGAGTTTATTCATTTGATAAACATTTATTGCAAGCTTACTATTGGCAAGATCCTGGAGATGTAGTACTAAACAAGACAGACATGATTCCTGCCTTCGTGGAATTTAAATTCTAGCTGGGTGAGGCTTGCTGGGACCAGTAATCTTCACCAGTGAGCAAACAACCTCATGAGAGCATTGCCCAGATAATCCAGGAACTAAGGTGCACAGAACTCCTTAGACATGTCCACTAAATTCCAGTATCCATGTGAGAGGAAACTAAATCAGAAAGTGAGAATCTATTTACAAAGTGTGTTTTCCCTTTCTCCCTACTTTCCAAGTGATGACCCTTTTCCAGGAGTGAATTATGTACCCCAGGAGATTTCAACTTGGTGAACAGACCCCATTTTTTTACATTCTTTTTTTCCTTCCTCTCTTCCTCCTTTTTTCCCTCCCTCCCTTTTTCCTTTCCTTCCTTCCTTCCTTCCTTCCTTCCTTCCTTCCCTCCTTCCTTCCTTTATCATTATCTTTCTTCATTCCTTTATTTACAGATATTTATTCCTTTTATTTATAGATACAGGATTTATAGATTCCTTTATTCATGAAGAGAGTTTCTGAAATCATCATGAACATATTAGTTGTATAATTTTTTATTGATAATTCTGCCATGCAGGTATGGAGAATTCATTGCTCTAGATGTCAATCCCCTTGGCATTTTTAAGCAAGTGAGTAGGGAAGTTAAGGCTCGGCTCTAGCCAAACATTCACTCTCTATCACAAATAAAAAATCTTAAATAATCAAAGACAGCCAACTGTATTCCTCAGATCTATTGGCCGATTTATGTTTCAGAGCTATGGTTTGTAGGCAGGGAATTACAATTTATGAAATAACAAGAATTGGGGCTGGAAGGCATGTTAAAATTTTTCTCATGAAAGATAATGAGTAACAACTCCAAGGCCAGGTAGATAATACAAATGTGTGAAATGAATGGTATGTAAGACCCAGAGGCTAAGCAGCTTGTATTCCTACCAAGTTAGCTCCTGGCCAGTTTTATTGCTTGTTAAAACACCTGTTGGCCAAAAGAAATTAGAGTAGTTTCATCTATTAGGTATTTCTGAAGACTCAATATCTAGATCCCAAGTTTTTTAGAGCCTATCAATATATATGTATGTGTGTGTGTATGTGTGCGTGTGTATGCTTCAAAATATAAAAAGAAAATATCAAAATCAAAACTAACATTTAATTAGATACCTATATAATGTAACATTCCAACTCAGCAACAAACTTTAATTCAATTGTTTTGTAGCTAAATCACATTTCCATTTGGAATGTGGAATATGATTGATTTTAACATGCTTGATAGATTTGATGGGCCTACAAGAATAGGAGTATTTAGAACTCTGACAAAATGCCAATACAAAACTTTTTTGGATGCCATATTGAGTCCCCAAGTTGCCAGTTTACAAGCCCTGAATTATGTGCCCATTGTCCGGTTAAGAAAGTCATGTCCAGGGAGATTAAATGAATTGGATAAGTTCTCATAGCTACCCAGAAACATGTCCCCAACTAGAACTTTTATCTTTTGACTTCTGCATTGGGGTTTTTGTACCCAATGTCATCTGTATTGGATTGACCAGGATGCTGGTGAAAATGCATATTCACAGGCTCTACTGCAGTTTTATTGAATTAGAACCTCTGGGGCTCAAACCCATGCATCTGCATTTTGCCTTATACAATGCCACCTTCATTTTACCCCTTTCCATTTAGCTAGTTAGCTAGTCAGCTCTGGTCAGGTCATTGAACGAATTTGTTACCAGTGAGATGATGAATTATATTCAGTTGACCTGTTGGTAAGGCGGACATAAGTCTAAAAGTGGTTTCCTTTTTTTTTTTTTAATGACCCTAGAATGCAGAAATAATAATGCTTAGATTTTAGCAAAGCTCTCTTGGGAGAAGAACCTTGGACCTCCTGGTCAAAATGCTAGGAGATATCTGTGAAGGAGGAGAACTGAAAACAGAGATGGTTATGCTGACTCAGTAAATGCTCAGGGCTAACCACTGCAGCCACTCAACCTTTTGGTCTCTCTGCGTCTTGACTTCTTTTTTTTTCTAAATACATTAGTTTAAAATGGTGGATGTATGGATGTTCCATGTATGTAAGTGCCAAGCACTGTCCTAGGTGCTGAGGGATCCATGATGAGCAACTCAGACACAGTCCTTACCTTAAATTTGTTTATAGTCTAGCCAGAATAGGACAGACAAAAATTTAATTCTAGCCCTGCCACTAACAAGCTACATGACCTTGGATAAGACACTTTTCCACTGTCTTATTTTAACTTCTAGTTCGGCATTGCCCCCTTTAGGAGCACCGGTAACCTTAGAGAGCGGTGGGCTACCATCTACATTGATATTTCACCAGGGCTTGTGCCTCTGTCTTCCTGCCAGTCAATTATTGTTTAATTCCAAGTTAAGCCATGCCAGCCCCGTGAAAAGGCTGTCTTCTCCACATGGCCCCACCCAAGGACCCTTGGGGCCAATTACCTCAACTCTTTCTCGAAATTTGCTCTCCAAATTAGCTCTTATGTGCTCTGGCTATGTGAGACGGTCACATCCATTACCTCATGGATGTGATGACTCCAGCAAAGCCCCCAGGGAGCTGTGCAGCCCACTGCAACCTCCTCCAAGGGCTTTCAGAGGAGTGGCGGCAGGATGCTTTCCCTCTGTAGTGTCACTGGTCCATAAAAAAGGAAAAAAATAATCCCAGAGTCAAAAGATTCCCTTCCAAAATAACCCCAGGGCTAAAACAAACAGTGGTGGCAGACTGGTGGGAAGGAGATAGAATGATACCCATGGGAAGACAGTGACATTTGTGGATAAGGGAAACTATGCATCTTCTGATTACAAGCCTAACCATGTCTGGCAAGTTCTGATGGGGGCATTTTTATGAACATTTAGTTTTAATCTGGGCTCCCTATTACTAAGTTAGCCCAGAATATACATTCGGGGTTACATATAGGGTGTAATAGTAAGGCATAATTACTGTTGATTTAACTTATATTGAGCAATATTGACATCATTGTGCACTGGGACCCAGGTATCAACGAAACATCTTTGCCCTCATGGTACATGCATTCTAGTTACAGAAGACAAAATAAAAACAGATTTTACGTGTGTGTGTGTGTGTGTGTGTGTGCGTGTGTGTGTGTATGAAACACAATTTCAGTTAAAGATAAGTGCTTTGAAGGAAAAGGAAGCAGGGAAGGGGGGTAGAGAATAAAGAAAAAAAGGACTGCTCATTAGCCTGGGGGTCAGGGAAGACTTCTTAACCGAAGTGATATAAATGAAGGAAGGGGGTGATCTAGGCAGATATCTGGAGAAAGAATATTCCACACAAAGGAAAGAGCCCTATCAAATGTCTGTCTGGCCGCTATGTATTTTACACACTTTATAAATGCTTTCCGAACTAGTTCATAAAATATCAGACAGGTATTTTTAGGGACATTTGAGAAACCGAGGTTCAGAGAGGTTAAGTGATATGTCCAGGGCCACACAGCAAGTTAAGTGGCAGAGCTGGAAGGTGATTCTACCTAAGTGCTCCTCATTCTTATGCTGAATTGTTCCTCAAACTGATCATTCCTAAACTTCACTTGGATCTGATTCTCTGTTCCCTCCACCTAAGGCATACTTTCCCAGCATCCTAAGTTTCTACCAAGCTTTGTCTCTAGGGGTTTGCATCAAATTCCAGAACTCAGAGCTGACAGAAGCTCTGTCTCATGTGCCCAAAGATGTCTGGGTCTGCAAGCATCTAGAGGCATCGTTGGAATTTGTTCTTGTTGTGCCATGAGGAGGCCAGCCTCTCCCGGGCACTCAGTTAGGCTGCTGACTCCATTTCCTTCTTTCTGGGGAGAACTTGGTGTGGAGGGGGTGTCAGTCACACCCGCCCTGACTAAGGAAATGCGCAGAATGGAAAGACAGCCATTACCCCCGGCTGGCTATCGCCTCCTTAGCAACAATAGCTGTGTACACATTCACACACAAACACTGCACCAAAACAAGCAAAGGTCACTCTCTCTGGGCACTTCCAAGAATGATCTCAATTTTTCATAAAACAATGTTTATAAATTAGATGGAACCCCGGAGCAGTCCGGGAATAGAAGTAACCATTTTATGAGGCTTCCTGCCATTACATTACTGCTTATTTGCTTTGAATGAGCAAAATACAGTGTGCAGCCCACCCCTTCCAGAGCCAAGCAAAGACCTCTTTACAAAAACCCCAGCCAAGCAAGTCCGAAGGGGAAGGTATCCTTGGTTCTCGTAGGGACTTCCATTCATGGCCTTTTGACTAGGAACATCTCAAAGGCAGAGTGTTTCATCCTAGCACTAAGCACAGTTCTAGCACACATGAGCATTTAAGAAATGATTGTTGAATGAGTGAATATGTGACTGAATCAACGAGTGGAAGAAGAAATGAATAATCTGACCTCCCGGGGCTTGTGCTAAAGAAAGTGAGATAGATACCCATTAAGACTACGAACACTTCTGAGCCCTTGTTACATGTCACAGCTTTATATGTGATGATGTTGAAGAAGCGTCTCATGTTCTTCAACCTGCTTCCTGCTCTTACTGGCTTTTCTTCAGTTCCTCTGGGCCTCCATACTGCCTACTACAGCCCTTGTCCCAGGCTGCTCTCCAACCCTAACTCCAGGATTTACTTTCCCTCTTTACCTATAAAAAAGTCCTACTATCACAGTCCCTTGATGTAACTGGCTGGCATGAAGAAAAGAATTTGAAGAACTAAGTGCCTTGGTTGAGTTCCCTCAGAAGCAGAGCCTGAGGCAAGGATTCAAGTTAATGTGATTTATTTGGGAAGGGAAGCTGGAAGGGAAGACAGCCAATAAAGGGTATATTCTCAAGTGAGTTACCAGTATGGGCAACCGGACTTTAGCTCCATGTGGAAACTCTGAAAAATTATGTGAGAAATATGCTACCTTAACTCCAAGGCATCCCACTCAGGGCAAAGAGCTGGGATATTTATACACCATCTTGTCAGTCACTGGTTGAGAGGTATTAACTTTCACTTCCAGGCTTCCTTGCACACGGGCAATTGGCTTTTCTCTGTTTTAGAGAAAGCACTCAGGGAAAGAAATGCTGATGCCTACATTTGAAAATAACTTGGGCACATTGCAGGGGTAAAGGTGAAGGGTTGTGGGTGGGGCACTGACAGCATTGGCCACCCTAACTCTTAAGGGTGAAATGGCTGATGGCGTTTATCACAAATACCCTAAAGATCGGACTTTCTAAAGAAGAGCTTGGATGGAATAATGCCTTAACTCAAATGACTGCCTCTTATATTTAGGTTGGAAGATAAGAGAGGAAGTTGAGATGTGTGTAAATGAAAGGAAGGAGCAAATGAGCTTCGTTTAGATATGGCAGATCGTGAGCTTTTCTTGGGATCCTGGGTGAGGTGAGCTCCACTTTCATAAAAGAGTGATAACGCAACTAGTATTCTTTCCAGGAGAGAAGTCTATATCACACACTGAGTTGTCTGTGTCAAACCCATGCCTGTAAGCAAGTTTGCCTCTCAGCTACTGGAAAATTCAGTGGCTACTCAGAGGACCATATCCCTCACCTGCAGGACATATTTAGACGCTTTTGAGAGAGGGACAAGCTTCCCTTGCCTTCACCCCTGTGCTCACAAACGCATGAGACAGAACTGATAGTTTCGAGGAGTTTCACTGATGTTAAAATCAGAAGGAATCCAGGCGGTTATATCCTCCAAACCCTTTATTTTTTTCAGAGCAGAAGCTGACACCCAGAATGGCAAAGTCACCTGTCACAATCACACAAGTGTTGAGTGGCAGGCTGGTTTCATCAGGCAGAATTCAGAAAAGAAAAGAAAATCCTCTAGATTTAAATACTTTAAAAAAGTATTTACCATGAGGAAATAAGCACTTACAAAACCATTTAAGGCTAAAAGGGCAAGAGTCAGGAGGACCGCCACTAGCTTTTAAGTTGTGGTTTCAAGAGTCATAGAACTTTGGAAGCTGTCCAGAGCTTGGAAACCAATTTCTTCCCATGCCTGAGGCATGTAAATTTCAAGAGACCACTACAAAACCTTCCATCTGCATGGCATCACATGCTGCTCCTTCCAGAAGAAAATGACAGCTATAAACCTCTTTTCTACCTTCCACATCTTATGCCAGCGGATCTCACTAGCAAGCTGGAAATCGCATTTAAACTGGAAATCACATTTAGATAACACTAAAGGCGAGGGAGTCTGGGAAATGTAGTTCTCTGGCTCCCAGCTTTTGAGATTCACAGGAGAGCATAAAACTAGTAACAACGAACGCTGATGGTCCCGAACGAAACAAAACAATATCTAGAACTATGGTGAGCCCCAGTTTGTAGGTAGGTGTGAACGGGGGTAATAAAAGGGACATCCGCTTCATGGTGTATGGTTCTCCCAAAGAGCAAGTGGGGAACAGGAACAGGAAAGAGGACCAGCACAGGCCAGAATTCTGTGCCTGGTCCTGCCCCTGGCAGCAGTTATAGAGATCCTGCCAAAGAATCATTTCCAACGTCATTTTTCAGTCCATCGTGTTCATTATCTTTGTTTTGCTCCCTCCCCCACAACCGTCCGTCTATCATGCCACACCATGAATATGTAGTGACAGACCTCAGGGGGAAACTGGGGGTCCTCAGGGTCTGTGTGACTACACAGAGAGCAACAAGATACAAGCATTCAGAAAACTCCCATTTGTGGAATCTGCTGAGGTTCCTCAACAACTCTTATTCGTGCTTCATTGGTGTATACGAGTTTGGAGAAAAGTGACTGGTTACTATCCAACCGTTTGGAGCAAGTTGGTTGGGGTTATGGCTCTTACACTGATCTGATGTATGAATTTGGGCAAATTACCTGAGATTCCTCATCTCCAGGGCAAATGTTGTTGGGCTGTATTATGTGTGTTCTCAGTCCTGACATTCTAGTATGTTTACATCAAAGCATCTTAATTGTAACGTTGCAACATTGTCCTCAACCCTAGAGTATGGCAAAGTTTCATTAGGATCTGGAACTTTCTATCCTAAGGGAGAAATTTCTATTTAGGCAATTCCGTCCTTATCCTCTCTCCCTTAACCAGAATTAGGACTGACCTGTTGAGGCCAACAAGATCACTATAGTGTCTGGGTCACAAACAAATGTGTGAGTTATAGTGTGCAACAAAATTGTGAGTTTTCCATTAGAAAACACCCCAGGGCCCTGAATCCTGTGCCCAGAGAAACCCTGGTGCCAAACTCTGAGACAAGGCATTTTGGAGGACAAGGTTTCTATCTCCTTTTAGGCTTCCTGGGCCTTCCTATTGCTCCCCTGATTCAAGCTCTTCTGGTGTGGAGGCATTCCACATTGCTCACCTGTCTCTTACTAATCAACATTTGTCCAGCGTCACTCCTTCCTAGGCTATTGCTCTCTGTTTTGAGATGAGAACAGCATTAATCAGATAATATCCCTGAACTAATGTGCTATCTCAGCTAATTTATCGAATATTCGAATCAGTTGGAAATGTGACATTCATGGTGTATTTATTAGGAGTACTATTATCATTATTATTACCAAATAACACTTAAATATTTTATTTATTTATTTAGAGAGTGTGAGTGGGAGAGGGGCTGAAGGGGGGGGGGGAGAGAGAGAGAAAGAGAGAGAGAGAGAGAGAGAGAGAGAGAGAATGGTAAGCAGGCCCACATCCAGCATGGACCCCACGTTCTGCAGGGCTCGATCTCAGGACCAACTGTAAGATCACGACCTGAGCAAAATAGAGTCAGATGCTTAACTGACTGAGCCATCCAGGTGCCTTAAATATTTTAACCATAATTATTAGTATTTGGTGATAATAATTATTATTGATGATAATGATAATGTTGATAATGGCAGCACTTTATCTTCCCAGAAAGTTTTGTGATCTTCAAATTGTTTTGTTATTAATTTTCTAAGGATGGAACTGAGACTCAGATAAGTGAAGAGATTTTCCCAGGATCACCCAAATGATTGGTGGTACAGCTGGAAATAAAAACCAAGTCTCTTGGCTTCCAGTTCATGCTCTTTTTACCGCATCTTTCATTGTTGGAGAGAAAAGCCTTACAGAAGTCCCAGAGTAAGGATGATTGAGGAGGCTGGGTGAGACAAGTAAAGAGACTGATGTTGTGTTTTGTCCCAGTGTGTCCTTAGACAGATTCTCAGTCCTTCACAACAAGATACCCTTCCAGACCGAGCAGCAGGCACACGTGATGTTCTGATTTCTAAGCTTCAGAGTTGGTAAAACACCTATTTCTAAATATATCAGTTTGACTTCCTGCCTTAGGAAGCGCAGCCAGGCTACCATGGGTAGTGTGCAGGTTGGACACTGCACAACCCCTGGGAGTACCACTGACGTGATAGGCACTATGTATTTACATACTTGCTATTAAACATTTGCAGAAGATGATAGTAAATTGTTTAGTCCTATCGAAATCAATGCACTATGACAATTTTTTGAGAGTTGGAGGTGAAGTATCTTGAGGAGGTGAGCTCTTTCAAATTCACGCAAAGCCTGATAGGTGAGTGAGTATCACGGCTGTAATCCAGGGTCCAGATCAATGGAAGAGAAATTCGGCTTTCATTTATGTACTGATTGATTGAATGACTGATTGAGTCATTCATTCATATATTGTGCACTCCTTTAGAAAGTATACTTTGGGGTCTAGTCTGTTAGACATTGTGTCTGACCCTGGGATGCTTAAGACCAAATTACTGCTGTCAGGGTACTCAGTCTAATGGGAGAATCAGACAAGTAAATAAAATATCTTAGAGCAGCGTAGGGTTTCATGCAGACCCAGAGACAGGAAATAACCCAGGCTTATAGGAATAGACAAGGTGGGAGAGTCAGCAAAAGTCACTTTTCTGCCCAGGTGGCATGAGGGTGTTTCAGGCCGAAAGAGCAGCATGTTCATAACCCTGGAGGTCATAAGCTATGTCCTTCACACTTAACATGTATGTCTTCATTTAAACCTCCTAACCACCCTATCAGACAGGCTCTATTATACCCATTTAACAGATGAGGAAACAAGGCACGGAGAGATTAAATAACTTGCTCAAAGTTACACAGCTGGTAAAGAATCGACTTAGCGTTTGAATCCAGAGAATCCAGCTACTGAGTTTATACTTCTTCCCTCTGCTTCTTTCTTGAGAGAATGGATGTTTTAGGAAAACCCAGCTGAGTAGAGGCTCAGCACCGGGGTTGGAGATAATGAGACACAAGGTTGCAGAAGCCCGTGGGTGCGAGTTAAAAAGGAGCTTTCATGCCTGGGATGATCTGATTCAGGGCTGGTTGTAAGAACACAAGCCTTGTCTCTTGGTTGGTTCCAGCTGGTGACTCCACCTTTTCTTCTGGCTGTTTCCCGGAATCGCTGCCCCAATCCCCCAAGGGGAATATACCTAACAAACTGTGGGGACCCCAGGAAATTACTCATCTTCCCCTTTCCTTGTCTGTACTGACTCAAGAGACATTTTCCAGAAGTTGCTTTGTCAATTTTTAAACTAAATTTCCATCTGCTTATTTTGTTGCTATGAGGCTCTTTTCCCTACATGTCGAGGGATGGGAAAGGGGACCTGAAAGCTGAATTTCAGCCCATGAGAGGGCTGATTCCAGCTTAATTGTGAGTTGACTCTGTTGTGTTAGTATATTATTTAAGTTCCAAAAACGCTAAGAAGAATACATACATGTCAAAGTATCTGTTATTTGCTCTCCTGAGAACTTTTGCTCATTTGGGGAAGAGTCAAAATTTATCCTTGAGAGATCATTAAGAAAAAAATTAAAATTTAACTGAAAAAATTAACTTCTTCTGTGTCTGATGTGTGTGTAATGGCACATTGAAATCACTACGCAAATTCTTGCCACTGTCCACAGTGTTTGATCAAATGAGCAGAGAGCTTTTTTTTCTCTATCTTGGATTTGATGACACAAATACTCAACTTTGAAAATACCAGATCATTGCACACACAAGTTACAAAATGTGTTTAAGCAAACACCGGAGTATTTCCATGCAACACATAGCAAAAAGATCTTAATCAAATGTCCCTTCTGCAAACCAGGTCGATGTGGGTATTTTGTTATTGATCATGGAAAGCGAAGCCTTGTCTATCATTTTGGCCTGTTTATGTGTGGATGACCCCCCATGCCGGGGCAGCAGCCATATTTTTAGCAGAAAGGGTACTTGCCTCAGAGTCAGGGGCCTGGGGAAGGGTACTCAATACTAATCCTACCTCAACCATTACCTAACCCTGAATGAGCCCCTTTACTTTGGGAACCTTGGTTTTTTTCATCTAAGATGGATTAAACTCTATGATCTCTGAAGACACTTGTTCCCCCAATTCTATGGTAAAATAAAGCCACAGCTTTGATACTGATATAGACAGACAAGCCTCAAGCAGCCTTACGTTTTGTTTAATCAGGGCTCCACAATCTTTTTCTGTAAAGGACCAGGTGGGGAATATATTGGACTTCACGGATCATATTCTCTCTGTCAGTTGAATAGTTATTCAACTCCAAGGTAGCAGGAAAGCAGCCACAGACGGTACCTTAGCGACAGTACAGGATACAGTCCTGACTGACAAACACAGTCAACAGGCAACCTGCAAAATTTGGCCAGCAGCCTCCTGATTGAGATGGCGGCTGTAATAGAGTCGGGGGTACGTAGTGAGGAACCTAACTGGCATGGGGAGCTACATGCACCTGCTTCAGGCCCACCTTGGGAAGGCCACCAGAGCCTCTCAGCCCATGCCACGTCTAAGGACCAAAGAACAGACCTGAGTGTCTCTCCCACAGGGATGAAAGAGTTAAGAAGACAGGGGCAGACACAGTTGTTTCTTTCTAGGGAAACTATTCGGACTTGGGAATTTGCTCTGCCACACAGCTGGAACTCATTACTGCTGAAGTTTTTTAAGTTAAAAAGTTTTATTTAGGCCCCTGCAAAGGTTTTCTTAGGCCAAGAGTGAAACCCTGTGCTCACTGCAAGCTCTCCCCAGCCAAGTGCTTCAGTCAGCCCTCCCATCATTCTCTTGCCCTCCTTGCCTTCCTGCTGACCCTGCCACCTTGCCTCGTCGCTCTTTCTTTCTTCTAGGCTCCTTCATCAACTACCGGTCCACACGGATCCTCTCTGGCAAGCAGGACTTGCCTGTTTCAGCAATATGGAAAATTGCATAGCTGAACAATAGTAACATTCACCTTCTTGTTAGCTCGGATCCAAAAATGCTAAAGTTTCGGTGGCCTCTAGGATCTCTCACCCAGAGCCTCGGGTACAGACACAAAGGGCGGGGTCCACAGACCATCGGAAGGCAGATCAACACACACTGAAAATCGAGTGAAGAAAATAGACTCTTCTCTCTTAAGGTTGATTCAGACAAAGAAGGCAAAGCGGTGATTTGCCTGGTGTGAGTGGTAAACCTTAGTTAACCAAAACCCAATAAGCAATAGCCCTTAGTTAACTAAACACCTTTTTTCTTCTTGTTTCTTTACTTTTAGGCTAAAGAAGTAAGGATGAGAAGGCAGCTGGTGTCAGGGCTTGATAAATGGGATGTTTACAGTTAACTTCCTTGTGTCATTGTTTCTGGAATCCTCTATACAGCCCAGAATAGCGACAGTGAACACAACTGGTGATAAAGAATTCAGGTCACGGTAACCCCTTTTAGCGCTGTAGGTTCAGAATCACTGCAATTCAACTGCACTCCCCCTCCTGTGGATCATCAAAGGCCCGTACCCCCAGACTCCTGATAGGATCGTCTGTAAGTCTGGACAGAGGGCTTCTCTGATGAAGCCCTTAATTCATCAGGAACCTTGTAAGAGGAGCAACTCTTTTCCCAAGCACTGTGTTAAAGATCTACTAACTTTAGGTAACTGTGAGTAACCCCGGTCAGGTCAGTCAACATTTTGGAAGTTGGGTAGCAGAGCTGACTGTGGCTGGAGTAGAAAGAGGACACAGAGGGGAGCCTGGGTGGCTCAGTCAGTTGGGCGTGGGACTTCAGCTGAGGTCATGGTCTCCCAGCTTGTGCGTTTGGGCCCCGCATCGGGCTCTGTGCTGACAGCTCAGAGCCTGGAGCCTGCTTCGCATTCTGCGTCTCCCTCTTTCTCTCTCTGCCCCTCCCGTGCTTGTGTTCTCTCTCTTTCTCTCTCAAAAATAAATAAATAAACTAAAAAAAAAGAAAAGAAAAGAAAAGAAAAGAAAAGAAAAGAAAAGAAAAGAAAAGAAAAGAAATAGGATACAGAGGTTTGAGACGCAAAGATTTGGGTCCGAATCCTCACCAAATAAATTCAGCATTTAGTACGTAAATTTGGAGTAGCCAAACAAAATATTCTGGAGTTGAAATAGGAGATCATAATAGCAGTCATATTAGAGAAGACTAATGTTTGCTGAATCCTTATAACATGCTAAGTGCTTTCCAAGCATTATGTGAGACAGATATAGCTGCTCCCATTTTACAGGCCAGAAAACTGAGGCGCAGAGGTAGAATGGCTTTCTCAGTGATGCTGGGCTACCTCACAGCTGAACCAGGATGTGGGCCGAGGGCTGGCTAGTTGAAATGCCCAGGAGGAAGGCACCTAAATTGTACCTGCAACTTGCATTCTAGTGGAGGGTCCGCCTGTGGTCGGGTAAACAATGTAGCCAGGTGCCAGGGCAACTGCGGTGAGTGAGACAGGTCCCTCCACGCCTGGAGCTTCCTTGCTTATGGAGCGACAAGCGACAAACACAAAACACCCACGTGAATACGAGAGCTGTAGAGAGCCGTGTGTGCAACGCAGAAATGAAAATACAGTTAAAGAATAACTGGGGGAGGGGACTTGAAGTTCAAGCTCTTCGAGTATGGTCTCTCTGAGGAGGGATATTTAGAGCAAGACATTTATTAGGAGCCAGCCAGACGAAGATGTGGTGAGCTGGAAGTCAGGGAGCAGGGGCACTCGGCAAGTCCCAGTGATGCCAGAGCCCAGGGGCGGAGCACGTACATAACAGTCTTGGGGCCCCAGGGCCTCAAGGCCTGCAGGGGAGAGGTGGCATTTACTTGGGCTATGTCTTAGAGGGTGGATTAAGTTCACCAGGAAGAGGCCCTGAGGGACAGAGAGAGGGAGAGAGAATCCCAAGCAGGCTCAGCACTGTCAACACAGAGCCCAACGTGGGGCTCGAACTCATGAACTGTGAGATCGTGACCTGAGCTGAAGTCCACGCCCAACTGACTAAGCCACCCAGGCACCCTTCTACATCCTCTTTCTACTCCAGCCACAGGTAGCTCTGCTACCCAACTTCCAAAAGGGTGGCTGACCTGACCAGGGTTACCTAAAGTTAGCACATCTTTAATACAGTGCTTGGGAAAACAACTGCTGCTTTTAGAAGGTTTCTGATGAGCCCGATGCAGGGCTTGAACTCATGACCTGTGAGATCATGACCTGAGCAGAAGCCAAGAGTCCAATGCTTGACTGACTGAGCCACCGGGGGCGGGGGGGCGGGGGGGGGGAGGAAGGGGCGCCCCAAAGCCCTTTTTGATAATGGACAACTGTCTGGAGCATTTTGTGGTGTTTGGGGTGGGGGTTGGGAAAAGGTCATGAGAAGCTAGACAAGAAAGCAGAGGCCAGAGGCAAGGTAACTAAATGACCCTCCTTCCAAGCCATCCTGTGTGTCCCAGCATAGGCCTGCTGCAGCTGTGGAGGCAATTCTGCATATGGCTGTGTCTTACCCGACATCCTTGGAGGCTCATGACGGGACTCAACCCCGTGTCCTGAGGCGTTGAAGAGTCCACGGTTCTCCCCTCTGTGATGTCTCTTGGAAATCACTTTCAATGCCCTCCTTCTGCAGAAGCGAGGACTGAAGCTCAGAGAGGTGAAGCAACTCACCCAAGATCACACACCCAGCACCCGGTCTCCCCCAACACTGCCCACGTCAGCCCTTCTATTCCTTCAAGCTGCTTATTATCCAAACCACAGGTTCATTGTCTAAAGCAGTTGTTCCGAATTTGTTTCCTGCCAAAGCACACGTGGTGGGTGTCACTTGCGTTTCTGACAGATGCCCTGAGATGTGCCAAGATCAAACACTGTGAAATAGATGAGCTCCATTGTGGGGCATGTATAATGTGTGTGCAATTCACGGCCGAGACCCAGACACCACCCCTTCCACACTCCAGAAAGCACATTGCTATGCAAATGAGCGAGAGGGAGGCTATTACAAAAGGGGCCAATTTTGAAAATCATTAATGTGTTTTTTCTTTGCATTCTAATTGCAGCATTCCTAATTTCTCCCCTCTGCAGATGGATCTGCTGAGCCATGTACAGAAAAGCAAGAGTATAAAGCACATTATTATTTTCAAAATATTACGCGACTTCACTCCCTCCTTGGTAAACCTTGGCATACTCATAGATAATTTTTACTTACGTGTAGGGGCCACCTTCTTCAAGTTGGTTGGGCTCAGGTCTGTTTTGAAAATCTGTTTTTCTCTCCATCCTCCAAGCTCTCCAATGCTGCCTTGGTAAACCCTGGTGTTGATGATATCTTACCTCCTACCACTAGGGGTCACTCCTCAAACCCTGAAGAGGTTTGACTCTCCCCTTGGCGTTGACCCCATGACTCCCCCAAGTTGCTCATCACTGGAGCAGATAGAGTATACTTAGCGGAACTGAACCATAGCGGGTCCAATAGTATTGGGAGTGAGTAGCTTGTTTGTTGTAGCAAGTATGGGCTGATAATTCAACCCAATCGTCCATCACGTTCCCCTCCCAACCTCCTTGAATGATCCAGGCTCCTGCTCGCCTGGCTTGAGAGAGGAAGTGGTACTAGACGACTAGCCTTTGCAAGATCCATGTGACTCTCACTCTGCCTCCCAGGGATTTCTTAAACAGGTCCTGGTGTTCATATTACTACCTGCATTCTTTCTGACCTTGTTATGGAGTCCCATCCTTTTCTCCAGTGTCTCAGAAGTCCCAGGCCAGTGACTTAGTGGTCTGAGCTCAGGTGGAATTGGAATTGTTTCTTTGCTTGTTTGTGGAATAAAAATTAGTCTTTTAGGGTTTTTTCAGAATTGAAGGAAGAGCTTCATAATAACTTATCTTGTTCCTTCCATCTGCTGATTATTCTACATCTGTCTCTGACCTTGGCATCACATGCCTCCCTAAGTTTAGTTTTTTAATCTTCCTAAAATGTAGATATAAGATGTCCATAGACCCTTGAAACCCTAGTTGATTTCAGCACTACCCCGCCTCATGGAGCTGGCCATAATTTACTCATCCAACAACTCAAATGTGTAAGGATAATGCAATTTTATTTCTTTATCTGTAACTAATTCCAGCCTATTTCTGATAGCAGGGGGTGCGGGTGGGGGTGGATAAGTTTCCGTCCTAGCTACTTGAAACTTTAATAACATTTGTTTACTAAAATAGTCCCTTTAGATAGTGCTCAGTGTCTCAGAGTTTTTGGTTTTCTGATCATCTCTCTGATTCTTCTGCAAGAGGAATCTGGGTGTACAGAGGGCAAGAGGTGGCTCATATGACCTTGTGCAGTAGGGGGAAAGCTGGCTTCTAATGCAAAGTATTCCTTGACCTGGGCAGTGCTCTTAGGGAGGGTCGTTCATTCTCCTCTTTGCTAACTTGGCTTCTTCTTATTTCCCGGTATAAAGGCCCACCTAGCATCTGTTGCAGGGTCATTTCACTCACCAGCCATGGAAAGGACCCCACCACAGTCCTCTTGGCTCTCAATGCCATATTTACCCCAAATGGGAACAAAAGGTAGCCTAAAAAAAAATTCAACTCAAGGCCACCTTCAGCCTGACCACACTGTCTCTCAAGCCTATTTTGTTGCAGCTATGTCTCAGGATGCCATGGGAATGCCTGTGATTTGACACCTTTCCAGAGCCTCAAAAGGGGAGTGAAAGATCAGAGATCTCCTCTTTCTTCAGGGTTATCTCCACCTTCCTAATGTACCTTCCCTTTTCCAAGCCAAAGTTAGGGGGAAGAGAATATCAGGGCACATAGTCTATCTGCTTTGCTTTCTGTCTCTACTTTCTTTTTTTCCTGAGATTGGTGCCTCGGTGTATTGGGAGAGGTATATGACTTTTATTTGGACCTTTTTATCATACTCTATTACTATGAATTCCAAGTTCTATAACATATAGAAGAGGCATATTCACCACCCTTCAGGAGATATCTTAGGGCTGAGTCTTCTGAGAATGGGCCATGCTAAAAGGGAGACAGAAGGACTCGAAAGCCTTCTGAACAAAAACTCCAATACCACACCCTCTTTCTTGCTTTGAAATCTTATTTTTAATGAACTTTAACTGCCAACTCCTTTGTGACATCCCCATTTCCCCATCAAATGAATGACCAGTCAAGCAGGGTGAGGGTCAAGACCGTAGAAGAAAAAGACAGTAAAGTACATTAGATTTTAAAAAAATATTATCTCCATCTTGCTATGATAGAGATGATCTTGTATCCCACTTTTAGTATCTTAGCTGTTATGAGTAACAAACCATTTGTTAACCGATAGTATCTATCAGTGTGATTATGTCATGCTAGGGAAATGTGTCTAGCTAATTTGTCGCCTAGCCTCATAAAACCTCATAGGCCTCCCAGTTATCTCAAGACATGATGCAAAGCTTTCAATAATAAATTGTACCTCTTAACTTCCTAAGATGCATAAGGAGTTGGCAAGTGCCTGCTTTCTCTGAATCATCATTTTGAGCCATAATTGCTACTCTATCCATCGCACTCAACACAGCAAGTACAGAAGACCGGGTTGAGAGATATGGATATTCTCTGTAAGTGTCCTTTCTCTTTTATGGAATTGTTTGTGTCACTTGGTTTCCTTATCACTTCATTTTTTAAATGTAGGATAAAAAGTGTCTGTCCAACTGAAAGGTTTTTTGGCTTTGGTTCTAGTTCATCAAGATGTTGCTGTAATTCAGATATAAGCAATCTTCTTGTTCCAAAATTTGAGGCAAACCTCCTGCACTCTTCTTATGAAAGCTGGTCTGGACTGTTGCTCAAAATCTGCCAGCCATAGAATAAGCCTGCTTTAAAACTGTTGAAAGTCCCAGGGCCAGCTCCAGAAAATGTTGGGCAGAAAGCCCCATCGTCATCTTTGAGTCTCAATATTCTCATAATTTTAGCTTTCATAATATTGGCACTGGCAAAAGGTCCCCCATTCCGATGATAATCTCAGGGTTTTTTTGCTTCTCTCTGGTTATCATGGCTCGAGAGGGTAGCTTGAGGAAGAAGGGAGCTTAGCAGTCCTGCCTATAAATTTGATTTGACACAACTCCATTAAAGAGACACTTCAAGCGTCTGGGTTTCCAAAGCACATTTTCTGTTCAAACAGCACTTTCCGCCATGTCTTCAGGTAATCTGATGGTTGGAGAATAGATATGAACTCATTAGCCGTCTGGGGCTGTGCTGAATTCTTCCTTTTCATAAATGTTCCTTGGCTACAAGTGAAGAACACCACTGGGCCAGGCCAGGCCTATGAGAACTAATTTTAAGCCGACAGACTTCCTGCATTCTAAAAATACCTGAGATTTTGGCTGTCTGTAGGAAATGGATATTTCCTTTCAAGACCATCAAACTTGGGATGGATACTCTTTTTCTTGACAGCTACCTAATTTGAGCCACAGGGATAGTATACACATTCACCCGGATGAATACAATATTCTATTTCTGTAATGCGCACAGACATGATCTATAATCCAATCGGGAGTATATTTTTATTACCTATTTCCTTTTATAAATATTGGAATCATTCAGCAAATAGTTTTCGAAGTCAACTCTATGCCAGCACTGATTCCAAGCCAGTTTCTCAAACTTTTTGGTCTCAGGATCCCCCTTACACACTTAAAAATTATTGAGGACCCCAAAGAGCTTTTGTTTATGTGAGTTATATCTATCAATATTTATCAATGTACAAGTTAAAACCAAAAAATGTTTAAAAATTGATCAGTTGACTTTAACAATAATAAATTGATTATATGTTAATGCAAATGATATTTATAAATACCATATTATGCCTTTGTTTTTCAAAACCACAAAAAGTAGTTAGAAAGGTGACATTGTTTTACATTTTTAAAAATTTCTTTAGGGGCGCCTGAGTGGCTTAGTCGGTTGAACATCTGACTCTTGATTTCGGCTCAGGTCATGATCTCACAGTGCATGAGATCAAACCCCACATCAGGCTCTGTGCTGACAGCACGGAGACTGCTTGGGATTCTCTCTCTCCCTCTCTCTTTCCCCCTGTCCCTACTCATACACACTTGCATGCGCACTTTCTCTCTAAATAAATAAATAAACATTAAAAAAAAAAACAAATTTCTTTATTATCTGGCTTCATCTGATAACTGCATTCAATCTGATGATACATGTTTTGGTTAAAGTATATAAAGGAAATCTGTTTCTCATATAGTTATGTAAGTTGGAAAAGGGAAAGTATTTTAATAGCCTTTTTAGATCATTATAGATAATCTTCTTTGATGCTAAAATAAACTCAATTCATAGTATGTTTTTTTTTTTTAATTTATTTTTGGGACAGAGAGAGACAGAGCATGAATGGGGGAGGGGCAGAGAGAGAGGGAGACACAGAATCGGAAACAGGCTCCAGGCTCCGAGCCATCAGCCCAGAGCCTGACGCGGGGCTCGAACTCACGGACGGCGAGATCGTGACCTGGCTGAAGTCGGACGCTTAACCGACTGCGCCACCCAGGCGCCCCCATAGTATGTTTTTAAAACTTAGTTGCAATGAAGAGTTTAAAACCATAGAAATTAACTTTTCATACTCTATTACATTAAAATCCATTGGTCTGGGGGGCCTGGGTGGCTCAGTAGGTTGAGCATCTGACTCTTGGCTTCCGCCCAGGTTGTGATCTCACGGCTCACATCGGGGTCCACACTGGCATCTCGGAGCCTGTTTGGGATTCTCTCTCTCTGCCTCTACCCCACTCACATGGTCTCTGTCTCTCTCTCTCAAAAAAAAAAATAAAAATAAAAAATAAAAATTAGAAAAAAATCCATTGTTCTATCTCAGTACTTGGAATTGATCTTTTAACCATGCATAATTTTGTAACTTTATGCATTCTTCACTTGGAAAATGATAGTTCACTGAGTTATTCAGATAGTCTAAAAGTTGACACATTACAAAAGATTATATGTACTATATTTTTAAAATCACATATTTGTTAATATCACTATCGGTTTCATCAGTAAAGTTTTTAAGTCTCCAGAAGCTGTCAGAATGATAGTGGTAGATGCCATTTTCCAAAATTCTCATTTTCACTTGAAAATTTTAATTTTATCATCAGCAAGTGTACAGTCAGTTATTTTCCTCAAAGTGGCATTTTCATTCATTTTTGAGAAAATATCTACCATTTACCCAAATGTAATAACCATAGTTTAACTATTGGTTGTTCTTTCAAGTAATAATGGGGTTCCATGAAAAATAGAGTCAGTGAAGCTTATAACCACACAATCATACAAAAAGGCTTTTCCTCAAGACAGTCATTATGCTTTGCTATTGAGGGAGTATGCCTTACCGGTGCTTTCCTTTAATCACGTGGAATTTAATTTTTTTAAAGTTTATTTATTTATTTTGAGAGAGAGAGAGAGAGAGAGCATGAGCAGGGGAGGGGCAGAGAGAGGGAGAGAGAGAAAATCCCAAGCAGGCTCCCCAACAGCAGCGAGGAGCCCGACGGGGGTCTCGAACCCACAAACCATGAGATCACGACCTGAGCTGAAACCGACAGTGGCTGCTTAACCAACGGAGCCACCCGGGTGCCTCACGTGAGATGGAATATTAAAAGAATGTGTACTCCAGAATCACAAGTTTTAAACAATTTTTATTGCTTTATCAAGGACATTCTTTAATGAAGCTGCCTTTTTTCCCCCTTTCCTGTGAGGACATTACAGAGAAGGAATGACTGTATGTGAGGCTTAATGGCCACTGCATGATTTGTGCTAAGAAACCAGCAGTTTTACCTACCATTGTTTTCCCACAATCCCTGCAAAATGTCAACACAGTAAAAAAAGACATTTAATGGGGCGCCTGGGTGGCGCAGTCGGTTAAGCGTCCGACTTCAGCCAGGTCACGATCTCGCCGTCCGTGAGTTCGAGCCCCGCGTCAGGCTCTGGGCTGATGGCTCGGAGCCTGGAGCCTGTTTCCGATTCTGTGTCTCCCTCTCTCTCTGCCCCTCCCCCGTTCATGCTCTGTCTCTCTCTGTCCCAAAAATAAATAAAAATGTTGAAAAAAAAATTTAAAAAAAAAAAAAAAGACATTTAATGTCTTGTTATTACGAAAATGATTTGATAGGGGTTTCTGGATCACACTCTGAGAGCCACTATTCAAAATCACTGAGAATACTCATAAAGGCCCTTCTTTCACGGGGATTACTTTTTTATGGAGATCAGGCACTAAGGGAGAAGACAATACACACAAAAAAGAATAAGATAATGTCAGAGTAGTAAGTGCTAATATGGATACGTAGCAGAGAGTGTGTTAAGGAAGAAAGACTAGAATAGGAAGGCTACCTTATGTGGCCAGGGAAGGCATCTTTGATATGCCCCTGGATCTGAGCCCTGAATGATGAGAAAGAGTCAGTCATGTAATAATTTGGAGGAAGACGTTTCCAGATGGAGGGAAAAGGAGATGCAAAGCCCTAAGTTGGGATTGGCGTCATGTTCAAAGAAGGCAAAGGAGGCCAGTGTGACTGGAGTTAGCAAATAAGGTGTCTAATGGCAGGGGATATGGGTGCAGGGGTCACCATCCATTCATAGGTCCACATAGGTCCATAGCACAGCAGATCGCTGTGCTGATAGATCATGGAATGCGCATTCTGGTTCTGTTATTTGCTAGGAGGGTGACTTTAGTCAGGTTAGTTGGAGTCATTAGGTTTGGTTCTCCAGGCACCAGGTTGTGCGGTGGAGATTTGCATGCAGGAACTTAACTGGGGAAGCACTGAGCATCTATACCTAAGAGGGAGTGAGGACTGGGATGAAGTAAAAAGGGTATCATGGCACAGTTTAAGAACAGTGAATCTGGGGTGGCCCTTTAGAGATGTTCTGAATGGAGGCAAGGGGGATACTTTGTACCCTTTTCTTGATAGGTCAGTAGATGGGGGCTATCTTGGGAGGGGGACATTGACTTTGAGGCAGCTTTCTCTCCCGGGGAGGGGCTCAGCTATGATCCATTGGCAGCTTACAATGTTGGCTGATGAGGGGAGTCTTGGGACTAAGGGGAATGGGGGTAGCACACCCCATCCACTATACTTAGCCTCTCTGAGTTTTCACTTCTTTATAAACTGGAAGTAAAAGTCAGAATGGCTGAGTGACTCAAACATGATAGTGTATAAGAAAAAACTTTATTGACTACATGGTTTTGCAAATGGGGGTTGTTCATATCACAGAGAATTTATTTGACTTTGGTGTTTCTGCTGTGAATGAATCCTTTGTGATATTTGGACCTATTTGTACAAATGTAGTAATATTTGTTTTAAATAGGAATTTATCTTCAGAATACCTGGACTTTCTAGGACAACATTATTTTAGCAAGCTAGAAGGTGAGCTGTTCTGGAATCATTTCTGAATGTCAAAACATAAGTCATGTTTAGCTTTTTCCATACACACCCCTTCATATAGCCTTTCCTATGTGACTACAGATTATATTTATCACGTCCTGTTTTTCTCCTCTAGAGACTGCTGACAACTGGGTCATGTTTCCTTGTTAGCAGATAAAGAATTTTTCCTGTTCTACAGGTAATTATTCTTTTGTTTTTTACTCATTGTTGGTCTTACTGATAAACTTAGGAAAACTAGGCTAAGAATTTCTTAAGGGGAAAGAAAGGATGCCATGATGAACTAAGTCTAGGCGACAACGGCTTGAGCAAAGCTTACTTAGTGTCGACCTTCTTGGGGCCTTTAATAAGCTAATGCATTGTGATGTGTAAGTATGGGATATAGTATGAGGCATGAGAGCGTGGACAGTGCAAGACTGCATAGACCTAACGACTAAAATTCTGAAAAGCTGATTGTGACATATGTTGGTTAAAATTTAATAAAGTTATTATAAGGCTTCAATGTATCTCAAAGACCATCCTCTCATCTAGTTCAATCATTTACTGGCCCACCCTTATGTTATAGACGTACAAACAAAAGCACAACCAAGGGTTCAGTACAGTGAGGTTATTTTGTTTCCAGGAAATAATTTCTGGGGAAACATTCTGTGTCTTCACCCGATCCCCATCCAGCATCCGGCCTATCACACTGCCAGGTCCATCATCACCTCTTGGTCCAGGCAAATCACATTCCCATGTGGTTCCTCGGCCATATGGAAGGACAACAATTTCGCTACCAACTTCTTATTTGGCTCCTCTCAACACACCAAGCAGAAGTGTAGATTTTATTTCAATATGTGAGTTTTAAAAACAATTTTATTCCAATCAAGGCCTAATCAATTCTAGTTTCTTAAAACAACAACAACAACAACAACAACAACAACAACAACAACTTGGCAAGCCAGGACCTAGTCACAAGGCTTAGACATGATGTAGATAGGGCCTGCAATTAAGACCTTCTTATTGAATAGTGGGTGAGGGGAATAAATGGAATTTCAAGGGGAAGTGAAGCAAATGTGAAGCAAAAGCAGGTGTCATTTGACTTCAGGCTATTGGAAAGGCAAGCATAGATGGCTGTGTTAACTCTTGTTCCTCTCTTTTGCTCACTAGAATACTAGACTTGATTATCTTAGACCATTTAATGCTGATTTTAAAATTCAGCAATATGATGGGGTACCTGGGTGGCTCAGTCGGTTGAGCATCTGACTCTTGATCTCAGATCAGGTCATCATCTCAGAGTTCATGAGTTCAAACCCTGTGTTGGGCTCTTCACTGGCAGCACAGAGCTTGTTTGGGTCCTCTCTCTCTCTCTCTGTCCCTTCTCTGCTAGGACTCTCTCTCAAAAATAAACTTTAAAGAATAGAATAGAATAGAATGAAATGAAATGAAACCAAATAAAATAAAATTTAGCAATAAGAAGTGTACATTGCTCATTGTCTCACATGTAAGGAGATAGGATGAGAGATATAAGATTTTTTTTTGTTTCATGACTTTTAAAATTAGTCATGGATGCACTGCCCTTTTATGAGATGACATGGTAGAAAGAATACCAGACTAGGAGACAGAGACCGAAGTTGAGGTCTTGGTGTTGTCATGGATTGACTGATATGGTCTCTTGGTCAAGTCACTTCCTTGTTTCTGGATCTAAATTTCCTCCTGACCCCCAGCTGGAGGCTCAACTGGATGAGGTGACTTCCAGCTCCAAAATTCCAAGTTTCTTGATTCATGTCATTCTTCTTAAACATTGACCCACTCTCCCATTTCTTGTAAGATTAAGACTAAAGTTATTCAACTGTTATTCAAGGCCTTCTAGCTTCTGACTCTATCCCTCCTTTTCAGCCTCACCTTTCAGGCTAACCTATTCTTCCAATGACGCACCTGTTTTCCTGCTGCCTATTCAGATCCAGTTTCTGTGTAAGCTAGCCCAAAGTATCACCTCTACTCTGAATTCTCATTTTCTGAAAAAGATCTCTACCCCTTTAATGCTGATGGCTATTGTTGTTATCTTTGGCCTTACCCATTTACTATAGGGTGCTCTTAGTCTTTCATTCCCTCATAAGCATTTATCTCTGCAAATATACTAATATACTGTAAGATTCATGAGAATTTTTTTTTAAATTCAGGACTTGGTAATGAAGACAACATAGTAGAAGTTTGTTAACATTTTTGATTGATTGATAATTTGATGATTTCCTGTTATTTTTAGCCATGGTGATGGATTAACTCACATTGGGCCAATGTGTCAACAGTAGATTCATTTATGAGTTAGGTTTTCTGGAATCAAGGGTGTGGCTATAACTATGGAATGATGACAAGCCACTAGTTCATGGGGACATCTTTAGATTCCTATTCTGGAAAATTATGCTACATGTCCTTACTATATTGAAATGTTCTGTGCATTCTCATCATGTTCACCAAGGCTTCAGGAATATAATCTCATTCATTCCTTACAATCATCCTCTGTGATAAAAAACTATTTTATTGGTTAAGAAGTCTTGTCAAAAATATATCTAAGTAGTTTGTCCTTGGTCACTCAGTGAGTATAGCACAGAATTGAAATTTGAATTAGGTATTTCTGAGTCTAGGGTCAACATTCTTACATGGAGTAGTCAGGAAGAATACACAAGAAGAAAGCTTTATAAAGTCTTTTTTATGCCCAATATGCTACAGAAATTGTACCTAGAATGTTATCATTTGTAGGATTTCCTTTTAGTATCAGCCTGGATTAGGCTAAAAGAGAGCTCTTTATCTCATCGGCCCGTTGAGGACAGAGAATGAGTTACACCATGGAAATGTATGACTCTACTTTGGAAGGCCTAAGAGAAGTTTCGGTCAAATGCTGATAACTTTAGTCTCTAGGAATTGATGTGGAAGGGGCTAGGTAGGACGATACCTGAAAGCTACCAATTTTAGAAGTATTACATATTATGCATTCTGGCAGGAGAAGAAGTATAGTGATACCCTGCAGTTAAGTGATCAGGGCAAAGAAACATTAATGACCATCAGTGTGACCTTGGGCAAGTCACTTAACCTCTCTAAGCCTTACTTTCTTCATCTGTAAAATGAACATAGCAGAACCTGCTTCACAAGTTTTTTGAGAATTTTAAATAATATAATTCATTTATTGGACACATATTTGCTGAGGGCTTATAACGGACACACTTTAGATCACGGAGGCTCAACAGAGAACAAATTAGACAAAAATCCTTGCCCCCAGAGATTGTTTGTCCAGAAAAGACAAATGATAAATGAAACAGATGAGTGAAATTTATAGTATGTTAGACATTGATAAATGCTAGGGTGAAAAATTAAGGAAATGGAAGGTGGTTCTGGTAGGTTAGGAAGGTCAGAAAAGGTTCACTGAGAAGATTGTATTGAAACAAATCAAGCACAACTCATATAGTTAGGCAATGAGAAAGTGACAATGGGGACCTAGAGGCAGGAATGTGCCCAAGAAAGAACAAGGAGACCAGTGTGGTTAAGCAAAGAAGATGAAAGAAAAGAGCAGTGGGAGATGAGGTTAGAATCAATAAGGCCTTATAAGTTATCGTGAGGACTTTGCCTTTTAATTTACTCTGAGTGGTGTGTGAAGCCTTTGGAAGGTTCTGGACAGAGCAGTGACATGATCTGACTTAGGTCTGAACAGCACGACTTTGGCTGCTATGCTGAGAACAGACTGAGGGCATAAGAGGGGAAGAAGGGAATCATTAGGAGATTGTGGCAATAATTCCAGCCAGAGAAGGGGAAGGGCATCGTAACAGCCACTCCCATCGTATTGTCTGGACATCTTCTAAGTACACCTTAATTTCCATGTGTATCAGGGCACATTGGGCACCTGTGGAGACAGACTTCCCTTGCTGTTGGGTTGGGGACAGATATGGAACCCCCAATGCCAATCCCCAGAGGCTAAAGAAAGTTCTCTGAGCTTTCCATCCCACCATCCCAACAAGTTGGTTTGTGGTTTCAGACACATCCATCTAAAGCAGGAAAGATTCACTTACTGGGTGGAGAGACCACACCCAGAAGGATGCTGACCTAAGTCTTTCATTAAGGCTGCCTGAGGGCATTCTGTTTGTTCTAGCAACCAAGCAGATCACGTTATAAATCAAATAAGATTTCAGGTTCTCTGGGACTCCAGGCTGGCACTGGCATCATTGATGTGGTACATCCTGGGAAGTCTCAACCTGATCTCTCTGCGGAGCGTAGTTACTGGATCCCAGAAGAAAACGATGTGTGCAAGACAGTTTCCACTGTAAGGAAATTCTCCCTAGTTATGTATACTTGGCTTCTCTGCTATTTAGAAGCAGGTGGAGAGTTGTTTTAATAAAATTATTATTAAAAAATGTTTTAGATTACCTTAAACAAGCATTGGTAGATGACTGGCTGTCTCCCACACTGACCAGCCATCTGGTCTGACCAACTCGTTCCATGCTTTCAGCTGGACATACCTTGCATGAGATCTTTGACATGGCAGCTATATTGTTGGCTTTGCCAACCATGACAGAAAAGTCAGGCGAGTTTATCCTGTGTTCCCGTTGCTGAAGCACTTCATTTAAGGATTTGGTGAGCAATGCAGCCTGCCCCAGGTTATCCCAGACCTAGCAACCCACAACCATGCAAAAACACAGAGGCTCCCCCAGAGGCCTTCTGCAACGGTTCCATGGCCAAGTGCATTTTTGGCACCCAGAAACACAGCCTTCTACTGGAAAAGTTTGCTTGCTACCCACCCTCTAAGAGCTATGAAATAGGGCCAAGGTTGCAGAGAGGCTGTACCCATTGAAAAGCAGCCATCTCAACTCTCTCCCAAAGGGGTGAATGAATATCCAGTAACTGAAGTCCATATGGCACAGCCAGTAGCTTGTCTTTCCTTTGGGAGCCATCAGTTTCCTACGTCGCTTTGAAATGGTTCCCATGTTGATTGGCCCTCTGTAGCCTCTGTAGGATGGGATGAAGAATGCAACCCTGTTTCTAGGACAGCAACTCTTAAGGGAAAAGAGCTGGATTGCAGATGTGTCCACGAATGTGGTTGGAGAAGTCCCGGGGTTAGAGATGGCATTACTGGGTTACTCATCCAGTAGAAGCAAGACAGTGGCAGCTACAGCGGCCCCAGCTGCGGGATTGGGGGATCAAGTCAGAAAACACTTATTTCTTCTTCCTATGGAATTGTGTCACAGTTAAAGACTGCAGATAAACTCACTTTAAATTTCGCTTTCTGGCTTAGCGCACCAGCCTTTAGAAGTATCGCTCTAATGTGCGAAACAAACATGCACCCCTCCTGATGTTGTCCTCTGCTCCTAGCTTCCACACAGAGACTCCGCACAAGGTGCACAAGGTCAGAGTACGCCACATATTCACTTTTTTTTTTTAATGTTTTAAATGTTTGTTTATTTTTGAGAGAGAAAGAGAGAGAGAGAGAGAGAGAGAGCAGGGGAGAGGGTGAGAGACAGAGGAAGACACACAACCCAAAGTAGGCTCCAGGCTCCGAGTTGTCAGCACACAGCCCAATGTGGGGCTTGAACCGCAAGCAATGAGATCATGACCTGAGCCCAAGTCAGACGCTTAACTGGCTGAGCCACCCAGGCACCCCTCCTCATCCTCACTTCTATATGAGCCTCTCTTCTGTGCAGATTTTCTGAGTAAGGGCTTCAATGTTTCAGTATCAAGCTGCTTAGCATAGGATTTAATATTTTTCAAGGTAGCTGTTACATATTAGCTTTGCCAATGCAGAAACTTTATCAGGCAAACCTGAGAGCAGACATGTCCAGTCTCCAAACCCAATTTCCATTCTGAGCCTACCATCTTAGAACAGAAATGGATCGTGCTTTGATGTCAGACAGACCCCTCTCTGAATCTCAGTTTCTCCACCTACTGTATAGGCTACTTTGATGGTTTTATAACCTTTCAGAAACCCTTCCCCTGTATCTTAAGGACAGTAATGACTTAAGTTGATTGTATTTTAATTAATTAAATAATTAATTTAAAAAATATTTATTTTTGAGAGAGAGAAGGCACATGCAGGGGAGGGACAGAGAGAGGGAGGAGGGCACAGGATCCGAAGTGAGCTTTGCACTGACAGCAGAGAGCCCAATGCAGGGCTCGAACCAACAAACCATGAGATCATGACCTGAGCCGAAGCTGGGCCCTTCAAGGCTTAGCCAACAGAGCCACCCAGTCACCCCATGAGTCGATTATATTTCAAATGCTCAGTTTACGTCAAGAGGTTGGTTGAGTGAGTGAATAGCCAGGTACTCAATAAACCTTATTTGTAACATCCAGGGATGAATGGTCTTTAAAAAATTCTTTAATAATCTTAAAAAAATCAAAGTACATATGGAGCAGTATTTAAGTATGTCTGAGTCATTACCAGAGGATTATATACGTCATTACTAAATAATGAGAAGTCTAATAATGAAAAAACACGGATTCAGTTATAGAACTCAGTACTCAAAGTAAGATGATTGATGGATTAATATCAACCTAGAAGTAAATTCCTAGGTCCACATGCCTGTCAATGATTTGGATGAAGATACAGAATGCATGTTTACCAAATCTGTAGATAGCTAGAGGCCAGAAGAGAGAACCAACATAATCAGAACCAACATATACCTTTACAGGTTAAATTGATAGGTCAAGATAAGATACAGTAAGGACCAATGCAAGCTCTTGTACTTGCTTCCAAAGGAATGAAAAGGTCCATCCATGTTCTTGCAAGTAGCAGGATCTCTTTTCTCATGGCTGAATGATCTTCCGTTGTGTAGACATACACCACATCTTCTTTAACCATTCACGCATTCGTGGGCACTTCAGTTATTCCCATAGTTCGGTTGTTGTGAATAATGCTGCAAAGAACATGAAGTACAGATTCTGTCTTCAGGATTCTGATTTTATTTCCTTTGGATAATATATGCCAAGTGGAATTGCTGCATCATACGGTAGTTGTATTTTTAATTTTTACGGGAACCTCCGTGCTATCTTCTATGGGAGCCATACACCAACAGTGCGCAAGGCCTCCTTTTCTCCCCATACCTTCACCAGCACTTGTTATGTCTTGTCTTTTTGACGGGAGCCATTCTAAGAGGTGAGATGATATCTTGTTGCGGTTTTGACTTGCATTTCCTTGATGATACACCTATTAGTGTATTCATTGGCCATTTGTATGTCTTCTTTGGAGAAATGCCTATTTAGGCCTTGTGCCTATTTTAATTGGATTGTTTTGGGATTTTGCTATTGAGTTGTAGAAGTTCCTAACATATTTCAGGTATTAACTTCCTATCAGATGTATCATTGGCAAATATCTTCTTCCTTCCCATAGGTTGCATTTGCATTTTATTGATTGTTTCTTTCTCTGTACTGAAGCTTTTCAGTTTGATGTAGTCCTGCGTGTTTATTTTTGCTTTTGTGGCTTGGGCTTTTGGTGTCATAGCAAAGGGCTTTACCCCTATGTTTTCTTTTAGGAGTTTTATGGTTTCAGGTGTTATGTTTAAGTCTGTAATGCATTTTAAGTTAATTTTTGTGAGTGGTGTAATATAGGGACCCAATTTCATTCTTCTGCATGTGAATATCCATTCTTCCTAGTGCCATTTATTGAAGAGACTATGCTTTTTCACTTAGCGTTCTTGGCCGTCTTATCAAATGTTAGTTGATGGTATATGTAAGAGTTTTCTTCGAGGCTCTCAATTCTGTTCCATTGGTCTACATGTTTATTTTTATGCCAATACCATACTGTTTTGATTGCGATAGATTTTTGGTTTAGTTTGAAATCAAGAAGTGTGATTCCTCAAGCTTTGATCTTCTTTCTCAGGATTGCACTGGCTATTCATGGGCTTTTGTGGTTCCACACAAGTTTTAGAATTACTTTTCTATTTCTGTGAAAAATGCCATTGGGATTTTTATAGAGATTACATTAAATCTCTAGATGGTTTTGGGTAATTTAGACTTTTTAACAATATTTACTCTTGAAATCCTGGAACACAAAATATTTTAATTGATTTATATCTTCTTCCATTTGGCACTAAACTAGGTAAAATAAATCAGAAAGAGAAAGACAACATATGACATCACTGTGTGATATCACTTACATGTGGAATCTGAAAAAGCTGAAATTGTAGAAACAGAGAATGAAATAGTGGTTTGCCAGGGGCTGGGAGGATGAGGGAAATGGGGAGATGACAGTCAAAGGAAACAAACTTCCAATTATAAGATGAATAAGTTCTGGAGATCTAACATGCAGCATGGGGATTGTAGTTAACAATATTGAATTATGTTGCTGAAAGTGTTAAGAGAGTAGACCTTAAACCACAAAAAGAAATGATAATTATGTGAGGTGATGAAGATGTTAGCTTTTGCAGTAAGTGTATCAAATCAAAATATTGTACACCACAAACTTACACAACATTATATGTCAATTATATCAAGATGTTATAACACTGACATGGATAAAATAAGGCTTAGAGATGTTAAGGACCAGTGAAGTCTTTAGAAATACATACAGTAGTTTGCTAAAAAAGCTAATGAAAATACAGATTGTATTGATAAAATCAACCATAAGTAATGAGAGAATTTTATGAGACTGGCCTTCCCAAACCTAAATAGGCATATAGACAAACTGAAGGCAAATAACCAAGGTGGTAAATTCATTTTACATAATGCTGGGGATATTTGTTCTAATGAAACCTCTGGTAGTTATTTTCAAATACTGTATAGTCCTCCACTAATCCATAGTTTTGCTTTTCATGGTTTCAGTTACACATGGCCAGCCACAGTCCAGAAGCAGATGGTCCTTCCGACATATTCTCAGAAGGTCAATAGCCCAAAATAAGTCACAATACCTACATCATTCACTTCATTTCATCTCATCACATAGGCATTTCATCATCTCACATCATTATAAGAAGAATGGTGAATACAGTACAGTGAGATACAGTAAAACCTTGGTTTGCGAGTATAATTCATTCTGGAAACATGCTTGTAATCCAAAGCACTTGTATATTAAAGCTAATTTCAAGAACCATTGGGTTTAGTACTATCTGCTGTTTCAGGCATCCACTGGGGGTCTTGGAATGTATCCCCCACGGATAAAGAGGGAACTACTGTATAGAGAAGGGACACGTATGGTGATTCCCAAAATGACATATCCATACACCATTAACACATTAATAATACACTAGTACAGATAATACATGTAATTAATAAAATGCTGATAATATAATTAATATTTATTAGAGAAATACAGAATGAACATATCAAACCTATGATTTCATAGATGTTATTGCTTAATTTTTTTATAAAAAATTTTTAATGTTTTAATTTGTTTTTGAGAGAGAGAGAGAGAGAGAGACAGAACGTGAGTGGGGGAGGGGCAGAGAGAGAGGGAGACACAGAATGTGAAGAAGGCTCCAGGCTCCGAGCTGTCAGCACAGAGCCCAACGCAGGGCTCAAACTCACAAACTGCGAGACCATGACCTGAGCCAAAGTCAGACGCTTAACCCACTGATTCACCCAGGCACCCCTCGTTGCTTAATTTTTGAGATTAAAACAGGTGTTTAAGTTACAATGAGTTGAAAGAATAATTATTAAGTGTATAATTGTTTTAGTGCGTGGTATGACAAGGAGTGTGAGAACAATATGGAAACACTAATCATGTGAATAGCACATCAGATTTCTGGGTGACCCCAAAATTAAAACCAACGAGTAGAAGCCACCTGGAGCAGGTCTCAGCTCAACGTACGGCACACTTTCCAGCCCCAGGGGTGTGAGAACACAGGCCAGGGGGCAGTTGGTGGGGATGGATGCATCAAGCAAACGGTTGACTATGTGACTTTCAACCTCCTTTCGCCCCGTTATTGTGGCACTGAGGTCTGCATCCAGTCTCACTCATCACAGAGACTCCTGGCCTTTTGGTGTCAAGGAACATGTTGTATGTTTCACTTTATTGGGAAAATGTTGGAGGGAATCAAGACTGCATTATCAGAGCTGCCCTGGCTTCCTGTTAGGCTGGGGCTGGTAACGATTGCCTTCAGGGCATTAATTTCAGCTGCCACGGTACCCACCTTCAGCTGCAACACATTAGGTAGAATGCACCATTCATCCATTCTCAGTTTAGCCTGAAAAAGAAGATCGTGTTCCCCAATAACAAAAATAGGATCTGAGGAAAGAATGAAATTTCCTCTTAAAGGGAAGGAAAAGGTGAATGTATTCTCAGGCCACTGGTTCCTTTACTATCTGTTCTTATAGCTTTGAAGCCCTGGGAAAGTCGCTTAGTATCCTTGAACTTCATTTTTTCTCATATTTAAAATGAGAATATGATACTAAATGCTAAGAGGACAATGATTATAAAGTATGTGGTATCATGTTTATCACATAACAGAAGCTCATTAATTCACACACATTATTGATTATTCCCCTTCTTTTCATCATTATTACTACTTATGTAGCAAGTGGAATTTCAGTAATAATACTTCTAATTGATTCCTCCATTCATTAACTCATTCAGCAGACGTTTCTGAAGGTGCCTATGAAACCAGACATAATGCTAAGTAAGCACAGTGATATTCGCCATTCCAGAAACAGGAGGCCAAGCTTAACAGGTGGGCAGAGACCATATTGGTCTAGTTTATTACTATATTTTCTGTTCCTAGCAGGAACTCCAGCATATGTTGAGAACTCCATAAGTACTTGGTTTAATGAATGAAGAAAAAAAAGTCATGAATCAATGAAATCAGCCAAAAAGAGAGTTATTGGTAGCATCGTTCTGCAGGTAGAGAAATAAAGTGTCATTGGTTTTGGTATTTACCAGTCACCGAGTAAAGGAGTGACTTAACCAACTAAACCACTTGTGGAGTAGCTTAGCATCTCACCCTTCTATTTTCTTGGACAGCAAATGAGAATAAAACAATTCAAAATATATGCAACATGATATAAGTAGTAGTAATAACAACAACAATGAAAGCTAATATCTACAGAATGCTTACCATGAACTAGGCTTTGTTCTAGGTGCTCCATGTGACCACAGTGAGTACCCTATTGGATGTGCTTTAAAAGACAACGTATTTGTGGGGCGCCTGGGTGGCGCAGTCGGTTAAGCGTCCGACTTCAGCCAGGTCACGATCTCGCCGTCTGCGAGTTCGAGCCCCGCGTCGGGCTCTGGGCTGATGGCTCAGAGCCTGGAGCCTGTTTCCGATTCTGTGTCTCCCTCTCTCTCTGCCCCTCCCCTGTTCATGCTCTGTCTCTCTCTGTCCCGAAAATAAATAAACGTTGAAAAAAGACAACGTATTTGCAACGTACTCTATCTTCATCTATCGAGGTCATCTTCAGAACAGAACTTGTGTCTTCCGCTCTTCACGTCTTCCTCCAGCTGTAGAAATTAAGGGCTCCTTGAGAGTACCCTCTTTGTTTTTTTCAGATCTGTGTTTCTGGTGCCATGTTATGCACATAGCAGTGTTCCATATGGCTTTGCTGAATAAATGAAAGGGTAACCTACCTGAAAAGGACATACTCAGTGGGGCTGAGTCGTGAGAAAATTTAAAGAGGACACTTAAACTCAGCCTCAGTTGAACGGAGATAGATAGTATAACGTATTAGGAGAAGTGAGAAGCTTGTGTCATGCCTAAAGACTAAGACGGAGTGGGGATTGGGGAGAACTAGACGCCTCTCAGCCTCTTGTAGGATCTTCCAGTCCTCGGTGCCCTGGACTAGGTATTTGGTTTCAGTCGTCACCCTGTTCTGCCCTTTCGTACCTTAGTCAGCTCTACTGGTTTGCTATTGAGTTCAATCTCTGCAAGTGAAGTGAAGCCATCAAAGACTATGGGACAGGAATTCTTTCATCATATAGGAAGCTTAAGGCAAGAACCTTGTGGTTGTTCCTCTAGCATTGCCCAAAGTATGTTCCATGAACAGTTGTCCAAAGGGATGGCATGGATTTATAAGAAAACAAAACAGAAAAATGTTCAGTGGTCACACGCATCTGTGTGGGAAATGGGATTTCATCACTTGTATAACTTCCCAGAGCCTGTACGGTTTGAGCTTTTACTAAACACTTTGATTCTGTAGTGGGTGCTTGGGAGCATGGTGTGCGGAAAACTCCTCACTTAACCATGCATGGGTCCTCAGAGGGGCTGTATAAATGGATTATCACATGGGACTAGTGGGAACATTATATTCTATCGGAAGCACCATAACAGACGTTTTTAGCTGTACATTTTTAGGGCACTTGGATATTTATTAATTCATGGACCTTCTGCAGCTACAAGAACGTTGCTTCCCTTTTCTCTAGCCTTCCAGCTAGCTTTGGCAGGAACGCTCCAGGATTCCCACGGCTGTCCCTTTTTTCACACTAGAGGGCAGTGTTGAGCCTGTTTAGAATTTCCCGCTCTCGGGACGGAGCAAAAGTATGATGAAATTGCCCTTCCTTTTTACATAAATCAGGAGGACGAAGTACCCAGCAGCTGTTGCTCTTACTGTAAAAATCATTGTGATGGGCAGGATTTTGTTCAAAATCCCTAAATTCATAAGTTCTTGAAAACCACAGGCCAACTCTCCTCGGAAATGCCTCCGTCTGTATTTCTGTGCCCTGGAGGATCAAGTCCTCCTGGGGTTCTCTAGGGGTTTGTGAGTGGGTGCAAAATAATAACAGGGTATACAAAACTAAAAATAAATAAAGTAAAGATATTTCCTTATTTTGTCCTGTCTGGAGAATTACAAAGGTTGGAATGGAGTTAAAACATCCAATAGAGTTCTGTCACAGAGATGCTTCTTAGTCTTCCTTTAACTTCTCATAAACACTTCGTGTTTCTCTAGCTGTCTCCAATGCCAGCCTTCCTGTCTTCTCAGTCTTCAAGACTCAGTTCAAACCCCACTCCTTCTTAATAATTTAAGACCCGAAGGAGTCACCCTCTCCGAACTGTTATGCTCAGCCATGGATTATTAGTAAAGTCTTAGCATCATCTTTTAAGCATTTGCATTAATACTCTTTTTTTTCTATCCACTGTATTCTGAGGGCTTCAAGAATCAGGGCTGTATGTTACACTTGTCTCTATTTCCCAGTAAGGATTTAGAATCTTGACTGAAGGACACAGACATCTGTTGAGTTCCTACCACGTAGAGGGTCCTGAGCTAGGTCCTTTCACGTTTTCGCTCAGTTGAGCTGGACCACAACTAGCTGCAAAGACTGTGCCCTTTCCACATAGTTGTGTTTGTAGACCACTCAGAGTACACTGAAATGACAGAACGCATAGAACCTTATGTCATAGTTTGCCTGCGAGGGTCCTGACTTACACCTGTTGTCTAGATGGAATTATTAATAGGGTCTCGTTTTGCGCTCCGAAGGGTCCCCAGTTGGTTTGTGCATGCTAGGACAAACAGCCTCTGCAGTCAGACCCTTCGGATTTGAATTCCGACTCTGCCACTCACTGTGTGGCTTTGAGCAAGTTACTTAACTTCTCTGGGCTGAAGAGCTGGCACGCGGTAAGCACGCAGCAGTGACAGGATCGCCAAACTGTGCCGGATCACGTGAGCCACCCCGGAAAGGCTCAGAGTGAGTGCCGCTGAAGTGACTCGGAACGAGAGAGAAGCGAAGGGCCGAGTGCTGCCCTGAAGGGAAAGAAAACATGTTAGGTAGTGAGTGGTTCTCTAAGTGCCGACCCTGAGCAGCAGCAAGGGCAGCATCACCCAGGATCCTGTCAAAGGTGCAAATTCCCAAGGCCCTAGCTCAGATCTTCCGACTCAGAAACTTTGGGGGTTGGGCCAAGCAATCTGTGTTTTAACAAGCCCTCCGTGTGATTTCCATGTGTGCTAAGGTTTGAGAACCACTGGTCTAGCACCTCCCAGCAATCAGATACCCAGTGTCTGGGGCTGGGGGCTGGGTAGCCAGCAACTTTGGTTTTCCTGGAAAGGAGAGGGAAGAGCAGAGACTCTCCGATCCGCAAGAGAACAACTTATTCAGCCAGGGAGGTTCAGGGTCAACACAACTCAGAACCCTCGTGCCAAAGGCCACCCTAAGGAGCTCTGGTCTAGAGGTTGCAAATGTGGGCTCACAGCCTGAATGTGCCCTGTACATGCATTTTGTTTGGTCCCTTAAAATTTTTTTTATCCAGCAATTAAAAATGAGAACAACTTATATAAAAATCTAGATTCCTGGCATCCCGTAAAAATTCAGGTCGTTTGGCATCTCTACGTGGCACCCCCACCCAGCTGCAACTGACTACAAGGAGGAGCAGTGGCCCCTTAGAGCGTGCAGCCTCTAGCTTCCCCTAAGTCCCAGCAGGCGAGCAGCACTCCTGTGCTCATCACCTGCCCTGCCCTGTTTCTCTTCATGATTTAGACGCCACCTCCTGCTTTTAGGTGAGAAAGGGTAGGGCGGGTGTGTTTCAGTGATTTGTGTAAGTGTGTATAGCCCAGGGTCTGGGCATAACACTGCGTATTGGGGGAAGGGAGGTCTCTGATCTTTGGAGTCTTGAAGAAGAAAGAATTTGGGAAGCCTGAAGCACCAGTCTGAGGTTTTCTGTGTATCAGAATCATCCGGGTCAGAGATTAAAAACGCAGCTAGCTATCTGGGGCACCTGGGCGGTTCAGTCCCTTAAGTGTCCAACTTATGATTTCGGCTCAGGTTTGTGAGTTTGAGCCCCTTGTCAGGCTCTGTGCTGACAGTGTAGAGCCTGCTTAGGATTCTCTGTCTCCCTCTCTCTCTGCCTCTCCCGTGCTCGCGTTCTCTCTCTCTCTCTCTCTCAAAATAAATAAACATTAAAAAAACAAACAAGCCCGCAGCTTTCTGAAGTTCCTTCTCCCATTCTGGTTTGGTAGGGTTGGGTGGACTGGACCCAAGAATCTGTGTGTAAAAAAAAAGACAAAAAACCTCCTTTCTTCTTCTTTTACTCCTACTCCTGTGATTCTGAGGCAGCTGGTCCAGGGCACACATTTTGGGAGACAGGGAGCTATTGGTAACATTCCGTGTGATGTCTAAACCTCGGAGGGCCTGGGGAGGTATGGGAAGCCAGGATGAGATCTTATCACAGGCTGCCTGAAGGCAAGGTGGGGAATTCAGTAAAGAATTCAGTGTGGCAGGGTCAGGTAAAGGTTAATAGCCTGAGGAAGTTTTGTGTTTATTGAAATGTATTGGACATAGAGCATTGTGTAAATTTAAGATGTATAACATGTTGATTTCAAACATTTATGAATTATAACATGATTGCCACTGTAGCAGTAATTAGCACCTCTATCGCAACAATAATTATTTCTTTCCAGCCAATCTTGTAAAGACAGAGAGTAAAATGGTTACCAGGAAGGCGTCTGGGTGGCTCAGTCAGTTAAGCATCTGACTTAGGCTCAGGTCATGATCTCACAGTTTGTGGGTTTGAGCCCTGCGTGGGGCTCTGTGCTGACAGCTCGGAGCCTGGAGCCTGCTTCGGATTCTGTCTCCCTCTCTCTCTGCCCCTCCCCCACTCGTGCTGCCTCCCTCTCTCTCACAAATAAAGTATATATATATATATATATATATATATTAATTTTTTAAAAAAAAAATAAAATGGTACCAGGGGATCCAGGGTGGGGGGATAGGTTGGATGCAGTTTAAGGATACACGCTTGCAACAGATAGTAAGTAAGTCCTAGAGGTCTAATGCACAGTGTAGGGAATATAGGTTACAATATTGTGTTATAACTGTCAAACTTGCTAAGAGACTATATCTTCATTTTTTCCAAACACTAAGACTTTTAACCCATAAAATGTAAGTGTCCCTGAGCCAGAAAGTGAGAGCGATGGGGGTGAGGGGGGCAGGAAAAATACAGGAGAGAGCGTTTATGGTGAGCACTGGAAATGAGTGATCAGGGCTGAGGGCAGGACCCGACAGCTAGTTCTGTGCCTCCCATAGGACTTAAGGGGAGTCCGGGAAGTACCTTTTGAAGGATACATTGACCATCCTTGAGCACAAAGAAGCAAAAAGAAGGGGGAGCCCTGGCGTGGGGTCCTCCTTCCCTCTGTCCTCACCTGACTCACCACACTTTTCCCTTCTGTTGTTCTCTGCCTTTGCCCATCTACTTGCAACCGTCTTTCTTTTTCTTCCTCTTTCCCTTCTCTCTTTATCTCTCTGTGTGTGTTTCTCTGTCTCTTTCTGGGGGCTTTCTCTCTCTGTGTTCCTTTCTCTCCCCTGACCCTGTCCCAATTTGTAACTCACAAACCACACAAAGAGTCGTAGTATCAAAAACTATTCCGGAAAAAAACATCCATCACCATGCAAGGAGAATCCAGGGGAAGAAACCAAATCCCTGAAAAAAGTTTCTAAAGTAATCAGTCCTTGTCAGATTCTAACCAGCCTGGGCCTCCAAATGGAGAGACAAGAGGTATTTTTCTCCTGTTCCAAAGGCGTGAGCAACGGCCCGCAGAGCTGTTCGGCCCCCACTGTGCTTTCTCCTTTGACTGTTGCTGTCAAATGTGCTTCTTCGTGTCATTTTAGCACCAGACCTGGCGCGTTCTCTCTATAGTAAAAGCTAATGAACCGTATGGGTTTTGGCAGCCTTGGGCAATATACATGCTCCATTTGGAGCAGAATCAGTCCTTGGAGTCTCTAGCTGTGTGCGCAAGCTCAGGCTGTCCCCTGTGCTTCATGGGTCTGTAAATACCATAGCTGTGGTCACTGCTCAGAATTATTAATATTCCAGAGGCCTGCTTTGACCTTACCCCCTACAGCGCAGGCTTTGGTAACACACAGCTTCGCATTGGACCTCATCCAGTTGGAATTTATGACTGGAAGTGGCAGAAGGCCTGCATTATAGCAATGCCTCACCTTCAGCTGGCTCCACGGCGTGGGCCCTAAGGACATCGTGGTATTTATTCAATTCAGAGCCCATTTATCGTGCCCCTAATGTGCTGAGCACTGTGTGAAGATGGAAAGATGTAGACAGAACAAAGACCTAATCCCTGCCCTGAAAAATGATCTGGTAAGGGGAGAGGGACGTGTAAATAAGGTCCCTGGATGCTAATAGATTTCAGGTACACCCTTTGGCAGATTTTGGAGAAAAGCCACTCATTCTTTCGTTTGCGTTTCCCGAACTTTACTACTCAATGTGTGGTTCTCAGAGAGCCTCGGCACCTCAGAGCTTTTTGGACTAGCAGAATCTCAGGCCCCATTCCAGGCTGGATCACATTAGCCTGAGACGAACAAATCTAAATCAGGGCTTGGGGAATCAAACCTATCAAATAACAAAATACCAAATATCACCTGGTGCTTCCATTTCTGTTTTCAAGTGCCAGGAGAAGTTTTTAAAAGTACCCATTCTTGGGACTCAGCCTCAGAAATTTTGACACACTAGGTCTGGTAGAGGACTGGAGATTTCTTTTTTCTTTCTTCCCTTCTTTCTTTCTTTCTTTCTTTCTTTCTTTCTTTCAATTGAGGTGCAATTGCGATACAACATTTTATTACTTTCACGTGTACCACATAATGGTTCGACACTTGTATACATTGTGCCATGATCTACAGAGTAAGTCTGTTTACCATCCGTCACCATACACATTGGTGACATGTTTTTTCTTGTGATGAGAACTTTTAAGATTACTTTCTTAGCAACTGACAAATTTGCAATGCAATTTTATTGACTATAGTCACCACGCCGTATATCACAACCCATGACTTATTTATTGTATAACTGGACGTTCATACCTCTTGAACCCCTTCACTCATTTTGCCTAACTCCCACTCCCTCCCCTATGCCAGCCACCAATCTGATCTCTGTATCTATGAGTTTTGTGTTGTTCTGTTTATTTGTTTTGTGTTTTGGATTCTAGGTATAAAAGAAATTATATGCTGTTGTTCTTTTTCGGACTTATTCCCCTTACCTTAATACTCTTGAGGTCCACCCACATTGTCACAATGGCAAGATTTCACTCTTTTTTATAGCAGATTACTATTGTGTGTGTGTGTGTGTGTGTGTGTGTGTGTATATACCAATAGTATCTATCTATCTATATAGATATAGAGATAGAGATAGAGATAGAGATAGAGATAGAGAGATAGATATCTACCACATCTTTATTCATTCACCCATCAGTGGGCATTTAGGTTATTTTCATATCTTGGCTATTGTAAATAATGCTGTAGTAAACATAGGGGTGCATGTATCTTTTTGAATTAGTGTTTTTGTTTTCTTTACATAAATGTCCAGAAATAGAATTGCTTGATTTTATGGTCATTCTATTTTTAGTTTTTTGAGGTACTTCCACACTGTATTCCATAGTGGTTGCACCAATGTTACACTGTTTCCTTGTGGTTTCTATTTGCATTAAACACATCATCCATTTTTTCATCCCTTCACTTTCAGGCTTTATGTGTCCTTATATCTGAAGTGAGTCTCTTGTAGGCAGCATATAGATAGGTCTTGTGTTTTGTTTGGTTTTGGTTTTTGTTGTTATTGTTATTGTTGTTTATGTTGTTTTCTTTCTTTCTTTTCTAATTTTATTCATTCAGCCACTCTGTGTTTTTGATTAGAGAGCTCAGTTCACTTACAATCCAAGTGGTTATGGATAGGTATGCACATATTGTCATTTTGTTCATTGTTTTCTGGTTGTTTTGCAGCTCCTCTCTGGTCCTTTTTTCCTCTTCTGGTTTCTTCCCTTGTGGTTTGCTGATTTCTTATACTGTTACGCTTAGATTCCTTCTTCATTATCTTTTGTGTATCTACTATGTGTTTTTGCTTTGTGGTTACCAGGAGGTCCATAGATAACAGCTTCTCTATATAAAACAACCTATTTTAAGTTGATAGCAGGTTAAGTATGAGTGCATTTTAGATCTCTACATTTAGCTGCCCCTGCATTTTATGTTTTGGCGTTACATTTTACATCTCTTTGCGTATGCTTTAGTTAACTATTGTTGTGATAGCTACTTTTCCTGCTTTGGCTTCTTAACCTTCATACTAGCTTAATAAGTGATTAATCCACTACCTTTGCTGTGCACTTACCTTTACCAGTGAGATTTTTACTTCTGTATTTTTCGAGTTACAATTAGTGCCCCTTCTTTTCAGCTTAAAGAAGTCCCTTTAACATTAATTATAAGACCAGGTTAGTGTTTTGGCTTTTTTAGCTTTAGTTTTTGTTTTTTTCCTGGAAAGCTCTTTATCTCTCCTTCAATTCTGACTGATAACTTTCCAGGTAGAGTATCCTTGAAAGTTTTTCCCTTTCAGCCCTTTGACTATGTTGTGCACTCCTTCTTGGCCTGAAAAGTTTTTACTGTGCGATCTTCTAATAGTCTTATGGGGGGTTCCCTTGTGTATACCAAGCTGTTTTCTTTTGCTTCTTTTAAGATTCTCTTTTTGGGGCGCCTGGGTGGCTCAGTCAGTTGAGCATCTGACTTCGGTGGCTCATGTCATGATCTCACAGCTTGTGGTTTGAGCCCCTCGTCGGGCTTTGTGCTCACAGCTCTGGAGCCTGCTTCGGATTTCTGTGTCTCCCTCTCCGTCTGTCCCTCCCCCACTTGCACTCTGTCTCTCTCTGTCTCTCTGTCTCTCTCCCTCTCTCAAAAATAAATAAACGTTAACAAAAATTCTCTCTTCGTCCTGAACTTTTCACGTTTTAATTACAATGTGCCTTGTGTGGGTCTCTTCGGGGTCATCTTGTTTGAAACTTCTTGGGCTTCCTGGATCTGGATGTCTGTGTTCTCTCCCAGGTTAGGGAAGTTTTCTGCCATTGGCTCTTCAAATAAGTTTTCTGCCCCTTTCTCTCTCTCTTCTCCCCCTGGAAGCCCTATAATAATGTGAGTTATTACACTTGATGCTGTCCCCTAGGTCTCTTAGGCTACCTTCGCTTTTTAAAACTCTTTTTTTTCTTTTTGCTGCCCTTTTCGGGTGAATTCTATGCCCTGTGGCTTTCCTGGATGTGCGCTGTATAGGTTGCCACCCTACACATTTTGGGGGCTCATCTCTTCGGGTGCAGTCTCGAGGGTTGGGGTTGGGTGCCCGGTGTGGGGCAGAAACCCCTCACTCCTCAGGGATTAGTTCCATATTTTTGAGCTCTCCCCTGAGGGTTGCCACAGCACGGGCAAGGTCTTGGCAAAACCATGTCTCTGCCTCTCCTACCCATCTCGATGTGTCCCTTTTATCCTTTGTTGTGTTAGAGCTCATTCAGGTAGTTTTCAGGTCTTTTTCATAGGGAACACGTCCATATGTAGCTGATTTTTTGTGTCCGTGGACGGAGATGGCTTCAGGATCTTCCTACACAGCCATCTTGAACCGCCCTGCTGAAATATTAGGGCTCAAAGCCTCCTCATGGACATTCTGTGTAAGTTCAATTTCCTCCACGGCCATGATTTTGTTAATGTTACTACTATCTTAATAGCCGCACGTCCTTTCCTTGTTGGGCAACTCTCCACCAAAACTTTCTTCTTTAAAAAGGAGATTTAAGATTTAAGATTTAAGATTCTCTTTTTGGGGCTCCTGGGTGGCTCAGTGGGTTGAGCATCTGATTCTTGGTTTTGGCTCAGGTCATGGGATCGAGACCCATGTGGGGCTCCACGCTGTGAGGCCTGCTTCAGATTCTCTCTCTCTCCCTCTGACCCTCTCCCCTGCTTGCGTGTGCTTTCTCTCTCTAAAAATAAATTTTGAAAACAGGAGAATTCACCTTCAGTGGTAAGCGTGCCAGGAAATGGGGTACACTGTTGAGGAAGCTGGGGAATCACTGCTCGTCTGAATGTCTTCAAAGGGTTAGGTGGTTCAGCCTCACCACTACAGAGCTTTGCAAGAAAGGACAGTTACATGGCCAGGAAAACCATCACAAGAACTCAATGCGCCTGACTGGTGCTTGGCTGGCAGAGTGACTGGACGGTGACAGATGGTCCTGTGCGGGCTCCAGATGCAGCCCACGGCCTCAGGCTTCTCTGCAGCACCAGCCGCCTCCGTAGTGGTACCAGTCACACTAGAGATTTCTTTACAAGTCCTCCAGGCGCTTCTGATACAGCTGACATTTGGGAACTAGTCTCGAAAGCTGTTGTTCTCAAACTTGGTTGAACATTAGAATCACCCGGGGAGCTTTTACAACTTTTGATGCTCAGCCTGTACTCCCAGCAATTAAATCGGAAGCCATAGGCATCGGGCTGAGGCAGCAGCAATTTTAAAGCCCCTTCAGGTGAGGCTCCCGCGCAGCTAAGGTCGAAGGCCGTGGCTGTAAACCAATGTTGCAAAAATTTCAGCTTGTGCAAGAATCACTCAACGTGCAATCTCGTAGCGTCCCAGGGCCAAGTAGGGCCCCAATGGTTCCTAATTGAAAAGGAGGTAGAAATAGGGCTGAAACCCAATTTTCCTGGCCCCTCATCAGGGTATTTGCCACCCGCAAACCCTCCAGGCAGGGTAGTGAGAGCTACATTGGGACTACCTGCGTCCCTACTATGGGATATATTGAGGAAGTTGAGACACATAGTTCAATGGCTTAATCCTTCCAGTCTTGGCTTGGACACAACTCCCAATGGCTCATTCCCTATCTTGTTCTTCAGGGTTGAGACCCTTATCCAAAGAGCCCCAGCTCTTCCGAGACAGAGGTGTGTTTCTCAGCATACGGGGCTCTAGACATAATGGCTTTCTTTCTGCATCCTCTTACTTGCACAAGCTGTTCCCTCTGCCAGGAATGCTCACTCTTCTTCCCTCTCTCCAGTCACTTCTTCAAGAAAACCTTCTTGATCCCCCCACCAACAAGCCCAAATTCCCCCTACTGTATATTTGTATGGCACCCGTGCCTTTCCTACATCACACTTGTCACAGTTTTAAAATGACGTATTATGTTGATACTTGAGTAATTTCTCTGAACAATTCCCACTAAGACAGAAACGACATCTCTGACTGAGAACCGCATCCGAGCCACTCGCACTGTGCGTGGAACACAGTAGGAACTCAATGAATTCTTGACTAAATATAAATCACTCCTCCCAGGCACTGGAGGCCACAGGTCCCTTACATATTCTCCCCACTCCATCCAAGACGATCACCATTTGCCTCAAACAGACAGGCACCCCTATTCTCATTTCATTTGCCAAGACGACTCCTGTAGCCCCTGCTAATCCTCTGGGCACGTACTTCCTCCTTGGATTACTATCCACCCCCGAATTCTGGACACTGTCAGCCCATCTGAGGACCCTCCTTCGTGTCTGGGTACAAGTATTAGCATCCTCTGCACAACCCCCCAAGGGACTGAGCCTCCATGGACTCCTTTTGGTGCCACTCTGGCACTGAACTGGCAGAATTCTCCGAGTGTTTTGGTTCTCATCACAGTAGAAAGCAGGAGGTATTATTAGCAATGTTCTAGTATATCTTATACTCCTCTTGTCTAAAGTGGGAATAATAATACCTACCTCAGAGGGTTGATGGAGAATTAAGTGAGGTAATCTGCACCTACAATACAAGGCCCAGTCAATAAGTATTTAGAATTTTTATTACCACTAATAACTTCAAAAATCCCAGTGGACCTCCCAAAATGTATCTGTGCTTCTGGGTGTACTTAGCGAGTAAGATGATGGGAAATTAATGTGGATTCGATAATAATTTTAAATGAGCTCACGTTTTATTGGTTATGAAAGCATTACAATCCAATAGCCACCTAGGAATGGAGAATAATGTTTATTTCCACTTTCAGAAAATGTGTGGCATGTCTGAGGATGTAAAGGTCCTTCGTAACACTTCCATGCCCTACCCTTCCCACCTGGGTCCTCAGGCTTCAGGTTGGAAAGCAGCTTGAAACTGTAAGCTGAAGGTACACACTTTGGCAAATATTACACACGTGGTCTCTCCTCTCATTTTATTTTTCCTTTAAGCACACTTTGTCAAACAAGCCAGAATACTAGCCCTGTTGTCAGCAGTTGCTACTGTTCATCTGTAGAAAGATTGGGACTTTCAGGCCATCTATTTTGTGGCAGAGAACTTGGACGATATCAGGGCTGGATCCTGAGTATGGGGGCGGGGGGTAGGGGAAAGGAATCTCAGTGTGGCTTCGATCCCATCAGAGAAGGTGTGGGCAGACTGGAGAGGAAGGTAACTCATACATTTATTCTTTGACTCAACCAACCTTTATTGAACACCCTACTATGTGCCAGGAACTGAATTTGGCCTAAGGACTCCCTAGCAGTGTGACCTGAGGCAAGTTAATTAATTTTCCCATCGTTAGACTGTCAGCTGTGACATGGGCATGTAGATTAGCTAAAACAGATTAGCTAAAATAGATTAGCCAAGATAACACGCACAGGGAGAGACACACAGTCAGCGATGTAATGAGTTTTAATTGCTGCTGCTGCTGTTCATGTTGAACACAGTGGATGCAGTGTTACCATCATGACATTTGGGATCAAATGGAACACGGAGAAAAGTGCACAGGAAACTAACAACAGCGATTAAGAGGAGAAGTAGACGGAGTGCTGTGAGCCCGTAGGAGAGGCATCTAATGCAGACCTCCTAGAAGAAAAAGAATTTTAGGTTTACAGTGAGACATGAAGGGTGGGTAGTACCTGTTGAAGAAAAATCATCCTGGCTCTTGTTAAAGATGGCCAGGAAGACTTTTTCCAAGGGGGACCACTGCAGTGTGGGTTCTGCAGTGGGAGACGTCAGGTTCAACTCTGAATAGTCAAGGGAGCGGGGATATAACCAAGGAGCTGGACGGAGGTCGGTGGATGGAAAACTACCCAGAGGGGTAGGATAATTCTGGCTAAACTGACCAAACAGGATTCTTGCTGAAGGCAGGTCAAGGTGATCAGATGTCACCTGGGAATGGTAGGGGATGAGGATGGTGATCAGATATTGAGGGGAGGGATCCTGGCTAAACTGACTTGGCAGGATTCTTGCTAAAAGTGGCTCTACAAGGACAGAGGTGGAAGCTCCAGTCAGTCTAGTCAAGCAGAGGGCTTAGAGGAATCTGATTAAAGTCTGGTTAAGGAGGGAATCTTTGTCAGCAGTTCCCCGGGGTAAAGGGGGTCAGATAGAAAGACAATCTCATGTGAAAAGACTCAAGGCAAATGGAATCACATTCACACCTCTCTCACAGTCAATAACCCATCTCCAAGAGAAGGATTAACTTTTGCTGCCTATGGGAATCACTGAGGGATCCTTTAAAAATACTGATGCCTCGATCCCACCCCCAGAGATTCTGAATTAATTAGTATTGTAAGCAGCCTGGGGTCTGGGTTTGGTTCTTTCCCTAGCTTTATTGAGATATTATTGGCATAAAGAATGTCGTGTAAGTTGAAGGTGTACAATGTGACGATTTGATACGTGTATATACTGCAAAATGTTTACCACAGTAAGATCAGCTAACATATCCTTCACCTCACATAACTACCATTCTTTTTCTTCTTCGTATTATTATTACGGTGAGAACATGTGAGATCCACTGTCTTGGCAGCTTTCAAGTCTATAATACAGTATCTTAAACTATGGTCGCCCTCCTGTACATTAGATCCCCAGAACGTATTCCTCCTGTAACTGGAAATACAAACACAATCTCCTCATGTTCCCCATCCCCAGGCCCTAGAAGCACCAATATCCTCTGTTTCTATGAGTTGAGCTTTTTCAGATTCTACATATAAGTGAGATCACACAATATTTTTCTCTGACTTATTGAACTTAGCGTAATGCCATCAAGATTCATCCATCCTGGCAAGATTTACTTCTTTTTATGACCGAATAATATTCCATTGTGTGTATGTGTCCACTCATCTGTCAGCGGACACAGAGGTTGTTTTCATGTCTTTACTGCTGAGAATAATATAAACAGAGGGTGCAGATACCTTTATGAGGCAGTGACTTCCTTCCCTTCAGATACAGGTTTCCCCAGCCATCTGAAAGTAAGACATTTCTTTAGTAAGCTGAAATGGCATCAAGTGAAAAAGCAATTACTATTAATTCACATGAAAATATTCTTGAGCATCCCCAGATCCCAAAAATAACCTCTTTTAGCTTTTTTAATATTTTAGAACACACATCTTGCTAACGAAGGCACAAAATAAGTGCAGAGAAAGCACAGATACTCACAGACACAGTGCAAAACCCTGGGGGCTTGGTGCTGAGATGCTGAGTGTGGAAGGGGATGGGCAAGGCCACTGTTTTGCTGCGCGGGGTGGGCCGCTGGCTCTAGAACAGCTTGCTGCGAAACAAACGCTGAATGCTACATTTGCTTCTTGCTTTTATTGAAAAAGCGAAAATCCTCTTCGGATTTCTTTCAGTTTGCAAGAACAAGTAATGATGTAGGTCTTTCATAAATGGGAAGAGATGTAACATAAACTCTTGAAAATCACAAGATTCCTGGGTGCCTGGGTGGCTCAGTCGGTTAGGTGTCTGACTTCGGCTCAGGTCATGATCTTGTGGTCCATGAATTTGAGCCCCGCATGGGGCTCTGTGCTAACAGCTCAGAGCCTGGAGCCTGCTTTGGATTCTGTGTCTCCCTCTCTCTCTCTTCCCCTTCCCCACTTGTGCTCTGTCTCTATCTCTCTCTCTCTCTCTCTCTCAAAAATAAAGATTGAAAAAATTAAAAAAAAAAAAAAGAAAATCAGAGGATTCCTTTATATAGCTAGAAGTGGAAACTATGGAAGGCACAGTATTTCTATTTTTAACTTTTGGAAGAACCAGCATACTGTGTTCCACAGTGGCTGTACCAGTTTGCATTCCCAACAACAGTGCACAAGGGTTTCCTTTCCTCCACCTCCTCACCAGCATTTGTTTCTCTTGCCTTGCCATTCTAACACGTATGAGGTAGTGTCTCATGGTGACTTTGGTTTGCATTTCCCTAGTGATTAGTGATGTTAAACATGTTTTCATGTACCTATTGGCCATTTGTATGTGTCCTTTGGACTTCAGAAAAATGTCTATTCAAATATTTTGCTGATAGATAGATAGATGATATGGCATAGAAATAAAAGTATGAAAATTCATATAGAAGAAACATACTCCAACAGAATAAAAGCCTATATGACAAGCCCGAGGTTAACATCATATTTGATGGTGAAAGGCTGAAAGCTTTCTTTCTTTTTTTAAAAATTTTTTTTCAACGTTTATTTATTTTTGGGACAGAGAGAGACAGAGCATGAACGGGGGAGGGGCAGAGAGAGAGGGAGACACAGAATCGGAAACAGGCTCCAGGCTCTGAGCCATCAGCCCAGAGCCTGATGCGGGGCTCGAACTCCCGGACTGCGAGATCGTGACCTGGCTGAAGTCAGACGCTTAACCAACTGCGCCACCCAGGCGCCCCTGAAAGCTTTCTTTCTAAGATGAGGAACGAGACAAGGGTGCTCACTCTCATCATTCCTATTCAACATAGTGCTAGAAATCCTAGCCAGAACACTCAGGAAAGACAAATAAAATAAAATAAATAAAATAAAATAAAATAAAAGATATTCAAATTGGGGAAAAGGCGTAAAATTACGACATGATCAAATGTCGTTAAGTGACAAATGACATGATCTTCTGTCTAAAAAAATTTTTTTTAACATTTATTTATTTCTTTTTAGAGAGATAGAGGCAGAGTGCAAGAGCAAGAGAGAGAAATAGAGAGAGAGAAAGAATCCCAAGCAGCTCCGAGCTGTCAGCACAGAGCCTGATGTGGGGCTCAATCTCACAAACCGTGAGATCATAACCTGAACTTAAACCAAGAGTCAGACACTCAATCGACTGAGCCACCCAGGAGCCCCACGTGATCTTATATATAGAAAATCATAGGGGCGCGTGGGTGGCTCAGTCGGTTGTGCATCCGCCTTGGGCTCAGGTGATGTCACGGTTTGTGAGTTGGAGCCCCAGGCCAGGCTCTGTGCTGCTAGCTGGGAGCGTGGAGCCTGCTTCAGATTCTGTGTCTCCCTCTCTCTCTGCCCCTCCTCCGCTTGTGCTCTGTCTCTCAAAAATGAATAAATGTAAAAAAATAAATAAATAAATAAAAAAAAGAAAGAATCGTAAAGACTCTACCAAACAACTGTTTGAACTAAAAAATGAATTTGGTGAAGTTTCAGGATTCAAAACTGACATGGAAAAATTAGTTGTGATTCTATACAGAAAACCAAACTATCTGAAAAAGGAAATAAAGCAACCCCATTTACAATAGCATCAAAAACGATAAAATCCTTAGGAACAATTTAACCAATGAAATGAGAAAGTTGTACACTAAAACCGTAAGACTTTGATGAAAGAAACTGAAGAAGACACAAATACATGGAAAGACATCCTGTGCTCATGGATCAGAAGAGTTAATATTATCAAAATGTTTGTACTACACAAAACCATCTATAAATTCAGTGCAATACCTGTCAAAATTCCAAAGACATTTTTCACAGAAATAGAAAAACAAAACAAAACAAAACTAAAATTCGAGTGGAACCACAAAAGATCCTGAATAGCTCTGGGTTTTTTTTTTTTTAATTTTTTTTTTTAACGTTTATTTATTTTTGGGACAGAGAGAGACAGAGCATGAACGGGGTAGGGTCAGAGAGAGGGAGACACAGAATCTGAAACAGGCTCCAGGCTCTGAGCCGTCAGCACAGAGCCCGACGCGGGGCTCGAACTCACGGATCGTGAGATCGTGACCTGAGGTGAAGTCAGCCACCTAACCGATTGAGCCACCCAGGCGCCCCAGCTCTGGGGTTTTTAAAAGCTCCCTAGGTGATCCTATTGTGCAGTCAAGGCTATGAACAACTAGCTCTTTTCACTGCAAGGATGGGGCCTTTACCCTCCGCATATCAAGGTTTTATCAGCTCGACTCCTATTATTTCTGTAGGTATTAAATTAGTATCTGTTTTGGGGAACCAATGATAGTCATACTGTAGTGGCACAGGCCACGTTTCTCAGACTTTAAACTGGTAAGACTCACCTGCCCATCTTGTTAACATGCAGATTCTGTTTTTTGTTTTTTTTTTTAAATTTTTTTAATGTTTATTTATTTTTGAGACTGAGAGAGACAGAGCACGAATGGGGGAGGGGCAGAGAGAGAGGGAGACACAGAATCGGAAGCAGGCTCCAGGCTCTGAGCCATCAACCCAGAGCCCGATGCGGGGCTCGAACTCACGGACCGTGAGATCGTGACCTGAGCCGAAGTCGGACGCCCAACCAACTGAGCCACCCAGGCGCCCCGAGATTCTGTTTTAATAGGCCTGGGGTGGGGCCTAATAGTCTATAATTCTTTTTTTTTTTTTTTTAGTATTTTTAAAAATGTTTATTTATTTATTTTTGAGAAAGAGAGAGCAAGAGCGAGGGAGCAGCGAGGTGGGGGTAGGGGTGGTAGACCGAGAATCCGAAGCAGGCTCAGAGCTGTTAGCCCAGAGCCTGATTCAACGTTCAAACTCACAAACCACGAGATCATGACCTGAGATGAAGTTGGACATTTAACCGATGCAGCCACCAGGGCTCCCCTAAGATTCTGTATTTCTAGCAAGCTTCCAGGTGATATTAATGTTATGGACCTCAGACTGAAATTGGAATCTCAAGAACCTATATGTAAAGCTTTTCTAGTTTTTCTACATTTGAAATAATATATATACTCTATACTTTTTAACGTTTATTGATTTATTGGGAGGGGGAGGGGCAGAGAGACAGAGTCCCAAATAGGCTCAAAGGGACATGGGGCTTGATCTCACAAACCGTGAGATCATGACCTAAGCTGAAATCAGGAGTCGGATACTTAACTGACTGAACCACCCAGGTGCGCCTGAAATAATATATCTTTACACAGCGTAACTGGATAGGGCATTCCTAAGGAGTACTGGAAATACAAAGACAATATAGTATGACTATCCCTGATCAAATGATGTGCTTTACTAGACAGAGGCCAGTTACTAGTGATTTGGCTGTAAAATGAATAGCTAAACGACAAACTAGATTTGGACTATTGGTTTTCATTAGAAGAGTGGAAACACACATTTTCAGGGAACAGCTCCCCATGGAATCTGGAAAACTACTGAGGAAGATGAGGTTATATATACAGCCACAGAGAGACCAATATAGCATAATTGTTACCAGTTTTGTCTCTGGATTCAGACTCCCTAGGTCTAAACTTGTTTCTCTCATTTTCTAGCTGTGTATAGTGGTTCCGAGAATTAAACTTCTCTGAGCTGCAGTTTTCTCCCTTGTGGAATTAAGAGAGTAGACGATTTCCTTGAGTTGTGAAGATTAAGGAAGCAAACGGTTGCAAGAAGCTGAGGGGAGTGCATCCATGGCACATAATTTGTAATCAGTAGAAGTCAGCCAGGATTACCTGACTCCCCCCGGGTTGTGCAGTGATGCTGTGATTCTTGTGAATTCACTGCTAGTTCACTCTGTCTTTGAGAGAGGATTCTGCCCAAACCTCTGTTGTGGCCACATTGCTCTCTCTTCCTGTGTTTGATTCTTCAACTTTTTGCCGCAGAGCTCTTTATTCAGCTACTACCAGGTGACAATCACTGCTAAGCACCAGGGTACAAAAACCAATCTTCTGTTATCAAGAAACCCAGAAAGGAGGGGCACCTGGGTGGCTCAGTCGCTTAAGCTGACTTTGGCTCAGATCATGATCTCACGGTTCAGTGAGTGGTTCGTGAGCTTGAGCCCCAACAGCTCAGAGCCTGGAGCCTGCTTCAGACTCTGTGTCTCCCTCTCTTTCTGCCCCTCCCCTGCTCACACTCTGTCTCTCCCCTTCTCTCAGAAATAAATAAACATTAAAACAAAATTAAAAAAAAAAAGAAAAGAAAAGAAACCCAGAAAGGAAAGTGAAACAACATCGAGAATAATCATGATGATTATTTGTGTTTTTTTTAAAGCCTATTTATTTATTTTGAGAGAGAGAGAGAGAGAGAGAGAGAGAGACATAAAGAGAGCAAGTTGGAGAGGGACAGAGAGAGAGGGAAGGAGAGAGAATCCCAGGCAGGCTCCATATTCTGCGTGGAGACCACTGCAAGGCTCAATTTCACCACTGTTCACAACTGTGAGATCATGACCTGAGTGGAAATCAAGAGTCAGTAGCTCAACCAACTGAGCCACCCAGGCGCCCCAATCATGATGATTATTTGTGATTAGAACTATCAGACAGGAATGGACAGAGGGTTGGAAGATCACAGAGTACTCATTCTACCTTAGTTAGGAATTGCCTTTGGCTTTCAAACTAAGAACTGCAACGATGCTTTATTGTAAGTGTTCGCCCTTTGATCTGTAAACCCCTTATTTGCAGTTTTGGGCCATCTAAAACTAAACAGTGTTAAATTGAATTAGTAATGTACCATTGAAGTTCTACATTTTGAGTCTACTGAAAATAACAGATATAAGCTAAGATCCACTTTCAGAATATAATTCTATTTTCTGTCTTCTAAGTCAGGGATCAGCAAGTTGTTTTCTATAAAGAGCCAGATGGTAAATACATCAGATTTTGTGGGCCACACATATATTCAATTCTACCCACGGATAATCCATAAGTGATTGGGTGTGGCCGTGTTCCAATAAAACTTTATTGACAAAAGCAGGCATCTGGCCTAAGGTCTCACTTTGTGCACCCTCCCATCTAAGTGCTCCTATTCACATGGCACACATTAAAGACAAAAAAGGATTCCATACCTTCAAAGAAAAAAATGACCTCACTGTTTCATTTTCATTTATTATCTTCATCTAGTCATGAAATGCTTGTTTTTCATAAATCTATAAATTGCCTTATCTAGAAAAGTGTTTTCATCATCATTTTTGATACTATAATTTTCTTTACTATCTACAGCTGTTTCCTACAGCAGCCAGAAACACTATAGAAGGAAAACTTTAAATATTTTAAAAGAATTCTTTCTTCTTCTTCATCTTTCTTTCTTCTTCTTTTTCTTCTTCTTCTTCTTCTTCTTCTTCTTCTTCTTTCTCTCTCTCTCTCTCTCTCTCTCTCTTACCTTAATAGGCCTCAGAAAACAATGGTTAAGAATATGAACTTTTGCTAACCACCCAGGGTCAAAGTCCTGGCTCCACCATTTATTAGCTTGTGACCTTGGGGGAGTTCTTAACCATTTGGTGCCTCAATTCTTCATCTATAAAATAAGAATATTAATAGTTTTTACCTGGTAAGTCTATAGCGGAGACTGATTCAGATGACCTACATAATATGAATAGAACGTAATAAGCACTCAATAAACATAGCTATTACTTTTGTTCTTTCCCCCCTTCTGCCTATGGAGGGCATCTGTACCATGTGCTTGCTTCTGTTTCTGCCAAGAAATATGCTCTGAAACATGAGAGGACCTTCTCAGCATGCTACAGTCCCATCAACTGCAGCAAAGATGTGTGGGACTCACCCTAGAAAGTCAAGATGGTCCTCAAACAAATGGAAGCAAATTTGTAATAACCCTGCTTTAACCTTGAAGAAATTCCTTAAGCCTCAGCTACACATCTTGGGGCAACCTCCATCTACTCTGAGGTATTTAGTTCCAAGGCAGTTAAATGAAACATCAGGAGGGTCATAAGCGTGTTCGCACAAGTCCCCTTAGACTCTTCACATCACGTTTAAAGTACGAGTATTTGACGGTTATTCTTACAAGGTTGTTTGGTTTCATTGTTGTTGATTCTGCTTCATTTCTACTGTCATTGTTACCTCTACTAAGATGGGTTACGCGGTTGGAGTCAAAGCCTCTCACACATACATTTGGAATATACATATGCATTTTCACTAAAGGCCTATAAATCCTCTCTTTTGCACATTCTCCAATTTTCCAGCAATCACCATGCTTTGTGGCCTTGAGCCAGGTTAGAACACCATAGAGAGAGACAGTCTTGTCCAAGAGACTGTCAAAGGGCATTCCAACTTTCCCGGACGGGTAGTCCTTCAGTCAGGTCCTAGGTATGAAAGTGCTTTGAAAACTAGGAAGCAGGAAGCAACAATTATGTATAAAGTACCTTCTTTGTGTTTGGCATCCTCTAGAATATACCGTCCAATTGAACTTTCCACAATAATGGAAGTGTTCAATATCTGTGCTACCCGATATAGTAGCCACAAGCCCCATGTGGCTCTTGAGCATTTGAAACGGAGCTAAAGTTTTCATTGTATTTAATTCAACTCATTTAAATTTAATTAGCCGCGATGAAGTTATACAGCATGCTGCATGTGTTAAAACAAAACAACTTGTAAGGCAAGTAGTATATACCTATTCTCCTTTACACAAGAGGGGGAGATCTCAGAGAAGTTGAGGAACTTTCCAAGAATCGCAGACATGCAAGTACCACATGGTCAGGCAGGATTTATTACCTCCCTCTCCATGCCATTTCCAGGGTTTTTTCTTGCATATCAAACTGTATAGCATTGTGCTAGAGCATTAGATGAGATGAGATGAGATTAGATGATTACCATTATTCTTTTGAAATCTGTCATTACATCAACTGAATACTGTTTATGCAGATAGAATCACTCTAACCCATTCTCTCCAGCAAAACAAGGTTAGCCAACATGACTTGCACCTACGGAGAGAACTCACAACTGCCTACGGATAATCCAGTACCTACTCCCCTTGGAAGACACTTCAGAGTAGGTCTTACCCTTGTGTTTCCATACTCACCACTGAGACAATGGACGATGACCTCAAAAAAACAGTTAGCTATCGCAGCAAGCTGGTAGTTTGGGGGCAGCAGCTCATTCCTTCCAACAAAGTTACACTGAATTGATTTCCCAACACATGTTTATAGATGTGCTCTCCTGAGTTCCACACACAGAGAGCCATTTCCCTTTTCAACAGCTTGTCTGGTTACATCTTGTAGTAATTTATCTGTGTGCTCCCTGCCAACTGGTTCGTAGGGAAAACATGTTTGATGCATAACAATAGATCATTTGGGGATAAATCAAACTCTTAATGAAGTCCTGCTTCTCTTCAGCAAGGCATTTCACTCAGAAGAGTCTCTTGGGATCCAGTGACGTGAGAAAAGGGAATGTGGGTGCCCCAATCTGTGAAACAAGTAGGTGCATAGAAAGCTGGTTTTCTCCAAGACAAGACTAACGACACAGCATCCCTGGGGTCCCTTCTCATGGAGTCCAACTGAAACCACTGAAGTTGGATTGGAGACTGGAGCCTGGAGACAGTTCAGATTAGACCTATGTTTGGAAGAAATGAGAGATCTATTTTGCCCAAAGCCTCACACTTTCCTTGGAGGGACGCCATGGCCGCCCACACACCCTTGTCTTTCCCAGTTCCTGTAAGGAAAAAGAAAGTTACAAGGAGATAGAAAGTAAAAAGAAAAAGGAGGAAAGAGAAATGAAGAAACAGTGAGCAGGAAGAAAGGGAGAAAGAAAGGAGAGAAGAAATATGTAAATAGGTGAATTAGGTTTAATAAAATTTAAGCAGGTTTCCATTTCCATTTCAAACCGTACTATCATAAACATCGTTACCAATTAGTTCTAGTTGCATCCCTGCCAAGTGCCAGACGCGATGTGAGGTATTCCTAGACTCTAAAGACCAAATGAGACTGAGAAAGCTTGAGAAAGCAGCAGTTAATTCCTACAGAGTCCTTAACCTGAGAATCTACACCACACATGCTACTAAGAAAGTCTCTGATCTTATAGCCATTTTCCTCTGGATATCCAGAAGTGAAGGAGTCGGAGGCTAAACAGTGGAGAGCAAAGGCATGAGAGAGTCAAAATAACCGATATGAAATTTTTAATCATATCAGTCTGTCCTCATTTGAGGACACACATCACCCATAGACACGCTTAAATGCCAAATAAAACACATCTTGTGCTTTGAGTCTGAACTCATGAACTTCCCCTGGGAGCCGTGCAGGGGCTGGTATATGCTTTTCACAGAGTTGGGGGTGCATTTAAAGCTAAATTCTGAGATTGTTTTCTAAGGAGAAAAATGAGCTGTGCTGGTGCTTTTCTTTAGTGAATGAGGAACTCTTTCATCAAGTCAACCCCTTTCCCCAGTCTTCTCTGGCTCCCACTGTCTCCAGGATCAAGTCCAAACCCTTTGTCCTGAAATCCAAGGCCTTGCACAGGCTGGCCCCAGACGGCCTTATCAACCATATTTTTTTACCACTCTCCGCTGTGAACTATCAACTGCAGTGAGGCTGGTGGCTCACTCCTCTCTCCCCACGAACATACACATTCTGCCCCTGACAGGACAAAGCATGACTCCTTCAGTTTCCAGTGCCTTTGCTCCCATGGTTCTTTTCACCTGGAGTGCCCTTGTGCCTCTCACCCTTCCATAACTCCTACATAAAGTTCAAGGCTCCATTGGAGGCCAATCTCCTTAGGAAGTATTCCCTGACCGCCCAAATAAAGCCACAATGATCTCTCCCTACTCTGTCTTTCGTGATATTCAGTTTTTGGGCTACTGTGATGGCAACTATAGATTGTCATTCAGCTATGCCCCAAGTCCTTATGGAGGGGATTGTTTTTGCTTGTTTGTTTTTTGTCCTGCTGTGCTTGCGGTTCTCTTGTATTCCTTTTCTGTCTCCTCCCATCATGGCCATCAACACTGCCCGTTGTCAATGTTCCTTGTAAATTGCTCTCCGTCTATCATCTCTCCTCACTTGCCAGGAAGCCAGATTACTAATCTGCCCCACCCCCAATGGAGAGAAGTACTTCCTCCCCTCTCTTCCCTAAGGACTCTGACCATCTGCCAGTATTTACTGCAGGGTTTATTTCATTCCTCTGTTATGCTACAGCAATTCATGTACATTCCCATCTTCTCCATTAGATTGTAAACTCCTTGGGGGTAGGGATTTGGGTCATCTTTGTTTCCCTCTCAGTGCCCACCACAGTGAATTGTATATAGATAATACCCAGTAAATGCTTAGGAAATATATTTTCATCACTATTGCACTTCTCACTGGTACCTTAAATACAGGCAAATATGCTGAATGAAGACTTAAAGAACACAACCATTTTGGGAAAAATGAGAAACATCTGAAATATTTGAGGGTGGAAGTGGGGTTCTTTTCTCCCCTATTTTTTAGGATTCATTCTCAGATGGGCTTTTCTCTCATGGGGAGATGTTTCACTTAAGGAAATTCAGGTATTATTTCCCTAAAAAGAAGGGTGGATATAGGACAAGTGGGGGCAAGTTTCCCCTAACTCAAGGACACCCAAAGATTAGAAGCCAAGTATATCAGGGTCTCACCAGAAGCAGATTTGAGAATGACATCGAGCTTTAAGCTCTCAACCTTTCAGGGCTACCTGGTGTCTTCTCATTGCCTCTTTTGGGGAGAAAGCTATTCTCCCTTCTCAATGGCTTTTCCTCACCCCCATAACTCAGCTTGCACAGGGTTTTGTCTTGCTATGATGCTAACTGCAATTAATAGTCTCTCCAATTTTCTCCCCCACTAGCCGGCAATAGCTGCTCAGCTTTGTAATTCCAACGTTCTGAGTGAAGAATGTGAATACCCTTGCTAGCTTTTCTTTGCCAGGCCAGAAGTCCCTTCTGGCTTCAGGATGGGCCACTTCTGAATCAGTTGCCATCCGTGGTGGCGCCAGCCACAGCGGAGAAACGGAGGGCTGGTGGCAGGTAATGTCTTAGAAAATAAGGCTGCCTGAGCCCATCTTGCTAGCAGGTACAACCACCTTTCATTGGACTTGTCTATGACAACAGACACTTTCATAACAGGGTAGAAAACACAAACCCCTAGAGAGGTCAGACAAAGAATATAGATGAAGAGAACAGTCTGGTGTAAAGTGATGGGAAATAGTGGCTCCGGCAGTTGTAAACATGTGGACATGTTTCCGGATCTTTCCATTTTTAAAGAGAATCCATAAGTATAGATTTTAGTGTAAACTCCCTGAGTTTTAAAACATTGTGCAACCCAAACCAAGCTTAGCCGTGGGCCGTATTAGGCCTACAGGCTGTCAGTTTGTGGGTCCTACTTGAAAAAGTGACGTGCAGGAGAGATCAGAAAGTAAGCGATGTGTGAGCAACTGACCCATTACGGAAATTTATTTCCTTCCACTACAGTTATTTGCATATTAATCCCTCATTAGATACCTCTGACTTATTAAACTAAGTTATTTGCTTTAGATTGTTTTGAGATTAACACACTTGCATCATTTCTGAACTGTTCCAACTTCTTGCCCGAGCTCACATGACACTATGTTCAAGTAGGAGAAAACAAGGCTCTGGCAGAACTTCAGCTTGAGGTTTTCATCAAAGGTCAATTTGGGGAAACGATCCCTTATTAATGACCTTCTCCTCAGATTTCTGAAAGACCACCCAGGCCCCTGGCTCGAGGATAAATCCCAAACTAAGGACCAGCAGGGTAATCAGGAACAAACAAACCTCATGCCCTTGGAGGTGTAGAAGGTAGATTTGGCAGGGTTGGGCACGTCTCCTATGTCAGGAGGTGATGGATACATAAGATGGGGCTAACGATCCCCACCGCATAGAGATGCCATGAGGATTCATGAACTACCTAAGTACCTGCTTCAGAGTAAGTGCTCACCCATTGATAGCAATTTGCTTTTCACAGCGCTTGGCACAATAACAAGGACTTGAAATGCTGCCCTACTACTGGTCTTGGAGGAGGTGGTCCACATAACATTATTATTATTAATTTTGTTAATGTTTATTTCTTTCTGAGAGAAAGAGAGACGCAGAGTGTGAGTGGGGAAGGGGCAGAGAGAGAGAGGGAGACACAGAACTCAAAGCAGACTCCAGGCTTGGCTCTGTCTGCACAGAGCCTGACGTGGGGCTCGAGCCCATGAACCATGAGATCATGACCTGGGTCGAAGTCGGATGCTTAACTGACTGAACCACCCAGGTTCCCCGATAACATTATTATTAATTATCTCAAGGGGCTTACAATCTAGGAGAAGGTGACAAGGCAAACCGTAAGAAGTTTAAAGAAGATGAGGGGCACCTGGGTGGCTCAGTCAGTTAAGCATCGACTTTGGCTCAGGTCATGATCTCACAGCCATGAGTTCAAGCCCCACATCGGGTGAGCTTGAGTTCTGCTTTGGACTTCACGCTAACAGTGTGGATCCTGAGTGGGGATTCCCTCTCTCTCCCTCTCTCTTTCCCTCTCTCTCTCCCCTTGTGGGATTCTTTCTCTCCATCTCTCTCTACCCTTCACTCACTCATGCTCTCTTTCTCTCTCTCTCAAAAATAAATAAAAACTTAAAAAAAAAAAGCTTAAAGAAGATGAAAAATTGTTCTTATAAAAGGATCCCTCTCCGAGCTGGAGGCCCTATAAAAATTAGGATTCTAAGAAGGTAAGCACTAAATGTAGTTCAGAACAGATCAGCTAACATTTCTAAGCACTTGGCTTATACCAGGCATAGATAGAACATTGTCTCTTTCCATACACCCAACTATGAAGGAGACAGGTACCATTCAAATTATCCCCATTTTATAAAATGAAACCGTGAAGTCCCATGATGTCAAGTAACTTGCCCAAAGTCACCTGAATATTAATTGGTGGAGCCAACATTTGCCCCTCTGACTTCGGAGCACATGCTCTTTACCATTTACTCCTTTAGGAAGCTATGGAGACTAGAGTGACCAGTTGTCACCGTCTGCTTGCAATGGAAGAGTTTCCCAAGATGCAGGAAAGTCCCCAGTAAACCAGGACAAACAAACTGGCCACCCTGATAGGGACTTAATCACAAAATCTATGCTTGCACCAAGATGCCTTGTCTGACTGAGCAAGGGTTTCTGGTGCTAAGTGGAGAGTACTGTTCTGTCCAGTCAGAGATCTGGTACTCCTCAGCTTGCCCTCAACCTGCTCCCTGCTATTCCCAGTGATATGATAGCTATGGGGACAGGCCTTCCTCCTCCGAGTGCGGACTACATTCCAAATTTTCCTCTCTGCCCCTCAGAACCTGCATTGAGAGTAGGCCAGCATTTTTCAACCTTTAGCATACAAATTGCCTCGGGGTCTTGTTAAAAGGCAGATTCTGATTAGGACTGAGGTGAAGTCCAAGACTCTGCATTTTCCATAAATTCTCTGATGAGAATTTTGCTGGCTCGTGGCCACACTTCGTAGAGTAAAGAACGCCCATTTTGAAAACGGGAACAGAAATCCTCACTCTTACACAGTGTTTAAATCGGGTGACTCCAAGTAAACAGTTTATTTAACTCTCCTCTGAGACCTTCCCCTGGTGTCTTATAAGTTCAAGCTTCATCTCACATAAATCTGTATTCAAATCTATTCCTCACTGATTAGGCTACTTTAGACAAGTTGTTTGATTTCTCTGAGCTCCAGGTCTCTCACCTGTCAGGTCAACTCCTACTCTTCCCAGTCTTCTCATGAAAAATTAAGATAAGGTCTACGAAGTGCGTACTACATTCCCAAATAAACAGGGATTGTCTTTGCTGTTCACAAAAGACTACAGTTAATGCTACTGTTAAAAGTCTCCTTGGGTCAGAAGGATGAAATAAGTTTGTAAAGTCCACAGGGTCATGAGTTGGGAAGGCTGAAAGCATTACCCATGTCTCAGAGATAATTGCCTCTAAGCTCTGATGGACGACCCAAAGAAATGAATCTCAAAATGGCAGCATTTCTGGTTTCCTTCATCCATTTATTCAACAAGTATTTTCTAGGTCACATGACATGCAGACACAGTAATAATAAACAGAACCGGTAAGATTCTTGCATTTACAGAGCTTACTTTCTTAGCAAGGGCTTTCACAATTTCAGGTCGAGAGAGACTCAGGGAATAAAAGAGCCTTCAAATCATACTACACAGGATTCCTGACACCCAGAAATGGATCCTCCTTCTAATACTGGGAGTGCCTTTGCATAAAAAGGCATTGTCCTCACACTGCTTCATGATCTGACTACTGAATACTCCAACAGAGAAGTCGACAGGTAGACTTTTACTTTCCCAACAGACCATAACAAATGAGGTGAATAGGGCATCTTAACGCTGTTGAAAAGGGAGATTTCTTGGGAGCAAATTGTTCTCCCAGCCCTCACTTTACACTACATGTATATGAGCACGGCAGCTCTGTTGGATACTTTTCCACGTGGGAAATGACAGGCAAAACTTGCGTATGTTTCACACGGGGTGGCTAAATGGTGGCACAGGGAGAGGACAGTGCTGGGAACTCCTGATCAGGGAGGTCAGGCTGTTTTGGTTCCTCTGCTTCTCCCAGGAGTTATAGGTTTAAACATATGACTCCCACGATGTCTTTATGGACGAGAATTGAATGATCACATTCGTGCGTTCCTGTCAGCGACATTAGCAACAACCGGAAGACTCATCCCAGCAAACAGGGAGGATCCATTTCAAGTTCCACGAGCGACTGAAGCTTGGCACTCTCTGACAAATGTATTCCAGCTGGTTTCAACCCACACGAGACACGAGTGTGTGTGTGTGTGTGTGTGTGTGTGTGTGCATGCATGTTGACGCGTCCACATGTTAAAGAAAATGCGCCCAGTAAGCGGGAGATCTAGCTCCCAGGGAGAGGGAGCCATTAAATGTCAGAGAAGATTGTAACTCCAGGCAGTCCAAGGAAATGAGGTAGGTAGTTGGCCTTTGCAGGAGGGAATTTAGAAGATTATCAGAACACCTAATTAGAAGAGATTTTGTTAAGCAACTCCTGCCAACTTGCCTGCAGATAATGGGTAAGCTGTGGGGCCCTGCTCTAGACCACGAGGGAAGCAGGCAGCCATGGCCTCCTCTCGGCATGACGCACCCTTCAAGTTAGCGGAATCTAAGTAAACAACTGATTTCACTCATCTTGGAGGCCTCCCCCTGGTGCCTAATAAGTACAGTCTTCCTCTTAGCATTCGCCTCTTCTCCATGGCTCCCTTATGAAATGTGAGGCTAGCTGCAGAGTTGGAAGGACAAAGGAACTGAGTAAGTGTAATTTATTATCCAGGATTGTTTTCAACCTTTTTCCAATTATACACATTTTTTCTTTTGGCTTTGGCAGACCTGGGTTTATGAGGCTGTTCTTCTGATCACTAATGGGCTGAAAAAAATGGGCCCCAAGTATTCCTTGAAGGATGTGTTATGGCCTTTAGTAATTTGCCATGGCTATAGCTCTGTTGAATATGGTTAATTAAATGAGAAAACGAATACTGACTCCTGCTTCTCCCCTACTGCCTGCCTCCTGCCCCCCATGTACACCAAGCCTTAATATGAGATCATTTCATCTAAAGAGCAGAAAGCTGGGGCGCCTGGGTGGCGCAGTCGGTTAAGCGTCCGACTTCAGCCAGGTCACGATCTCGCGGTCCGGGAGTTCGAGCCCCGCGTCAGGCTCTGGGCTGATGGCTCAGAGCCTGGAGCCTGTTTCCGATTCTGTGTCTCCCTCTCTCTCTGCCCCTCCCCCGTTCATGCTCTGTCTCTCTCTGTCCCAAAAATAAATAAAAACATTGAAAAAAAAAAAAACAAAAAACTTTAAAGAGCAGAAAGCTGTCAGACCAATAGAGGTGGAAACCCAGACTGGGTGGGAGTGCTCTCCTGGGGATTGATCTATTTGTTCTCACCTGATGGGGAGAAAATTGACTTAGGGAAGACAGAGGCCTCCACTTTCAGATTGTGGACAAAAAGCAATGAGCAGAGGGACAGGGACCCTAGTTTCTGGCCTGGGTTGTGTGTTTATTTGATGTGTAACTTTGAACACGTCACTTTGCTCTCTGTGTTTCAGCTTTTTGATTTGTAAAAGGTGAGGGGTACTGATACCTGCCTTTTGGCTTTTGGAATGGTTGTGGATTGGAGACTCATTTCTTTATCCTACCCACTTGCTGGTGGGCATTCTTCAGACTGTAGGGTTTGTACCTCATTCTTTCCATGCCACCCCTTGATGATGGCACCCCTTCTCATAGCTTTAGATCTGACATCTATGCGGGTGACCACAAAATCTATATTAACAGCTTCGACTTCTGCCCCAAGTTCCAGTCTTATAGAGCTGGACACTTTCTAGGCGACTGTTTTTTGCTTTATCAAATTTACTCCTCTTTTACCAGAACTCACCGAGGCCACACTTCAGTCTCTATATGAGAACCACACACATGGCATAATAGAGTATAGGCTTTGGGTTCTAATCTAGTACTTCTAACTTTGTGACTTGGATGAGCCGCCTAATGCACACCAAGTTTGGAATGGTGATAATCAGGCTACTGTATATGGAGAAGTCTTGGCAGATTGGCTATTATTTCACAGACATTCAAGAAATAATATTATTCTTTCTATTCTGGAACTTTTTTGGAATTCCTATAACCCTCACAGTATCCTTTATGTCTATTACACAAACTTTTCAAATACAGAACAAAGAAGTCTCCAAAAACTTGACCTCACAGTAATGTTCTAGACCTTGAGTCTTGTTTCCCCATTGAGTTCCACTATTAATTTGGAGATAAGTTCTTCTGGTGACAAGAAGCACTTTAAATTATCCTAAATCTGGGATGCGTGGGTGGCTCAGTCGGTTAAGTGTCCCACTTCAGCTCAAGTCATGATCTTGTGGTCTGTGGGTTCGAGCCCTGCATCAGGCTCTATGCTGACAGGAGCCTGGAGCCTGCTTCAATTCTGTGCCTCCCTCTCTCTCTGCCACTTCCCCACTCACTCTCTTTTTCTCAAAAATAAATGAACACTAAATTATCCTAAATCTATCTGTAAGAATGCAACAAAGTCTTCTTAAGCACAGAAGAACCCTGATAATGTTGTGACAAAATGCTAGTATTAGCATTCAAAAGATTCACCATTCACATAAAAATAGATGGCCACTTATAAAATAAATAAGTGCTGGGGATATCATGTACAGCGTCGTCACCATAGTTAAAAATAATGTATTGCTTATTTGAAATGTCCTAAGAAAGTAGAAGTTCTCATCACAAGAAAAAACATGTTTTGAACTATGTATGGTGACAGCTGTCAACTAGGTTTATCATGTGATCATTTTGCAATATACACAAATGGCCAATCATTACATCGTACACTAGAAGCTGATCAAATATAGCTAATTCGCTAATATAGCTAATATAGCACTAGGAACTAATATAATTTAGTTAATATAGTTTCAACTAATATAATAATAAATATATAGAGAGAAAGCAATCAAAAATACCAAGTCCAAATTGTGGAAAACAGTGCAGTGCAGAAGGTTTCTTCTTCTCATCAGACTTGGGTCATTTTCTTATTAATTTTAAAGTGTTTTGGTATTGGTGGTTTAAAAGCACAGTTTATCAGGACACAGCTTATATCCAGCCTTTCTTTCAAAGCTTCCTCAGACCTTTTAAAGTAAGGGTCTGTCCTCAGAGGCTGCACTTATACTTTTGGCCACAAGGTGTAATGAAAACACACAACAGCAACAACAACCTAAGGACCCCAGAGGAAGTAAGTCAAGCAAATCAAAACACGGAGACAAGTGGAGCTGGTCTGGAAAGCCAACAGTTGCTCAAGTGTGGTAAGTAACCTTCCTTCCTTTCCTTCCTTCCTTCCTTCCTTCCCTCCTTCCTTCCTTCCTTCCTTCCTTCCTTCCTTCCCTCCTTGCAGAGAGAAAGAGAGAGAGAGAGAGAGAGCCCATGAAAGTTGGGGAGGGTCAGAGGAAGAGGGAGAAAATCATAAGCAGGCTCCACACTCAGAACAGATCCCAATGTGGGGCTCAATCCCAAAACCCCAGGATCACCACCTGAGCCAAATCGGATGCTCAATAGACAGCCGCTCAGGGGCCCAGATGGTAACATTTCTAATTCTCGCCTGTGCTCCCTGGAGCCGGCTGGGAACCAATACCTGTCCACGCATCATCTATCTTTGTCACTGTTGTAGTCAACATTGTCATTGTGTCGTGGGTTTAGAGCGCTTCCATTTGCAGAAACTCCATGCTTCCACAATGACTGTGAAGTGAGGGTGGACATATTTCTTTGGAAATCAGTTCTGCTCTCTATTGTTTATGCAGTGTCATAATAGCAATGTAAATACTGAGCTTAGTGAACTGATGAGAGATAGTGATATCATAAGCTTTGAAATATCTCTATGGAGGATACAGAAGACATAAATTACTCCATTTTATACACCTAAGAAGACTATGAAAGACCAGTTATGTATTTTTTACTCACAATAAAAATGAGCCTGATGCGGCCTCCTCAAGTTGTGCCTTGCCACTGGGATCAACTTGGGGGAAGGGGGAGTCTTAATATCCCTATGAGGAAGAATCCGCAGAACATGCACACACACACACACATGCACACACATACTTACACTAGATTCCTAGCTTAGATGTGATGGCTTAAAAGAAGAATTGATGGAATAAAACAGATCCTCAGTTTGTGGTAGATATATTCCTTCTCTAAGAGATGAAAGAACTTTTAACACTGGAAAGTTCTAACTTCAGAAGGTCTTCTGAGGTCCAGTGGGCATGGGAGCAATTTGGCATAGGGTAAATAGGCTAGGACTTCTACCCCAAGAGAAGAAGACTGGCCTTTACAGAAGCTTCCATAGAGATTCTCTGATGACTAGTCTAATTTTGCTAATCTCTCTTTGTGTTAATAACAACAAAAAGATCTATGGAAATATGTACTGGAAATCTCCTGCTTCTCTGTCTTTCACATGGATCCCATTGCCAGTACTTTCTTACATTCTGGGAGGAAATGTTCAAAGAGTGGCTGGATATTGTACAAGCGACTCAAGCATTATGAGAGTCATTGGGTTCGATAAACTTGAAGGTCCTTGTCCACCCTAAGAGGCTGTGATTCTATAATTTCTTCTTTCATTCAGCTGTGGTGACAGCAATTGTGCTTCCACATTCTAGAATGTCATTCCTTTTGCACCATGATGAGTGGGAAATTTGTGTATATGTGTGTGTGGAGTGTGCGGGCCATTCTGGAGAAAAATAACTAATTTTTACATACATTAAAAACTAACTGATTGATAAATTTCTATTGGCATTAACACATGCAACTCCATAGGACACTGTGTTAAACTAATGCTGTCAACATCACCCAAAACCCATGTGTCCAATTCAAGGTGACCAGCATCATTTTGTAACTAGAAAAATAAAAACTAAATGCAAGAGTCAAAGGCAAAGGTTATATGAGGACCCAGATCTCTCTGGTAATTGTGTTCCACAATTTTCTCAGTAAACTCTCATTTCTTCACGTACATACACCTGATCTGTTGACAAAGGTCATTCAGGGCCAAAATTCCAAATTGCACAGGTTGGTCATCATGATGGCAGGTGGTAGGCCAGGACCAGTTAGGTATTAACTACATTTCAAAGGAAAGTAGTCTTGAGTATATTTCAGTGTTATTTATATTTTGTCCACAAGATGGTAGCGTACCCTTTCCATTTAATGTAAAGCTGGCCTGTGATCCCAATTTCCCGTAAAGTAGAGAATAGTTTGTGTTGAACCAAGGTCAGCCACTCTGGATATCATTTAGGGTTTTCTTTTTGTGTGTGTGTGTGTGTGTGATGAATTGTTGATTTGGAGTATATGAACTCTGCCATAACAAGGTGGGATTCATCTGAAATAAAGAAAGCCCAGAAATGCATCACATTCCAGCTTCTTAAAGGGAATTTGAGAAGTGGGAATACTTTGGACATCTAAAAACCACACACCAAGAATCATATACTGACATTTTTCAAAAACACTACCTTAGTACATCATGCAGAAGACATTCAGGATGTCAACTTCAATTAATCTTGGGTGAAATTCTGCACAGTAACCAAGTTCCTGCCATGAAACTAGTTCAAGAGGGCTATAGGTAGTTTTCCCCTCAAATCCAGGGGGAAAGTTAGACCTTAGATGCTATGAAATTTCCGTGAGCTAAATAAGAGGGCGGCATCAACAAATTGGCATGTTCTTCTGCTATGTGCTTCCTTCCCTCATCTGGCCTCCATGCCAGAAGGAACGAGACACAGATGGGAAAAACATCTGCCCCCTCTCTGCCTCCATTGACCAGAGGGCCTTCTTTAAGGTTCAGGTCTCAGACTCACATCATCTTTTTGTTTGAACTCTTTTTAAAATGAGGAGCTCAAGTGGGATTTCCTTTCATCTTACTATATTATTTTCAAATTAAATTAGGTCTAATGCTGTGTATCAGAACCACAAAAGCAAAGCTCCAGGGTGTCTCAGTCACTTCCCATTCTGTTGTCCAGAACAGCTGAGCCCCCCACCTAAGAAGAGAAGGAGACGAGCCAGGAGCAGAAGTTGAGACAATATAATGGCAGAGGAGCAGGAGAGGAAAGGCTGCTGTTGCAACTGTATGGTTGTCTTTCCAATGGGCCACAGAACCAAGTCAAGATTCCTTGGCCTTCAACAGTGTGGACCCGTCTTAGCTATCTTTTTTATACCCCCCCCCCAACCCTCCAACAGGCATCCTCTGATCCAACCCAGAGGGGCCACCTCACTGTGTCTTTGATTCTCACTGTCTTCATTCTTATACCTTGTCTTTCATAGTCTTTTTGGCTCCAGAAACTCTGTCCTGAATCAGAAACCCCATGTCTCCAGCTTGCACAGGAGGAGGGTTTGTACATCAAACTTTTTCTAAGAAGCAAAGCAAAGGGTGAAAGTGGTGATTTTTTTCCCCAGAAGATAAAAAAGCATAAAATGATGATTAAGAGAGGGAAAAGAGTAAGGCAATAGAAATAAGCAAATTTCAAGGCTATGTTGTGATTGAGTAACTTCCGTTCTCCATAACTGGATATCTTATCTTCTAGATTAACCACTTTCATCATTACATCTGCTTAATTATATGGCAAATTCAAGGTGACCTAATGGAATTTTCTGCTCTAATTACTCTTGGTAGGTATTTTTTTTACTATAAATAATAAATTATATATTATGGAATAAATATTAGCAAGAAGAGTTCACTTCAATAATGCCCTACTTGGAAACTTCTGGAAGCCCAAGCCTACTCTTGTGGAGGATTGTAAGCATCTGTTTATTCCAGAGTGGAGTTGGGTTGCTGCAGAAATGTATACAAAGATGGAAAAACTATGGTGATAGAGAGGAAGCAAAGAGAGAAGACCAGAGCAAGAAGGGCTCCCAGTGACCATCAGTGGCTCATTGAATTGACTAGAAGGAAACTATGGTGCTGTGCCATTCCCTGAATTCTCTGCATTTGCATTTTTGTATTTGAGTAATAGTAGGATTGTTTTCCTCCTAGAAATGCTCTGTGTCTACTTGTCTTTCTAGATAGTGTAAAGCAAAACAGGTTATAGAAACCTGTTCTATATAGTTCCTCAGAGAAGAATTAAGTGTTTTGAAGAGTTCTGTAGTATTTTGAAGCACTCATCTTTCATGCTTACTTGCCCTATCTATCTATCTATCTATTTAACCTATCTATCATCTATCTATCTATCCATCCATCTATCTATCTGTCATCTATCTAATCTATCTAACTGGATTTACTACACATATTGTTATATGAACTTCCTCTTCATTTAGCTGAAGCTGTCTGGAGATGGTGACTGGCATTGTTACCTCCTTGCCCAGGGAGAAAGGAAAACATAGGCTGGACCATACTTATTGAGGAGGAACTTTAGCCCTGGGTGGTTGAGAAGGCCATGCCTTCTGACACTGAGAAACTGAGATTCCAGCTGACTGAATGGGCTTCAGTCACCCAAGCTGGAAAAAGCAGGAGGAAAAAGCAGACAAGCAACATTTCTGTGAGCTGTTACTCAGCTTTCTCATACCGTGGCCTCTTTCCCATTGGAAAGGGAGTCTTGGTTTTATGCTCAAAAGGACAACATGTGCTTGGCCTCACAATCACCTATGAAGGCAAGTATCAGTTGACCTAAGTTCACACAGAGATTTATGTGTGGGAAAGTGCTGTGGGTACTGCTTGAAGCCTACACTTAAGATTCGCAGATGTTCTACATGTAGTATTCTTCTGTGTGGTGGAAATTAAGAAAATGTTCGGCTCCTAATTCAGAGTCTAAGTGGAGTCACCCAGCAGGAGGTATGACCTAAAGAGAGCCCACGGACATGGGAGGTGGGCCAGTGCCTGGACTGAATCACTTGTGTGAGGGAATGACAGCACGATTAATAAGGCTGTTTGTGCTACACAGAAGGTGGGACAGATTCTAAATCGTTTTATATTATGATTAGGTGCCTTTATTTCCTCCCTCACCCCAAATTTTATCTTTTTCAATAAAATATAATTTGTCCTCCATAGTACTTAAGATGAGGCATGCAAACGGGCAACCAACAGGTTCCCATCTGTCTGTATTCCCTCCCCTCCCCTGGGGCGCTGTGCTGAGCTGGGAAAGGGAATCAGCAGGGAAAATCTCAGGTGGGTTTAGTAGGCTTTTCATACTCACTCAGAAACAGAGGACTTTAGTGCCAAGAAGAATGAAGCACCATGACCTGCCATGACTCCTATCCTTTAAATCCAAGCTTAGTTCAAATCAGTGTTAACTAAGCACCAATTCTATGTCCTGACCGCCATGAACTTGGTGTTTGTGCCTCCCCAGAATTCCTATGTTGAGATCCCAGTCTCAATATGATGGTATTTGGAGCTGGGGCCTTTGGGAGATAGTCAGGTTTAGAGGAAGTCATGAGGGTAAAGCCTCCCATGACAGGATTAGTGCCATTATAAGAAGAGAAAGAGACCAGAGCTCTCTCTCTTTCTGCCACCTGAGGACACAGCAAGAAAGTGGCTGTCTGAAAACCAGGCGGAGGGCTCTCATCAGACACCAAATCTACCAGAGCCTTGATCTTGGACTTCCAACTTCTAGCACTGTCAGAAATAAGCGTTTGTTATTTAAGGTATCCAGTCTATGGTACTTTTGTTACAGCAGCCTGATCAGACTCAAACAGGGACTGTACTAAAAAGCAATAATCAAACGATAAACTCATTTCTTTATTCATTCTGCAAACACTCCGTGACTGCCTACTGTATGCTAGGCACCGTGATGAGCACTGGGAAGACAATGTGGAGACCAATAGATGTAGGGGCTATGCTTTTCCATCTGGTAGGCAATAGAGATACTACATTAAAAGTAATTTTAGCATTTTAAGAAGTCATATCATACCACTCTCTCACACAATTTCTGAATCAGATGAGAGAGAGAGAGATGAGCAGTCAGGTAGAAGTCACAGTGCTGGCTTTATGAATGACAAAACTGTCTGAGCATGTGGCTTCCTTAGTCATGTAGCTTTCTAATATTCCCCTGAACTGAATTTTCTCTACAAAACTGCAGGCTTTCTTCACAGTAGACGGAAAGTCCCTGAAGGAAGACAGAGCCAAAAATCATGCAGGTTTCCTGCCAATAGCATCGGCTGCAATCTATGCCCACCTTTACCTTCTCCTACCTTCCCAGCAGCTAACCCAGAGTAGCCCTATCAGTTGGTTAGTCTCCTCCACTGAGGAAGAGAGCTACACTCATGGCTAAGCCCAGTGGTTAAGGAGGGGATATGAGACCAAGGAGGGGAGTGGTTAAGTTGGGAGGGGATATAAGACCAAGATTATCACTCTAATGGAGCTCTCTCCACATAACAAGCCGAAAAGTGAGGGCTAAAAATATTCCTTATACTTATCATGAGTCCTTCAGACAGGAAAGCCCAGGGTGTTATGGGAGAGCACAACATGGGGACCTAACTTATTCCAGGGGTGGGCTGTGTGAGCAAGGCACGGTTCCTATTCTCAGGTAATTTGCAATTTCATTAATGGGGAGAGAAGATCATCATAAAACAATGAGGATAAATTATATACTGCCACCATAAGTTAGACACACAAGAAACACTGAGGGAGTAACAAATTGATATTTGCTAACCATGTTTAGCCTTTACCGTCTACCTCTTACCCCTATTCTCACTGGTATTAGAGATAATGCCATGCAGAGACAGTCTGTTTTTGAAATAGGAGACTAAATCAGGGCACCTGGGTGACTTAGTCGGTTAAGTGTCTGACTCTTGATTACGGCTCAGGTCATGAACTCATTGTTCATGAGTTCAAGCCCCAGGTAGGGCTCTGTGCTGACAGCTCAGAGCCTGGAACCTGCTTCAGATTCAAAAAATGAGAATAGATCAATTATAAACTAGAGACTCCAATTATATTAGGGACAAATTTCAAGTCTGGGTGTTTGGGGTTTTTTGTTTTGTATTTTGCTATTAGATCTGTGGATTGTCTAAGAAACTACGAAATCAATTGAGCTTTATGATGCCATGTAAACAAAATCCTAAATCCACCACAAAGTGAAAACACATCTGAAAATACTTTCAAAAATCTGTTTTTTATTATGAAATTAGTGCATATTGGTTAAGTATTTTAGAAAATCCAGAAAAGTCCCACCATCCACGGCTGTCACTTTGATGTAGTACTTCCTTTGCTTTTATTAATTTTTTTTTCTTCTGCAGAGTATTTATTTTGTTTTCTTAGTGGTTTTGTTTTGTATGTGTAACCAGCTCTCAATTATCTGCAGTAGATCAGCTAATTTGTAGATTGACTCTCCTTCCATCTAAGACAAATAATCTGTGGGAAAATATTAAAACTATCACTACTCAGCAAAACCCCAAAAACCAAAAAACAAAGCAAACAAACAAACAAAGAAACAGAACCCACTTTATTCCAACAGATATCTAATGAATACCTATTCTGTGCCAAGCTCATAACCACAGAGCACTCAGCTGGCGCACGTGGAGGTGACCGCAATACAGAGAACGCCCCATCTCCTCCTTCACCAACCAGCAAAGGAGCCACTTCAGAGCAGAAGCCCCTTTGCCCCCACACCCCGCCCTACACCGGTCAGTGGCCCAACAAAGAAAACACTTGAGAGGCTCTGACTTTTATAAGCTTAAGGTTAGAAATGGAAGGATTAGGTAAAAAAGAAGAAAGAGGGAACACGCCTCCATCCCACTCCAGTATCTGAAGAAAGTCAAAGCAGAGATAACAATCTCATTATTTCATTAGTTAACCTCTTGATCATTTCCCACCCCCCCCAAGTAATTAATAGGACATGATTCTTACTTTATTTAATAATTTTTATCAGTTTTAGCATGTAGGATGGTAACTGGATTCCTAAATATATAATGGGGTTTTAATCAAATAAACGTACAGTCCATTTCCTATATTCTGTGGCTGGTATAGTTTCAACCATGATTTGAATGTTCTCTATCAGTTGCTTTCCTAGAGCCCCACAAATAACTTTTATTGGAAGTTGGCTACAGTTGCAATTGTTGACACAGACTTTCTTTTCTCAAAATAACTTAGTATTACTGTAACCAGGTAAGACGCTAAGATCTCTTCCTAAATAATTTTAAAAATAATGTTACCATTATTTCTGACTCCAAAGTAATACAATCTCATTAAAGATAATTTTGGAAAATACAGATATAGTGATGTATCTGGGGAGGTGGAAGTTTATTTTGTTAAATCTCCGTCTTTTCTCAAATGAAATGTTGATATTTGGAGGCTGAAGACTAATGCAGAGGGAAGAAAACATGTACAAATAGTCCAAGGACTTTTAGGGTAAAGAGAAGATCAAGACCTCGACCCCCTTTCCCAGGGTTATGGTAATTTATCAGGGTGGCCCAGGGAGGGTCCATACATGCCCCAGAGGCAGAGAAGTAGCCCAGGAAAATGGGGATTCCAGATAAAGGGGATTGTGGGTGCTGACATCTCACCAACCAATGAGATTTTTGCATTCTGGATGACTGTTATGATCATTTTGTTAAAATTTCCCCCCTTCCTCCAAAACTCTCTGAACTTTAATCTGATTTATATTAATTCTATACATTGATTTGTAAAGCAGCATTCCTCCCCCCCCACAGTATTTACTCTATAACCGTACCCCCCTCCAGAACATAAGCTCTGAATTTATTCAAATCTTCTGCTAAGCCCCAAGTATGTTTGCAGTTCTCTTTGTATAAATCCTTCTTAGTTCAGAACTTACATTTTATATATATATATATGTGTGTGTGTGTATAACATATATATAATATTATTGTAATGCCCGAAGTTGTGAAACCTCCCACAAAAGTCCACCAGAGTCGTAAGTCAAAGCCAAGCGGCAAGGGTCATTTATTGCAGGTTCGAACCTGGTCCTCTGCGCACTCGTCGCCGGTGACGCAAGAGGCCACGATCAGGGTTGGTACAGCGTTTTTATAGACAGAGACAAATAGCACAGGGGAGGTTTCAAATTATGAGGGGCCTGATTAGTTGATTTTAAAGTAAGGACATTTGTTGTTCTCTGATTGGGCGTCCTTTGTCTGTCCTTTGGCGGGAAGGCTTTGTCCCTTACTTGTGGCGGGAGAAAAAAAGGGGGAAGGGGGAAGGGGGTAGGGTAGGTGAGGAATGTGCTAAGCAAGCAGGTTTACAGAAGCGAGAAATGCCAGTTAGTTTATGTACAATCACTCATTCCATTACATATCAGACTACATTTAGGAAGGTTTACAACCCATTCTACGACACAGCGGGTTACATTCAGGAAAGGCCTCACAATGCTCGTAGCAAACAGCAAGCAAAACAGACTTCTCAGCAATTGTATTTCTTATCAAAGATCCATAATAAGCAGAAAAGAGAACTTTAGCTTTAAACTAAGGCAGGGCTGTCATTTGGATTTAAAGCTGTTCTTTTCAATTATATCTCTATCTCTATATATAATATTGAGATATAATGTCCTATATGTATAAGGATGTATGGATAGTACACCAACATACTTATGGATATTATACCAACATATATTTATTTATATGTTCATATATTTTATATATAACAATTGATGTATTTTTCACTATATTTTCAGATTATTTCATATTGAAAGGAATTTTGTTTATTTCTACTGTATGTACCTTTTAAACCAACAGTTGTTTTTCAATTGACGTTTTGTGAGTTGTAGGTAAGGTATCACGTCATCTCGTATGGCTGTGATCTTTATCATTTGGCCATTTGTTTTCTTTCCTCTCCTTCCTCTGTGGGCAGCCAGGAGTGCCTGAGGAATATCACACATATGGGGGTGTGGGGGAGAGGCTGTGCTAGCTTGTATTTTGCCCTCAGCCTGCCTCAACCTTCCGCATCAAAAATACTACTAGATCAAAGTGGAATTATAAAAAAGTAGAATTAAATTGATTGGTCTTTTATCTTTATATATATTAGTTATATATTTATTATTTATAAAGGTGTAAGTTATGGATTAGAAATTATCATTTATAATTAACTTAATTAATTTGTGATTAAATTTGTGCTTGATTGTCTTCCTGCCTCCACACAATTGCTTGGAGTGCTGGCAGCCATCTTGAGGGGGTAACCGTCAGGCTTGCTGAGAGGAAAACTAAAAAGATACTGGGTCCTTGAATGGTATTTTGGGCTGCTTTCCAGCTCACTGAACTGCCTATCACCATGCTTCTTTTACCTGCCAGGAAGATAAACCTTATCTTATTTAGGTCATCACTATTTTGGGTTTTCTGTTTTGGGTAGCCAAACAAATCCCTACCTAATCAGTGGATAATTGTTTTTATTGTCACATTCTTTGTCATATATATATATATATATATATATATATATGTATGTATAAGGTTCACAAGTATACATTATACAATTATACAATGCCAGGGCTAAAATACCAAAGTAGCTACCCACTTCCGCCTAAGCCTGAGGCTCTTTAGCTAAGGTTCTAGTTCCCTCTGGCACACTGTTTCTTTTGCTTCTCAAAGTCAATTTTCAGGAAGAGGGCCAAAGGTAATTGTAGTAAATGTGACAAGGACTGAGAGAAGAGAGTTAATCTTTCCACTCCTACTTACATTTGCATTTTAATAGGAACAATGTTTTTAAACAAAGGGATTAGAATTTTTCTCCTTTTAAGTCTTCTTGGAGAGTTTGTGAAGAGTTTCTAGATGGGGCCAGGATCCTCTCTGGTCCCCTCTCCTTACACCTTCCTCATTTCTTACTGAATTCATATCCTATAGACATCTATCAATAATGCAGACAGCTAAAGGTGAATCCTGGTAAGCCATTTGCTAGATACGTTGTTAGGGCAAAGTCTTTAACCCATCTCTGAACTTCACTCTGATCGTCTGTAAAATTAGTAAGGTCTAAATTAAGTAACATATAAGATGTTATAGCTGGCCCCTGATGTTAGCTCTTCATCATTCACGACAAGCATTTATTTTCCAGAAATGAATTGAGTGATTCCAATATCTACCCTGCAGCCAAAATAAAACTGTGTCTACCATCATTAATTCGTTCTCCCACCTGCATGTACCAACAGTTTGCGACATACCTTCCTTTAACGACCGTGAGAAACATAAAGTGCTCAATGTTTGGGACACTAGGCGTGACTTAAAAAAAGGCTCACAATCTTGGAGTAAGTTTTTATATCTGTTTACTTGGAATTTAGTGGGCCTTTGGAACAATGTGCTGAAGAGTTTTTCTAGGCCAAGAAAGTTCTAAGTGTTTTTGGTTTGACCTCTGTTCTCTGCCTTCTGCTTCCATCAGCTTCACTAGAAAGCATAACTGGAGGGAGGGCAGTTAATTTGCACAGCTTCTGGCCAGTGCTTATCAGGAATTCACCTAGGTCAGTTCTCCTGGCCCAGGATGGAGGGCTTCTTACCTTTGATGTTCAGGAACTGTATTACTTGTGTTTTTGCCTAAACTGCTGGCTACCTGTTGCTGAATTCCTTACAATGCTTTGCTTGAGGGAACTCAACCCCCAGAATGCAAATGCACAGTGATAACCATGTTCACCACCATCCTACGGTTGCCTATCTTGCTTTCTGGAAGGAACCCTCTGCAAAATGATACTGAAAGATGTATCAGAGGTGCAATGGTGTCTTCACTCTGGCTGCTGTAACAAATACCATAGACCAGGAGACTTAAAAACATTCATTTCTCAGAGTTTTCAGGAGGCTGGAAGTCCAAGATCAAAGTGCCAGAGTGTCTGGTGAGGGCCTGTTCCTTGTATCCTAACTTGGTGAACAATAAAGAGAGGAAGTGAACTCACTCTTCTCCCTTTACTAAGAGCGTCAATCCGACCATGGGGGTTCTACCCTCATGACCTAACTGCTTCCCAAAAGCCCACTTCCAAATACCATCATGTAAGGGCTTTGCCAGATAAATTCTGGGAGGACATATTCAGTCCATAGCAGATGGGGAGTAATGCTTACCTAATTGAAGCATGGCTATCTGGTGTTTTGATTAGTAAAGGTCTGGAGTCACTTAGCCAGAGGGTATACAGTGGAGAAGAAATGAAATACCATTCCACCTATCCCAACAGTTTGGGATTTCTTAGTCTTTTTTTTTTAAATTTTTTAAAAAATATTTTATTTATTTTTGAAAGAGAGAGAGAGAGAAAGAGAGTGAGAGCAGGGAAGGAACAGAGAGAGAGGGAGACAGAATCTGAAGCAGGCTCCAGGCTCTGAGCTGTCAGCACAGAGCCCGATGCAGGGGCTCAAACTCACAAACTGTGAGATCATGACCTGAGCCGAAGTCGGACACTTAACCGACTGAGCCACCCAGGCACCCCTGGGATTTCTTAGTCTTATTGGGTGATGCGTTGGTAGGCCACTGATTGTTTTTTGTCAATCAAGCTCCACTGACCAGAAAACCTATAGAAAATTATCACAGATTCTGGCACTAGGTTGTTTCAGTAATCATGTTCAATGTTATGATATTTTTTCTTCCAAGCATAACACCATAGATTTTAATATTGTTTTTCCTTGTAAAAATATGCCCCCCCCACCATTAATGCTGTGATTTTTAAATACATTGTATAAGGTGTCATTGTGTTTTTAAAGTTGAAAGACTCCACCAGGGACTGTAGAATTATAAACCCATATAAGTAACCCCTAATAACTCACAAAATAGCATCCTATTTTATCTAATCATTTAGTTAAGCACTCAGATTTTTTATAATTTTTGCTATCACAAAATAATCCTAAATAGTACCATATTACTTTCCCAGAGTGAGATCACTAGGTGAGAGTTAGGACTGTGTTTCAGGCTGCCAACATATGTTAAAGACAATTGATTAATCACCTTTTAAACTTATCATCTGTTATCACCTAAAGTCTTCTTGAGTTTTTACAAACTTGAGGGGAAGATGAAGTCTTTCTTGGTCAAGTTTATAATTCTCCTTTACTTAATTTAATCTCCTCAGTAGTGTCAGATTATTTCTATGTGTGTTTCTCAGATAAAGAAACTGGTTTAGAGTGGCCATCTGTCTGAGATCACAAAATAAATATGTAGCAAGTTAGAGGCAACTGAGTTAGAGTTATCTTGGGAAACCCAATCTCCCAACCTCAAATCCAGCACTCTTCTGTGTGTCTATGCCAACTTTTCCCATATTCTCATTTCACAGGTGAAGACACGAGATAATAAAGTAGTTCTAGGTCTGCAATTTTTATTAAGAACATGATACTGGGGAGCCTGAATGGCTCAGCCGGTTGAGCATCTGACTCTTGACTTCAGCTCAGGTCATGATCTCATGGTTCATGAGATGGAGTCCCATGTCGGGCTCTGGGCTGACAGTACGGAGCCTGCTTGGGATTCTCTCTCTAGAGCCCCTGGGGCAGTTTCTCTCCACCCCTCCCCGTGCCCTACCCACTTCACTTCTCCTCTTTCAGCAGAACAACCCAGAGTTTGAGTTTATCCACCATCTGAGTTTTGAGTTCAAGGAAGGGGCAATCAAGAAAACAGATTTCAATGACAAAATAATGCTGAAAAGGAGAGCATCTTTCCTTTGTACCCTGTGACAGACCAGTTGCAGCTTTCCTGATGAAATATCTGTTCTTGGAACGCTTCCTACCACAAAGACTGGCTTTCTCATCTTCTATTCCAAATTCACTTACTCTTCATGTTTATTTGACTATGGTTGGGGCAGCGTCTCCAGACATGTCTCCCCTTGTCTTTGTACTGTCTCTGTGTACTCCACACCATGCTTTTTGAAAAGCTGGATTCCTGTTGGAATGAATGGCCATCAATTCCCAACGAGTGTTCATGGTTTCCCAATCATAAAACATAATAACTTTGCTATGCAAACGTCTTTACAAAGACATAAATTATTAGGAGGCTAATGTCACGATGACCGGATCCACCCCTGCTGCTTTCCCCATCTTTTACATGGTTAACCGTAACAGTATCAGTTGTAAAAAAGTGAGTCATTCAGAAAGCCACAGTAGTTCCAATGAAGGCTACCAGATAGGGGATTCCCACGTCATAGTTAAGAGTTTGGAGGTTTTTGGTTTTTTTTTCCCCTCTCTCTCTCCAGGACCCACCCACCACTCGCCTAACTTACTCCTTCTGTTCGCCCCACACACCAGATGTGGCAGCTGCACTGGGCAACTTAATGAGTGATTCCCATACTTTCTGCTTACTTTCCTGACTCCTTTGATCCTACTGAGTCTTCCTCTGAAGTACCCACTGGTATCCACTGAACAAAATCTTACCTGTTGTGATGCTCAACCTAAATTTCATCTCCTCTTCTAAGCTTCCTTAAAACTTTCATAGAAAGAACTGATCATTCCCTCCTTTATACTCTCATTCTCATGGTTCACTTGTCCACTATAGTTGGTCGTTGGGTTTTTTCCCATTGGTCAGCCTGGTCTGTAAACTCTGCTGGCAGGCACAATGATGTGTGTGTCTTTGTAGCTGGGGCACCTAGCACAGCAAACTTTTTCTGTAAAGGACCAGGCAGTAAATATTTTATGTTCCGTGGGCCATATGATCTCTGTTGCAACTACTCAATTCTACTGTTACACTGAGAAACATAAACAAATGGGTGTCATATACAATATTTTGTGACAACCTGGAAGATCAAACCGACCGATATTCATCCTTCTTTGGAACTGTGAGTCGTAAATCAGATCATCTCATCCCAAATGGGACTGATACCAAATTTATTTGGAAGTGGTATTAGGGTAACAATCGTGAGACAGATGAGTTGAGGTTTGTAAGGATACCGTGAAGACCAGTAGCCACTCCTGCTTGAGTTGAAAGATGGTTGTGACCCCCTGACACCGGGTAGTAAGGGGCAAAATCCCCAAATACAGTGGATGGAAGCCATGCTGAGAAACAGCCCTCTCAGCACCCAATGACTAATGATAATGATAATGACGACAATAATGTCAGCAGTACTGATTATAGCAAACAAACACTGAGGGCTTTCTATGTGTCAGGCGCCGTTCTGAGCACTTCACGAGCATTCATTTGTTGAACCTCACAAGAATTATCTGGGAAAAAAAGTATTACTTGTGTCTCCATTTTACAGATGGAACTGAGACTCAGAGAGGTTAAGTAACTTACTTGAGGTACTACAGTTGGCAAGTGGTGACGCTGGCAATCTAAAACTGACGGACAGCACACACACTCTCTGGTGCTTAAATGCAGCTCCATGGCTGAAATGGACAAGAATCGCCTGAGGCCACAGACAGCTACACACCATCCTCTGAAATGCGAGTCAGAACGCATGGAATGAAATCAAGGAATCTCTCCCTCTTTCTCATTCTCTCTCTCTCTCTCTCTGTCTCTTTCCTTCTCTTTCAAAGAACCGCCCTATGGATTCGGATATGTAGCTGCAATGAGTGGAATGGTGGTTCCCAAAACGATGTGCCCGTGTTCTAGTCCCCCAAAACTGTGGGGATTACCTGATTTAGGAAAAGAGTTTTTTCAGAGGTATGAAGTTAAGAATTTTGGCACAAGGAGGGCCTTATATTATCACGTTGGCCCTAAACCCTATTTCAACTGTCCTTATAGAAGAGGAACATGGAGGAGACAGAGAAGAGGAGGAGGGAGTGTGACCACAAGGCAGAGATTGGAGCGATGCAGTCACAAGTCAAGAAATGCTGGTGAGCAGCGGAGCCTGGAAGAATCCTTAGAGCCTCCAGGTGTGGGGCCTGCCACTATCTTGATTTCAGACTTAGAGATTTCAGCACTGTGAGAGAACACGTCTCTGTTGTAAGCTACTGGGTTTGTGGCACATCATTATGGCAGCCCTGGGAAACTGACTCAGAGCCAGTCTTAGTTCCACTCCTTAATTCCTGTCCCTGTGTCTGTGGAAAGTGGGGAAGGCAGCACATACAATGGTCTCTGATTTGAAGTGTATATCAGACTGTGTAAAACAGAACCCCATCATTTCAAGGTTGTCTCTCAGCGGGTGCTGTAATGGAGTCTTCAGTAAGCCAGATACCTCTCAAGTATACCAGCTGGCTCCAGAGGATGGAAGTATGCAATAAAAGCAGCAATTTCATGGGAAGAGTCCATTTCTGCTTTTTTTGTTTTGTTTGTGTTTTGTTTTTTGCTGTGAGATGACGCTGTTTCTCAGACATCATACTACACAGGATGGCATGATGGTGGTAGGTGGGACATTCTATAAGTCCATGGTTGGTGATGGTGGGAGAAGCACTAAGGGCTAGAAAACAAATCCATATCCAGAACATATGTCTATTCGAGTGAAGGTGAATCTCTGCCCTTTTAAAGAGAGAAGTTCAGTGGAAGAAATCAAGAAGTAGGTGTGTCTACTTCTGTCTTATGAAGAAGCTGGTCAGCAGTCTCAGCCAGTGTGGCTAGGGGGCTCCAGATTGGACCCCCTTCTTTTATGTGGTATTGCTATGATGTTTGCTTCTTGTCTTAGGGTCCCTATAATAGTTTCCTATTGGTGCTGTAACAATTAATACACGTTTATTGGCTTAAAAAGACAAATTTATTATTGTACATTTCTGTAAGAAGTTAAAAATGAGATCCACTGGGCTAAAAATGAGATCCATGGTTTCAACCTGTCTCCACCTTATTTCTTACTACTTTCTTTCACATACCCTTTGTCTCAATACATGGTTATCCAGTTCTGGCCCCTTTATAATTTGTCACACTGCACTCTCTTTTGAAGCCCGTCCATCCTTTGTGCCCACATTCCTGTATCCCAATCCTTCATCCATCTAAATGCCCAATTTGAATGTCACAACCACCAACCCCCAGTTGAAAGGAATCTTTCACTCCTCCCAGCTGCCATTAAAATCCTCTCTAGGCCCCTGACATTACATTTCTTGAGGGCAGGAACTAGACCTTGTTTGTATCTTCGTGTCCCCCAAAGCAGGATTGACATGGATAGTTGTGCAGATTGTATGTTGTGACCCTTTTACATGGGAGGCACTTTATCAATAACTCTTAATAAATGAATGAATGAGAATTCTTTGATGTTGGCATTATGTTCAGTTTCTAATGTAATGAACTCAGATCTTAAGATGCTGAAAAGTTTGAAGTCAGAACTTCCGGAGAAATAGAAAGAAAGACAACACTAAATAAGATGTAAATCCTTCACCAGATGATGAAGGGTCTTGACTCCCTTTTAAAAGAGATCTGATGAGAGCACACCTCCATCCTTCACACACACACACACACACACACACACACACACACACACCACACAGTTTCTTTCTAACCTTGACTGCCGGGACCACTGTGTAGGGTCATGATAGTCATGCACTTTTTTTGTGTCTGTGACAGGCCTGAGCTTGGCCGTTTGGTTATGCCTTTCCCTACTCCACCCCATTCCCCACACCCCTGCCAGGATCCCTTTACGTGAATACAACTTACCATTCAGTTCCTGTAGCCAATACCAGGAAAACTGCTACTAGAAATGACATCCAATGCCAACAACGTGATTTCTTTTCATGGGAACCTACCTGGCTTTGTGAAGAAAGAATTAGAATATATCTTAATAACAATAATGCTTCATTGCCAAGAAATCAGATTCTCAATAGATGGACTGTTTTTGAGCTGGACAGCTGCCTTGAAACACAGCTTGCTTATTCAACAGAACTTTGTCCCTGGATAGGTATCACACTCACAGACGGGGACAACCTAGGTAGATAACAAGCCAGTGCTTTCCAAATGAAACCAGGTCCCCACCACTCTTGTTACCACTTATGTAGCCAACTGAGATGAGTAAACAAACCAAGATGTCCTGACAGGTATGGGTGTCAATTCATATCCAGATGGCCTGAGCAGTTAGTTCCCCCACCTCACTGCTCTCTTACTGACCTGAGTGCCAGAATTCAGAGCACACCTACCCAGGCAGCCAGAACCCAGGATGAGAGGCAATATTGCTTAGCATCGCAGATTAGCGGTGTTGCAGGTTACAGACTTGGGTTTGAATTCTGATCCACTGCTCACAGAAAGTTAATTTCACTTATTCACACTCTGCCATTTGGAAATGTGCAGTCGTGTTATGGGAGGGACTGAGTCAAATTTTACTTTGTACTCACAGGAGAAAGTAATGGTTATAAGTGGTGATTCTGGACCCAGATGGGTCCAAGCTCCACCCCCAGCCCTGCCACTTAGTACTTAACTTCTCTAAGCTTCAGTCTTCCTACCTGTAAAATTGGACTGCTCATAAGAGCACTGAATTCAGAGGGTCGAATACGATATTGTTATAAAATATTTGGTATAGAGTAAGTCTTCAATAAGTAATAGCTATTATTAAGGAGGAAAAAAATGACATGCAATGTCAGCAAATTAGAACCTACATTGATTTTCTCTTTTACTTAACTAGCTGTTTTGTTTTTTTAAGGTGAATATATCCCGTCTTTCTAAAAATTCTTTTTCAGCTCACATGATTTGAGTTCTTACTATGGGCTGGCCAGGTAACACACTTAACACATGGAATCTCTTTTATCCTTACTGTGGTTATATATTGGTGAGGCAGGTATTATTATCCTCATTTCATAGTTGGGGAAATTGAGGCTCAGGGTGTCTAGTTGACTTTCCAAATTCATTAAATAGATATAGTTGAACACTGGGGTCCCAGTTCTGAAGTTTCCTTAGTCTAAGACTAATTTATGCTCTAATAGCCAAATGGGAGCCAAAATATCAACTTCATCAGTGACCTAATAAAGTAGAAATTGAGATTATCTGGTAAATGTCATTGGATAACACAAAATGGGACTTTATGCTTTATTTCTAAATCCAGATCTGGGAGCCTTATAGCAAGAAGTAGGTCCCTAAGGGTGCCTGGGTGGGCCAGTTGGTTAAGTGTCTGACTTTGGTTCAGGTCATGATCTCGCAGTTCGTGAGTTCAAGCTCCATGCTCTGTGCTGACAGCTCAGAGCCTGGAGCCTACTTCAGATTCTGTGTCTCCCTCTCTCTCTACCCCTCCTCTGCTCACACACTCTCTCTCTCAAAAATAAATAAGTGTTTAAAAAAACTTAAAAAAAAGAGAGAAGTAGGTCCCTAGGTAGCCCCTAAGCCTACATAGCCAGTTAGTCACAAGTCCACCTTACCTCCCAGCTGGCCACAGGAGACAGCAGCCAAAAGAGGATGGTGAAATCCCCCAGCCCCCTGTGCTGCCCACAGAGATAAGAAACAAGGGTCAAAGGCTGGGAGTGCTTGCCACAATATCAGTAGAACATGGCATGATCAAGGACCTTTGAGAGTGACTTCATCCATTCGTAAAAACAAGATGGCCTAGCTTCTCTTCAACCATATTTGCCATTCCTCCCCAAGGGATGAGGTGGTGTATGAATAAGCAAGTGCAGAAAACTGACCAGTTCAGCCAAGACTCACCATTTCTGTGGAAATCTGTTGAAGAAGTGAGGGAAGGTGAATAAGGACACTTTCCTAACGATAATGCTTCCAAAGCTCACTTCATGCCATCATATCTGCCTACTATAGGAATGTATTCTCAACAGATACACAACTTCTTTACTGCAATTTATACAGCTTTCAGTGCAGCTGTCAAAGAAAATAAAGCCTCCCATTGGTCAATCTGCCCTATGGAAATGCAGTCAGAGTCTTCAAGAGAAGGAAGGGTAAAAGTGACTTGGAAACACACACTAAATAGTGTTTTTATTCCCCTGGATTCACCAGATGGGAGCCCTGTTTTCTTAAAAATTGGGGAGCTAGATTCCTCACTGAAATTATGAGGCTTTCAGTATGGTGGCTAAAAGTATTGACATCAGTGTTAGAGAGATCTGGGTTTGAATTCTGACTCTGCTGCTTAGATGTGCAGAATCATTCTTTTTGGCTGGCCTATATCTGAAATCCCTTCCAATGTTTGGAAGATGCCCTCCCATATATAACTCTTCATGGGAGGTAAGGCCCACCTCCAGGTATGAAAGCCAGATCCTGTCTCTCCAATCTCTCTTACAACTGCACCAGGAGCAGGATGTCTAGGGTTTGTGTCATTGTCAATCTCTTTCAGCAATGTCTTACAGTTTTCAGGGAATAGATCTTTCACTTCCTTGATTAAATTTATTCCTAAGTGTTGTATTGTTTATTGCTATTTTAAATGGGATCATTTTCCTTATTTCTTATTGAGATAACTCATTGTCAGTGTATAGAAATGCAACTGATTTTTGGATGTTGATTTTGAATCCTGAAACTATTTAATTCCTTTATTAATTCTCTCAGTTTTATAGGAGAGTCTTTAGGATTTTCTCTATATAAGATTGTGTCATCTGCAAAGACAATTTTATTACTTCCTTTCAAGTTTGGATGCTTTTTATTTCTTTTTCTTGCCTGATTACTCTGGCTAGGACTTCCAGTACTATTTTGAGTAGGAATTGTGAGAGTGGGCATTCTTGTCTTGCTCGTGATCTCAGAGGAAAAGCTTTCAACCATCCGCCATTGAGTAGGATGTTTGCTCTGAATTGTCACATATGGTCTTTATTATGTTGAGATAGGTTCCTTCTACATCCAAGTTGTTGAAAGCTTTTATCATGAAAGGATGTTGAATTTTGTCAAATGCTTTTTCTGATTCCATTGAGATGATCATATGGTTTTTACCTTTCATTCTATTAATGCAATGTATCCCATTTATTGATTTGTATGTGGTGAACCATCCTTGCATCCTAGGGATGAATACCCCTTGATCAAAGTATATGATCTTTTTAATGTAATATTGAACTGTGTTTGCTAACATTTTGAGAATGTTTGCATCTATATTCATCAGGGATGTTGGCCTGGAGTTTTTTTCCCTATGTTGTCTTTTTTTGGCTTTGAGATAAAGGTAAGGTGGGCCTTATAAAATGAGTTTGGGAGTGTTACCTCCCATTCAATTTTTGGAAGAGTTTGAGAAGGATTGACATTAATTTTTCTTTTAATGTTTTGTAGATCTCACCAGTGAAACCATCCAGTCCTGGGCCTTTTCTTTTGGGGAGGTTTTTGATTACTGATTCAATCTCTTTACTCATTATGGTCTGCTCAGATTTTCTATTTTTTCATGATTCAGTTTTGGTAAGTTGTATATTTGTAGGAATTTATCCATTTGCTGTAGGATGTCCAGTTTGTTGGCATATCATCAGGGAAATGCAAATCAAAACCACAATGAACTATAACCTCACACCTGTTAGAATGATTATTATCAAAAAGACAAAAAACAACAAATGCTAGTGAGGATGTGGTGAAAAGGGACCCTGTACACTATTGGTGGGGATGTAAATTGGTGCAGCCACTGTGGAAACAGTATGGAGGCTCCTCACAAAACTAAAAATAGAAACACCATGTGACCAGCAATTCCACTAGTAGGTGTATTCTGAAGGAAATGAAATCACAATCTCAAAGAGATATCTGCACACCTATGTTCACTGCAGCATTAGTTACAGTGGCCAAGACATGGAAATGACCTAAGTGCCTATTGGCAAATGAATGGATAAAGAATATGTGATTCATATATATATGAATATTATTGTATTTTGCTTAAAACATATATTTTATAGTGATGTATATAGGAATATTATTCACCATAACAAAAAGGAAATCCTGCCATTTGTGACAACATGGATGGACTTCAAGGGCATTGTTTTGCATATCTCACTTATATGTAGAATCTAAAAAAAACAAACTTATAGAAACAGAGAAGGGATCGGTGGATGCCAGGGGCGGTACATTAGGAGGGAGGTGGGGAGAAGAAATAAGTGAAGATGGTTAAAAGGTACAAACTTCCAGTTTTAAGGTACATAATTTCTGGGGATATAATGTATAGCACGGTGTCGATAGCTAACACTTTATTGTATATTTGAAAGTTGCTAAGAGAGTAAATCTTAAAAGTTCTCACTACACATGCAAAAGTTGTAACTGTGTGAGGTGATGGGTGTATGAACTAACATTATTGTAATCATTTTGCACTGTGTAAAAATATCAAATCATTATTTTATACACCTTAAACTTATACTATGTTATATGAAAATTATATCGCAATCATGCTGGAAAAAATAAAATAAAATAAGTAATAAAATCTAAAATATAATAATAAAAGGACAAATGGTTATTTTTTAGTATCATATGGAGTGATCTTTGTGTCTTATAAGTCTTTGGGAAAGAAATTGCAAGACTTATTTCAGTACTACTGTGTTCTGAAAATATGCCTTCTACCAGTAGTTTATAAATATATACTTTTTCATTTTCAATTAACTTTTATGAAGCATTCAGATTTATACAAATATTTCCGTAAAGTTAAAAATAGCATATCATTTTAACATGTTTCTTTCTAATAAAAAGAGCAAAAAAACACATGCTTAAATAGAGAAAAAACTCATGGTTACCAGAGGGGAGGTGGGTGGAGGAATGGGTGAAATAGATAACAATTAAGAGTATGCTTATCTTGATGAGCACTGAGAAATGCATAAAACTGTTGAACCATTATATCGTATACCTGAAACTAATATAACACTGTATATTAATTATACTTGAGTCGAGAAATAACTAAAAAAATAAAAATAAAATGCTTTTTCTTCCTGTTCCAAGCAACAGAAGACAGCAGCTTCAACACATAGGCACTGCTTCTTTCACAGATCTAGAAGCCAGGAGGAAGTCCTGGCCTAGGGTGATGTAGTTGCTCACCTACGCTATTGGGATTTGACCTCTCTCTAGCCTTCTGCTGCATTTCCCTTAAAGTGATGGTATCATGGTTGTTGCCTCAGGATTACAAGCAATAAAATCCATCTGTATTTCAGCTGGCAAGTAAAAACTGGGAGGAACTAAATGCCAAAGAACCACACTTTGGGGGTACAGCCCTTTGAAATGGCTTTTCCTAATGTTTCATCCGGTGGTTTTCTCTTAAAGCTAGTGAAATCACACATGCACATCTAATCAAATCTCTGAAAGCTTCTAGGAGAAAGCAGGTTCCAGATAGGGTTGTGTCCAGCAATGCTTCAGGGTCTGCCACAAGTAGTAATAGAATCAAAACTGAGCTACATGATGGGGCGCCTGGGTGGCTCAGTCGGTTAAGTGTCCAACTTCAGGTCAGGTCATGATCTCACAGTTTGTGAGTTCAAGCCCCGCATCAGGCTCTGTGCTGACAGCTCAGAGCCTGGAGCCTGCTTCAGATTCTGCGTCTCCCTCATCTCTCTGCCCCTCCCATGCTTGTACTCTGTCTCTCTCTCTCAAAATAAATAACATTAGAAAAAAATTTTTTAAAGTGAGCTATATGAATGTTCAAATATGGCATAAGAAAAGGACGTTTGGAACCTTCATTTATAATAAAGAAAGCTGAAAGATAACGTGTGAAGAATAAGAAATAATAATAACATACTATAGCTAGAAATGACTAATATTGTTGTCTGGACTTACTATACACCAGGCACTTTTCAAACCACTTATACACACTACTTCATTTAATGCTTGAAACAACCTTATGAGGTAAGTGCTATTATTATTCCCATTTAGCTATGCATAAGCCAAGGCACAAAGAAATCACACAACTTGAAGGAAGTCGCTTGGTGAATAATACTCAAGCTCCAGTTGAAACACAGTGAGCAAAAATTCTATACCCAGTTTTGCTAAGAAAGAAGAAAGGCAAGTCCAGGTTTTCCTTGTCTTTATAATAAGATTTTTCTCAGTAAGTCAGCAAATGTGTAGCCAATGTGAGCCTGAGACTTAAATTTCTGACTCTCATGACCAAAAATATCAGAGCAAGAATACCAGTCAGTGCATTATGTTAGCATAGGAAATATCTGATTTGGCATTGATTATCCTAAATGATGGTCTGGGGGGGTCGTTGGAAATTTGCCTTGATCATAAAATTACTACTACTACAAATGTTAGCAATGTCTTAGCTATAGGCCTTCTATGCCTACAGATAAAAGGACATTTTAGAACACAGCAGATACAATGAAGGAAGGGATCCCATAGCCTGGAGTGTAGGCATCATCTCTTCACTACCAGAAGAAAACAATCCACATGTGCCAGGGAATCATAACTCCCATCAAACACTACCAGCAACAAAGAGCTCAGATATAAGCTCACCTCTCATTGGCATAAAGCAATGTTTCTCAACCTTTTTTCATCATTGTTTCCTAAGGAGCCTGTGCAGACATTTCCCCCCAATTGTCCCCTCTATGACATTTAAATACCACAAACATAAGTATAATATCTGTTAATGTTGTGTGGCTCTTAGAAGTTCTAAATCTTTTTAGTCCCTGAGAATCAATTTTCACCCCCTTGACATGATACTGCCCTTGCTTAAAGTGCTTGATTTATGTCTTTAAAAGTTATTCTGAAAAATAGAGCTGGCTCATGGCCTCACTAAAATTCTAATAATGGGCAAGTTCCCCTAAAAAAACTTTAATGAAAGCCTTGCAGCTCTTGATATAGTAGTCATTATTGCTATCAATACTTTTGTAGCACATAGGAAGACTGCACACATACCTTCCATGTCCCCATGTGGTTTGAGGAAGGCCACATGTCTGCCCAAAGAGTCGTCAGTGAAGGAATCACATGTCACTTCCAAGTCAGAATCTCCTATTGCTATTTGGAAACATAGAACTCTTGTTACCTCTACCCATGATAAGCAACAGTCAAGATGTTGACTGCTTTGTCAGCCTGGGTCCCAAAGTGATAACGTATGGAGCAGAGCTCCCAGCTGACCTGCAATGCATAAGAAATAAACCACTAATATTTGCAGGTTGTTTGTTATTATAGAACCACCCAACCTACCCTGATTGATACAGTGGGTCATTCATTTACTCATTTAAATGAATGAGAACCCACTATGTGCCAATGTCCTGGGCACTCATGATATAGCAATAAACCAGATAAGTCCTTGCTTTCGTGGAACTTATATTCTAATGGAGAAATCTAGTGAGATCAAATTCAGCAGCCCTTCAGCCCAGAAGGGAAAGGGCATACTGTAGAAAAGAATGAGCCCTTCTCCTTGAAGACAAGGCTAACATTAGGAAATTCCATCTTGCGAAACACTCTCCACAATCTTTTTTGAAATGAAGAGAATTCTAGAGGGCATTGGTCCCTCTGCTCCTCCCCCCCAAGACAACAAAGGGATGCTAAAATCCTATTTTCATTTTGAAATTTGAAGTTCAGTGATTTGGGAAGGTTACAGAAGGGAATCCTTGGAGAAAGAGCAGGATTTAGGAACGTATGAAGGTGTGGAGGGGTCTTCTAGATTGCAGAAAATAACGGGTGCAGAGATGTCAAAGTGCACGTACTTCTCACTCCAACCAAATGGACCACAGGAGCACCAAGATCTAGGATGAGCTAACTCACCAAAACATCAACCTGAGCTCTTGAAAAAAGTCATTTTATTTTGCCTCAGACCCTATATTACTCACAGAGAGATAGATGTTCATTCCCACAGGACGAAGCCCATTCTTCCTTGAGAGGAATCCTGAACAGAAACACAAATAATTAAACTGAAATAGACCATTTTAACCCCCACTGCAGTTCAAACACCCCAGCCATCAAAGCTGGCCAGCCAAAACCAGCTGCTTAAGATCATCCTTTGAGTTCAAATGAACTAGGGCTTTGTTAGACAGGAGTGAGAAGGAGTTCAAAGACAAGGGCCCTCCTTGGGAAATGATTTCCTGATGACCTCTTCGAATTACAATGCTTTTCTCATAATACAGTTAGCCCCTAATCCTTATTCCCCTCCACTGTGATCTCTCCTAAGCCCCTCAGCTGGGCTAGAAGAACATGATGGGAAGAATGGTCACATCCAACTCATGGCAAAATTTCCCTGGTTAACCTCACACTCCATAATATAAAATAAACAGGAGACAAGTTTTTCTGTTTCTGACTGCAAGTTATGGATAACTTGAGTTTGGGTCTTTGTATAATGGTTCAATTTCAAAAGCAAAAAGATGCTAAATTTTAGCCTTGCAATTAAACCTCACTTTCAGGTACTCTCATCATTGCCGCTGTCTACTTTAATAGCTCCACCTACAACGGTTTCTGAAGATTTTGAATACTTGGGTAATTCTGGAGTTTAGAGTCAGAAACAAACACACATATTTGAGTTTTTGATAGCAGATGCTGCTTTTTTTTCTTTAAAGTGAAGACAATAATAATTTTTAAAAGGATACATACCATAAATTCAGCTGTTCAACTTTGAGCTAGGATGATTATTATTGTTTAGAAATTTATCAAAGGGCTTTTTACCCAAGGAGTTAATATTACAATACCAGAAAAAAAAAGAATAGGAGTAAATGAATACGAATCAGTTCCTAGAAGCAAACACACACCCTGAGACTTGAATATCAATTATGTTGAGAGTGCTCATAATAATCTGTTTTTGAAAAAAAAAAATACTTGTCTGGAAAACAGGATTGGGAGTGAGAATTTTGTTTTTTGCCATTAGCTAGTTGGATGGCCTGAGGGAGGTAACTTTGTGCACTGTCTTCCAGGCATCGTATGAAGCATTTTTTATGAATTAACTCATTTACTCTTCATGTCATAACCTTTGTGGCAAGACAGTGTTGCTCCTATCCCCACTTATGAGATAAGGAATCTGGTGCACAGAGAAGAGACAGAACTCTCCCAAGATCACAAGTTTCAAAAGCAGATCCTTGCCCTTAACTCTTTCATCTCTAGATGTTCTTGAAAGTCTCGTGTAGGTTTAGCATTCTAAGCTTCCAGAATCTCTAGATCTATACATCCTATGGCTTCATTTCTAAAATTATGTGTAATTCTACCAGCGACTTTATGTTTTATTTCTTTTAAAAATATTTTCTTTGTAAGACTTTGGTCTGAAATCTTAAATGAAATCTCAGGTTTGGGTTAAAATTTTAAATGTTTATTTATTTTGAGAGAACCCAGGCACACTTGAGTGGGGGAGGGACAGAGATAGAGAGAGGGGGGGGGGAGAGAGAATCCCAAGCAGGCTCCACGCTGTCAGCACAGAGCCCATGTGGAGCTTGATCTCACAAACCCATAAGATCATGATCTGAGCCTAAATCAAGAGTACACTGCTTAACTGACTGAGCCATCCAGAGACCCCTGGATTCAATTAAAAAAAAAATTTTTTTTTTAACATTTATTTATTTTTGAGACAGAGAGAGAGCATGAACAGGGGAGGGTCAGAGAAAGAGGGAGACACAGAATCTGAAACAGGCTCCAGGCTCTGAGCTGTCAGCACAGAGCCCAACGCAGGGCTCGAACCCACGGACCGCGAGATCATGACCTGAGCCAAAGTCGGATGCTTAACCGACTGAGCCACCCAGGCGCCCCTGGATTCAATTTTTAAAAGAGAAGATGAAGAATGAAGAAGAGAGAAAACTTCACTGATTCTTTCTTGAGAATTTGCCCATAAGGGAACCACTTTTAGGTCTATGCAAGGTCTTACTGATTTTTCTTAAGGGGATTGGGGCATCACCAATCCATTGGAAGAAGCTGGAAGAGATGGAAACCAACAAGGATTTGCTGTACAAATATTTATTCATTCAGTTCTATTGTAGTTTATTTTCAAATAGCCCCGTTAAACCAAGAATGATCTAGGACCCAACACATCTCACTTTCATTTTAAAACTTGAAAACCAGAGAGGCATTGTATCATGGTGACTCAGCTCAAGAACTCTGGAGGCAAATGCCTAGTTTAAAACCTGTCTCTGCTACTTAGTGTGGGAATGTTATTTAACCTCTCTGAGCCTCAGGGGATTCAAGTGTAAAATGGGGACATTAGCACCTTCCTCTCAAGGTTGTTTGAGGAGAGCAGGCCACAGGATACTCATTAGGCACACAATATTTAAGTGATGGCATTATTCTAATTATTTTATAATTATAAAAACCCATTTAGAGGCTCTAATCATAAACTTCTAACTCTCCTGAAGCGAATCTTTTCTTCCATTAACTCTACATGCAAGAAAATTAATTATGTAAGAACCATTTTGAGCATTTTCCCTAACCCAGACACTATTCTAAGTAGTTTACAAGTATTAACTCGGGTGATCTTCCTTCCAACCCTACCAGGGGGTCCTGTTATTATAACCATTTTGCAGAAAAGGAAACTAAGGCACAAGGAGATTAAGAAATCTACCAAAGGCAGTAATTAATTAAGCTAGGGGTCAAATCCAAGCCCTTGGTCTCACAGCCCCTGCCCTTCTCTACTCTTCTCTGCACACCCATTTGCTTAAATGATATAATGCTGTCATTTTTGTAAGTCAAAAATGGTTAAAAAGAGGCAATTTTACATGATACAGATTAAAACGCTCACAGAGCATACAGAAGGGAGAAATTAATTTTGCTTGGAGAGGTAAAGAAAAGATTTACAAAGAAATTGGACCTGATGGAACCCTGCAGGGTGGGTAGACAGTCGCTGAGCAGAGAAAAGGAGAGATGATATTCCAAGGAGAGAAATAGCAGGAACAAAAGCAGAGGACGTGAGAAAGCACGACCTATAGATTCTTAAGGTCAGAATGCAGAATCCACTGTGGGGACTCTGGAATTGAGACCAGCCCATTCATGGCTAACCTACTTAACTTGTTCACATTCTGACCTCAATGTTATAAAGGGTATTAGTGGTTTTTAAAGAGTTAAGAATGCATTGTGGCATAAGGAAATGAGTACGCATGAATTTTGGTGCCAGATAGACCTGGTTTGAATCCCAACCCCACTATTTCCTGAACGATTGGACTTGGCCAAACCACTGAAATTCCATGAGCCTCAATTTCCTTATCTGTAAGATGGGCTCAATAGTAAGATGGGTTACCCTGCAGGATGGTTATAAAGATTACAGATGATATATATAAAGCACTCGGTGGATTGTCTGATGCATTAATAGTTTTCAATCAGGATTGACCCTTTTTAGCAGTAGTAATAGTATTCATGTCTAATAGGAACAGATTCATTGGCAACCTGCAGGGACTAGTGGCACTAATTATGGTAGTCCAGTCAATGAAAAGTAAATACTATAATTCCCCAGCTCGAAGACTTTTAAAAGGCCAAGGATTATTGTGCTGAGAAGATGCCTCATCCGAAAAATAGCCACATCAACTAACATTTGCATAGCAAATTTTCATATGTGAAGCACCCTCTTAACTCATCTGCTAGTCTCAGCAGCCTTATGAAAGAAGTTGATATTATTGTCTCCACTTGAGGGGAAATAAACCTCAGAGAAGTCCTGGCTCAAGGTCCCATGATAAGTGGCAGAGTAGGGAGGCATGATGTAATTGAAAATGTAAACTGTGTCTTTGTCTATTCTTTATGAGACTGAACACAGAATTTGTTTTGAAAGTTTAGGAAGTTGTAACCTGATGGCCTCCGTTAAGAATGATAATGCAGGGCATTATACAATCATAAAATTTTGTGTGGGGTCCATCAACAACCATCTCCCCTAGCCTTCTCATTTTACAAAAGAGAAAATCGAGAAAAAAGCAATTAAATGAGTCTTCTGTAGTCACTTTGAAAATTCATGGCTGTGCTTCTAGTTAGAGATGGCAGATTTAACATATGCTTCACATTACTCCACCTCCAAAACCCACTAAAAAGACAGTAAAGAGATTGATTTTAAAGACATTAACCCATAAGGACAAAAAGAATAAGAAAGAAAACAACAACAACAACATTTCAGAAGATAGAAAGCAGATGGTTGAGTGGTAACTGGCTTAGCAGAACCATGAAACTGAAATTCAAGTTGACAGTGGGGGAAGCCCAGAAGCAACCTGATTTGCGCTGCAAAACCCCAAGAAGCCTCAGAAATTGGCAGGAAGGAGTACCTCTGAGAGTCGGGGTGCAGCGAAAGTTGATATAGGATTTGCTAACAGTCTGTTTGAGAGTAGTCCCCTCCCCTGCTGCCTTCTTCTCCAGGGAGGCTGTATCAGAAAGCTACTAGACAGAGGGATGCCAGGCATTACTGAACAGAGAGACTCTATTGAAAACAGAGAGATTCAGTTAAAGTATGCCTTCTGAACGATGAAAATAGCAACCTCCTGTCTTACCTCGGCCCCCCAGAACACTGACAGCCACGATTTTAGTCCCTAGGCTGAAGATTGAATGATTTGGGTCTGGGGACTCTGACCAGCCCAACAGTAAAGACCTAAAGATACTACTGCTTGGGCAGCTTCTAATGAAATGGCTCTGCCACATCACCTAGTGACACCCAGGAGTCAACAAGTTCCATCCACGCACACAGTTTTCTTCAGCTACTTTGTGCGCCTCTCTTAAGATGACCAGATTTAGAAAACACAAATACGATATTTGGGACATACTTCTACTAAAAATGTATCCATTGTTTATATAAAATTCAAATTTAACTGAGTGTTGGGGCACCTGGGTGGCTCAGTTGGTTAAGTGTCCAACTTTGGCTCAGGCCATGATCTTACAGCTATGGGTTCGAGTCCCACTGTCAGCTCAGAGCCTGCTTCGGATTTTGTGTCTCCCTCTCTCTCTGCCCCTCCCCTGCTCACGCTCTTTCTTTCTCTCAAAAATAAGTACACATTAAAAAAATTTTTTTAATAAATTAAATGACTGCTAACTTATCTGGCAACCTTGTCTTCTCTTACATAAAGATGGACATCCAAGAATCACCAAACATTTGGGTAAAATCTCAACATGAAAGACAGTGACTAAAACATACTAATCAGAAAAAAAAGGAACATAAAGACCAAAAAATGCAAGAAAACAAACCAAAAAAACTTTCAAAAATAGTGCCATTTGTGGGGTGCCTGGGTGGCTCAGTCAGTTAAGCGACCAACTTTGGCTCAGGGCATGATCTCACAGTTCATGGGTTCGAGTCCTTCATGGGACTCTGTGTTGACAGCTTGGAGCCTGGAGCCTGCTTCAAATTCTGTGTCTCCCTCTTTCTCTGCTTCCTACTCTCTCTCTTTCTCTCTCTCTCTCTCTCAAAAATAAGTAAACATTAAAAAAGTTAAAAAAATAGTGCCAATTGTTTTCTCATAAAGTTAAAGGATATTGTGCCTTTGAAACAAGATGGGTTTGTTTGAAAAGAATTAGTCAAAAAACATTAATGAGTTATTATTAATGTTGTGATAGCAGAAATGAAAAATTCAATAGAAGAGTTTGAAGGGACAGTAGAATTATGAGAAATAAAACAACAGGAATGGAGAATAAGAAATGATCAAAGAAATAATCCAAGAAAATTTTCCAGAACTGAAGAGTATGAGTTTCCAGATGGAAAATACCCTCTGAATACAAAGGATGACAAAATGCCCTCAGTAAGGGAAAAGTGAAAGAGGAAAGAAGGAAGGAAGGAGAAAGAACCTGAATGAGATATATGTCTTTTTTAGTTCCAGGAGGCCAGGATGAAAGATGCTTGATACATTTTTTTAATGTTTATTTATTTATTTTGAGAGAGAACAAGTGAGAGAGAGCATGCACATGCTTGAGCAGAGGAGGGGCAGATAAAGAAGGAGAGAGAGAATCCCAAACAGGTTCCCCACTGTCAGCACAGAGCCAGATGCAAGGCTCGGTCTCACCAACCGGAGATCATGACCTGAGCCAAAATCAGCAGTCGGACGCTTAACCTACTGAGCCAACCAGGCGCCCCAAGATGCTTGATAAATATTAACCAATTTGTTTACAGTTGCTTTAGTGTGGAATTAATACAGCAGTTTAATAAACCTACCAAGCTTTAAGAAATGAGGTTTTAGGGCACCTGACTGGCTAAATAGGTAAAGCATGTGGCTCTAGATCTTGGGGTCATGAGTTCAAGCCCCACATCGGATATAGAGATTACTTAAACAAACAAACCTAAAGAAAAGTGTTTCTAAAGTTGGAAAAAATGAGGTCTTATAATAATAATGATACACAGGAACATGCACAAAGTAGTGAAAAAAACTCTAGATCAGAGGCACGTGTTCTAGTCCTGTATCTTCCCTGTATGACTTTAGATACATCACTTCACATCTTTGGACTCAGTTTTATCATCTGCAAGTAGTTTAGATGATAAAATTCTATAATTCTATTTAAATACATAGTCATGAACTATGTGGCATTAACATGATTGAGTACATAATTAAAATAATTTTAAAAGTCCGTATCTTGGGGAGCCTGAGTGGCTCAGTCAGGTGAGTGTCTGACTTCAGCTCAGCCCATGATCTCACAGTTGTGAGTTCGAGTTCCGTGTTGGGCTCTGTGCTGACAGCTCAGAATCTGGAGCCTGCTTTGGATTCTGTGTCTCCCTCTCTCTCTGTGCCCCTCATCCCGCTCTCTCTCTCTCTCTCTCAAAAATAAACAAAAAAAAATTTATATAAAAAAAGTCCATATCCTAATAATACTTAACTACATCAACCTCTTCTTTCCCAAACTTCATTTCCTCCTCTTTTTTCTTAGATACTATATATTATTTTATTTAAAAAAATAATGAATTCACATTTCTCTAACATACCACAAGATCCATCCATTCAGAAAGTCTCAAAATTGATGCTATGTAACACAGGCGTGAGATATATACATAAGTGACCTATAGAGTCCTGGCACCTGTGCTCATGGAGCTTTCATTCTAGTGCAGAATGAAAAACGCGTAGCCTAGTCTGAAAAAATTTAAACACACAAACAAATACATTTCTTTATGGGGTAAATTGAGGGAAATAAGCTTCTATGAAAGAAAATAATAAAGGGAACCATTTTTTAGAGTTGGTGGTTAGCAAAGGAATTTCTGAGAAAGTGGCTTTCCAATGAGAATAAGTAGAGTCAGGTGAAGAGCAGGAGAAAGAGTTTACTAGGAAGAGGAGGATGCACATAGGAAGGTCCTAGGGGGGAAATCACACTTCTAAGGAAATGAGTTTGGCCAGTGTGGAGGCATGAGACTCTCCAGCAGGAAAATGGTATGAGATGAGGTTGATAAAAATGCAGCATTCAGATTATTCTGGGTCTTTGAATCCATGAAAAGTGGTTGGATTTTATTTCACTTTTTTGTTGTTTTGTTTTATTTAATGTTTATTTATTTGGAGAGAGAGAGAGAGAGAGAGAGAGAGAGAGAGAGAATCCCAAGCAGGCTCCACATTGTAAGCACTCACGAACTGTGAGATCATGACTGGAGCAGAAAACCAGTCAGACACTTAAACTGCTGAGCCACCCAGGTACCCTGGTTGGATTTTATTTTAAAGGCAAGGAAAAGACATTAAATTATTTTAAGCATTAAAGTGACTTCATCTAATTGACAACATATAATCCCCCTTACTGTTATTTTATCTTTTTCGATCTTGGATGCTCTGCTTGGAGATAAGCAGTGAGGATGTACACTTGATTAAGAAAATGAAGTACACGGAGGTTAGTGGCTGCCTTGTGAACAAGCTCGATGGTTAGTATATTGCAGACCCAGAGCAAGACCCTGGGTTTTCCAACTCCAGTTACCTTAGTACGTTGCCTGATATATAACTAGGACCCAATAAATATTTGTTAAATAAACGCACATCACACTAGGACATTTTAGCTACCGAGATCCATGGGTCTTTTGGTAAGGACAAATGTGTTAAATCAGCCACCAGAGGGAGTGTATACTTCCCCCATGTAATAGAAACATTGACCTTGGCAAAGACAGCCGGCTGAAAAAAAATCTTTAACTGAACAAAGTGCTTTCTCCGGTTTATACCAAAAAAGATTTCATGAAATAGAATTGGCAACATCACAACAGACCCTTTGTTATGTATTTGAGCCGGCCATCTGTCCGTGAAGCTCAGCTATGGACAGCCTCCTGACTTAGAGTTCTCTTGACTTCGTTAAAAAAAAAATTCCTCCAAAGTAAAGTGTAATGAAATGGAAGTAGCAATATTTCCTGACACGATTCAAACTGTACATGCTGAACAAAAGACTTCTTATTTTTTCTACCAAACTCTGCTGTTTTGAATTTCCTTGAACTTGCTTCAAAATAAAGTTTGGGAAGAAGGAAACTTTGCCTGTGGCACAGAAATGGTCCAAGATGGCTAGAGGAGTCTACCTGTTGAAGAGGGCTCCAACTGCCCCAAGGAAGATAGGACTGCTTGTTTCCATTGCAGCCAGGGCACAATATACAAATGCACCTGGAAACACACACACACACACACACACACACACACACACACACTGTAAAAAGCAATGCTTTGAAAAGACTTGGATCCAATCTGCCAACTATTTTTTTATTTTCATTTAATAAAGCTTTGTCAACAACCAATTTTTTTTTTTAATTTTTTTTTTCAACGTTTATTTATTTTTGGGACAGAGAGAGACAGAGCATGAACGGGGGAGGGGCAGAGAGAGAGGGAGACACAGAATCGGAAACAGGCTCCAGGCTCTGAGCCGTCAGCACAGAGCCCGACGCGGGGCTCGAACTCACGGACCGCGAGATCGTGACCTGGCTGAAGTCGGACGCTTAACCGACTGCGCCACCCAGGCGCCCCGACAACCAATTGTTAAACAAGATTTTGTGTGGTTGGTTCTCAGCCAATACATGGCTCTAGACACAGGTTTGGTCCACACATGTTGTCAGCTTTCACCTGAGTTGAGGCATCAAGGAAAGTTTCCCAGAGAGTCCCTTAGGAGTAAATCAACGGTCTATAATGGATTGATGAAAACTGGTCATTCACTATGTCCTCAGAACTGGATTTAATCCTGTGGGAGACATAAACAAGGTACTGACTCACGGTCCCTGCACTCAATAACCAATTCTTTTTTTGTTAGTTATTGAGGGTATTTTCCAGATATTGCTTTTTTTTTTTTTAATTTGGGGAGCCAATATTAAGGTAGTTAACTCAGTTTAATCTTTTCTCCTGGATGTATAAGGCCATGAAATAATATGCAAAGCTTAATAGATCTAAATTACTTTAGTAGTATCAGTCCAGGTGCTGTACAAGATTCTTAAGATGTCTATGATATACTCTTTCCCCACAAAGGTCTTACAAACTGGACAGGAGAAAAGTTGAGAGGTTAATCTCTCAAACTGGGCAATATAAATTTGACAATGGTCAGGGACACAAGGAGGCCCAAACTAAGTTTTGCAGGGATTCAGAGAAGGGATAGATTCTACAGCATTTGAGCAAAAGTGCTCTTGGGGGTATTAAGCAAAAGAAAGAGTAGAAACAAAGGGACAGAAATTGGAAAGCATTGGGCATAACTAGGAAATGCCACCTCATTTTTAGAAAATAGGTTAATTATAGGACAGTAGTGAGAATTAAGCCTGAAAAAGATCTTTTAGCACCAACATATGGAAAGCCTTAAATAGCATTTTTAAGAGTCCAAATTTAATTGAGCAGAGAGGCAAAATCAACAAAAGACTTTCACTAGAAGTGGGCTTCTGGAAGATTGATGTGTGTAAGACAAATTGACAAGAACATAAAATCAAGGACACAACCATTTAAGAGGCTATTGCAGGAGTCCTGACACGTGTAAATTTGGGTGATAACAATTACAACAGAAAGGAGGGAGAGCGGCCAAGAGACAACTCAGGAAACAGCCTAACATAAAAAGTGAGTTAAATAAATGGGGTGAGGCAGAGCAAAGAGTCAAATATTTTTAGTTTGCATGACTAAAGTAATATTTGCACAGTTTACAAAAATAAAGAAGGCAGAAGGTTGAGTAGGTTTGGAGGAGAACAGGATGGTTTTGGTCTTGAAAACTTTGTGCTGCGATGCCAGCAGGACATATAAAAGAAGAAGTCCAGCCGATTCTTAGAATTATGGGTCTGGAATCCAGGAGGCAAGAGAGTTTTCTGGAGGAAAGGATTTGGGAGTTGGTTTCACCGAGGTAAGGGTCTGTGGCAATGGGTGACCCTGTTGAGAGAGAGAAGGGGCGGGGCAGGGAAAGAGTGTGGGGGTGGGATGGGGAGGGGAGGGGTGAAAGAATGGGAGCAAAGGAAAGGAATCCTGGGAATGCTTTTCTTTCTCAGCCAAGGAGAAGCCATTTAGGGAACTTGAGAAAAACCTCATTGCTGCAAAAGGAGAACTACCACCCATTTGGTCAATAGGGCCATATGCCCTGGAGGGGGTTAGGGGGAGGGTAAGACTGCGAAAGAAAAAAGAAAAAACAGCTGATTTTGTTGACTGGGGAGTCAAAGTTGAAACAGTTATTTCACCAATTCTTGTAAGGCTTTCAATAACATCCTTGGAGTAGAAGTCAGATTGCAGGGTGTGAGGAATGAAAGGGGGTAAGAAGAAGAACCAGCCAGTGTAGACTACTAATTCAACAATTCCAGTGAGGGCAGAGAGGAGAGGGGTGGTGGGCTAGTTTCAGGTTGTTAAGAGATAGATATTTGTATTGAGTTTACATGCTAGGAAGGACATTCTTACAAAATGGGGAAAGAAACTGTGAGAAAGGACGAAGTGGTCCCCAAACGGAGAAAATAACCAAGAGATAAGATCATGGGGGTGGGAGAGGGATATTTGATCATAGCCCAGTGGAGACTTTCGGTTTGGTGAGGGACACTCTTCCTCTGAGGGCAAGGAAAGGAAGCGAGAGTGATACCAACCAAGGAACAAAAGAAAGCTTTGGAGGTGGAGTGCCAGTGGTGAGTTGGGAACACCCATCTTCTCGTTCAGTGGGTGAGCCTGTAGCTTCTTTGAGAGTCTGGTGGTGAGGAGGGTGGGGTCTAAAGGTTGAGAATCATAGAGAAGCCTTAATGCAGCTCCTAGGGTGGGGGCAGGGGGCACAGTGGGAGTAACAAGTGGGGAGTGAAAAGACGGCTAAGTAGCAACAGATTTTTTTTTTCTCTCTCTGGGTTCCTGGACCCTCAGGCTGCTGTGGCTGCCTACAGCTTGCCTTCAAAGCCACCAGGTTGGAACTCTTAGCTTGTATTCTGGGCAGTGAGACCATGCACACCCGGTACTGCTTGTGAGAGGCTTTCCTAGGCCCCATCTGCAAGAAAAGATATGCCAAGGAACAAGGCAAAGAAGTATCACTAAAAACCAGTATTGCATCCCAGCCATCTTCGTACCCTTCACTGAGCTAACACGCCAGAATCGGGGAAATGTCAGACCTCCTTTCGTGGGAAGAGTGAGGTGTGTATCAAAACACATAAATCCTAGGAAGCTCACTGTGAGGAGCAGAGTCCTAACGATTGGTATTTTGATCACTTTTAAATATTTTTAAAGTGAGCGCTTCCAAGGTAAAGTAAATAGTCCCATTTTGTGGGCATTTGATTAAATTCCAACATATCACTGTTCTGGGGTGTGCCTCGTGACTCTGATACCTTTTGGCAGGTCTGCCAAGAAAGTGCAAATCTGAGGGGAGCCCCAGGGAAACAAGGAAGCTATTCTCCCAGGAGCAGGTTGAAGGGCTATGCAAGGGAGAAATGCTCAGGCTCTCGTCTCCCCCGTGAAGAGGAGATTAGACTGGAATAAATTAGCAATGTGGGCAAGAGCTGTTACTATATAACAATAACACTTTGTGCTCCATTCAAGGGGCTTCAAGCCCTTTGACAGGACTCTTGGACACCAAGAAGGCACTTGCTAAGCACATCCCAGGTCCGGAGAGAAGTGTCTCTCCCACAATATTCTCACTCTCTGCTTTTTCTCAAACAACTTCTTGCCTTCTTTCCTTTCTGCCCACCTCTGCCCACCCTTCTTAACTATGATATCTGCTTTTGCCTGAGAGGAAGCAAAACCGTACTGAGTATCCACTTATAGTAGCAATAGACACATTCATTTATTGAGATCATTATGCGATCTTCACAAAAGCTTTATCAGACAAGTGATATTCAAGTGATGGTCAAAAATATTTGACATTAGGTTTCACCACCAACCACCAGCCACTAACCAATCAAAAGGGATATGGAAGTTGCACTGGGGCCAGTATCAACATGTCAGCTGTGCTAACCATTACCTCCTAGCTGCTGGAGCATGGCAAGAGCCAGGGGTCCCAGGACCGGATGGGGCCTGAACGCACAGAGTAGCAGAGATGGGGGACACTCAAGTGGCAAAAACTTATACCAACTGTTGCAGAGTACGTCAATGTTTAGACACCTAGTACTGTTGAATCTTAGCCCCAACTTATCTCCATATGACAGATGAAAATGGAGCCACAGAGGTTTTAAATACCTCACCCAAGGTTGTCCATTGAGTACAAGGATTGGGACCCAGTGACCCTACTGCAAGGCCTTTTCCGCCCTTCTTGCTGGCTCTCTATTTCCCTTCGTCTGTCAGTGTGTGCTTAGAGATGAGAGTACACAGTATTCTGGAGAGGGCGTGTGGGGGCACCTGAGGACTCCCAGGAAACCTCTAAAGCTGCATCTATCAGCTCTCTGTTCGTCCCATTAAAAGTTTTCTCAGTAGTGGCAAGGTCAGGAGGGGAGGGAGTAGGAAAAAATCGACTGAAAAGAAAGCCTATTATTTCCTTTTTACCCCACAGAGAGCAAGAACCTTGTTTATTTTGTTCCTCAGGATACCAACAGAGCCCAACATGTGGCTGACACCCAATACAACTTTGTTGAATGAATGAATGAATGAATGATAATTTCTTCCCTTTCCATAACGCTTCATATTCTTGTAAGTGCCTTTACACCTGAGCTCGTTGGACCCTCAAAGAGTTCAGCAGGATTATAGGGCAAATATTGTGATTCCCGATGACAGAAGAAGAGGCTGAGATGCAGAGGACTAAAGCAGTCTGCCCACATCACAAAACTAACCGAGGTGGAGCCAGGCTCGGGCCCTGCCAACTTCTGGTCTGGGGCTCTTTCTCGCACATTGTGGGCTTTGCTAAATATGAATAAAAGTTCACGTAATTGGAAAAACAAAAGAACATATAATTTACAACCTATCATATGCTTGGTGATACCGTGAAGGCACAATGGGTCTTGTTTCCTCTCCTGCTTACCCCATGTGCACCCCAATTCACCAGACCACCAGACCCAAGGAAGCCCCCTCACTCTCTCCGGAGCTCAGCCACATTGCCCTGCATATAGCACCTGGATTTATCTTTTTATATATTTTGTAAGTGAATCCCCCCAAGGAATTCAGCTGGCACACGCCTCCCTTCCCCACTGGGTTCAAATATGACATTTAATGGACACAGAAGACTAAGGTCCCTCTAACTATGGAGAATGTCTGCTCTTATAATTCCCTGTCTGAGTCCTCCAGAAGGTGGTAACTTTGGGCAGTTGCTATCTTCTTTTTCCTCTTTACCTATTATAAAATTTCCCCAAGTATGGTTTCTGGATCAGCAGCATCAGTGTCACCTGAGAACTTGCTAGAAATGGAAAATACTCTGGGGTGCCTGGGTGGCTCAGTCGGTTCAGCATCTGACTTTGGCTTAGGTCGTGATCTCACAGTTTGTGGGTTCGAGCCCTGCATCAGGCTCTGCGCTGAGAGCTCAGAACCTGGAGCCTGCTTCAGATTCTGTGTCTCCCTGTCTTTGCCTCTCCCCCCCCACCTCTCTCTCTCTCTCTCTCTCTCTCTCTCAAAAATAAATAAATAAACATTAAAAAAAAGAAATGACAAATTCTTTGGTCCCAGACCTACTAGAATCGCAGGCTCTAGGCGTGAGGTCCAAGAATTTATGTTTAAAAAGCCCTCCGGGTGATCCTGGTGTTTGCAAAAAGTTTGAGGGCTACCATCCTATTAAATCCAATTTTTTTTCTTACCTGAGGCAGGGAGTCACCTCCTGGTCCCATTGGGCTCTCTGGGGACCACTCAACTCACTGTTTTGTAACCCCTTCTCTCTCCACGGGAAAGCCTGTAGTATAGTCTTGTTAAAGAAAATATTAATTTACCTCCCTGGAGAAACGGCTGGACTAGATGATCCACTGGGACTTTTTCAAATTGGGAAGCTCTGACTCTTCAAGGGAGTCACGGCTAAGCAAATGGCCTTAAAAAGAAGGCAGAAGACTCCTGCCTAGTGAGCTTCCTCTTGCTGCGGGCCCAGGGCTGGAGTGAAGCGAGGACATAGGCCAGTTGCCAGCTCTTAGTTGCAGCCCCAGGAGATCTTTGATGTTCTCCCCTTGCAGTCTAGGGTCCCTGTTTTCAAGAATTTATCAGAATGACCCAGACTTAGCAAACTTGCTCTATGTACCTTGGACAAAATAACCGCTGAGTCAATTCTGCGAGGAGTCTTGGATTGTCCGACTACAAACCTGTTTATAGTTGACTTCCTCTGGCAAACTGCTATCAGATGCAGAAACTGGTGTCATTGGTTTGGCATATAGTGGATCATTCTCAGCATTTGTGTTGGGTGGGTAGTCAATTCAAGAGCCTTTAGCAAATATGAAAAATAGATGGTCCAGTCCTGCCTTCACATCTCCCTCACTCCCACCCTTCCCTTCTTTCCAAATCCCCACCCCCGAAAAGATAATGTGAGGATTCAAAAGGAGGATAATTTATCCACATTCTGGAAAATCTGACACATTTAAGAGAGAAGGAACCTAATCCCTGTTCGTTTGCTAAGTTCGGATACGCTTTTCCTTTTTAAAGGCTCTACAATCTACTTCTCATTGATTCATTTTGCCAACCAGAAAAATTACCTGACTCCTCTTAACCTTTGTAAATTTCTGTTCCTCCCTCTTCTGGGTTCTTCAAGTTATGAAATCACAATTACTGAATGGAGAGATGGTCAAGTGGGATAAGACCAAAATGTTACAATCTCCATTGAAGACAACGTGTGAAGGTCCTGGAATTGGATTCATGAGACTTGGGTCCCAACCAGGGCTTTGCCACTGGTGACCTGGGAGATTGTGGCAGGTCACTGCTCCACTCTGGGTCACAAAAACAGATCTTTAGCCTGTTTTCCAACTCTCTGATACTATGAGTAGGCACACATGACATAGGTACATCCTATTAAGGGGTTTTATTATCCTTGTCAAAGAACCTAGGCTTGGGGCAACAGGTAGACTTAAATTTGTTTGCCAGTTTGACCAACTGGTACCAGCTGTCTGGAATGTGGGAAAGGCTGTTGCAATTGACCAAAAGGTCAGCCATGGGTGTGAATGGAAGAAACGGGAGGGCCAGGTGGTTACATTCCCAGTGCTTTGTTTCTTTCATAGTTCTTTTACAACTAGCACTAATTTTATGTATGCGTCTGTTTAATTGTATCTTAGTTGCCTACACCATCATATCATAGAGTTCAGTGCCTGGCACAGAGCCTGTTACCTGCTAGATGCTCACTAATATCTTTTGAGTAGATGAATGAGACTAAGTAACTTAAGGGCATGTCCAGGTAACTTAAGGAATAGAGCAGCAGCAGGAAAGGACTTCAGAAACACTTGACACATGTAGAGAGTCTAAAAGCCCCATTCCACGCATCCTCTCAGATCTTTACTAACTCTGATTCTTATTTTCTCTAAGACTGAATGTCAATCTTTCAACTTCGTGGAGAAGAGGTAGAAGTGGTGGGAGGAGGAATTTTACTGGGATTCAATGAACACTTCTTTTGGATATTGCTTCTTTTTTGAATGTTTTCATTGAGAGTTTGAATAGGCACCAGTTAGGTTGAGAAAAGATTCGGTAGGGAGTGTAGCTGCTCTGTATTGCTCTGATTTTCCAACCACCAGGTGAATTTTCCTTGAGTCTTGAAGACCTCACTCTGCTCCTCTTTACTCTTCGTTTGTGTTGGAGGGTGCATATTATTATAGTTGGGTATTAGACTTTACCGAAGGCTGGGAGAGAGGGAGGCTTTCTTGGTAAACTTGGCTCTGTGGCTTGGCAGTCGCACAATAAAATGACTTTATCCCCAAACCAGATGTTCAAGTTGTTTTAATAATATCTTATGATCCCTCTCCTAAATAAAACAAAAACTCACTCTATCAGTATGTTCTCCAGGATTAGAAGTTCAATTTTTGCTCTCAGGTTTTACCCACCAGAGGGTAGCACCAAGACAAAATTGAAATAAATCGCTGGCAAAACTCAGACTTGGTTTGGGATAACTTGCTCTGGATTCTGTGTAAAATTACCTGAGCATATCAAGATAGGTTCCTAAATGTCTCATAAAGTTTCCAGGTAGCCATTGGTCTCTGTTACCAGGAATAGTATTGGGACATAGAACAAATCCTCACAGACTGAGTGACACTGATTATCATTCTCCTTGCATAATCAATTTACCTAGAACCTTAATTCTAGGTAAGCTATTCCAGTATATGTGAAGTTGGATTCAGTGACTATTGGGTCCTCTATTAACCCAACGAGTTAAAAAAAGCAAGACTTGTTACAAAATAACTTACTGACTTGTCCACACTTTCCAAATTGGCATTTAATTGGCCCACTATCATCAGTGGCTATTGACTCAGGGGCATATCCTCAGGGGTCAAAGGATGACCCACTTGAACCCTTGGTAGGATTGTAGGATTCAGGAACTCTTCTTCTGTTCAGTTTTATATTTTCACATAGCACCCTTTCCCTTTCTCCCATAGCAATCTCCCAACTTGTGATTAGACAATTCTGATTAATGTCAGTGGACTGCAAGCCTCTTATAAACAGGAACTGTGCATGTTTTCTCACCTGAGCCCTCAGAAGAATGCTTCACACAGACAGGTCCTCCCTCAGTAAATATAATTGAAAGAATGAACAAATCATTGGGTGCAATAGCGAACGAATAAGTATAGTAATAAGCATTCTTACGGAAATGTTCTCAAGAAGTTGGAAGTAAATTGCAATTTTTTCTTAATTAATTAATTAAACAAATATTTCTTTTTTTTTAATGTTTTACTTAGAGAGACAGAGAGCATGAATGGGGTAGGGGCAGAGAGAAAGGGAGAGAGAGAGAATCCTCAGCAGGCTCTGTGCTGTCGGTGCAGAGTCCCCATGTAGAGCTTGATCCCATGAACTGCACGATCATGACCTGAGCTGAAATCAAGAGTTGGACACTCAACAGACTGAGTCACCCAGGTGCCCCGAAACAAATATTTCTTAAGCAACTGGGTCTAGGCATTGAGAGATGAAAGTTTTTGTTCCTAAAGAATTTGCAAGCTCATGGGGGAAGCAGACAAGAAATTAGACAATTAGAATTGATACCATATGAAAAAGGAGAGCAGTAAGTTTTGTAGGAATACAAATACAATGCAAGCTGATTGTTTGAAGAACAAAATAGAAAACCCATGGGTCTTAACATGTCACTTTCAAACCTGCCTCCTCAGTTCCTGGAACAGATTAAGAAATTACATCAGCAGCAGCAGCAGCAGCATCCTATTTATAAATATGTGAAGAACAGTCTACCTGTGCAAGTTAAATATTAATTCAAGTTCATTTACTCAGCCTTTACTGAGCACTTCCATATGCATGAGCATCAGGGATGACCATGACATGATCTCTGTTTGCAGAGCTCAGAGCCTTATGAGGCAGGTGGATGTGTACACAGAAAATTAGAATACAACAAATGTGCAGTGCCAGAGGAGAAGTCTGCATAAAGGGATACTGAAGGATCGAGAAGAGAGCAATACCTTCACCTGGGAGCCAGGAAAGTCTACAGAAAAGAAGTAAGACTAGGTCGAGCAAACAGGAGAAAGGCAGTCTCTCTGACTCACTTTGAGAAATCCACCAGACTTAAGAAAGTACCTTGTCGTAAAGATGCTCCATAAACAGCTATAACATTGCTGCATGGATGAATAAAGAGGCTCATTTTTCCTACTACCCTATTCTTTTTTACCCCCTCCTCCCAACAACATCTTCCCACATTCTCTCTTCAACCCCAGGGGGAACCTCCATTTCATTACTCATCGCTTTCACTGCCTGGTCTTTTGTTAACCTCTCAAAGGCCTCCTCTAGTATTGCTCAACAAACACAGGTGTCCTGGGTGAAGCATACAGCATTTAAATCACAAGGAAAGCCTGACACAAATGAGCATTTTCCACTAATTTTTCACTGGAGAATGTGAAGTGCCGAATCAAGGAGGGACAATGTGTGCTGTGTGGTCGTTGTAATAACCATGCCATGTCCCCCCTGGCCCTCCCCCCCCCCCCCCCCGAACTCCCTTGTGGAGACAAGTCTCAGGTCTGCTAAGTTTCACACGTGTCTACAGACACAGGCACAAAACACAAGCTCCCCCACCGTTGCCAAGAGTACTGAACCCAACATGCCCTGTGTCTCCTCACCACTTCATCAGAAAAAAAGGAGACCCTAAAGGAATCTAGGAAATGGGGCCCCCAAACCATCCCATGGCTGCATGCAAGGTAATGCTTCACTAGATTCAAACCGTGCGTTCTGTCCAATCCATCCTTCCATTCTGCATCAGCCCCACCCCCTCTTCATCCTTTCCGCACCCAGATTTTGTTCTCACTACTAAACAGCCAACAGTCGAAAAGGTCTTCCAAACAAAATTACATTTCCTTCTCTTTTCATCCCCAGAGCATGGTGTATCCAAACCACGTGGCAACTTCACTCCTCATAAATCAATTGTTTAATTGACAGAAGAGGAGATTTGTTTAGAAGCTCCCAAAACTCAAAATTGCATATGACCCATCTTCCCCAAATGCCCAGAAGACCTTGATAGTCTATTGTTTTTCCAGGAACTTTGCAACTTCCACAGTCTGGAGAAGGGTCAAGTGCCTGCAGTCCAATTTTCTCCCCATTTTTCTGGTCTGAGAAGATGAGAGTATCATTTGGGATTTGTGGCAAATTATAATCTGTGTGGCCTCTTTACATGAGAATGAGATGGAATGTTTGGATGAAGAATTTTTCTTATCCATAGATTGCCCACAACACTATGCAGTGAACTCTCCAAGTTTTGGAATTAAAAAAAACAAAAAAAGAAAAAGAAAGAAAAGAAAAGAAAACTTTCAAATATTTGAGGAAGTATTTTAGAAAGTTCTGGGGGAATAGAAAGTACTAAGATTATAGGGAAAAAGAAATGGAGAGAGGGAGAAAATTGAAGCAGGAGGAAAAAGAGGAGGAAAAGAACAATAATGAGAGGAGGTTTATATCCAAAAGCTTCTTTCTTTGAGCAGAAATTCCACTTAAATGCAATTCTAAATTCCCAGAAAGCAGGTAGTCAAAGTCTCTCCACTGATTACTGTAGGGTCTTTTAGAATATTATGGAATGGGCATCCAAGAAGTGACAGGCAACATGTTCCTGGATGAGCTCTGCCATTTTTATTTTATTTTATTTTATTAATTTTATTTTTTTTAATTTACATTCAAATTAGCATATAGTGCAACAATGATTTCAGGAGTAGATTCCTTAATGTCCCTTACCCATTTAGCCCATCCCCCCTCCCACATTCCCTCCTGTAATCCTCTGTTTGTTCTCCATATTTATGAGTCTCCTCTGTTTTGTCCCCCTCCCTGTTTTTATATTATTTTTGTTTCCCTTCCCTTATGTTCATCTGTTTTGTCTCTTAAAGTCCTCATATGAGTGAAGTCATATGATTTTTGTCTTTCTCTGACTGACTAATTTCACTTAGCATAATACCCTCCAGTTCCATCCACGTAGTTGCAAATGGCAAGATTTCATTCTTTTTGATTGCCGAGTAATACTGCATTATATATATGTATACCACATCTTCTTTATCCATTCATCCATTGATGAACACTTGGGCCCTTTTCATACTTTGGCTATTATAGATAGTGCTGCTATAAACATTGGGGTGTATGTCCCTTTGAAACAGCACACCTGTATTCCTAGGATAAATACCTGGTAGTGCAATTGCTGGGTCGTAGGGTAGTTCTGTTTTTAATTTTTTGAGGAACCTCCATACTGTTTTCCAGAGTGGCTGCACCAGCTTGCATTCCCACCAACAATGCAAAAGAGATCCTCTTTCTCCACATCCTCGCCAACATCTGTTGTTGCCTGAGTTGTTAAAGTTAGCCATTCTGACAGGTGTGAGGTAGTATCTCATTGTGGTTTTGATTTGCATTTCCCTGATGATGAGTGATGTGGAGCATTTTTTCATGTGTTGGTTGGCCATCTGGATGTCTTCTTTGGAGAAGTGTCTATTCATGTCTTTTGCCCATTTCTTCACTGGATTATTTGTTTTTTGGGTGTTGAGTTTGATAAGTTCTTTGTAGATTTTGGATACTAACCCTTTATCTGATATGTCGTTTGCAAATATCTTCTCCCATTCTGTCGGTTGCCTTTTAGTTTTGCTGATCATTTCCTTCACGGTGCAGAAGCTTCTAATTTTGATGAGGTCCCAGTAGTTCATTTTTGCTTTTGTTTCCCTTGCCTCTGGAGACATGTTGAGTAAGAAGTTGCAGTGGCCAAGATCAAAGAGGTTTTTGCCTGCTTTCTCCTTGAGGATTTTGATGGCTTCCTGTCTTACATTTAGGTCTTTCATTCATTTTGAGTTTCTTTTTGTGTATGGTGTAAGAAAGTGGTCCAGGTTCATTCTTCTGCATGTCGCTGTCCAGTTTTCCCAGCACTTGCTGGGAGGCTGTCTTTATTCCATTGATTATTCTTTCCTGCTTTGTCAAAGATTAGTTGGCCATATGTTTGTGGGTCCATTTCTGGGTTCTCTAATCTGTTCCATTGATCTAAGTGTCTGTTCTTGTGCCAGTACCATACTGTCTTGATGATTACAGCTTTGTAGTATAGCTTGAAGTCTACCGTTGTGATGCCTCCTGCTTTGGTTTTCTTTTTCAAAATTGCTTTGGCTATTCAGGGTCTTTTCCGGTTCCATACACACTTTAGGATTATTTGTTCTAACTCTGTGAAGAATGCTGGTGTTATTTTGATAGGAATTGCATCGAATATGTAGATTGTTTTGGGTAGTATTGACATTTTAACAATATTTGTTCTTCCTATCCAGGAGCATGGAATCTTCTTCCATTTTTTTGTGTCTTCAATTTCTTTCATAAGCTTTGTATAGTTTTCAGTGTATAGATTTTTCACCTCTTTGGTTAGATTCATTCCTAGGTATTTTATGATTTTGGTGCAATTGTAAATGGGATCAATTCCTTGGTTTCTCTTTTTGTTGTTTCATTGTTGTGAATAGGAATGCAACCAATTTCTGTGCGCTGATTTTATATCCTGCAACTTTGCTGAATTCATGAATCAGTTCTAGCAGTTTTTTTGTGGAATCTTTTGGGTTTTCCATATAGAGTATCATGTCACCTGCAAAGAGTGAAAGTTTGACCTCCTTCTGCTGATTTGAAAGGCTTTTATTTCTTTGTGTTGTCTGATTGCAGAGGCTATGACTTCCAATACTATGTTGAATAACAGTGGCGAGAGCGGACATCCCTGTCTTGCTCCTGGCCTTAGGGGAAAGCTCTCAGTTTTTCCCCATTAGGATGATATTAGCGTTGGGTCGTTCATATATGGCTTTTGTGATCTTGAGGTATGATCTTTCTATCCCTACTTTCTTGAGGGTTTTTATCAAGAAAGGATGCTGTATTTTGTCAAATGCTTTCTCTGCATCTATTGAGAGGATCATATGGTTCTTGTTCTTTCTTTTATTGATGTGATGAATCACATGAATTGTTTTGCAGATATTGAACCAGCCCTGCATCCCAGGTATAAATACTACTTGGTCGTGGTGAATAGTTTTTTTAATGTATTGTTGGATCTGTTTGGTAATACTCTTGTTGAGGATTTTTGCATCCACGTTCGTAGGAAAATTGGTCTATAGTTCTCCTTTTTAGTGGGGTCTCTGTATGGTTTTGGAATCAAGGTAATGCTGGCCTCACAGAAAGAGTTTGGAAGTTTTCCTTCCATTTCTGTTTTTTGGAACAGATTCAAGAGGATAGGTGTTAACTCTTCCTTAAATGTTTGGTAGAATTCCCCTGGAAAGCCATCTGGCCCTGGACTCTTGTTTCTTGGGAGATTTTTGATTACTAATTAAATATCTTTACTGGTTATGGGTCTGTTCAAATTTTATAATTCTTCCTGTTTCAGTTTTGGTGGTGTATATGTTTCTAGGAATTTGTCCATTTCTTCCAGATTGTCCATTTTATTGGCATATAATTGCTCATAATATTCTCTTATTATTGTTTTGAGCTCTGCCATTTTTAATCAGAAAATGTGGGTCATTGTCTCAGTTCTGCTGATAAAGCAAGTGATCTGGGGCACATCTTCACCTGGCTGGTCTCAGTTGTATATCTTATATCCCAGCCCAAGTCCAACCACATCTCACCTACCCTCCCTGTGGTCTTTATCACCATCATCTTCCTCTTGGGGAACTGCAACAGCATCAGAAAAGTCTAGAAAGACCATCATCCCAGGATACTCAGTTGTGGACACATATTAGAATCACCCGGCCAGCTTTTAAAAATACCAAGGCCTAGGGGCACCTGGGTGGCTCAGTCAGTTGAGCGTCCGACTTTGGCTGAGGTCATGATCTTGCAGTTCATGAGTTTGAGCCCCGGGTCAAGCTCTGGGCTGACAGCTGAGAGCCTGGAGCCTGATTCAGATACTGTGCCTCTCTCTCTCTCTCTTCCCCTCCCCCACTTCATGCTCTGTCTCTCTCTCTCTTTCAAAAGTAAAAATTAAAAAAAAAAAACATTAAAAAAAATACCAAGACCTAGGCCAGCCTGTTAAATGGTTAAATGGACATCTCTGAAGGGTGGCTCTGGGAGCTGTATTTTTTAAAAGCCCTCTAGAAGATTCTAATGAGCCTGCCTGGACTGAGAATCACTGTTCTAGCCTAGTCTCTGGGGAATTATTTATTTATGTGTTCAAAAGATATTCCTGAGTGCCTACAGGTTATCTGTAACTGTGCTGGGTATTTTGCAGTGAACACTACAAAATGTTAAGTTCTTATACATTCAACTGGAGGGAGGAAGACAAAAATCAATCAATCAATCAATCAATCAATCAATTACATAGCTCCACATAGTGATATGTGCTATACAGAATATAAGATGTGATATAATAGAAAGTAACTGGAGGGGTAACTGCATGGTCAGAGAGGGTTTCTCTAGAAGATGATTTGGGGACTATGAAAAGGATCCTACCAGGGGATTAGGAAAAGAGCATTCCCAGGAAGAGAAGCAGCAAGTGCAAAGGCCCTGGGATAGATGGCCAAGATACTGAAAGGCCAGCACTGCTAGAACAAAGAACTTCAGTAAAATAGGGATGGTGACAGCTGCCCTTAAATTATCACACTGCTATGTTGCAAAGATATGTGAGGTTTCAGGAAGCACCTGGGAAAGAAAACCCCCCAAAAATACAAGGGTGCACTATTCCATTGTTATCACATCTTTGTAACACAACTCAATGACCTGGATACCAGATGATAGACCCATGACATCCCACTAACTTAGCTTTGGAACCCAATCACTGCACTGTGATGCATTTGCAGAATCCAGGCCTGGACTTTTCTGGGAAGTCCTGGATAGACTTTATAGATATGCAGTTATGTTCCAGAAATCTGTGATGAAATGCTGAGACAGGTTTCCATTTATTAGACTCTACTCTCCTGACACAAGAGACAGAGTTCAAAGTAAAAATTAGAAGTCCTTAGAGCCACCCAGGTGCCCCAAATCTGTCAATTTTTAATTTTTTTTTTCAACGTTTATTTATTTTTGGGACAGAGAGAGACAGAGCATGAACGGGGGAGGAGCAGAGAGAGAGGGAGACACAGAATCTGAAACAGGCTCCAGGCTCTGAGCCATCAGCCCAGAGCCTGACGCGGGGCTCGAACTCCCGGACCGCGAGATCGTGACCTGGCTGAAGTCGGACGCTTAACCGACTGCGCCACCCAGGCGCCCCTGTCAATTTTTAAATATTGGTCACTCTTCCAATATTTAAAAAAAAAAAAAAGGCTATGGCCTGGCTGGCTCAGTCAGTAGAATATATGACTCTTGAGCCCCATGTTGGGTATAGAGATTACTTAAAAATAAAATCTTAAACAAAAACAAAAACAAAATTAGAAGTCCTTAAAATGAGCTGAAGGAGGATGGGTTACCAGGCTGCTAAATTGGGTAATGGTCTCCTGTCAGATGGCCTCCTCCCTGGGCAGCCTGACAGCTTGCCTTTTGCAACATTCCATACCTTCACCCAGAGATGAGAAAGCCTAATCACACTACCACTTTCTACTATCCCTGAGAAAAGTACTTTGGAAAAATGACATTAATTATTTTTAGCTAAAATTGTTTCATTAATGCTTTAATCATCTTTAATCACACAAGTAATACATACTTGCATTTTGCTTATTATGAAACTAAAATAGAGAAGGTGGAAGTGTCTTTGAACATGAACCCTGATCTTCAGAAGTAGCTACTATTAATAGATAGTTGCTGCGCATTTATGTACATACATATGTGCCCATGCCATGGAAAATGTGCAGATTTTTTTTTTCTTTTTATATAAATGGCATCACAATGAATGTCTCCAAAGGGATATGCACAAGGATACTTACTGTGAATGTTGGCTGTCAGTAGGGGAATAGTTGAATGCATTGTGGTATATTCAAACTTGGGGATTCTGTGCAGCTGTTTTGAAAAATAACACAGCTCTAAGTGAACAATTAAAGCTTCAAGAGGCACTGCTGAATTTCCTTCACTTTCTCTGGACTTGATTTTGTTGTTTCTTCAGTCATGTCTCAGGAGTCAGGGAGGTTTATCCAGTTACATAAAGAAAGTAGAGGCATCTGGAAGAGGCAAAAGGAATAGGCTCCAGACCTTCCAAGAGAGGTGAGATGGGGAGACACAGTGAGAGAGAGGGTTGAGTTTGGCAAACCAAGCATATTCAAGGGTATAGAGCAATCTTGTTATGGGTCAATTTAGTAGCAATTGGAAAACAGCAAAAGAAGGTGAGTTCCAGGAGGTAGATGAAACTCAGAAGTAGAGAATTCAAAGCAGATGCTACTTTGACATGCTCAGCTGTGGATGGTCCTGTTAGTGGTAGCTGGGTTCTGGGAACTAGGCTGGAATTCAAGGCCAGGATGGTCAGTCCCCAGAGGGAAGCAAGGAAGAACAAGGCAGAGTCACTATTTATTGTTCCATGTATGTATGTATGTATGTTTGTATGTATATATGTATTATCAAACATCTCCTATGTGTTAAGCACTATTCTAGGTGTTGCAGCTACAGCTCTTAATATGACAAGCTCAGTTCCTGCCATAAGCACACAAATAATATATTTTCAAAGAGTGACAAATATATAAGGACCTAGAGAGGGTCAAGTGCAGACTACATGAGATGGGAGTCAGGGAAGGCCTTTCTGAGGAATAGACATTGCAGTAGACACCTGAGTAAAGTGAGGGATAGAGCCAGATAAATCTCAGAAGATACAGAGTATGCTTAAAAATAGGGATACTCAAATGGAATTGGAAGGAGATAGATTAATTCAATCCACTCTACTTCATCCATTCATTCATCTATCAAGTATTTGTTGAGGGTCCATTTTGGAGTCAGACATGCCCCTGTTGCACCACAAGGTCAAGGAAGTTGAGAGTCCACTTTGTAAAGCATTATGCTAGGACTTAGGAACACAATAACAAGCAAGGTAGACAGGGTCCTGCCCTCATGAAGTTTATGTTCTATTAGATAAAGAAAGAAATAGGCATAAGGAACATCACGTGCAAATCCAAAGTTATGAAAGAGCTTGAGTGTTGAGTGAGAGACCAAAAGAAGGCTACTGTGTAGTTGGAGTGAAGTGGGATATGTCTAGGAGAGTGACACTGGAGATCAGAGACATTGGTAAGAGCACAGTCTTGTAGGATCTTACAAATCAGGGCAAGAATTTTGCATAAATTCAAAGACTTCAAGCAGGAGGTGGAGTGAAGGGATGACATTATCCAGTTCATATTTTAACTCCTAGTAAATACAGAGAATGGTTTGGAGAGAGGCAATATGGTAGCAGGGATATGAGTTGGGATGTTGTTGGAATAGTCTGCGTTCCAACGATGGCAGTGGAGACAAAAAGAATATGGCATATTTGAGAGATATCTCAGAGATGGGATCCAAAACCTTGAGGATAGATTGGAATCAAGGATGGAAGGAAGGCAAAAAGACAGGTTGACTCCTAGGTGGGTATCTGACAGAGACACTGGGTGGATGCTTGTTCCATATCTGAGATGGACAAGACTGTGGAAGACTCAAGACTGTGGGCACACATCTCTCCTTCTGTTTCTCAGAAATACACTATCCCCCTTTAGATGGTGTCTTTTCAATAACTAATAAGCTACCCAGTAAAATACTGCAGTCCTTTCAGATATTTTTAAGTTAATTTTATTCTTTATTAGTAATACATTTACATGGTTTACAAAATTTAAATGATACAAGTCTTACAGAATAAGGTATACACTGAGAGGTCTAGCTACTAGCCCTGCCCCATCTCTTCTATTATCTACCCACCTCATCATTTTTAGATATTCACTTGTATCAGCTTTTGCTGTGCAAGAAGCTCAGGGGCTTAAAACAACAGTTTATTTAGCTCGTGATTCGGTGGTGGGCTGAACAGGTTTTCTGGTCTTGGTGATCTTGATGGAACTGAGTATGCTCCCTGCTTCTGGGGTTAGTTGGCTACTTGGCTAGAGGCTGGTGATCTAGATTGGTGTGATGATTATACTGTGTTCACTTAGCTTACCTGCTACTGCATTTCCCTTCCCTGTATAGTTCTGTATAAGGGTAGAAAACACGATACGTTTGCATGATGTTGGAGGGTAAGAAGGAAGCGACTGCCATTTATGCTTGGAATGTTGGTTTAGGGCCCCAGGCACCACTGCAGCTCCTGCTCTTTGTTGTTGACCAACTAGGTCACCCTTTGGTGTGGGGCAATGGCAAGACCCACACTCCTTCCGCTCCAATGGATGTCCTCCTTTGCTTGCCTGAGTCCTGAGCCAGGCACATGCACATCTCCATAGCAAACAGATTCAATGCAATGGGAGACAGAGATTCTAGTTTGTCCTCAATCCCTCTTGCGTTGTGTTCACCTTTTCTTTTTGACTACCTGCCCTGCTGACCTTCAGTGACTTCAGGAACAGCATCAGATGAAAAAGCAGAAGGCTTCCATAGATTTCTTTAGCAGCTCTCCTTTGTGGTCTCCGACTAATGTCTTTCAATGTGTAAGGTCTAATCCCATTAATACAGCCTCTATTCCACATCACTCTGCAATTGATAAGTTGTTGACTAGGTTATGGGGGGGTGGGAAGTGGATAGGCAGCTGGGTCATATGTCTCTCATCATCCATTGGCCTAGCCTGGGCTTCTTCACATGGCACTCAGAAGGCTCCAAGAGCAGCAAGACAAGGCAATTCCCCAATTCTCCTTGCCTCACATTGGCCAAAGCAAATTACGTGGACAACCCAGAGACAGTGCAGCCCGGCACTGCCCAAAAAGAGTGAATAAAGAGAAGTGTGAGCCTGTAAGGTTATTACTGCAAACAATATGTCACACTACTTTTGTTGGTTTCTTCTGTATCCCTCCAGCATTTTGTCACGGGAACACAAGGAAATATGAATACAGAGCTTACCTTCCCCCTAGAAAGTACATCCCTCTTTCTCTTGTAAAAGAAAGTACACCATATGGACTGCTCAGAACTTTGCTTTTTTCCTCTATCAACAATAGTCAAATTATGGAAAGAGCCCAAATATCCATCATCTGACAAATGGATAAAGAAGATATGGTATGTGTACGTATACACACACACACACACACACACACACACACACACACGTAATGGAATACCACTCAGCAATCAAAAAGAATGAAACCTTGCCATTTGCAACAATGTGGATGGAGCTAGAGGGTATTATCCTATGTGAAATAAGTCAGATAGAGAAAGACAACTATCATATGATTTCACTCATATGTGGAATTTAAGAAACACAACAGATGAACATAGGGGAAGGGAAGGAAAAATAAGATAAAAACAGAGAGGGAAGCAAACAATAAGAGACCCTTAAATACAGAGAACAGACTGGGGGTTGCTGGAGGGGAGGTAGGTGGGGTGATGGCACTCACTGGGATGAGCACTGGGTGTTATATGTAAGTGATGAATCACTGGGTTCTACTCCTGAAACCAATACTACACTGTATGTTAACTAACTGGACTTCAGAAATAAATTAAAAATAAATAAATATCTATTAAGAAAAGAACTTTGCTTTTTTCATTTGACAACATATCTTAGCAATATGTAGTGTTGTATTCTTTTATACAGCTGCATAGTATTTCTTTGTGTGAATGTATTACAGCTTAATTAATACCTCATATGTGGATATTTTTCCTACTTCAACAATGCTGTAAAGAATCAATCTGTACCTTGGTCATTTTTATTCATGATGTTGACCTTTCAGTTTAGCATATTTTATACTTTCCTCTAGGGATTGCTTTATAAGCTGAGGTTTTTCCCTTACTCTGCATGTGCCATTTTGGTGTCCTACAGTCTGAGTATCCAACTTACCTCTTCATGCTGGACATGGGGAAGAACATTTATGTACTATCCTCAGTGCAATCCTTTTCAAACTTTAATAAACAAAACATTCACGGGGGATGGGGTGGAGCTAAATAAAAGTTCATATTCCCAGGTCCCTGTCTCTAGATACTCTGAAAAGTGGTTCCAGAGTGGAACTTGACATCTGTATTTTAAAATAAGCATCTCCGACCCACATTAGGAAGCAGATGACCCACTACACAAGCACAAGCAGGTTTTCAAATATTGGTTACCTGGAAAGTATAGGGTGGCAAACATACCAAGGGCTCACAAGAGGAAGATACATTCTCTGGAAAACACAACCCACATCTTAAAGCACCTGTTACATTTGCTGACTCAATTCATCTCGTCTCCCTTGATATTTCCCACCCCCCACTGTGTATTATGGGGTGAGAGCTGTTATGGGGATAGGGATAAAGGTGCGGAATTAGAAGGTAGGGGCAAAAGATTGCTTAATTTGGGCAGAAGCCGAGCCTGTGTACAAGCAGGCTCTGAGATGCCAAGAAGCAGCTTGAGTTCAATGGGGTTTTCTAAGATTCAAGCCAGACTGTCCTCCCTTTGCTTATGTTCCAGGAAAACAACACAGCTGGCAGAGTGACATAGATATGCCAGTAGTGGTAACAGAGCCTGAGAACAGGCCCTAAGAAGAAAATCCGATACAACGTGCACGGAGAGAAAAGAGGTGTCGGGATGGGTGCAGGCTCTAAGATGTTCAAAAAAGGGCTTTAAGATGGAGTAGGACAGGCTTCCTCTGACTACAGCCATATTTCCTCGGCCTTTCTTCTATTAATCCAGTGTCCATCACAAAATAATTACTGATGAGGTTCCTTTCTTATGCACTCTTGTAGATCAATGCTCCTTTCCTCGGAAATACTTACCTCATAAGTGATTGGCACCTGTTTCTACCTAGAAGGCCAAAACTCCACAAAAGCAGGAGCCTGACTGAATTTTGCCTATTCTGCTTATGAGGCCAAATCACTGGTGTTACCATCGGGTGGAAAGCAGAGCTTGTATCTAGATGTGAAGGTATCACACCACACCTGGGTAAGAAAGGAGACGTCAGGACCAGAAACTTGAACAATTTTCTAATTAGCACACATATAAGACTGTAAGCAGAGGATTCACTGCTCATCGATGCCTACTTACAACAAACTTGAAAATGCATCCTATGGAATTGGAAATGCCATATGCATTTGTTGTTTTTCTTTTCTAAAATGGAAAACAAAGGAAGTGTAACTTATCATTATGCTTAAGTTTGTAGGACACAAATCTATATTGGTACTCTAACGTTTGATCAACAAAAATGTCATATTTTTTCATTCTCTTTGCAGAAAATATTACTAAACCATTGTCATATGAAGAAGCAATTAAAGAATACTGAATCGGAAATTTTCATTAGAAAATCTATTGCATCAATGTGCCAGAGAGCTAACAAAAATGTTATTTTGTGATTATATGCATGTTATTTGTCAGCTTTTAAAAATCTGTAATTTAGGGGCGCCTGGGTGGCTCAGTCAGGTAAGCGTCCGACTTTGGCTCAGGTCATGATCTCACCATTCATGAGTTCGAGCCCCATATCAGGCTCTGTGCTGACAGCTCAGAGCCTGGAGCCCGCTTCAGATTCTGTGTCTCCCTCTCTCTCTGCTCCTCCCCCACTCACACTCTATCTCTGTCTCTGTCTTTCAAATAAATAAACATTAAAAAGTAAAATAAAATAAAAATAAAAATCTGTAATTTATTGTGACTCCTTTTCCTATAATCACAATTTTATGCTATTTTTCTGAATGAGGCCCCCCCCCCCCCACTCAGAATCTGCCTGTGGGCACTCTCATGACTTTTCTGTACATTTATGTTATAAACAGTTGTACAATACTTTAAGTTGAGAACATATTCTCAATATAGTAAGCTCAAGGAGTATCTGAAATATTTTTTTAAATCCCAAATTGATTTAGGGTTAATCCTTCTTTCCTTCTTACTTAAGGTATATTTCAGGTTGGAAAACTGCAGTCTGGAAGGGGAAGTTTAGTTGATCTCTCCTATATTTTTCTACCTTCTCTTCTTTTCTCTTCTTTATCCCCTCCCTTGCTGGCCAGCAGTTTCTGGCCCCTCAGAGGTCAGAAGGGAGTAGTAAAAAAAGGTCTTAATGGAATCACATCATCTAGTTTCCTATTCTCTGAGTCTGGTGGATTTTGTCTCAATGGGAGTATTTTGATAGGCTCTCAGGAAGTTCTCCACTGGGTTCCTCTCTCCACAGATCCCTTGATCCAAGAAGGTGTGAGTACATGTCTCTTTTGAGTGGATGCTCTTGACTCCTTCCTTACCAAAGGTGTTCACCAGATCCTTGCTGCTGGATCCTTCTGTACCCTCAAGGATCAGAAATAACCCATCTCTCTCTCTCTCTCTCTCTCTGTTGGTCCACATTTGATCCTTAAGAAATCTTACATCCCTTGCCCCAACATGCCCTAAGACATGTCCTGACTCCAGTGCCAAAAACATTGGACAACCCTCTTTGTCTTACAAATTTCCCAGGTTTAGGGTCAGACTACTAATTGCGTAGCGGTTTCCTCCAAATCTCCTCTCACTAGACTAGAGGTGATGGATAGTAGATCACTGTTACCTTTCCCTTTTTATGGCCTTGACCTGGATGAGGGGTCAAAAACTCATCCACCAGTTCCTCATTTTGGAATTTCCCATCAGTTATATTTTGGGACCTGGTCATAAGTTCAATTTCAACATCCTGTTACAGACCTAATTGCCTTTGCTTCATTTCATGGTATGCAGCTCCTTTATTTTTTGGACCACTAAATTCATTCGCTATAAAGAGAGGCATGGTCTTTCTAAAATGCTAGACATTGTGTGTTCAAATTAGGTCACTCTTTTGTTCTCAAATTTGCTCATTTTTAATTCCTTTGGAAGGAATCAAATTGCACCAAAATATTTTTGCCCAATAGATGGGCCTATATAAACACAAAATTAGTTAATTCCTTCAATGTTGAGTATATATTATTTCTTTTGTGTAAAGCACTCTACTAGGCACAACAAAATCAACATAATACAAAACGGGTTGTGTGAAAGGAGAAGGTTGTACACCTATTTCTCACCTTCTCAACCATCTTTTTTTGCCTAAACTCTTCCCCAAACCCAGAAAAGCTGGAGCCAGACTGGTAGGAGGATGTTGTTAATGCTTTCCTTCAAAGTAGTATTAAACTCTCTGTAGATTGGAACTGAGAATCTGCCTCCCTTGTGTCTCCAAAAGAAAGTTACCCTCTTAGAAGCTTTTGTTCACCATCTCACAGGTGCTAGATTCCAATGTGATGGCCTTTCTGCCCGGGAGTACATTATACATCCAATGTGATTTCCATTGCTTCCTGGCACCAGAGTTTTCTCCTTGATTTCCCACCTAGACTCTTATTTTGAAATTGTTTTTGTTTTGTTGTTTGTTTGTTTTTAGTATTAAATTTAGTCACTTAGGCTGCATGATTTGATAGAATTCTTCACAGGTCCGCTTGCTAATACAAGTTGATGATGAATTCCCGAGCCTTAGAAAAAGAACTTTTTCTATCTTGGGGTTGGGTTTGGCAAGGATCCTTTTCAAGAGCCCTGAAAGAAGACAGAATCCTTTTCTTGAAGTGTTAACTTTCTCAATCAAGACAGGCTCTGTTGAGAGTTGGATCTCTCCCCAGTGCTCTTTGCTTTAGATGGGGAGTGGAGGGGTAAATTGCTTTCCTGGAACCCAGGAGAATAAGGAGTGACCTTACATGTCTCCTCCTAGGGCCTTCTGGGAAGAAGTTGCAGCTGCCATTTTAGTTTTCATACAGACAGTATCCTGTGTCTTTTTTTCTTTTTCTTTTTCTTTTTTTTTTTTTTTATGGCTTCAAGGAGTAAAATCAAATATATCTTCTTTATGACCATGCCAGGTTCTGCATTTTGCTAAGCACTAAAGGTTTTCTTAGGTCTTAAAACAAGTGTCAGGGGTTTTAATTCTATAAAAAAGAAAGAACTGGATGTTCTGAAGACAGACCACATGGTCACCACTTAAAAGTACAAGTTTATAGCATATGGCTGAAACTTTCTAGTAATGCTGAAATGATTTTGTATAAGTGTACTGTTTCCAAATATTTTTCAGGATTCATTTGGGAATGATTAAGCTAATGTTACATCTTTTCAGTGTTATGAAAAAGATGACTTTCAATTGGAGAGAGATTTCAGCAGATCACTCAGGAAATAAAACCGACCTGGTCCTCTTCTCCTGGTATGTGGAGGGAATGGGCTTTTGTTATTAGGGCACCTCAGGACACTCTGGGTGTCTGCTATGTATCCAAAAGAATGAAGAGCATGCACCCTCTGGAACTCCCTGGAGAGTTTAGAACGGACTTTTAGTTAAAGCAGGGTATTGCTATCATGCCCATGACAACCTTGGAACTCTCGGAAGGCATGCCACCAATTTGCTCTGCAGTCCCAGCAAGGATATGCTTCATTGCATTATACAAATATACAAATGAAATGAAAAGGACTGGTCAGAACCATCTGGGAATAGGTCAAGAGAGGAATCTGCAAGGCATAGCCAGCCAAGAGCTGAATGGGTGTTGTGAGGACAGTGTGCCTATTGGGGGGACCCCTGCATGCATTTGGACAACCCCATGCTGACAGGGAGGTCTTCTGAATGTTTTATGTACTGGCTACAGTCCCATGAATGCTGGCCTGAAATCATTGATACATGATGGAGAGAGGCACAGCTTACCCAAGGTAAACCCAAGAGAGGAAAAAGCAAAGCAGATGTTGATAAAAAATAATTTATAAGTCTCTGGGTTAGTGCCCCCATTGGCTCAAGGAGGGAAGGAGGCAGGGCTGGAGAGGAAGGCCCAGGATTGCTAGAAGATATTTATAGACCAGTCTTATTGTCTATATTAATCCAATTCCAACTTAGTAAATTTTAAGGACACACTACTTTATGGATTCATACAAAGTATTTGTGGTGGGGGTTGTGAATGTGTGTGTGTGTAAATAAAGAGATTTATTTATTTATTTAAGATTTTATTTTGTTTACTTTTTTGCAGGTATCAGTTTAAGAATTTATTCAGATTAAGATCATCAATGGATATTAAAGCTTTGGGTGATAATTTGTTCAAAAATGGGAAGGTTTCAGGATTTCAAAGTAACACTCCACAGATAAACTTATTAATTACATTAAGGAAACATACTTTTACAATGATGGATGTCAAAATTAACCAAGTGATCAAATTTAGCATCACCAGTAATGGAACGAACTGACACAACATGATGTGTGGCAATAGGAAACGTCACTCATCTACTGTGCTTGCCAAAGCCTTTAATCTGTATCTGCAGGGAACAATTAGACGAATCCAGAACATGGGACAGTCTGTACGACAATTGGCCTGGCATCTTCAAAAAGGTCAAATAACAAAAAAACCCAGAGCGTCTACTGAGGATAACATGACACTAAAGAGATATTTCAGTGTACATGTAATATGTGAACTTTGATTGGACCTGGATTGGCAATGGGAGGAGGGGATAGCCATGAAGATGTTGGGATAACTGGAGAAATTTAAAAATAGAGCATATATCAGAGAACATTATATACATTTTTTAAAAGTTTATTTTTGAGAGAGAGAGAGACAGAGCATGAGTGGGGGAGGGGCAGACAGAGAGAGAGAGAGGAAGACACAGAAGCAGGCTCCAGGCGCTGAGCTGTCAGCACAGAGCCTAACATGGGGCTTGAACTCATGAACAGCAAGATCATGACCTGAACCGAAGTCTGACGCTTAACCAACTGAGCCACCCAGGTGCCCCAGAGAACATTATATTGATGATGGGTTTCTTTGGTGTGACAATGGTATTTTGGTTACATAGAAGAATATCCTATTCTTAGGAGAAATGTGATAAAAGACCTGCCTGCAATTTACTTTCAAATGGTGACACAAAGTAAATAAATATGTAGAAAGATAAAAAGTTAGCGTGACCATGTTAACAAGCGAATCTAAGTGAAGGTTATACTGGATTCTTTTGTACTGTTCTCTACATCATGTAGATTTGAGATTTTTCAGAATAGTGTAAAAGGTGATAGTAAGTGTAATAGATAGTAAGTCTTATCTATTTTAGGTTCTTTTATGTCCACATATATTTTAGAATTAGTTTGTTAACTTACACAGAAACATTTAAAAACCTCTAGGTATTTTGCTTGGGATAGCATTGCAGCTCTATAGGTCAATTTGGGGAGAATTGACAGCTTGATAGAAGTAAATTTTCTTGTTTATATTCTACCATGTATTGAGGCCTTTAAGTTTTCTCTAAAAATATTTTATGGTTTTATTTATAAATGTCATATACATATTTTGTAACATTTCTTGTTTTTTATACATTTGTTGCTATTGTAAATGAAATCTTTAAAAATTTTATTTTCTGTTGTTGATATGGAGAGATGTAGCTGATTTTTTAAATGTTTATTTATTTATGTATTTATTTTTGAGATCTGTGCATCCAAGTTTATTTTTAAAAGATTTTTTAAATACACTTTATTGTCAAATTAGCTAACATACAGTGTATACAGTATGCTCTTGGCTTCAGGAGTAGATTCCCATGATTTATCACTTAAATACAACACCCAGTGGCTCATCCTAACAAGTGTCCTCCTCAATGCCCATCACTCATTTTCCCCTCCCTTGCCCATCAACCCTCAGTTTGATCTCTGTATTTAAGTCTCTTATGGTTTGCCTCCCTCTATGCTTGAAACTATTTTTTTCCCCTTCCCTTCCCCCATGGTCTTCTGTTAAGTGTCTCAAATTCCACATATGAGTGAAAACATATGGTATCTGTCTTTCTCTGACTGACTTATTTCACTCAGCATAATATCCTCCAGTTCCATCAATGTTGTTGCAAATGGCAAGATTTCATTCTTTCTCATTGCTGAGTAGTATTCCATTTTTTTAAAGTAATCTCTACACCCAACAGGGGGCTCGAGCTCACAACCTTGAGATCAAGAGTCACATGCTCCACTGACTGAGCCATCCAGGTGCCCCTAAAGAAATTTATTATAAGAAACTGGCTCACACAATTACAGAGGCAGGCAAATCCCAAGATCTGCAGGGTAAGTCAGCAACCAGGAGACCAAAGAAGAGCCAATGTTTCCAATTGTGTCTAAAGGCAGGAAGAAAGCCAGTGTTTTAGTTTGAAGGTGATCAGTCAGGAAGAATTCTCTGTTACTCAGAGGCCAGCACTTTTGTTCTATTCAGGCCCTCAACTGATTGGATGTGGCCCATCCACATTAGAGAGGGCAAGTTGCTTTATTAAGTCTACCAATTTAGATATTAATCTCATCCAAACACATCCCCACAGAAACAATCAAAAGGATCTTCAGCCAAATGCCTGGGCACCCTGTGGCCCAGTTAAGTTGACACAAAACTAATCATCACAACTCCACTCCTTATCAACTTGGCACCCACATGCATCTCCTTAAACCATACTTACTCTCTACATGAAGACAATAACAAGGTCATAATTCTACCTAAAATGATACAACTATCCTGCATATAACCAAAAATGCAGTAACCCCTTCCCCAGAAGAGAAAGTAGACTACTTAAGTGGTATTTACTCTTCTCCTTGGTATCTCATTACTCAAATACTATGATGTAAGGTTAACAACACTTAAATACCACAATATAAAATCAATATATCTTATGGTCCACGGTAAAGGGATAAGAGAGAAAGAAAACAAATATATTTAAATATCAATATACAAATACACACATAAACGTATTTGTAACAAAATAAGGAAGAAATACTCATGACAATTACAGTTCTCATTTCTGGAACTGGTTCCATGGTTGTAATTGGTATGTATAACTTCTTTAATCCATTGTCCACTTGGTATTTTCTTTGCCTTCAGCAAGTATCTCAGTTGGTCATGGTTCTTTATCTGGTGAGGCGACCCAGCCTTTTAATCATGAAGAGTTTGGGCCATTGGTAGTCCTACTTGGACTGGGTTATTAAAGTTTTCCATTGACCTTAATCACAAGGGCTGGTAATACTGAGATGTGCCCTATAGTCCAAACGTACTCTTTCTTACTTTTATTGTAGAATAGTAATCCAATTTTGCCTTGGTAATTGGGATCAATCACCAGATCAGCACAGTAACTCCTTTCTTAGTCTGTTGATTCAGAAGCATGAAGAGTCCAAAGTGGCAAGAGAGCAGTCTTAGTTTACAGTTCAGTGGAATCATTGTTGTGTCTTCTGAGGGAAGCATTCCTCCTTTTGGAGCTAAGACTTCTAGACCAGCAGAGCATAAGGTCACAAGAATAGGAAGCAAAAGTTTTGCTAGTAGATCACTAGGGGTCATAGTGAATGGTGCCACTCCCATTTCTACCCCATATTTGCTGTTGTGAATCCTAGGTATATCAGAGAAATAGTACTATTTATTGGGTGCTGATTCAGAGTATATATAGCCTTCTAGAGAATCTTGCCTCAGTTCTGTAATGTATTCCCACCTAGCTTGCACTGTAACTGAGTCTTCAAAGGCAATTCCACCCTTCTTTCAAGACAATTGCTTCAGGATGGTGGGGAACATGGTAAGGCCAGTGAATTCTATAAGCATGGGTACATTGCTATGATTGTCTTGCTGTGAAGTGAGTTCCTTGATCAGAAGTGCTGCTGTATAGAATATCATTATGGTGGAGGAGGCATTCTGTAAGTCCACAGATGGTAATTTTAGCAAAAGCATTGCATGCAGGGAGGGCAAATTTGCATCTAGAGTGTCTATTCCAGTATGAACAAAATGCTTGCCCTTTCATGATGGAAGGGGCCAGACAGCTGGCTGATGATCCTGGGGAAGAGTGCCACATCAAGCACTCAGTATTGGTCTCTGCTGATGGTACACGGGCACTCAGCAGAAGCTGTAGCCAAGCTGGACTTATTGAGCAGAAGTGTATATTGTTGAACCCATACATAACCTCCATCCCTGCCACCATGGTCACTTTGTTCATGAGCCTATTGGGCAATGGCAAAGGTGGCTAGGGAAAGAGGTTGACCGGTATTTACAGAATGGATAATCCTGTCCACATTATTTTTTTTAATTTTTATTTATTTTTGAGAGAGAGAGAGAGACAGAGCGTGAGTGGGGGAAGGGCAGAGAGAGAAGGAGACACAGAACTCAAAGCAGGCTCCAGGCTCTGAGCTGTCAGCACAGAGCCTGACACAGGGCTCTAACTCATGGACAGTGAGATCATGACCTGAGCCGAAGTCAGACACTCAACCGACTGAGCCATCCAGGTGCCCCTATCCTATCCACTTCTGGATAGGATAAAATCCTCTTCTGCTGATGTTACCTTTTGTTGGGCCTTCAGACTGGTACACAAATTTCTCTAAATTCTTCTTACCTATTCAGAGAGGTCTATTCACTTACCTCTTCCCCAAATTTCCTTGTCATTAGGTTTCTAATCATATTCCTTCCAAGTCCTTCCCCATCCAGCCAAACCATTGGCCACAGACGATAAATCAGTATATATCATATGTCTGGCCATTTCTCCTTCCAAGCAAAGTGATCAAGCAGATGCACTGCTCAGAGTTCTTTCCACTGGATTTCTCTTCACCACTGTCCTTCAGGGATGTCCCAGAAAGGGACTGTAGTCCTGCAGCTGTCCGCTTTCCAGTGGTGCCTGCATTTAATGCAGAACCATCTGTAAACCAGGCCTGAGTCTTCTTTGCCAACTGATGGTAGGGAACTCTTCTGAGATGCACATGCAGGTTGAGAGAGAAAAGGTAAAACAGCAGGAGTGGTGACTATGGGCATTCGGGGTACTTCGTCACATAACTCACTTGTGCCTTCATGGCCTATGGGGCCTGATTACATTATAACCACGTGAATTTGATGATGAAGTGCTGCTGTGCACACCCAACTCAATGGTTTGCTGGGTCAGACAACACCCAGGTCATGACGGGCAGCCCTGATCACATGGTAATTTTTTGGTCTATAGTTAAATGTCCAGTATCTACTACATTAGCAGGCCAAGAGCTGTATCTACAAAGAAGAATAGTTATCCACAGAAATGGCAGGCTTGTGCTTCAATTCACCTATAGAGACCTGCCAAAGGCTCCAACAGCTTTCTTATCTTCCATTGACACTCAATCACCATTGGAGCTGCTGGATCAGATGGTCCAAGTGGCTGAGCAGCTTGCACAGATGCCTGGACCACTGCAGAGCCTTCTTTTGTTCTGGGCCCACTCAAAGCTAGCAACTTCTCAGGTTACCCAGTAAATGGGCTGGAGTAATACATTCAAATGAGGAGTATGTTGCCTCCAAAATGTAAAAAAGCCCACTTACCTTCTACTTTAGAAGGTATAGCTTGACTTGCTTCACATTACTGGGGTCCTAGAAACCTCATGGCAGTAGAAGGCCCGTAAATTTTAGTCAGATTTATTTGCCATCCTCTGATATGTAAACATCTTTCCAATGAGTCTAGTGTAGTTGCTACTTCTTACCAATCAGCATAGTGTCATCAATATAATGGACCAGTATGATATCTTGTAGAAGGGAAAGGTGATCAAGATTCCTGCAGACTAGTTAGGCTCTAGAGTTGACATTCCCCTGAGATACGACAGTGAAAGTATATTGCTGGCCTTGCCAGCTGAAAGCAAATTGCTTCTGGTGAGCCTATAGACAGGAATGGACAAAAAGGCATTTTTCAGATCATTAATTGCCTACCAGGTACCAGGGGATTGATTAATTTGCTCAAGCAATAACAACACATTTGTTTTAGAGGTTATAATTGGAGTCCTCACCCAGGTTAAGCCTACAATAGACCACTGTCATTCTTCAAGGTCCATCCATCTTCTGCACATGTCAAATAGGCAAGCTGAATGGGTATGTGGTAGGAATCACCACTGCTGCATCTTTCAAGTCCTTGATGATGGCACTAATTTCTGCAATCCCTCCAAAAATGATGTATTGCTTTTGGTCTACTATTTTTCTAGGTAAAGGCAGTACTAGTAGCTGTCACTTGGGCTTTTCCATGATAATAACTTCACTCCACAGGTCAAGGACCAATACGAGAATTCTGTCACCTCCTGAGTATGTCTGTTCCTATCATGCAGTCCAGAACTGGGGAGATAACCACAAGGTGGGTTCAGAGACCCACTGGGCATATTGTTAGATAAACCTGAGCTAAAGCCTCACTAACCTGATCTCCATAAATCCCTACTCTGACTATACCATAGTGATATTTTGGGTCTCCTATTATCAGTGTCACTTCAGAGCCAGGGTACAGCTGACTGCAAAAGTTCTGATTATTTATTTTCCCCCAGTCCACAGTTATCCTGGAATAAGGGTATAGGCCCTTCTGGGGGAAGATTAGGAGGAAGATTAACAGCATAAATTTTTGGCAGTATACTGGAGTTCTTCCTCAATGGGATCCATTCATTCAAGGGCTTCTATAAACCAATTCAAACCTTGGAATTGACTGAGGGGCTGTGACTCTGTTTTTATGATTCAGGTTAGGGTTTTGTTCAATGAACAGTAATATTGTCTTATTCTTGGTGAAACTGAGAAGTTTCCTTTCTGTATTATAAATCTTGGCATCTTTCTTCCTATGGGTTGCATTTGCTTTTCTGTCTGCTAAGCCTACCAGATTTCCTAGTATCACAGGAGCTAGCATTTATTCTATGCCTACTATTGACAGGCACTGTTCTGAGTGTTTTACTCATTTACTCCTACTCACCTCTCATTAGTAGGTAGTGTTCTTTGTTATATTCATTTTGTTGATGAAGCAGTTGTGGCACACAGAAGGGAAGAAGTTGCCCAAGGTTGTATGGGCAATAAGTAATATAACTATTGTGTGAGCCTATGGGTCTAGCCCCAGAGCCTCTGATTTTACCCAGCCTCTCTACGCTGGGCAGGAAAGAGGATGGAGAGACACTTAGGAGTTTTGTAGTTCCTAGGATGTTTTCTCTTAGGACATTTTCTCCTAGGACATTTTGCTGAGTCATTTCCTACTAACACCTGCCATCCCAAACTGTTTTCAATTCTTGGAATATACCATGCTATCTTACCTCTCTGTCTGCTTTATACATACTGGTTCCTCTGTCTGGAAGTCCATCATATTTTCATTTGACAATTGTGGAGCATCTTTCAAGCCTTAGCTCAAAAGTCACCCCCTTAATGATTCTTCCATGACTCCCTCAAGCTGGCTCAGGCCTTCCTTCTTCTGTGCTTCCATTTCTTTCATAATGATTTGTACATCTGTAACCCATGGGGGCTGTACAAGGCTCTCATTTGTTGATTCAACAAAAATTTCTTGAGCTAGTTGTGTTCAAAGCACTGGGAACACAGCCATGAATCAACCATATGAATCCTAGCCTCAGAGTGCTTACATTCTAGTGGGCTGAGTGGATTTACATTTTCACAACTGTTTGTTGAATGAATGGCCAAACACTTCAACAATTTCACTTTTAAAGCCTTCCAACAGGAGATGTTATTAGATCTCAGCAATCTATCTAAGCACTTCTGTCTTCTTCAACCACAAGAAAAAGCCCTACAGAATCCTCAAGAACATTTTCCCCTTGGAAGTCTCCTGGCCCAGTCAGGAACTTAGATACTTAATGATGTCACTCAATGTGATAAGGGGTGGTGATCGTGGCGATGAAACTAACCAAATAGTTGTGAATGTAGTAATAAGAACTCAATGTGTCTCTGACTGAAAGAGACCTGCGGTTTCAAAATGTCTCCAGAAAAGGTGAGGTGAAAGCAAGGACAAGGAGAATGACCCAGGTGATAAAACTGGCCAGTAGCAAAAAATTAATAAATAAGTAATGTGTGGTATGCAAGTATAAGTGATACAGAAGGGTCTGTTTGGTTGTGGTATGACCTGCTACAAGGCTTATATCCTGGCCCAAATTTACATGGTAAATCAAAGAGCCAAAGGAAGACTTGAAAAAATAATCGTGTGTGTCATACGATTTCACTCATATATGGAATTTAAGAAACAAAACAGATGAACAAAGGGCAATGGAAGTAAAAAGAAAATAAGGTAAAGACAGAGAGGGAGGCAAACCACAAGAAACTCTTAAATACACAGAACAAACTGAGGATTGCTGGAGGGGAGGTAGCTAGGGGGATGGGCTAAAAGGGTGATGGGCATTAAGGAAGGCACTTGTTGGGATGAACACTGGGTGTTATATGTAAGTGATGAATCATTAAATTCTACTCCTGAAACCAGAAATCATCATCAATCATCATCATCATCTTGGGGATTCTGGGTAGCTCAGTTGGTACAGCATGTGACTCTGAATCTTGGGGTTGTGAGTTCAAGCCCCATGTTGGGTGTAGAGATAACTTAAAAATAAAATCTTTAAAAAAGATCTTTAAAAAATAATCTTCATCAGGTAACTACTTGATCAAGTGTGCCTACTAGGAGGTGGCCCCACTGTAGGTCTGACATTCTAAAGATAAGGAAGAGATGTTCCTTCATTGTGCCTGCCCAACATGAGCCTCAATTAGCAAAAACAAAGATCCCAACGCAAGCAATTTAGAACCTACACTCTACCTGGAGTATGATACCTGAGCTCTCCCTTGTCATTGGAGTATGAGGTAGGGATTATTGCACTCATTTTATGCATAAGGAGCTTGGATTTAAACCCAGGTTGGCCTGACTTAACACAATCCACACGCTGAGTCATCGGTACTGCCTGGATAACTTGAAGGGTTGGGCATTTTCAGACTTGAGAGCATGGGGGTCCATCTTCTCTGAGCAGGAATTTAAGCTTTTTTTTTTCTTTTCCTCAAAGGGAATTGATTGGGTAACTGTAAATTTCTGGAGATTACTCCAGGACTGGAGTCTCTTGTTTGCTTAATTTGCCTAATGTGCATTCAGTTGTATTATAAAGGATTTGAATATGCAACAGCTTTTGAAAACAATAGCAACGAGAAAAAGTTCTCCAGCCCACACTTACACTTGGCAGCCTGAGCCCTGGCCTGAGGCAGGATGTGAGAAAAAATATAATTAGCATCCACTTAGCCATAGACTCTCAGGCCACAATTTCTTACCCTGGTATTAATCAATGCACATTTAGCCCTGGCCAATGTACACAACCCCAAGGCTCACAGTTTCTCCATCTTCTCCACCCACCCCCTGGCTTAGACACACAATAGAGCTAAAAAGAGCTTTCAGGTAGAGTCTTGGTCCCATTAGCTCACTCCGTGGCAAAGGCAGAGGAAAGTGTTTGGGATGGCAGGTTTTCCAACCCTTGGGGAATCCAAATCCAGACAGACACCCAGAAAGCAGCCAAGCATTCTTTGGTAGGGAGGGTTCCAGCAGGCAGCTTCTTAGCTTGGTAATTGCTCTTGCACCACACAGGGTTCCTCTGGCTGAGCTGGGACTCCCTAGCTACAGCTGTACTGCGATCTCCTCCAGTCTAGACAAAGCAGACAGTCCCTCCCTTGGTGTGCTCTAGGAACGCCAGTACCCGCAGACAGAGCCCAGGCACCGACAGAGGTCTTTAACTATTTTGTCCCTTTTGTTCATCATGTTTCTTAATGCTTAAAATAAAGTACATAAGATCGCAAAGAAAGCTGGATATATCAAAAGAATGAAATATTTCAAAAATCAAACTTATCATGGAATGATACATGTGTTTAATAGATGTGTTTAATAGTGAATTACATAATAAGATCTCTCTCTCCCTTTTTATTGAAACCAGGATTAAGTTTCAAGATCAAGAAAATTAAACATAACTACACCTAGCATTGTTTTTGCGATGGTAAAGTTTTAAACATTTCAACTCTCCTAATGTTATATAGTTTTGTTCTTCATATTCATTTATTCATTCTACTCAAAAATATGTCCTGAGCAAGGCATTATGATCGTTTCTGACCGGGGGAAGAAAGTGATGCCTGTTGACTAAGGCTTGCCATTCTTATTTATTCACATTTGGTCTATAACTGCTTTCACACTGTATCAGCAATTTTCCATAATTGTCTTTGAAACTACATGACTTTCAAAGTCAAAAATATTTACTATCAAGCCCTTTACAGAGAACATTTGCTGACTCTTGATCTAGGTATAGCCCTTACCCTTAAGTATTTTTCAGTCTGCAGGAGAACAATAAAAATAAATTGATTCTATGTTATAAATGCATCAACAAAAATATGCCTAAGGTGTAGAAACTCCCAAGAGAGTACTGAAGGGAGATTTCCTAGAAGTGACATTTGAGTTGGTTTTGAAAGAATAGAGGTTGGCCATAGGGACCAGCTATCTGGGCAGAGGGTATAGCATGTGCAAAGTCATGATTGCATAAACTAGCATTGTTTCTGGAAATTATATGCACCTCACTCTCACTGAAGTATAGAGTTCAAGAAGGGAGTGACAAGAGATGACTGAAGGAACAAGGTAGGGATCAGACAATAACACACTTCATCTACCATATCAAGGAACTCAAATACTCTTCACTGGTGTGGGCTGTGCTGTCCAATAGAACTCTCTGTATGATGAAAATGTTCTATAACTGTATCCAATCTGATCCCCACCTGCCACATGTGGCGACTGAGCACCTGAAATATGGCTGCTGCCAGGAGGCACTGAATTTTTAATTTTCTTTTATTTTAATTAATTTTAATCGAAATAGCCACATGTGGCTGTGGCTACCATACTGAACACCTCTAGATGGTGGAAACTGAATTGATTTTCACACAGTGATATAGTGTGAAAACAATCACTGACCAAATGTAAATGAAGGGGTGTGGCCCGCCTTAGCTAGCAGGCATCCTTTTCTGACCCTTGGTCAGAAATTCTTTTAATGCCTTGCTCAGTGGGTGTTTTTCAGTAGAATGAGTGAATAAATGAATGAGTATGAAAGAACAAAATTATACATCATTAGGAGGGTGAAATACTTAAAATTTTAGCACTGTGACGTATAATCATGTTTATTGAGAGTGTTTTTCATAATCTTAAAATTTAGTCCTGGTTTAAAAAGGGAGGAGGGAGGGCACCTGGATGGCTCAGTTATTAGGTGTCTGGCTCTTGATTTCAGCTCAGGTCATGATCTCCTGGTTCATGGGATCAAGTCCCGCGTCAGGCTCTGTGCTGACGATGCAGAGCCTGCTTAGGATTTTCTCTCTTTCTCTCTCTCTCTCTGCCCCTCCCCTGCTCTCTCTCTGTCTCTCAAAATAAATAAACATTTTTTAAAAAGGAGGGGGGAAGGGAGATCTTGTTATTAATCCACTCTATTAAAATCTACTATTTAAACAGACAAATGGGCCATTAAATCTCCCCTTCACCCCTTTTACCAAGATTATTCTGGTTATAGATGAATTAAAAGAAAGGAAGAGAGAAACACCATTTAAAGACTAAGCATTAGTTCTGAACAAAGAAGATAAAGTTCTGATCTAAGGCAGTAGTGGTTGGAATAGAAAAGAGGATTTGTTATGAGGTATATTAAGAAAGAATTGACAGGTCTTGGTGATCAATAAAATAAAGGCAATGGAGCATGAAAGAGTTGCTAGGAAATCTCGCTGGTTCCTGAGTGGTGCCTGGACAGGGAGGTAGATGCCGAGATAGGTGAGAAGGCTAGAGAGTAGTCATCGTTGGGGGAAGCCTAGATAAGGAAGATGACAAATTGAGCCTAAGTTGCTTGGGTAGCTAAGTCTAGTGAGAGGTCTGGGTTGAAGATACAGATGAAGCACATTAACCAGTAAAGAGAACAGTATCGTGCGAGCCAAAAATATTAACTTCCAGTTCTAGCTCTCTTACTATCTAGGTGGATGCTCCGAGACGTCATTTTTGGCCTCAGTTTCATTATCTGTCCAATGGGAGTGTCAGACCAGAAGAGTTGGGCGATTTTTTCTCTAAAGGGACAGAGAGTAAGTATTTCAGGCTTTGAAGGCCATAGACAGTCCCTGTTGCATATTCTCATCTCCCTCCTTATTTTCTTCTTGTTTTTTTTCTTTTGCAGTCCCTTAAAATGTAAAAAAACATTCTTAGCTCATGTACTATGCCAGAACAGAGCTGTAGTCTGTTGACCCCTGGACTAGATAACCTTCAAGATTCTTTTCCAGCATAAACTTCTTTAGTAAGATAATATATGAACTTCTCAGAAAAAAAGCACTCTCTTACCAGTAGTTTAAATATATTTTTAATAGGCCCATAATACACATGGTAGGTGGACCATCTCGACGAATGTCTACAAAGCGAATGCACTCTTACAACCACCACCTAGATCAGGAAGTGGAATATTACCAGCAACCCCAGAAAGTCCTCTTGCTCCTCCTCAAGGTTATTACCTACTTCCTTTCCCTAAAGGCAGACACTGTCCTGACTTCTAACAACATGGATTAGTTCCATGTCTTTTGAGCTGCATATGCTCCTTAGTGTTGGGCTTTAACTCACATTATATTTATGAGATTCACCCATGTTGTTGCAGATAGCAGTAGTTTATTTTCATTGTTGTATCATAGTCTATTATACAAATAATGATACAATCAATTTATCCATTCTATTATTGCTATGTCTTTGGATTGTGTTCTGTTTAGGGCCACTACGGCTAGTGATGTTATGAAGATCCTCGTATCTCTTTTTTCCCTAAAGTTCATTTTTATTCATTTTGTGAGAGAGAGATAGAGAGCAAGCAGGGGAGGGGCAAAGAGAGGGAGACAGGATCCCAAGCCCGCTCAGTGCTGTCGGTGCAGGGCCCGACGCAGAGTTTGAACTCATGAACTCTGTGATCATGACCTGAGCCAAAGTCAAAAGTCAGACACTTAACTAATGGAGCCACCCAGATGTCCGGTATGAGTTTTTTGATAAACAACTATATGCATTTCTGTCGGAAAGAGAATTGCTGAGTCACAGAGGTGTATGCATATTCAGTTTTTAGGTACAGCCAAACAATTTATAAAGATCTTGTGCCAATTTATAATGCCTCAAGCAATATTCAAAAGATCTAGCTGTTCTAGATTGTCACAATACTTGATAATGTCAGTCTTTCACATTTTAGCCATTCTGGCAGATGTATGGGCATATATCAGTTATCTGCATCTCACTGAAAAATGAGACTAAGCATCCTTTTATGTATTCATTTGCATTCCCTCTCGTACATTTTTCTAGTGGAGGCCTGCTATAGCACTTCTTAATATATTCTACGAGCACTTTACCCTCTATATGTATATTGCAAATATCTTCTCCCACTCTTTGACTTGTCTTTTCACTCTCTTAGCTATCTTTTGATGACAGAAATTCCTAATTTGAATGTAGTCCAATTTACCAATCTTTTCCTTTGTGGTTAGCACTTTTGGTGTCCTGTTTAAGCAATGGTTGCCTTTTCCAAATGTCATAAAAATATACTTCTATTTTACTTTCTAGAATTTTCATTATTTGATTCTTCATAGTTAGATACACATTCTGCCTGGAGCTGATGTTGTGGACAGTATGACGTGGCAGAGTCAAGATCTAGCCAATTGACCCAGTGACATTTATTGAAAATGTTCTTCTCTGCACTGCATGCCGCATCACATTTGTTTTATGTTGCGGCAATGTATGCGTGTGTCTTTTTCTGGAGCTTCCATTTTCTAGTTATCTACCCATAAATATAATATATGCCCTCTACTTCGATCTTTAACTTCCTTTAAAATAGTTTGTAATTTTCTCCGCAGAGATTTTACATACCTTTTGTTAGATTTAGTCTAAATACTTGATGTAATTTGATGTCATTGCAAATGGCATCTTTTTAAACTTTTTCCTTTTCAGTTGTTTTATTTCTGGAAGAGAGAAATATAATTAATGCTTATATATTGACTTTGTATTTAATGATGCGCTGAATTCACCTACTAAATCTAATCCTAGTAATTTTTAAAAGCAGGATTTTATCTGCTCCGTAACTTTATAGACACAATATATTAAGAAAAAGAAATTTTTCTCTGGGTAACTAAAATATGAACAAGTTTCTGATTTTAATTTTCTTCCTGCTGTCATCAGCACATGGGCTTGGCATTTGAATGAACCACAACTGGATTTCAAGGCCTCACCCAGCCCTGAGATGTTCTTAATGCCACTTCCTTAGTGTCAGCAACTGTGACAGCTAGTTTAATAATAAAACAGCTCCAATCCAACCTTAGTGTGACTTCAGATTATTAATAAATATGTGTACTTAACTGCAGGTGTACTTAATTTCGAGGAAAATCCACTTTGCATAATCACAAAATTTAATGATCAATAAATCAAAGCTTGGGATTTGGGGGGGTTTGGTTTTGTTTGATTTTTTTTTTTTTGTTTGAGTTTCTGAAGGAATTTCCTCAGTGGAGAACATCATCAAGTAAATGGCAATGACTACTGGTGAAATTTTATTTAACTGGTTCGGTCCATTAGACACTGTGATCATAAAAGCAGACAGTTGTTAAGATTAAAGAGGGCTTAGAGATAATCCATTCCAATACAGTTCCTGTTTACAAATGAGGAAATAAACCCAAATAGGTTACTCAAAGTTTCAGAGCTAGTTAGCAGTGAAGCCCGAACTGTAAGCCAAATTCCAGTCCAGTGTCTTTCCATCAACCACACTATCTCCCAGTGGTGGGGAGATCCATGATACACAATGGTGGGAGAAGACCAAGGAGACTAACATTCGTTAGGTGTTTCCTACATGCCAGGCAATGGTCAAGGCATTTTCCACAAAGTATTTCATTTAAACCTCTCAGAAAATTATAAGGTAGGCATTACTATTCTCCCTTTACAGATGAAGCCATGAGTCTCAGCAATGTGAAGTGGTTTGCACAAGAGCACATGTCCAGAGAACCACAACTCTAACCTAGAAATGCTTAACTCCAACCTTTGAGCTCTTTATACTGTTTGGAAATGGAGATGTGGGAGTTTTACGCTATAAAAGGTTTTATTTTTTCAATGCCATCAAGAATGACCAGAATTATAAGCCATGGAATTGGCTAGCATTCCCATTTCTGAAAATGACTCTGTTGGAGACGTTGAGAATTCTGGGTTTGGGTCTCGCCCGCTTCCATCACTACACTGCCCATTCACCTGAGAGTCCACAGCAGCAGCCCTGGAATACGTGGCAGGATTCCAACATACCCAATGGCAGCAGGACAGCAGCTAGTAGATGAGTGTGTTCTGCTTTGATTATTATAAATAATAATAATATAAATAATTGCTTTACAGGTATGCCATAAAAGAGAGATTTAAATTCACTTTGCCAAATGATCCAAAAGACAAAAATTGTGTCTTTATTTAAAAAAAATTATTTGTGTATAATTGACACATAATGTTATGTTTATTTCAGGTGTATAATGCAGTGTGTCATACGCTATCGTCACACAAGTGTCACTACCATCTGTCACCATACAACACTATTATAATACCATTGACTATATTCCCTGTTCTGTACCTTTTATTCCCATGATTTATTGATTCTATAACTGGAAGTTGGTATTTTCCTCTCCCCTTCTTGCATCCCCATCTCTCTTGCAATCATCAGTTTGTTCTCTGTATTTGTAGGTCTGATTCTGTTTCTTGTTTGTTTGTTTATTCATTTGTTGTTTAGGTTCTACAAATGATTGAAATCATATGGTATTTGGCTTTCTCAGCCTGACTTATTTCACTTAGCATGATACCCTCTGGCTCTATCAATGTTGTCACAAATAGCAAGATCTCACCCTTTTTTATGATGGTATAATTTTCCATTGTGTATAGACACCACATCTTTTTTACCCATTCATCTATCCATGGACACTGAGATTGCTTCCAAATCTTGGCTACTGTAAATAATGCTCAATAAACATAGGGGTGCATATATCTTTTTGAATTAGTGTTTGCATTTTCTTTGGGAAAAGAAATAATTCCAGCAGTGGAATTATTAGAATCCTATGATATTTCTATTTTTGCTTTTTTAAGGAAACTCCATATTGTTTTTCACAGTGACTGTACCAATTTACATTCCCATCAACAGTGCACAAAAGGTCCCTTGTCTCCACATCTTTACCAACACATGTTACTTCTTATCTTTTTTATTTTAGCCATTCTGGTAGATGTAAAGTTCTATTTAATTGTGATTTTGATTTGCATTTCCCTGATGATTAGTGATGTTGGACATCTTTTCATGTGTATGTCTTCTCTGTAACCACAAAAAAACCTTGACTAGCCAAAGCAATCCTGACAAAAAAGAACAAAGCTGAAGGTATCACAGTTCCAGATTTCAAGATATACTACAAAACTACAGTAATCAAAACAGTATGATACTGGCACAAAAATAGACACAGAGATCAATGGAAAAGAATTGAGAGCCCCAAAATTAACTCTCACTCACGTGGTCAATTAATCTATGACAAAGGAGGCAAGTATATGCAATGGGGAGAAGGCAGTCCCTTCAACCAATGATACAGGGAAAATTGGACAGCTACATGCAAAGGAATGAAACTGGACTACTTTCTTACACCATACACAAAAATAAACTCAAAATGGATTAAGGACCTAAATGTGAGACCTGAAACCATATAAATCCTAAAAGAAAACATAGATAGTAATTTATTTGACATCAGCCATAGCAACATTTTTCTAGATAAGTCTCCTAAGGAAGGGAACAAAAGTAAAAACAAACTATTGGGACTACATAAAAATAAAAAGCTTTGGCACAGCAAAGAAAACCATCAACAAAATAAAAAGGCAACCTACTAAATGGAAGATGTTTGCAAATGACGTGTCTGATAAGGGGTTAATATCCAAAGTATATAAAGAACATATACAACACACACACACACACACACTATATATATATATATATATATATATATATATATATATATATATGTTATACAAACTATATGAACACCAAAGAAACAAACAATTTAACCAAAATTATGACTTTAAAAACCATACATACCCATCTACCTGCATAAATCACCTTTTAATTATGCATGAATTAAATCAATAAGTTAATAAAAAACTTCTCTCAACCCGGGACTATCTACAAAGCATGTGCATTAAAATCAGCTATAGGATTATGTCTGGAGAATGCTGAGTACAGTGCCACTTCATTCATGCATTTATTCATTTGCTCATTCACACTCACTCACTCATTCACACATTTATTACTTTAAAACATTACTGAACACTTATAATGTATCAGGCCCACTACTAAGTGTTGGCGAGGTCCAGATGGGTGAAACACAGTCTTTTATAATGACCTATATTTACATGGAGAGATGCAAGGAAACATATCACTAATTATAGACCAACTGATAGGCTCCCAAAAGAGGCATATGCAAAGGGCTATGGAGACACCAAAAAGGGACTGATTATATCTGCTTGTGGGAAGGAGAGGCAGTGTCAGGAAAATGTTCACTGAGGAAGTAACCTTCAAATTCAGCCTCTAAGAGTGAAAACCATTTCACCTATTATCCTTTACCTGGAGATTTTCACCTCCCTTTTCAATGGCTTCCCTGACCTGCCCCTGCCACCTCATTCACAAAGCATGTGTGATTTTGTAAAACAATTTAGACTATGCCTTCTTTGCTCAAGCTCTGCAACAGCTTCTCAGTGAAATTAGAGTAAAATCTAAAGTCCTTAGATAGTCTTCAAGATCCTACAGGACACAACTCTTGGCTGCTTTTCTTCTCGTTTCACTGGGGTCCCACCCATCCCTCATTATGACTGTTCAGCTACTCTGGTCTTCTTTCTATTTACATATGCGTTCTTTCTAGAGATCACATTTACACTAAAATAAATCTTTAGGCCTTCAAAACATTTAATGTTGAAAAGGGATAAAACACCATAACATTAAAAATCAAGGAAAGGTTTCCTGCTTCCTGTCTCAGGGTGCTTGCACTTTGTTTCTTCTATTTGGACTATTCTGCCCTGAATCTCTGTAAAGGCTTGCCTTTCTCTTCATTAGGATCTCAATTACTGTGAGGTCTTCTCTAATCATCTTAGCAAAATCCTGTGCCCTCACACATATACACCCAACCTTCTCCCAGAATTATTGTATTCACTTGTTTTCTATGCCCATTCATCTTTGCAATTAGAATGTAAGGTCCCTGGGGCATAGAATAGTGTTTGGCAAATAATAAATGATCAATAATAAAAGATCAAGTACATCTTGATCCCTTGAGAAGGGAAGAGTTTATAATAAGGGATTTTAAAGATGCTCATCTTGTTATCTAATTATATCATACATTTGTTTAGTTGGTAGAAAAAGTTTTGGGGACTCAAGTGTTAAAAATATGCGAACTGTTATGTAGTAACCCCTTGAGTCTTTCTTATTTGAGATGACATCCGTTCATTGGAATGGTTGAGGGTACAGGGAGCACATTTTCCCCCATGTGGGTCAGTAAAAATCTTAAAGTAAATTTTGGCTTTTTGATTATGTTTTCATTGAAATTCCTTGATTTTAACAGCCAATTGCCCCACCTTCCTGTGAAGCATTTTAGGACATGAGTATGATGTATTTAGGGAACTGTCAAAATGTAAATTGATGTTGTCATAGGTTTTCAGCAGTCAATCCCTAAGAAGCAGTGAAAGCTGTGTTCATGGCTTAGTGTCAGAAACTCCAACCAATGCTCTGCTGTGTGCCTTATAAGCCTTAAAAGGCCTTTTATCAGCTTTAAGTATGAATTTATGGTCTTGTAACACTCCTATATGAGCCCCAAAGAAATCATAAACATGGAGAGCTGCCCCTCCATTTGCTGGATTATCACAGAGGTTTCCTCTAGTACTGGTCCTTTTAAGGTTCCCAGAGCTGTTTATTACTCCCTTATGCCCCTATCCACAGTAGGAGAAGAGTGTGTTGATCTCCAAGACTTGGGGTAAAGGGGAACAATCTGAACAAGGATTTTCGTTTGAAGAAATCTTTCCAATGTGTATTTCCAGTCTCATTCACAGCATAGAGATGGAAAGGGATTAACAGATAAAGCCATTTATGAGATGATTAAATGAACTAAGCCATAGAAAGCTATCAGCAAAATCCTGATCATAACAAGGACTCAAAAAATGGTAGCAATTAGCTATGATAGAACCTGTATTCTATCATGTAATTAATCCATGGTGTTAAAATCTGATTATGTGTCTGTCTCCCATAAGACAGAAGACTAGAGGTCAGGGAATTGATTTCTGCAATCAGTGTCTGAAATATATTAGTCACTCAATTTATGCTTCCTGACCTAGACAGAGTATTGGCTTCTGGGTCCCTCTCTATCACTGATTATCTGTGAAACATTGGGTAATTTTGCATAGCCTTCCTAGCTCTCACTGTCCTCATTTGTAAGAGGAAGAGATTGGATTTTATGGTCTCTAAGGCCCTTTCCAATTCTAACATTCCATGGCTTTACTAAAGCAGTGTTATTAAGCTAAGGATGATTATTAGGGACTGTTGGTGCCAAATTCCATTTCCCCTTGCCTGTCCTGTGTTCCCTACAATGATGAATTATCCAAGCTGATTTCCAAGCAATCCAAGTGATTGTTTTGCTGTTATTAAGATTCCACCCTAGACTTTCAGAGTTTATTCCAACCCAGAAAACATGGTGGAAGGTGGAGATGGATATGAACCAAATGTTACCCTGGTCACATTGCCCAACTCTATTACCAGCAACCCATGTATGGTTCACGAAGGCCCACAGTCTTCAGTTCATAAATAATTATTTAATAGTTTAAACAATGATCTAATTCAAAAAAATGCTTTAATTCAGTTCAGCAAATAATTGCTGCATACCTACTGTGTGCCAGATAGATCCTGGATAGATTCTACAGATGCAGAATAAATGAGAAAAATCAAAATGCATTATGACTAAAGAATGCTATCTGCAAGATTGATATTTCTTCACAGCCAAATTGAACATTTTTTCCCTTTTTCCAGATAAAGAAATCTAGATGCAGAGACCTAGAGCCAAACCAGTTAAATCCTAAAATAAGTGAAATGTAAGCAATGCAGGTCTTCTGGGTTCCAGACGATTGTATGTGTAAATAACTAGCACAGAGCCTAGAAACTAATAAATGTTATTTTCCTTTTTTACCTTGTTCAAGTTGATACCTAGAAGTCATTCTGCATTCCTCTGCCACTCACCTACAACTTTTCAAATCTGCCTTATTAATAGTGCTGCATTTTGGCCACTTTTTTTTTTTTTTTACCTCTAAACCTAAAATGACCTTGAAGTTTCTACTATTTCTTTCCTTGAATTAACCTTCTAAATTTTTTCCAATTGCCAGTCTTGCCTCCGTCAACCCACTTTCTACATTGAGAGTGGAGTGGTTTTCCTGAAGTTCAGGTCTGTACATTCCAGCTGACTAAATCAAAGATAGTGAGGAGAGGACAGAGTCTATAAATATTTAGAGAGGTAGTAATCAATAATTTGTGATTGAGTGCATTCAGGAAGAAGGGGCAAAAGTTATGGAGAAGGAGTCAATTCAATTTCATTGACTAAGTGAGTGATGGTGTCACCAAAAGAAAAAGGATGAAGGAGGAACAGGTTTGGTGAGGATGATAGTGTAGTGAATGCTCTGGTGCACTGCCTAGGATTTATATTCTCATTCTCCCAGTTGCTGGGAGCGTGGCTGCCACGGCTCAGTCTAAGACTCTCCCCAAAAATGTCCATATCGTCAACTGCACTAGTGCCTCTTGCTCAGCTCACACCTATGCCTTCATGAGAGTTCCTTTTGATCAAGTTGAAGGAAGAAAAATGACAAAATGCCCCCAAATGCCCACCTAGGTTCATGGATGGGTCCACTCAGTATGGCAGTACAACCAAAAGTGACTGCTGCTGTATTATAGCTCAACTCAGGAGTAGCCCTAAAAGATAGTGGTGAGAGAAAATCCTCCCAACAGATAGAACTTCAGGTGTTACATTTGACTATCCATCTTGTGTGGAAAGAGGGGTGAGTTGAGGAAATGTTATTTATGAATTCATGGATAGTGGTAAATAGCTTTCTAGCTGGTCCAAGGCCTAAAAAGAGAAAGTTTTATCTGGCTTTTAAAAAAATCTAATCTGGGATATTAAGAAAAAAAGATCTGGAGAAGAGGGTTGATGGATTAATCAATATGGATTGATTCATGAAAGTAAGCACAAAATGTGAGTAATATAATTATATCTAAAGGCCCACCAGAGAGTATCCCTTACTAGAAGAGGCACTAAATAATCAAGTCAACGGAATGACTCAGCAGTTGACATCAGTCATTGGCCACTCCAGTGCTGGTACAATAAGCACATGAATAAGAGTAGCCATGGTGGCAGGCACAGATGCTACACATAAGCTAACAGCATGGGTTTACATGGCTAGGCTGGTCTTAGCTTTCATCATTGCCAAAAGTCCAAGCTGCCAACAACAGAGATTTAGCATTAAAACCCCAATAGGGCATTATCCCTTGAGGAGAACAGCCAGTCACTTGGCAAGTCAACTACACTGACGTTCTCTCATCCTGGAAGGGGCGAAAATTTATTTTGACCAGAATTGACACGTCTTCCAAGTATAGGTTTGCTTTTCCTGACCACAGAGCCTATGAGCACCACTATCAGAGAGCTTAAACAGTATTTATCTACCAACATAACATCTTATTAGATGAAAGGACCTACTAACATTATATGAGATATGGCAGAGGCACATGACAATGGGATTCACTATGCATTTTACATACTGCACGACTTAGACAATGCTGGCTTAGTATAGGAATGGAAGGTCATTTGAAAGTGCAACTGAACTATAAGCTTGGAGATAATATCTGTAATGATGGACTGCTATTCTTTAGGACATAATGTCCACCCTAAATGAAAAAAATAATTAAATGGGACTAAGTTTCTGATAGGTAGAATACATAGGTCTAGGAACCAAGATCTGAAAGAAAGAGTAGCTCTTGTTACTGTCATTCCCAATGATCCCTCAGGAATTTGTGTTCTCAAACACACTAATTGTAGGTTCCTTAGGTCTAGAGGAGTCTGTTCCTAGAATCAGAAAGCTCCCACCAGGAGCATAAATACCATTAAACTTTAGGTTATGGCTGTCACCCTACTCCCTTTAATCTCCTTGTACCAAGAGAACTGCAGGCAAAGACAGGAGACAGCATACTGTTATGGATAATTATCCTGATTGTAAAGAACAGGTAGAGCTGCAGTTACACAACCGGAAAAGGAAGAATCGATTTGACACCCACTTGATCCAGTGGGGCATCTCTTGGTACTCCTCTATCCAGTTTTGTCAGTAAATGGATGGGGAAAGCAGCCAAAGCTTGACAAGAACATTATGATTAGAGGATCAGACCCCTCAGAGAAGGTGGTCTGAGTCACTCTTCCAGGTAAGGCACCTAGTTTAGCAAAAGTGCTATATGAAGGGAATTCACAATGGATAGTAGAAGAAGGAGATGTTAGGTGTCAGTTGTAGTACCAAGACCAGCTGAGAAGAGGGGTTTACAATTTTAATCCCACCGATCTTCCTGTTGGAAGTTTCACCAGGAAAAGAGCAAACCATAGTCCTGGGAGAAGCTATTTCCACATGAGGAGAATTTATTAGAAGAAGTGAAAGGATTCAGTATCTCGAAAGGTGTAATATATGTTCAGCTACCCAGATCTTCCCTTCGGTATTGAGAAACTCATTCCTACATCTGCCAGGAGCATTATCTGCTGCTGGTCTACAGATTCATCTTTCCCTAGGAATTATCATCTGCTAAAGGAGCTGCCTCAGGTCTATATATTCTTCTCTAGGGGAGAACTTGCCTCAAATGACTGGTCACTGTAAGGACACAAAAGCCTATCTCCATTTCCTCAATGCAGCCTATTCTAAAACTCCAGAACCTCATACTGGATCACCCGAAGCCTTTGTTGTAAGTACATTTTAGTTCAAGTTCTCCTTCTACCCAGTCCTGCTTCCTTCAATCCCTCTTAGTCTGTTGCCAAGAGCACTTCTCTATAAATTTCTTTCTCTATAAAGCTCCATCTAAGAGTCTGTATTCCAAGGAAACCAATTTAAGACAGATTATGAGTTCAATTTAGGTTGAGATGATTGTAGGACACCCACAGAGAGATATCTAACAGAAGTTTGGATATTGCATATTGAAACTCCAAGAAAATATTGGACTGAAGAAATAAATTTGGAAATTCTTGCATAGAAGTGATAGTCGAGGCTGTGAAATTAGACATGACTACTTTGTGAGAGTGCACATAGTGGTAAGAGTAATGGGTTGAGAATGGAATCTAAGGAAAATGCCAGAAAGGAAGAAAAGGGGATGAGAATCAAAACAGAGTCCCAGGAAGAAAAGGGTCAAGAGATGAGACAATTTGGAGGTCGCTGGTGATCTTAGCAAGAGCCATTACAGTAGAATTATTATTATACTACAATATGATGAGCTAAGGAACAAATGGGAGGTGAGGAGGTAGTTATGATGAGTAAAGACCAGGGATCAGAGATTCAAATATTCACTTGGGTCAGATAGGTGAGCCAAATAGGTAAACTATGGTAGTTTATTCAGTAATATGTGTCAGTACATACATGTGCCAGGTAATATAATAGACATGGAGGTTTTCAGTAGTGATGTGGGGGAAAACAAAGTAGTAAAGAAATGATGATTTGGGAATTATTTGAAAACGAAAAAAACAGGACAGGGAAACGGAGCAAAGAGTGAGTTGTTGAGGGGTGGTGCGGATCATGAAAGACTTCTCTGAGGAGATGACATTTAAACTCATCCCTGAATAATGTCAACCATGCAAATATGTGGGGAAATAATATTCTAGGCTAAGGGAAAATAGTAAGTGCAAATATTCTGGAGCACCCGAGTGGCTCAGTCAGTTAAGTGTTTGACTTCGGTTCAGGTCATGATCTCACGGTTTGTGGGTTCGAGCCTTGTGTTGGGCTCTGTGATGACAGCTCAGAGCCTGAAGCCTGCTTCAGATTCTGTGTCTCCCTCTCTTTCTGCCCCTCGCCTATTCGTGCTCTGTCTCTGTCTCTCTCTCTCAAAAATAAATAAACATTAAAAAAAAGTTTTTAATGCAAATATTCTGAAGCAGGAATGAGCTTGGGGTATTTGAGTAACAAAGAAGATAGCATGGCTGGGAATGGTTAACAAGGTGAAGGGAATTGTTTGCAGATGGCGTAGGATGAAGTATCCAGAAAGCCCAGATTAAGCACAAGAATAAATCATCCTGGAGATGATAGAAGCAGTATGGATCATGGCAGAGTGGGGAGCACTTGTCTAACAAAGAGGACAGTTGCTGGCCAATAGCGTGTATTCAGCTCCACTGAAGAATGTGGCCTTAGTTTCCCAATCTCCAAATTAAAACAACAACAACAACAACAACAAACAATAAAAGTAGAAATCTGGATTATTAACTGAAATCTTTCCATTTCTAAATGATGTCATTAAATTACAGTCTTGTTTTTTAAACAATGTAGCCCAACACTGTGCTGATCAAATGACAAATCTGAAGGCTAGACTTGCCCACAAGTTTTCAGTTTGTAACACCTGAGTCTCAACACTGTTCTTCTAGAGTTAGACAAGAAGAGAGACAGAGGGTGGGAAGCAGGATGATATGGGGCCAAGGTAGTTTAGTTTAGAGTGGGACTGGTTGATAGTCCAAGGAGAAGCCAGGAGCGAGAAAGACAGGAAGGAGCAGGAGAGAAAGGGGATGGTAGATTTAGTGAGGTCTCAGAAGAAGAAGGAAGGGATAGGGTCTGGATGGAGAGGAAGAAATGGCCTTGAATAGGAGGAGGACTCTCCCCTTCTCTAGAACAGGGGTTGACAAAATACCACCCCCAGGCCAAATTGGCTCATTAGTGTGTTTGCACAAGCCTTGGAGCTAAGAATTATCTTTCCATTTTTAAATGGTTGAAAAATAATAAAAAACAATACTATTTTGTGATACACGAAAATTATATGAAATGCAAATTTCAGTATCCATAACTAAAGTTTTAGCAGCCCATAGCCATGCTCATTCATTTATATATTGTTGATAGCTGCTTTCTCACTGCAGCAGCCAAGATGAGTGTAATGGCCCACTAAAATATCTACTAGCTGGTCCTTTACAGAAGAACTTCTGTGATTTCTTCCTTCCATTAGGAAGAGTGTGGTCACAGGTGAGCTTCTATTTCATGCCTTCATGACGCAAAATGATTTTTCTCGAAGTGTTGCTCAAAGACCAAAGGCATTAAAGCCACTTGGGGGTGCTCCGAGGTTTACTGAACATCCAGGGCTGGGACAGGGATATGCATTTTTTAACAAATTTCTTGGGTGACTTTGAGGTATATTAAGAGTTGAGTTTGACTTATAGATTGGTAAACAAAACAAAACAAACAAAACTCAAGCACCAACAGCAACATTCAATCTTTAAAAATTTATTCCAATCAAGTCTGTTTGAACATGTAATACAAGCGGAAAATTAAACTCACAGCTGAAATATCCACTGAACAGGGGAGTATAGCAGACAATAGCACCATTTTAAAAGATCTAGTCTATACGTGGACAATTACCACATGGTGTGGTGGGGTGGAAATGAGTTCAGATGCAATGGGAAAGATAGGGCTCTCTGATCTAAGTGGTAAAAACCAATCAAAAGGATCAAACCAAGTCAACTGTGCAGAAACCGGTCCAAAAAAAAAAAAAAAAGTGAAATTATTTTATTTTTTCATGGTGTGCCCAGATAGATTTTTTTTACTCTGAAAATCAATTCAAAACATTTCAGATATTTTAACTATGAAAAAATTCCTGCCAAAGGATTCCTTTTTCATTATCTACTCAGTGGCCACACTTGACAGAAATAACTTTCCAGTTACTTCCTAATTACTACAGTTCTTTCATAACAGGTACTATGATGGGGAGGAAAAGAAACAAATTGGTTATTTCTGCTTCTGAGTAAATTGCTGTTGTGATATCTAAAGGGCAAATTACATAATAATGCTCCTTTAAATGGCTTAGAATTACAGGATCATTTCATGGTCGACTGAAGTCCTAGAGCCTACAGTACATGTGAGATCCAAGTGTATGGAGTGTACATGAAGCTATTACTTAGGGCTTTGGACACTTTGGAGGGGAAGCACGCTTAGGAGCAATACATTAATCTTTAGCCCCAGTGAAATTAACATTTTTCTGCTCAGTGAAGACTGTTTTGTTCAATTGGGCAGGCAAAAGTTTTCAGGGGATGACAAAGGAACAGAAAGCAGTAGAAAGAAACCAGAGAACTGGCAAAGATGAGGACGTGGTGGAGGAGAGTGTACGATGACTGACAGACTATAAGAAATTAGAACTGGCCCTCTCAATTTGACAAGCACGGGACTTCTTAATTGCACAACACTGATTAGAATTTGACCTTAGTGGGATAGCAGTTCTCAGAAAATCCTGTTACAAAGTTAATAGTCAATGGTCAAAAGCACAAAGAAGGCATGTGCCGTGGACTCACATTATAACTAAAGGTTGGCTTGTTGGGTCTCTGGGTTAGCCATGTTTACCTTGGTTATAATGTGTCTCTATTCAAAAAAATAAATAAATAAAAGTAAAAACAAGAAAAAAGTTTTCCTTTTTGTGGATGGCCAGAAAATTCATCGGTGATAATAGCAGGTAACTTCTATAACTAGTTTGCTACATGCTTAGATGTGCTAAGAGCTTTATGTGTGTTGTCTCATTTATTTCTGCCATAATCCTATGAGGTCAGTATTATTATTATGTCCACTTTTTTATGGAAGGAATCAAAGGTTTAGAGAATTAAAGGAACTTTTCCAAGTTCACTGCTGTCTAATAATCACAGAACTACTCTTTAAACTCAGGTCTGTTTGATTCCAGAGCTGCTTCTTTAAACCTCTAGGCCAAGTGATTATTAGGACATCTGGGAAATTCTCTAAAATCCCAGACAGAGTTAACATACATTTTTGGACCCTTAAATCATCTCCTCCAATTTCCCATTCAATATATACAGGAAACTCTCATGTACCCAATATTCTATCACCCAGAACTCTAATGACTGGCACCTTCACACATCTATTTTTACAGTTCAGTTCTAGCATCTATCACACCTCTTGGGGAATACAAATGACATTGTGCCTTTAAGAACCTCGCAGATGTATTATAAAGATTAACTGCACAAGCAGACAGTACAAAAAAGATGTGTGATCAAGAAAAACAATCATAGGCGGCTTGGTTAGTTAATGCGTTAACGTTCTGCTCTGTTTCAAATACGTAGACATGCTGATTATAAGTGTAAAAGGAGAAAATCAAAATGATATAGTTGAACTATGATTAAGAAAAAAAACAAGGAAAACATTTTGGTGAACTTGAAATGGAACAGAAACGCTAAATAATAAATAGACATACTGGGCTCTGGTCTAGAATAACAGGGTCTGGAAGTTTGGCTCCTGTGGGTTGATGGGAAGAAAAGGGGCTCCATGTGAGACAAAGAACTAAAATTAGTCTTCCTAACATAAGAATTGTCCAAAAAAATTTCTTGACAACTGCTGTCTAGAGCACTAAGCTCTAGGATTCTGAGGTCCAAAGGAAGAGGAGGGTACAGACATAACTTTCCTACCAGAAATGAAAAACATCATCCAAGCTTGGTGACTAGACAGGTGAAGATGACAGTACCAGCACAAGCACAAAAGCTCTGCACCACGAGCAGACCTACCTAATAAAGCTGGGAGATGGAGAACAGACAGAGCCATTGATAAAGAGGTGTGAATATATAGACAAAGAAAACATTCCCCACTCAAAAGTCGCCTACAAATCAATACTTCAAAAATACTCAAAGAAACCTAATGATGTATAGAACAGCTGTAGAAAATACTGTAGACTGACTTTCTTAACATCTAACCTCCCTTTTACTTTTCTTCTTCTACTACAAAAGCTAGAAAAAGAGGAGCGCCTGGGTGGCCCAGTCGGTTGTCTGAGTCTTGATTTTGGCTCAGGTCATGATTTCCTGGTTGTGAGAAGGAGCCCCACGTCGGGCATGGAGATTCTCTCTCTTCTCCCTCTCCCTCTGCCCCTTCCCTGCACTCAACTCTCTCTCTCTCTCTTTCTCAAATAATAATAATAATAATAACAATAATAGTATTAATACAATTTTTAATTAAACTTTTAAAAATTAAACAAGCCAGAAAAAGAAATATCCACTATCCCAGCTCACCTGGACAATGAGATTAAAGCAAAAGTTCCTGGGAAAAACTTGTTTTCCTTAATAAAAAGACAAAGCCTCACTGGAAGAAGGCCTTTTTGACATTTACCCCCCTTTTTTTTATGTCTGGAAAGCATGTATGATTCTGGAGACACACACCCATGTTGTGAAATGAGGACAAATGATTATGGAGTAGGACAGAGCAGGATCATTGGTGACATTCTTGAGGAGTTGTACAGTCCTGCACTGCCTACTTTGAAATCCCTTGTTACGTGAAACAAAAATTCTTGTTCCATGGACACCTGCCCACACAGCCTGTCCCACTGTCAACATCCTGCATGAGAGTGGTGGCCCATTTCTTACACTCAGTGAGCCTACACTAATATATCATTGTATCATTCGAGTTCTTTCTTGGTGTTGTACATTCTGTGTGTTTTGAAAAATATATGATGGCATGTATTCTACATTATAGTATCATACAGAATAGTTTCACTGCCCTAAAAATCCTCTGTTTTACCTGTTAATCCCCCCCCCCCAACTTTTAGCAATCACTGTTCCTTTTACTGCCTCCATAGTTTTACCTTTTCCAGAATGCTATATAATTGGCATCATATAGTATGTAACCTTTTCAGATTGGCTTCTTTCACTTAGTAATATGCATTTAAGTTTCCTCCATGTTCCTTCCTAGCTCATTTCTTTTTTTAAACATTTTTATTCAAATTCCAGTTAGTTAACATACAATGTAATATTAATCTCAGGTGTACAACAGAGTGTTTAACACTTCCATACAACACCCGGGGCTCATCACGGCAGGTGCACTCCATAATCCCTATCACCTATTTTATTCTTCCCCCTACCACCTCCCCTCTGGTAACCATTAGTTTGTTCTCTATAATTAAGAGTCTGTTTGTTAGTTTGCCTTTCTCTCTTTTTTTCCTCCTAGGTTCATCTGTTTTGTTTCTTAAATTCCACAGATGAGTGAAATCACATGGTATTTGTCTTCCTCTGATTTATTTCTCTTAGCATAATGCTCTCTAGTTCCATCTACATCATTGCAAATGGCAAGATTTCATTCTCTGTTATGACTGAGTAATAGCCCATACAGTAGGGCAAAGGCGTGTGTGTGTGTGTGTGTGTGTGTGTGTGTGTGTGTGTGAATACACACATCTTTACCCATTCATCAGTTGATGGATACTTGGGCTGTTTCCATAGTTTGGCTATTGTAGATAATGCTGCTATCAACATCAGGGTTCATGTAGCCCCTTAAATTAGTGTTTTTGCATTCTTTGGGTAAATACCTAGTAGTGCAATTGCTGGATCGTAGGGTAGTTCTATTTTTAACTTCTTGAGGAAACTCGACACTGTTTTCCATAGGGGCTGCACCAGTTTGCATTGCCACCAACAGTGCAAGAGGGTTCCCCTTTTTCCACATCTTCACCTACACTTGCTGTTTCTTGTGTTGTTGATTTTAGCCATTCTGACAGGTGCAAGGTGATATCTCATTGTAATTTTGATTTGTACTTCCCTGACGATGAGTGATGTGGAGCAGCTTTTCATGTGTCTGTTGGCCATCTGGAAGTCTTCTTTGGCAAAATGTCTATTCATGTCTTCTGCCCATTTTTTAAAACTGGATTATTTGTTTTTTTGGATGTTGAGTTTTATAAGTTCTTTATATATTCTGGATACTAACCCTTAAGCAGATATGTCCTTTGCAAGTATCTTCTCTCATTCCATTCCATTATCTGAAAGTACCCCAGTTTATTTATCCAGTCACCTACTGAAGGGCATCTGGGTTGCTGCTTAGCTTTGGCAATTACGAATAAAGTTTGCAAAAATATCTGGGTGCAGGTTTTTGTGCACATACAAGTTGTCAACTTACTTTGATAAATATCAAGGCATACAATTGCCAGATTATATAGCAAGAGTATGTGTAGTTTTCTATGAAACTGCCAACTTGTCTTCCAAAGCGACTGTACAGTTTTCCATTCCCATAAACAATGAGTAACAGTTTCTGTTGCTCCTCATCCTTGCTAACATTTACTGTTGTTAGTATTCTGGCTTCTGGACATTCTATAGTTACATTGTTGCTTTAATTTACATTTCCTTGATATATGTGATGTGGAGCATCTTATACTTACTTGTTATCTTTACATCTTCCTTAGTGAAATGTCTGTTTAGGTCTTTTGCTTGTTTGTATTTATTTATTTATTTATTTATTTATTTATTTATTTATTTTTAAGGTTTATTTGTTTATTTATTTTATTTTATTTTTTTCAATATATGAAATTTATTGTCAAATTGGTTTCCATACAACACCCAGTGCTCATCCCAATACCCATCACCCACCCTCCCCTCCCTCCCACCCCCCATCAACCCTCAGTTTGTTCTCAGTTTTTAAGAGTCTCTTATGCTTTGGCTCTCTCCCACTCTAACCTCTTTTTTTTTTTTTTTTGCTTGTTTTTAACTCAGATTGTTTGTTTTCTTATTGTTGAGTCTTAAGAGGTCTTTGTACATTTTACTGTTTTTTTAATGTTTTTAATGTTTATTATTTATTTTTGAGAGAGAGAGAGAGAGAGATCAGGAGCAGGAGCAGGGAGGAGCAGAGAGAGAGGCAGACACAGAATGTGAAGCAGGCTCCAGGCTCTGAGCTGTCAGCACAGAGCCCGACTCAGGGCTTGAATTCACGGACGGTGAGATCATGACCTGAGCAGAAGTCAGATGCTCAACCACCTGAGCCACTCAGGCTCCCCAAGAGTTCTTTGTACATTTTAAATAACAGGATGTTTTAAAAAAAATTTAAGAACTTTTTTTAAGTTTTTATTTTGAAAGAGAGAGTGTTGGGGAGGGGCAGAGAGGAAGAGAGAGAGAATCCCAAGCAGGCTGTGTGCTGTCAGCATGGAGCCCAATGCAGGAGTCAAACCCACAAATTGTGAGATCATGACCTGAGCTGAAGTCAGATGCTTAGCCAACTAAGCCACCCAGGCACCCCGCCTTTTTAAAACTGAATAACAGTTTTTTCATTTTAATTTTTTTAACGTTTATTTATTTTTGAGAGATAGAGACAGAGCAGGAGCAGGGGATGGGCAGAGAGAGAGAGAGGGAGACACAGAATCTGAAGCAGGGTCCAGGCTCTGAGCTGTCAGCACAGAGCCCAATGCGGGGCTCGAACTCACAAACTGTGAGATCGTGACCTGAGCCGAAGTCAAATGCTTAACCAACTGAGCCACCCAGGTGCCCCTTGTTTTTTCCTTTGTTTTTAATATGTCTTTTGTAAATATTTTCTCCCAGCCTATGGCTTTTTTTTCTCATTCTCTGGAAAGATAGAAATTTTTAAAATGGAAAATGTCATTGAAATTAAACACACACACACACACATACACCCACACACAGTGGATGGTTAAGCAGTAGTATAGACACAGTGGATACAGCTGAAAACACTGCTAGAAAATTGGAAGATAGATCTGAGCAAATCCCTCAGAACTGGAAAACATGTAAGTGCTATTAAAATACATGAAACAAAGAGTGAGAAACTCAAATGTAAAAGAGTTCAATAAGGAGAGAACTGGGGAAATGGGCAAGAGGGGGTTATCAAAGTAATAATGATGAAGAATTTTCTAAAATTGAGGAAAGACATAAAATATTCATCTCAACATACTGCGGGAGTTTGCAGAGTATCAAAGACAAAGAAAATGTATTAAGAGATAGAAAAACCAAAAGATAGTTTTTGTACAGATGAATGAGTTCTATAATTAGAGCTGCAGTTCTTGTCAGCACTAAGATGTGTCAGAAGACAATGAAATAATGTCTTTGAAGTGTTGAGGAAAATGGTCTGTGAGAGCATAACTCTATATTTAGCTAAACTACAATTCAAGAGTGTGGGTAAAATAAAGATTTTGTTTTTACATGTCAGAACAGAAAATTCACTGGTCACATACCTGAATGGAAAGATTTGCTAAAGGCTATAACATAGTAATACGAAATTGAACCTGGAAAGAAGGAGTAGAAAACAAGAAACAATGATAAGAAAAGAAGTAAGTATTGACTGCAAAACAATGGTGCATTGCTTATTTTGGGGAGAGGGAAAGTGGGTAAGGAATGTTAAAAACCTAGCGGAAATATTTTTTCCAAATGAATAGCTAATTTTTCTAACATTGTTTACAAATGAAATTATGTTTCCAAATAGAACTGAAATGCCATCTCCATCACATATTAAATTCTTATATAAATAATTCATTTTAAACTTCCTATTATCTTCCCAGTGAGCCATTCACCTTTTGGCAAATTGATACTATACTATTTTGATGACGGTAGCTCTATAATACATTTTAAAATCTGTTTGACGAGTTTCACCCCTTTTGATTTTTTTTCCAAAGTTTTCTTGGCTACTTTTGTTATGCATGCTTTAGACAAGGGGTCAGCACACTTTCTCTACAAAAAGCCAGAACTTTAGACTTTTAGATTAGACTTTGAGGGCACATAGTTTCTATAAGAGCTACTCAACTCTGCCATTGTGAAGGAAATCATAAATAATATGTAAATGAATAGACAATCCTATGTTCAAATAAAGGCTTATTTATAAAGCAGGCAGCAGGCTCAAATTCGGCTGGTGAGCAGCAGTTTGTCAATCCATGCTCTAAACCATTTTTTACCTCCAAGTTGTTTTCCAATCTGGCTTTGCTGTATTCTTTCTGAGTTCTGCCTTTGGGAATTTTTACTTTAGCTGTGTGTCAATTTTCCATATGGTCTTGGATAGTGTAATACCATCATACTACTTTGGAAGTCCGTATTTGGGACTTGTCTGTTTGAGGGCAGAGAGGATTCCTTGCCTAGTCTTTATGACTCCATGATGTAATAGAGTGTTTAACAGAGAGTAGATGCTCAATGAACATTATCAGAAGAAGGCAGAGAGACAGGAATCTGAATCTATTCTAACCCTCTTGTTTGATACTGTGGAAATATACTTGCTCAGATTTGCAAAATAAGTTAATGACAAAATGGAGAAACAGGTAAAAAGACAACTGTAGGATAAAGAAAATAGTGGCTGGGTTGGAATTAACACAGGAGTTCTATGGAAGCTAATGATTGGCAAGTGGAGGTCAAAGAGAAAGTCATGCTTAAGCAAAGAGCTAAAGGATGAGCAGGAATTCACCAGGCAAAAGGGAAAAGAAAAGAGAGAATGCTTCAGAAAGAAGGGAAGGCACACATAAAGGCTTGGAGGTGAGAGAGAGCATGGCTGATCTGCAATAGTTCAGTGGGGCTGGGGCTTGGGAGGAAAGGTGGACTGAGAAGGGAAGCAGAGGATAGATAGATAATAGACTCAGGTAAGCAAAGGGTGGGGAGCAACCTGTAACTGAACTCTGGGCTTAGAAGCAAACTCCTTTATGTCATAGAGATTTCCTAAGCTGAGCCAGCAAAGCTCTGGATGAAGTAAAGGGAATGGGTGTACCTAAGTGAAGAAAGATACTAGAGTCTTGGGCAAATTGTGATTAGCCTGAAGCAGGGAAATAGGCTGAAGCACTGGTGTAAGGGGCCTGAGAAAGAACAGCCCATGGGCCAGTTGAGAACATCTGCTCACAACCGCAATGGGAACAAAGGGAGAAGGAACACACACACATGCAGGAGCTTGCATGCCAAACAGTCATCAGTGTGCGATTCTCTTGTTCCCGCTCTGTACTCTCCTGATCAAACACACAGCAGCAACGTGATGTGCTCTCTGGGGCAGAGAAAGGTTTCAGCAATTGGGGTGTGTGTGGGGAGGGGGGTATGAATGGGAACATCTGCTCTATGAAGACACTTGAAAAGTAACTTTCTAATCGCTTGGGGAAAACATCTGGGCCACACAGCCCAGACCACCATTGGTGCGGTAAGTGGAGAAAGATTGGGGGAATTGATGGGGAAGGAGGCAGAGTAGATGCAAAGTGAGGTGTAAGCCAGACAGGAATAACATGGACTCGGGGAGAAGGGTGTGGCTCCTCTGGAGAGGTCAGTCTCTTGGGGATTCTCTCATGCAAAGACCAAAGACAGATGGAATTTTCACTCACTGAGCTCACTGAAAAGGCTCACTTGGTCCATGCCACTTGAAAAACCATTCCCAACTCTTCAGTCTTCAGAGTACTAAAACATCAAGTGGTGAACAGCTACTATGAGAAGGAAAGACTAAAGCTTCCAAAGGCTTCGTTCACTTTTAGGAAGGTGTGTGTGGATAAGAAGAAAGAAGACAGAACAAATTTTGAGATGAATGGACAGGGATCCTTAAATCTGACATATTTCTCGTACATCATTCTCCATCTCCCATCATCCCATTAATTTGGGAAACCCAACTTGAATTACTTACAGTGGATTAGAACATTGTAGGTTTTCTTCAGTTCATTTATGAATAAGTATATTATTGAGTTTCTATCTTTGTTTAGAACTCTGCAGGGTTCTGAAGCTAATTAAGAGAAATAACTTTGTAAATAGTTGTATATAGTTTTCAACTTTCAAAATCTGGGAGTTGAGGAAAATGACATGCAAAGAAGTAAAATTACTTTCCAGGATCACTCAACTGGTAAAAGAATAGATCTTGTACCAGTTTCAGTTTCCTGACTAATTTTGGTATTCTTTCTATAAAATGTTTTCTTCCCTATGTGAAAGGGCAAAGGAATCCTTTCTAGCTGCAAAGGTAAGACGGCCAAGCAGGGAATAAAGAGATACTGCGAAGCTAAGTCTGGAACAAAGCATTTGCTTAAGCCATGAGACCATTCAAGACTGGGAAAAGAGAAAGACCAGTGGGGAGAATAGAAGGGAGGAAAGGCACTTCTTAGGGAAAGGAAGTTGGATAAGAGGGACAGGTCTAATCTTTTCTACATGTGAATAAGCTCTAGTTTAGACACATCTTGGTGCTCCACTGTCTCATTTCTGGAACTCCAAGGTAGAATAACCAGGTACCTCTACACATCTGAGGCCTATTGCAGTTGTAGAAAGTAAAGGCTACAAAAAAAAAAAAAAAAAAATCCTGGGACCAGTGAAAGGTATAGATATAGTTATTTGGCATTGTGCAATCACTGGGTCAAGACACTGTATTAGGTTCTTTACATATTTGTAACAATTTTCTAAAGCAGGCATTATTTCCCTTACTTTATGAAAGAGGAAACTGAGACTTGGACAGTTCACACATCCAGTGAGTAGAAATAGAAAGTTAGATCTCCAAACTTCTCATGTCACAAATGCTTTGTATGATAGGGGTCCATGGCAGGTCATTGTATATGGCTTATAATTACAGAAATTCATGCTTGAGTCACATCATATCATGTTACCCACAAGCTACCCCTGTTTCTCTATGCAACATTTTATATTGGACCAATCACTTTAAAACTAACCAACAAAGGACATCAGAAGCAAACAAATCCCAAAAAAGGTAGCCTGGTTTGTGTCTGAACCTGATTAGGCATTGCTCTGTTCATTGCAGTTGGTGATACAGATAGTTGGGAAAGCAGGGATCTGGAATCAGAACCATCATCTGGGAGGAGTGAAGGTAGGAAAACAGGCCCAGGTGTAGGACCTGGGAGTTCATAGCCATGTGCAGAACAGCACCTTGAAAGAATGAGAGCAGACAACAGGTGGTAGGTCAGTGAAGCAATGGACACCAGAGAAGCCCAAGGCAGAGCACAGCATGTCCTGAGCCATGGAAGGAACATATTGAAAGGGAATGTTGGGAACAAGCAAGAATGCATACTTGAACTTGCTTGACTAAAGGATGGGACTTCTGCCTAGGCACGCACAGCTTCAAAGGAGACACATTTGGAAAAGGAAAGGAGAAGAATTAGCAGGATACAAGAGCAGGCTATGCCAAGAAACCCAAGCAAACAGGCAGAGACAGCTGGCACCTGGAGAGCAGAGGCCCACCCACCACCAGAGATGACGATTCTAGTTCTTGGGAGGTGATTAGCAAAACAATGCAAAGTCTGCAGCATGGATAGGTTAGCAAGGAAGAGGCTCACACATGGGAACAAGATAGTAATTCAATTCCCCAGAGAACAGTACAAGCTTGCCTCTTTACCTGAACTTAACCCATTCCTAAAAGCCTGTTGGATAGCAAATGCTCACATAGTGGGAAGCCCATAGTCTCTTATTTTTAATAAATACTAAATAATAATAATAATACAGTTGTGTCCCTTAACCACCAAACATTTTTAAATGTCACTGAGCAGCCACATTTTAGTCCATTAAGGATTTCTGTGCAAATACACCAACACTACTTTAATAATTTTTAAATATTTTCTCCCACATAGGATAAAACGGTATACATAGTAGAGGTAGACAAAATTACGATAACATATTTTTTACTCAGTCACCCTTCTTAATTAGCTTTATACTTTCCAATCTTCCAGTGAATGGACTTTCCAAAGTGTCTCAGACCTACCAACTTTCTTTACAAGCTTTACCATTTTCTGAGGAGACATCATCACTTAATGTGGGGAAGAGGACAATGATAATACATAACATGTTGAAATAATGAGATGCAACAGGAATACATTATGACACTCTCTCATCTATAATCACAGGTGACAAACAATTTTGCTGGCATCTATATGCCTGGCGCTTTTTTTTTTTTTTTTTTTTTTTTTTTTTGGTAAATATTTGAGTAAGGAGAGTTTAGGTAGTAAGGGATTTCTATAAAAAACAGAAACAGATCTTTGCCACAACAATAACAACAGATAAACCTGTGATTTACAAGTTTTGATTTCTTTTTCATGTGTCCCAGGCATACTGAAAACGGTAAAATCTTGCCATCAAGCTTTAGTAGAGTCTATTGTAAATTTGTAAAGTGCGGGTCTCTTTATTTCAAGGAGCCTATGCAGCCTACTGGAACTCCTTTGTCCAGAAATCAATTTCCAAATATCCAAACTTGAGTGGGGTGAGTAAGTAAGCTTAGGCTTTTACTGTGAAGTAGATGCCTTATTTCATCCATTTTACAGGTAAGAAAGCAGAGGTCAGACAGCTAATAGATGGCAGAACCTGTGCATGGAATGCCGATGCCAGAAGCACATAACTCTAACTCCAATTAGTTAATAAGCATTTGGTGCCTGGATCAGTATATCTTAAACCTCAGTGATATAAAGGATCTTTAAAGGCACGGATTGGCTAATTTGTCTATAGAAGGCCAAATATTGAAGATTTTAGGCTTCATGGGCTATACATTCTCTGTTGAGACTACTTTATCCTTGTGGCCAGAAAGTAACCACAGAAAATACATACACAAATGGGTTGTAGCTAAGTTCCAATAAAACTGAATTTATAAAAGCACATGGAGAGCTGGATGCAGCCTATGGGCCATAGTTTGATGACTTCTCTTTCATGGGAAAAAACTATTTCTGATATCCACAGATTTATTTTAGGATCCTAAGAATCTATGGACTTGAGTTTTAAAAATTCTGATGTAAGAAAACTCATTTAATGCATACAGTTTTGATTTGTCAGTAAAAAACTAATTATTTTCTTTTTGACTGGTAAAATCACTTTTTTTTCAAGGTTATACTTGAAGGAAGAAAATAATTAAAAATTCCCTAGCATTCTGACAGTCCTCTGACTTCAGCACTGGCCTAGATTATTTCCCACCTTCCCACCTTCCTTCTGGGGGGAAATGGGAGGGAGGGAGGGAGGGACACACAACACATAAGACTGGATTTTGGCAATATTGGGAGGCATGTCGCTTGAGATCTGTAGCAAATAATACAATATGGCAATGGGAGGATCAGAGAATTTTCCATTTATTGGTCATAGTTTTCTTACCTCCACCACTCTCTTTCCCCCATTAGGGTTGAAAAGCTCTGTGATTATCAAGTATCAGATGCTGGGGACTGACCTTTTAGAAGGAATAGGAACTTACTCCCTGGCAGGGCTAAGGGGTTAGAATTTTAAATCTTACAGGAGTAGAATTCCAGCCTCATTCCTTAAAATTGTCCACTAATGCTCTTTGCTCTTGTCTGTTCTTGTAGACTCCTATACTCCTTACTCATGAGGACAATACTGGTAACTCTGTACCATCCCTTCTGCAAATAACTTTCAGGTTGTGGTCATCGCAATGTCTGCTATCCTCCTTTCTCTATGTGTGCATCTACCCTTCCACTTTCGTGTCTAAATCTGACCTAGCTTAGAAAAATAAGCGCTTAATAAATGGGGACTGTCATTATGGGAATGCCTCTAAAGCATTTGAAAATCCAAACACCTTTTGTGGTACAAAAAGACTTCCTCAATCACACTTTCCATCCCCTGAGACATCATATTCCATTGTTCTTTTCTCATGTCTTTTTCCCTTCCTGACTTTCCTCACACATTTTGTCTTAAGACATTATTACTGTCATGTCCCTTTTTGATCAGGGTAGGATTTCTCACCATGTTTTGCCCTTGGGTAGGCTGCTTCAGTCTAGAATGCCCTTCCCAACCCTATTGCCAGTTTTCACTTGGCCAATGCCCACTCATTCTTCAAAACACAGATCAGCGTACTGTTCCTTCCCTGAAGTATTCCCTGGATCCCATAGCCAAAGGTGGTTATCACTTTTGGTTATCCCAAGGCACTATGTTCATACTCATATCCTGGCGTTTTGTACACTACATTGTAAGTCATTGTAACTCACAGTAGTGAATTCCAAGAGAACAAGAATGTGTCTTGTGCACCTCCATGGTTCCCAGTTCTAAGTGGCTGGCAATACAGAGAAGTCAGTGAAAACTACTTAACTGAATGAATGGATATCTTGGTTCCTGGAACAGGGTTGATGTGGAAACTTCATGAAGATCCCATGAACCAATATTCCACCATTCATCTTGAAACTAATTCCTCAAACCATTATTCAGAAGAATTATTTATGTGGCACTCTAAGATCTTTCTTCATTTATCCATACTTCTTTCACTCCTTTGGAACTCTGACAAGACTGGGGTGATCAGGGCATACAATCTCCTCCTCCGAAGAAATTTTTTCTTGGCCTCTCATGGATCCCTCAAGCCTACCTTCCCAAGAGCTGTAAAATGCTCTATTAACACATATCAGATCCATAGTCAGCCAATTGCTCTGCACAGTATATGTACCTGTGGTAGCCACTATCCAAGTTGTCCTGTCTTTACATTTTCTTCTCTAGTCCTCATTAGTACTTGTGTACATGGGTGTATTGGTGTGTGTTTTAATTGTCATTTGATCGCATCACTAAATTTCTATCTTTGAAATTCAAAAGACAAAGATGAACCCTATGCCCTAAGTAGTTCAAGCAGTTCAGTCATTGTTGAAAAGTTCTTTACTCTTTTTCCTCCCCTCCAAAAAAAGAAATAAAATAAATAAGCAAACAAAAATATCACTGCCTGCTTTAGTTTTAAAATGTTTCTAACTTTAAGCTGGTCTAGCTTACTTCTTATCTAAGTAACCATTGATGAGGCGTCTGGCACTTCGGTACCCCAGGCACTCAGATAAAACTATTATATTCCTTCTCTCTCTTGACAAAGAAACTGTATATCTAGTATTAGTTTGGCAACACACATACACAACAATGGGCTTTTTACACACAGTCATAAACTTGAATACTATTCTGATCCTGCAGTTTCATGGCTGCTCACACAGAAATGTCAAAAACACATGAGTGGGACACAGAGATGATAATGAAATCAGGCAATTAAACTTATCACTTCCCATCAAATCCTATGATTAGAGTTCACTTCAAGTCTTGGTGCTACTTGTCAATAAGAAACTCGTTAGAATCTTCTATTCATCAATTCCTTACTGGCATGTTTATTGGGCGCCTCCCGTGTGCCAGGTGGGCTACAGGCACTAGAATACAAAATTAAATGGGGCACTCAAAAGGCTTAAGGAGTTCTCAGTCCAGTGGGAAAAACAGCCAAGGAAAGAGGCAGTCGCACCTCTCTGGGGCAGTGCTGCAGTCAAGGGGTGCTCAGAATACCACAGAAACATGGAAAGTGCACCTAAGCCCACCTCCACAATAGGTCAGGGAGAATAGGTAGAGAGAGTAAAGAATTTTGATTTTGTAACACAGCACAATGACTACAGAAATGCAGTTGAGACAAGTATAAGATGGGAGAGGACATACTTGATCTCAATGACAAGAATGAAGTCACTCCCGATAGCTTTTCCATCTCCCCAAGACTTTGCTCAATTGTTCCTGCTAAAATGAGTCTGTCTGTAACCACCATACTTAATTCTGCAATCCCGCTCCCCATCACTCTTGAATTCTCCTTGTTCTACTCCACATTTTTGTTTAATAAAGTACTCTTTACTTTTGGCCACCTTAAATCAGTTACTTTTACATTACATTTATCTCTATCATCTGCCTTCCTCTCACCCCACAGCTACAATACAGGTTCCACAAAGACAGGGGTGTATTTTCACTCAATACTATATCTCAAATACCCAGAACATGGTGCAAGTAGGCATTCAATACTGAACCTTAGAGATGCAACTAACTGAAAGACCATGAAGGGCAGGAGCTTTGCTTTGAGTAAAACTTTTAAAAATACCAGTGTCGGGGGCTCCTGGGTGTCTCAGTCAGTTGAGTGTCTGACTTCATCTCAGGTCATGATCTCAGGGTTCCTGAGTTTGAGCCCCTTCTTGGGCTTGCTGCTGTCATTCTGTCAGTGCAGAGCCCGCTTCGGATCCTCTGTCCTCTTCTCTTCTCTGCCCCTCCCCCTCTTAAGCTCTCTTTCTCAACAAAACAAAACAAAACAAAACAAAACAAAACAAAACAAAACAAAGCCAGCGTTGTTCCATAGCTTAACAGCTACCTATTGTCATGGAACTGAGGAACTGCAGAAAAAGAAAACTGTTCCATGAAGAGCAGCTTTGTGTGCCCCTGCTTGTCAAAGATAATGACAAGGACCTTCCTAGGTGGGGTGTGTGACTGTTTTTGCCTCATACCCTGTAATCAATTTGATGTTTCATTGAGGTGACATCTTAACAATGGTTCACAAGTGTCCACCTTCTCCATCCCATCCTTCACAACCCAACCTGAGGCCATGACCATCTCTTAGTAATGCTAATGAACAATTCATAAATGGTCATTCTGGCTCCAACCTTACCCACCTCTAATCCATTTTATAGCCTGAAGCAAAAGGGATTATTCTAAGGCACAAATCTGTTCCTGCTTAAAAGCTTCAAATGTTTCCCATTTTCCTTATGATAAAGATGAAATTCTGAAACATGGATTATGAAGCCAGCTTCCACTGGCTCACGAGAGCTGATTATGTACATCTCTTTCCAGCTCTGTGATTAGTAGCTTCACATGGGTAGCTTAAAATTTGCCATGGTGAGAGTATGGAAATTGGAAAATACTACAAATCGGAGCTTCGTTGTCCAAAGAATGGTTTGTTTAACAGCACACCCCTGGACAAACACCAATATCCTTTTTTAAAAAGATATGGCCAGATTTGATATGTTAATATTTTATTGAGGATTTTTGCACCTATGTTCATGAGGGGTATTGGTCTATACTTTTTCCTCTCTTGTTATGTTTTTGTCTGATCTTGGTATTAGAGTAATAGTAGCCACATAAAAGAAGTTGAGAAGTGTTCCATTATCTTCGATTTTCTGGAAAAGTTTGTATAGAATTGATATTATCTCCCCTTAAGATGTTTGATAAAATTTGCCAGTGAAACCATCTGGCCTAGAGTTTTCTTTGCTAGAAGGTTTTACTCACAAATTCAATTTTTTAAATATATATGGGACTATTATGTTTTATATTTCTTCTGGTATGAGTTTTGGCAGTGTGTGTTTTTCAAGGAATTGGTTCATTTCATCCTAGTTGTTGAATTTACAGGCATAGCATTGTTATTCTTTTAATGCCTGTACATTCTGTAGTGACTGATAATGTTGCTCAAGTTGACTATATTTTTCTTATTTTCTAGTTGTTTTATCAATTATTGATAAAAGAGTATTAAAGATTCCCATAATTGGGGCACCTGGGTGGCTCAGTTGGTTGAGCCTCTGACTCCTGATTTCAGCTTTGGTCACGGTCTCACGGTTCATGGGATGGAGTTGTGTGTTGGGCTGTGCTCTGACAGCACTGAGCCTACTTGGCATTCTCTCTCTGTCTCCCTCCACCCCTCTCCTGCTCATACTCTCTCTCTCAAAATAAATAAATAATTTTTTTAAAAAGATTCTCATAATTGAGAACTTATCTATTCTTTAGCTCCATCAGTTTTTGCTTCATGCTCTGTTTTTGGAATGTGCACATTTAGGATTGTTATGTCATCATTTTAAAGAGGTTAGTTCACTCTTTTCTAGTCTCTGTGGTTTCTGATGAAATTTTCACAGTTATTTATGTTTTGTTTTAATTTATTTTATTTATTTTGAGAGGGGAGAGGAGGAAAGGGAGAGAGAGAATCCCAAGCAGGCTTAGCACCGTCAGTGGTCCCAGGAACTGTGAGATCATGACCTGAGCTGAAATCAAGTTTAACCAACTGAGCCACCCAGGTGTCACTGCATTGTTGTTTTCCTAACCATTGTATTTTAAAGCCGCTGAATTCTGAGGTGTTTTTTTTACATAACAGATAACTGAAACACCCTCTAGCCCTATATTCCAATCACACTGAACTTTGAAAGCCATTCACTTTTTTCTTCCAAAACTTGGCATCTGCTATTCCCTCTTCATAGAAACGATACCATCATACATTTACACAATGTGTTGCACTTTCCCAAATGTGTCGCACTGTGTACTCATCTTTCAGGTTTCAGGTAACTGTTTCTTTCTCCAAAAGGGGCTTCCCTGACACACATACTCCTGCCCTTACTCTGTAAGTCTAGATAACAAGCTCCTCTTACACATTCCAGTAACAAAACTGCTTCTCACATCGTGTCTCCTAAAATAAAATGATACAGTTATTGATCACTCACTGCATACTAGGTCTTGCTCTAAATCCTTCGCGTGAATCTACGAAACAACCCTATTATTGCCTCTATTTTCCCAATAAGGAAACTAAAGAACAAAATGGCTAATTTACCTGCCCATAATCACAGAGTACTGTTAGTGGTTGAGTCAGAATGTGACCCAGACAGTGGCTTCAGAGACATGTCCTTAGCCACTATTTTAAGCTGCTCCTGACTTACTGTATTATAATATTATAATAACTTTTATACCATTCTCTACAGCCAATACGAGTCTAAGCTTTCTAAAGAAAATGACTAGATATTGTCAACTACATGGCATCAAAACACTGCATTTTATTTCACAGGTTATGTTGTGTGTGTTTCCTCTATACAATGAGATTATAGAGGTCAGGGATCTTCAATTCTCATCTATCTATCTCTAGATTCAGAAGCCTAAAATATGTTAGATCCTCAATAATGTGTCATGACTGCATGATTGTTGAGTGAAGAGAAACATTCAGGGCAGATAGTTAATATGTCATATGAATCAAAAAAAGGTGTAGAGGTCCTACTTAGGGAAGCCAGGAACTCAACAACAGTACAATATAAATAAAGGTAAGTACAGAAAAATAAGGACCAAGACTTCTAGAATCACTTCTCTATCAAAGGTTACAAAATTCACTAGTAATCCAAAAATAGGATTTAAAATAAGAATAAAACTATTTTTCACTTATTAAATTATCAAATTGAAATTAATAATATGCAATGGTAGTAAGGGTATACAGTGAAAGCACACTAGCATTATTATGCTTGTGGAGATTTAAATTGGTATATTTGTATCTATCAGTAGTCATTCAAAATGCTTATACAATCAAGACTCTAATTCCATTTATGGAAATCTATTCCTAAAGAAATATGGATAAATATTTAGGTACCTATGTTAGTTAAAATGGAAAAATGATCAAAATCAATCAAAATTCTATAGCCATTAAATTTTTATTTAGAAAGACATGAAGACATGCCATATATATATATATATATATATATATATATATATATATATCCAAAAAGCCTGAGAGAAAATATTCTAAAATGACAATAGTGAAAAACTCTAGATGATGGACTTATGAGTAATCTGAATTTTCATTTTTATACCTCCCTGTATTTTTCAATTTTTTAAGCTTTGGCATGTATTTTTCTTTAATCAGATGAAAACAATAAATGTTACCAAAAAAACTGCAAACTATGTTTGCAGCTGACCACAAGGTCCATAACAAATAAACAATCTGGAGCAAGCCATTTCAAGAAAACAGACGTAATAACTGACAGGGTGGTGGGAAAGCATGCAAGCCAAAGGCCCTTCTCCTTCAGCAAAGTAAAGATTATGTTGCTAAAGACACCCTGGGAAAGCAGTGCAAGCATCAAGGAACACAAGGATCCAAGTGTTGTTGGAAGGAGAACATATAGGTTTACATCTGCCTATTAAACATGTCTTGGAGAAAACTTTAAAGCAATTAAATCCCAGCTCTCCAGCGGTCTAAGTGAACTGCCAATCCATAGCCAGAGCCAATTTGACTTTGGACCCTTGACTTGAAGGTTCTTACTGAGAAGGGAATTGGAGACCCTAAAAACTTAACTCAAGCCCATACTTTTTCGTGTGCTCGTGGCTTGGCCAGCACTCTACTGAGTGCCTGCTTGGATAATAGTTTCAGGCTGTTGACCTCCCTCCCCAGTGCCCTGATTGTGTCTTGTCACCAGACATTTAAGCGATGTTGCAAGAGCTCTTTCTAGCTCTCCATCATTGCTGTTGAATTGTCCTACAGGAAACTAACACATTTTCTGTACATCAAAGCCTGATGCATAAAGTAAAGTCAAGATTTTTTCTTGAGCCTCTACTGCAATCTGATTATACCACGGATATACTTCTTCATGGCTATGTTGTAAGGAAAATGTCTAATGTTTTAGATACTCAGACATTAGACATTTACACCTCTTTATTTTCATAGTGCCAAGCCCAGTTCTGAGCAATACTTTATCCAAGATAGAAGATGATCAATAAATGTTTGTTGATTGATTGACTAATCGATGGTTTTCCATTTTCCACAGGTGGGGTGGCAAATGCATTCACTGCACTGCAGTTGCCATTCTTCCTCCAACACTATCAGATGATATCAAAAATCATTCACACTACTTTCTCTGAAATGCAGAAGGGACCTTTTAAAGTTCCCCCCAAGTGGCTTTACATGCAGACAGTATCAAGGCACTGGCATACAGACAAAAGCCTATTTTCCATCCACTATGCAGGATACTGCCCAGACTTCTTAGGACCCCAAAATCTGACCAAAGCATATCTCCTGTTACGAGACCACATGCCCCCTGCCTCCCTATCCATCCCAAGTGATCACCACACTTTCTTGCCTCTCAGGCCCCAAGTCAAATCACTCTTCCTTTTCTGTACTTAGCAGTTTGCTTGTTCGGTTGTACCATTTATTTATTTTGACCTTGGTGTCTTAGTCTTAACCATGATAGCATTCATCTTCGAAAATCAGAATTCTGTTCTTTAACATCAAAACTTTCATGGATTCCATAATTACAGAAGGACAGGGATTATATCTGTCTTAATTATACCTGTAACTTCAGCACCCAACACAATGCCTGTCCGCATGGTAGGTGCTTGGTAAATATTTATTAATGAGTAAATTCTATCTGTTAATGGAAAAGTATATAATAACCAAAAAGCTACCATGAGCTCCTATTTTCTTACAAATTTGTATTTTAGAAATTACATCAATACTTACATACCTTTTAAGGATAAATAACCAGACTTGAAATAATAATACATTTTCTGTTTGTGGGGTTCTGGTTATTAAAATATTTTAGATAGTTTAATGGACCTATGTTATTCAGAGATTACTAACAAAGACTTTGAAGAATAATAAGACAGGCAATACTAAACTTAGAATGAGCATAATTTCAATTTTCTTTGATAATTCAAAAGGCACATCATGACCAAGCAATACTCAAGGGCCATTATTATGCATCAACTACTCTTCCCAGTAATAATTGTTAATAGAAATTTCTGCTAGTTAAGTGCCAAATTAACAAGCCGTTCCTGCCTTTGGAGCCCATGTGTACATGGACACTGCCAGCTCCAAACTGAATGAAGTTATTTCTTGATTTTAGTGCTTTTAGAGTTTTCCCAGCAGAGTAATTCAAAGTCTAATCATTTGAGGGAATTTTAATTGGTTTCCAATATGACCAGTTTCTATACCCATCTCCAAATGATAAGATGTAATTGATTTAGCATATTATGATTAGCATTGAATAGTAATTCCATGCTCTATTTTTTTTGTGATTATGTGTGGCCTTAAGAAAGTCACTTAACTTCTCTCTTATGTGGTTCTCTTATAATTTTTATTTTAAACTCTTTAGTATTGCTATCATAATTATTATCATTATCATAATTATCCTCTTATCTTTTAATAGGAATAATCATGGTACCTACTTCATAGTATTATTGTAAGAGTTACACATATTAAAACACTTATCAGATAATAGCTGTTCAGATTGTTCAGATAGAACATAACTATTATTATTACTGTGATGTTTATTCTCCACCCACCATTGAATAAAACTCCCAACCAAAAAACATTATCCCCTACCCACTCAGGAACACTTATCTGTTCATTCAATGTACTCAGCATTTGTATTGAGTGTCTACTCTGCTCCCATCTCTGTGACAGGCATTAGGAAAAGAAAGGTAAAAGAGATTTGATGTGGGGGAGGCAGACATATAGCCAGATAATTATAAGACAATGTGGTATGTGGTATGTGTAAGACAATGATAGACCTATTAGTAGGTCTATCCCTACTAATAGGGATAAGGCTGGATGGACCAGGCTCAGGGAGGATTTTCCTTGGAAATAACACCTGTGTAGGGTCTTCACAATAAGACAGGGGACCCAGGGGGGATACAGAAGGAAGATAATGAGCGTTTACCGGGAAGAGGACGTTGCAGAGAGAAAGAACACTTTAAAAACCCAAAGGCAAGAAATACCATGGATTTGTTTGGGGACTGTGGAGATTTGGGGTGGCTTGGAATTGCTGGCATACAAAGTACTAGGCAAGCAGTGGTGAGAGATAAAATGGGAGTGGTAGACAGGGACTAGATCACAGACGAAATTTTAGATCATGAGCCACCACCGAAGACTTTAAAGCAGACTTAAATCACAGATGTGGTGCCTCCAACTGCATCATTGTCTGAGCCCTCTCATCCTTCAGCAAGGTTTTCCGGATAGTATCGAGTTGAACCATGGCAAGTTTCCCAAGGCAGGAGGCATAGAAAACAGTTTGCTCCTTAACTGAGTGCCATCAGTAAGTCTTCGTGGGTGAATTGGATTTGGGTTAAAACTATCAAGACCAAAGGAGTCCAGAAATGTTCTTTTGACCCAGCTGTGTCTCTCTCTCCAATTAGGCCCAAAGGCTGGTCAGACAAATAAGAATGTGCAGGTAGTGAGTCTCTAGATTTTTGAAGAAGTCCAGGAGAGACTCCTTGCTTCATGGGAGTTGTGTGTGAAAGCCTGGCCTTAGTCTACCCACCTCAGTTGCAGTTAAAAGCCACCAGAGCCTCCTCTGGGTCTAGGCTGTGGTGAGTGGAAAGCCAGGGGTCTATGCTTACAGACTAGCAAGGGTGTTCTCCTCACAGGTGCCTCACAAGCCATGGCTTATAGCCTTGTATTCCAAGAAATTCAGCATCCCCACAACGCAGCCAACATTGGACATAAATGTCCCCAAATCAGCAAATAAAAGCTGTACTGTGGCCAAGGCAACAGCAGCTGCTTCTGAGAATATGATGGGGTAAAGAAGGGACACGGAATGTTTTGCTAAATTCTCTTTCTACAGGAAACTGGGAAAAAATGAATTAAAACTCCAATGGTGGGGGTTTTATGGTTAATAACTCTTAACAAAAGACATATACACCCTGTACTTATGTAAAGCAATATGGGGAATTGAGTTCTTGATCTAGATACTTTCAGACAATTTTTTTTAACACATTCACCTAAAATATTTGGATAATTGAGGGGAAACATCTTTTGACATTCGAATTATCTGAAATGCTCCACTTCACTGGACTGTGTAGACACAGGTCTGAATTACATTTATCCAAGAAATACTGCTTTGAGAAGAAAGCTTGACGTTTGAAGGGAAGAATGGGCCTCCTTGAAGCAGTCCAAGATTGTTTTTTTAAACAGCTTCATAAAAATCAACAGGAAAGGAAAGGGTGATATGAAATGCTTTTAACTTTACTGTCATTCCTGAGCATGTACAGATCCCCTCATCTCCATGAAGTAGAAACATGTTCCCTCAAATTCAAAGCAGACTACCTGAATGATCACATATAAATCCTATTTAATCTGGAAAAATGTCAGCAATGCTCCTGCCAGGACATCAATAATGATTTTGGTCACTTGGGGCGAGAATAAGAAAGTCATCCAAAACTGAACAAGGATGGAGTCTTTGAAGGTGGCCGTGATGGGGCCTGTCACAGTGTGTTAAGGATCTCAGAAACATTTCTCTGGAAGAAGCCAAGGCACAAATGGATTTGAATTTTCAGAGAACAGATAATCCAACAACTACGTTACATCAGCTCAAAGACTAGAAGGATGAAGGCCAGGATGTTAACCATTCTTGTCCTATTTCTCAGTGTTATAGGTCATTCATCCACCCCAACATTTCATGAAAATTTCAAAGCATCAGAAACATTCATCATCTATGGACAGTTGTCCAGGCACTAGGGAGGTATCAGAATAGTCCAAATTATCTAAGTCTTCTTGTATTTCTTATGTACATAAACTGCCTCAGTAATATACTCACTCATCCTTAGATATACACACCAGACAATGCTGTTACAATTCTTTTGAAGCTTATTAATGGATTATACTATTTTTATTGTTGTTTTCAGAGTCTATAGGGATGGTCAGATGCTTGGTAGCACCAGTTTCCTTCACACAAATCTCAATACTAACTGAAGGTCAATATTAACTGACCTTCAATTTGTTTCTTGTGGTTAAGTTTCTTCAACCATACTGGAAATTCCTAGAAGGCATAGACTAAGGTTCTATCCTTTGCTTGTCTCCTCCATTGCAAAGTGGTGGTTATAGAAAGGGCTCAATGAATATTATATGTGCACTGACAGGTACACATAGAAATGTTTGTTTCTGACATGACCCAACTAGACAAATTAATTTAAAAAGACAAAGAGTTTATCAATGGCTTTTAAAACCAATCAGTTGGCATTTTGAAAGTAATTCTACATTCTCAGTGGCGAGGAGACTTGGCCAGGTCATTGTAGCTCTGAGCCCTAATATAGCTTATGCTGTACTCTGAGCTCATTATGGAAAGACCTAGAGCTCAAGGCTCAACTTCTAAGAAGTGAGTTCGGGGGCCCTCTCATTTCTAAAGAGCTGATTCTTATTTTCTATCTGTCAGTTTTGGCACATTTTACTATGAGAGCGTAAGTTCTGAAATCCCAAAAGAGGCCCAAAGGATCACCAAACTAATCGACAAAGCAGAGCTGGCCTTATTACATATAAGGGGATACATCCCGGGGAATTTTGCAAAACTTGAATATATGGAGTAAGCAGCTCTGGTGATTTCGAAGAGGCCAAGGGAAACAACTGAGGCTCTATTTGGGGTTATATAAAATGAAACCATGTCAGAGACATAAATCATTGGGGGAAACATTTCAAATCCAAGGTAAACCATAGCTAAATGTTCTATGTCTGGATAGCTTGCCCTCCAGGAGATCTGAATTTACCCAAGGTCAAATGGAGACCAAGGTCAGAGGCAGAACCTGGAATAGAACCCTTAATTCCCAATGTGCAGGGTACAGCTCCAAACTCAGGCTGAGTGTTACACCCTAGGCTAAAACTGGCATTACAACAGAGATCTGTAAGCCTTGAGTAAAATAAAACAGGTTCATTGAAATCAAAGAAATTCTACTTCTGGACATTGGCCCATAGGGCATGATGAGTGGGAGGGACAAGAACAAGATTATAGTATGTGTGTGGCATGTGTGATGCCTTCTGAAGTGTCTCTTAGGGGAATTCCTGAGGAATAAGCAAGCCACCTGTGGGTCTGGTGGAAACCATGGCTTAAGATACTCTTTAGGAAGCTTAAGCCTGGAAGACCCTCACAGTTATAAAGCATGAACACTGAACAAAATAAATGAAAATGGATTTCTGAGTAACTGAGAGGAAATTGGATTTAATGTGGCCAGACATCTAACAGACATGCTGGAAATTGCCCAAAGCTGGAAATAACAAATGCTACTGAAAAATAAACACTTTTTTTTTAAAGACCTTAACATTTTTTAAAAATTGCCCACATCAAATGAGCCTTGCTATCTTAACAGAGCCTATCTCGTTAGAGATAGTGGGAGTAGAAAAGACACACAGACGGGTTAAATAGGAAGGAGATGAAGGGAGACCCTTTCCAGATTGAAGACAACTGATCATTTAAGTTAACACTTAAATATGGAATATCTGTAAGGCAGGCTCCATCAGACTGGGTTCTAAGAAACCTATTCCATGGCCAAATGAGTTCGGGAAATTCTGAATGTTATATTCTCTTCTAAAGGCCCACAGTACACATAAGCATATTAAAGGCACAGAGAAATGTTGTGGTATGGAGACCTGTTTCGTTTTAAGAGCATTGAAATGGGCAGAACTGGGATTCAAACATGGTCTCTGAAACACACTCTTAATCACTATAGTGTACTGCTCCATTCTAAGTGAATATTTTTTTCTCTTTCTTAATTTTGAAAAGCTTAAACGATGCATTAAAAGAGAAAATAAGAAAACAAAACATCGTGTACCCAATACCAGAAATTAACAAATGTTACCATTTTATCATGTTTCTTATTTTTACATAAAAGAAAGGGAGCACTACAGATTAAAGCCCCCTTTGCTCTCCTTCTTAATCTCCCTCTTTCCTCCCCAGAAGCAAACATTATGCTGAAACTGGTATACATCCTTAGAGTTCACAACAAGTGTGTATTATATGTATTTGCTAGATAAATAGTATCTAGGATAAATATGTATCTAGATAAATAGTCTCTTGTATCTAGATAAATAGCATCTGTCATTTCACTTTTTTAAAATGTTGCATAAACACTATCATGTATCATTCTAAAATTTCTTTTTGTCACTCAATATCAGGTTTCTGAGAGCTAACCTGTTGTTTCAAATGTTGTATAACATTTCATGGTATGAAGAGAACATAGCTTACTTATTTGTTCTCCTTCAAATGGATGTTAAGTTGCTTCCAATTATTGCTATTACCAAATAATGCTCCAATAAGTATTCCTGTTCACGCATCCTTATGCACCTGTAGAAAGATTCTCTAGGGTATATACCTAGAAGAGAGCTGCTGGGCTTGCACATTGTCAGACTTGCAGGATATTGCCAAATTACTCTCAAATGGCCTTCTTATTCTTGCCATGTTTACTCCACACACTCTCCCAAAGCATAAGACACCATGAGAAAATTAACTGAATTTTGCAAAAACAATCAGCAAAACCTATGTTCTAAGCCCTAACTGTGACCTTAAGACAGTCACTGAAAACTTCTCAGAGTTAAGTTTCTTCAACTATGAAATAGAGATGATGATATTTTTTTTGACTTTACTCCCCAGGTGTTGGTGAACACATAAAATCTGTGATAGTGAATGAGCTTTGTAAACGAGGAAGTGCTGAATCATGTTAATTATCACCTACACATAAATGTCACCTTCATTCTTCAAACATCTGATTGTCTGCTGTGCAACAGGTACCAGATGACGACTCAGCTCCTATTCAAAAGAGTGTGTAGGTTAGAAACTACATTTAATTTTTTTTTTCAAAATTTTAAGTGCCATGATGCTAAGTACTTTACAGGAAACTTCTTGTTGTTAATGACTCTAAAATTAACTTGCAAATTTGTTGTTTGAAATTCAAAACAGATTTTTCATAAAGACACTGTTATCAACTGATCTAGATCCAAGATTTCTTATAAATTAGGTATAAGGGAACCAACATATATGGAATACTGGCAATACATAAGAAGAGTTGTGCTAAATAATCTTGTATATATTATGTTCTATATTCTCATTAACAACCCTGGCATATTTAATAATTGCATCTTACAAATAGGGAGCTTGGGGTACAGAGAAATTAATTAACCTGCCTGAAGTCACACAGTTTGAACAGTAGAGTCAAGATTTGAACCAAGGACTAATGCTACGTGTTCTTTTTACTACTCTGCATGCACCTGTGGTGCCACTTCACCATTTGTAACACTGAGTCTGTAGGAAAGTGAAAGACCATAATGGCAAGAAAAGGTGGTGGTAGCTCCGAGAATGTGTGCCCTTGGCCAGAGCCAACTCAATCTCCTAGTAACTCATGAACAGTAAATGTGGCAACTGATATATTAGTTCTGTTTCCAGCAATGGTCTCAGAAAGCACTGGAGAGAAAAGGAACTATGAAGAGAAACTTATTTCCCTAGGATTGGAGACAGAACTGTTTCCCAATCCTGTCACAGAAGAGTGACCGTTCTTGTAATGACTAACATCTGTATGGTTCTCTATAGCTTACATATGAAGTATCTGTAACATGTATAAAGATGAAAGAGGATCTTGATGCATGATGGCTGGGACCTTAGAGACTGTTTTCTCATCCCTTTTTTTTCCTTTCCAAATAAAAAGCACATAAATCAGAGTATATGTCTACACTATACAAATTACATACCCTGAAGTTATGAGACAACTATTGAAACCAAGCATGAAACTAAATAAATCCCTTCAAGGGCAAAGTGTCTCTTTCTGTCAAACTCCACTAGGTTATGCTGAGTTTCAGAATTATTTTCAATAATTAGTAATTTATTTGAAGCAGTGATAACCAATTAGAACAAATAATAGGAAGGATGTTCCTATTTATGTTCACAACAAAAGCCATAATTTACTACCTATGAATAAAATCCACACACAGACACCACACACACACACACACACACACACACACACACCCCAAACCAAAAAGTATACACCAAATATGACTTATGAACATAGTCTGGTTTTGATATCATTGTTAAGCTAGCCTTACAAATATGTTGGGTTGTTTCCCACCTTTTTATATTGTTTGGAACAGTTTGCATGAGATGAGAATTATCTATTCCTTGAAGATTTGCTGGAACTCACCCATAAAGTTATCTGGGTCTGGTGCCTTTTCTTAGGAAATATCCTTGGCTTCTGTTTCTATTTCTTTTATGTTTATTGGCCTATGTTGTTGAGTTCATTTTTGTTATTTAAATTTTCCTTAAAATATTCTGCTTAATTATGTTTCAAATTCCTTGGTACAAAAATATCTTAATTTTTAGAGCATTTTTATGTCCCTATTTTCATTTCAGATTCTATTTATTTGTGCTTTCTTTTCTCATAGAATTTTTCCCCAGAGTATTACTTTATAAAACTTTTCAAAGAACTGACTTTTGGTTTTGTTAATCAACTCTACTTTGGGTATTTGTGCATTTTTCTAATTTATTAAATTTTGCTTTTATCTTTATTTTCCTCCCTTCTATTTTCTCTGGGTTTTCCCTAGCATTTAGGATGGAAAGATTAGTTTATTTTTAAACATTGTGTTGTATAATAAACCACTTAAGGATATAAATTTGTCTCTCCATATCACGTTAGTTAATACCTTACAAATTTTATTTCATATCTATTCTAAATACTTCCATTAGATCCATGAATTAAATTGATGTGTTTTACTTGTATAGTTTTCATTTCCAGATATCTGGTCTTTTGGAAGGCTCTATTTTTGTTGTGAACTTTTATTTTTATTTTACTGCAGTCAGTGAACATGACTTATGCAATATCAGTCTTGACAAGGTTTCCCCTGTGGCATAGTATATAATCAGCTTTTGCACCTGTTCCATCTGTTGACTAAAAGTTGTGTTATTCCTATGTATTAAATTCAGATCTCTTTGCTTGGTATTAGATCAATCTTGTTAAATGTGTAATTAAAACTACTTCAAATTTTATTACAGATATCTTAACATTTTACGTTTTTCTCTTACCATGTCATTGCTTTATCTCTCTTGAGCATTTGGTTGGACTGAGTACATTTTTTGTTCCATTTTCTCTCTATTGCTTTAAAGCTATTCACTATCTTTCTTCACCAAGTATTTACCCGTAGTTAGCTTTCAAATGTATATTTTTTAAAAATGTTGTAGAATTAATCAGCATTTTTATTATTTCTCATCCCAAATAAGAAGACAAGAAGTTACTTCTCTTAGCTACTCTCCTCACCTCTAAGGTCTCATATGTACCTTTAGTTACAATTTAATAATTTGTTAATCAGAATTTTTTTGTACACAATAAGCATTGAGACCATTTTCTTTGTTCACCATTGACTCCTGTATTCTACTATATCTTTGAATTCATTTGTCTTCTTGCCGGACCTTATTATCTACTAGTTCTCCCCTTCCTGCTAAGAGAGTCTTTAGAAAAGTTTATGTGTCTTTGCTTGCTTGAAAATGTCTTTATTTTATCCTTGCTATAGAATAAAAATTTGCTTAGGTATCAAATTCCAGATTCAATATATTTTTCCACAAACATTTTGCAAATATTTTCAACTGCTTTCTTGTTTCTGAGGTTATTGGTGAAAAATGATTTTAAACTGATAGTCATTCCTTTGCAGGTGATCTGACCTTTCACTCTCATAGCTGTTAGAAATTGTTTTTCTATCTTTTGTCTTTGTAAAGTTTTATAGCACTCTAAAGTGTAATTTATTCTCTATTTGCTTTGTCACTTGGTGAACTCTTCAAACATTATCTCTCCTTTATTTTCCTGTTTTTATACTTCTAGTAGGTGAGGGTTGGATCCATTTCCAGTCTCTTAACTTTTTCCCCCTCTTTCCTACCTCTTTATTATTTTGTACTGTGTTTTGAACAGAATTCCTCAGTAAAGATGTTTGCTTGTTGGTATGTTCTTTCTTTAGAAAAATATTTGTTTATTTTGAGAGAGAGTGCCGATGTGTGAGTGGGAGAGGGGCAGAGAGAGAGAGAGAGAGAGAGAGAGAGAGAATCCCAAGCAGGCTCCATGATGTCAGTGCAGAGCCTGACATAGATAGGGCTCAATTCCACAAACCATGAGATCATGACCTGAGCAGAAATCAAGAGTCAGATGCTTAACTAACTGAGCTCCCAGGTACCCCATTGTTGATTTGTTCTTTAGCTCTATCCAGCATGTTATTTCCTTTTGTATATAGAAACACCCATGCACATACATACATGCACACATACTTCCTCTCAGGTCTCTAATAGGAGATATATAGATGATATATAGATTCAGATATATTGATATATCAATCTGCTCCTGTTTTATAAGCCCTATTCTTATCCCAAATTTCCTTCCTTTATCTCTATGAAGATCTTAACTTATTTATTTAAAGTCCTTTTCTAATTGGTTTACTAACTCTATTTCCTAAGCTGAAAGTGTTTCTATTTGTTAGGCTTGATAGACCTTGATGAGGTGTAGTTGTTTCTCATAGATTCAGTGATGTTTGGTTGTGAATTCATCTTCTGCAACAGAATTCTCATCCTTGTGTCCTGAGCTAAAAGTCTTCCTATGACTTGTGGCTTTCTAGGTTGAGCTCCTGCCTATAGGTGGCTTACTGCAAAAGCAGACTTAACTTAGTGCTGAGATCTCCACTCTCCATTTTCTTCTATAGATTGGCCTTTGGGCCAATATAAATTATTTTCCTATTTTCAAATATTATTCTTATTAGTTTAATATTTAAATATATCTTTTATTTCATTTTTATGGGGTTGGATTGAGAGAAAAAGATTCCAGGATATACTCATTCAACTTTATTTGTATTTCTAGGGGCGCCTGGGTGGCTCAGTCGGTTAGGCGTCTCCCTTCGGCTCAGGTCATGATCTCGCAGTTGGTGAGTTCGAGCCCCGCATCGGGCTCTGTGCTGACAGCTCAGAGCCTGGAGCCTGTTTCAGATTCTGTGTCTCCCTCTCTCTCTGACCTTCCCCCATTCATGCTCTGTCTCTCTCTGTCTCAAAAATGAATAAACGTTAAAAATTTTTTTTATTTGTATTTCTAATTGTCTTTGTCTTTTTTTAGTTCAATAGTATAGCATTCAGCAAGAAAAGGTTCATGATAGTTATATCTTTATTGTATGTCAAAGATAATTGTTTGTTATCTGTAACGTTTTCCTTGAATTTTGCCTTGAAATTAACATTACAATCTGTTTCTTTCTCTGAATTTTCAACATCTACCACTGCTAATAATTTTGCTCTTTGCTTTTGTTATATATGTTCCTTACCAAGACAAGAATGATTAGATTATTTTAATATAGTTTGAGACTCATTTAATAAAGAAAATTTGTCCATGGATGCTTTTGATTAACACTAACATATATGATCTGCAATCTTGTACTGTATTATTCTAAAGATTTCCTATTATTAATTTTACAAATTGATACTTATAAAATTTTCAAAAGCATTTTTTTAACCTTTAGTTATTTTTATCTTTGTCGGGAATGAGAAAGTATCTTTTCAATCCCCTACTTTTCTCCCATGTTTCCTTCATTTCATGGTCTTCATTGATATAATCTGGAATTTTAAATCCAAATTATTTATAATCTAACAATACTGTTTGTTTTATATTTCCAACTTGAGAAAGATATATATCTTGCTTACCATTGTATCTAAAGGAACTGACAGTTAACAAACATGGCTATATTTATAGAACAAATTAACTCAATGACATTTTAGTACTTTACCTATGAAAAAGTAAGATAATTTGGTGGGATATAAAATTCCTGGCTAATAGGTTTTTTTTAAAAATTTCTTCCCTCAAAATTTCTAACCATAGAATTTATTGCTATGAAAAAGAATAAATGTAGATTTTCCCCATTATGGCTTTTTCTGCCTGGATTTTCAGTGGATTTTTCTTTATCCTTCTAGTCCAGAAATCTTATCTGGATGACTTTAAGTTTAATTACATTTTCAGTGATTTTCTCCTGGAATGGAGTGAGCTTTTTAAATCCTTAAACATGTCTCACTTCACCTCAGTTAAGATTGTTTTGTCTTAAATTTTTTTTTTTTAACGTTTATTTATTTTTGAGACAGAGAGAGACAGAGCATGAATGGGGGAGGGTCAGAGAGAGGGAGACACAGAATCTGAAACAGGCTCCAGGCTCTGAGCTGTCAGCACAGAGCCCGACGCGGGGCTCGAACTCACGGACCGCGAGATCATGACCTGAGCCGAAGTCGGCCGCTTAACCGACTGAGCCACCCAGGCGCCCCTTATATCTTTAATTAATAATTTGATTCTATTTGTGGTTTTTTTCTTTTTTTCAGGAGAGTGATTTATTTAGTTTTTGGTTCTCTGTTTCTGGCTTCCACATTGGTCATTTTCCCTTTCAATTTTTAAATTTCTTTGAGCTTTTTTTTCCCCTGCATTACAGGAGAACAACTCAGATATATCTCTTACACCACTTACTGGATTTTGTGCAGCATTGATTATGCTCTCTGCTGCCTCCAATGTAGATTTCAAGGTTATTGTTAAACTGTATTTTCAACAACATCTTTAGCTCATCATTTCTTTTCTCTTTTTCATCTCCTATTCTCTTTTTAATTTTTTATAATATTCTGTTTTATTTCATTGTGTCTTATGAATTTTATATTAGTGAAATTGCTGCCTGCCCTTCCTGAAGAATTTTTTTGTTGTTGTTATCTGTCTGTATGCAGCATGGTGTTAGTTAGTGTCACACATACAATGAAGATGGTCCACTAAGGCAGTGCTATTCAAAGTGTGCCTACAGAGGTACAATCTGAAAATTGTCTGTTCCTGGCTAGTGGTAAGTATTGTTAGTGCAAAATCAGAGAAGATAAACACTGCCAGTTTCTGTACTTGTCTCATTGCTGACTGTTTTCAAGAAGTCCAAAGATGGCTCGCTGGTTTGAACCACACTTTGAGTAGTATTTCTCTAGATACTGCAGAGTAACAAGATAGAAGGCATCTCTTAGAGCTGCTGTCCCATGCTTGACCATCCTGCCTCTAGACCCTTATAGGAAAGGAGAATTAACTTCTATCTTCTTTGAAACACTGTATTATGGGTTATCTTTTTTAATAGCAGCTTTATCTATATTTTAATACAGTGCAAGAGACCATTTTCAGAAAGAGGTTCTTCCTTTGAGTCTTCCAATACTTGTCCCTTTTTCTTATTCTACAATATTTTTTCATAAGTTCCATATGGTTCTTTCCATTGTTTTCCATCTTATTCATTCTTAAACATAGAAAAGTGCTTTCAGATAGAGTTTGTCCACAAACAGTATGTGGATTGCATTGGACTTATATTCTGTCATATGATTGAAAAATTTCCTTTATAGCTGTACAGCTGTGGGCTGCTGCTGCTTGTGGTGGTGGTGGTGTGGTAAGGAGAGGTAAGGTTAGGTGGGTGTACTTCATTCCACTTCAATCCTCAGGTTCTACCACAATTTCATTTAATGCCCTCCTTTCTCTACACTCATCACCTTGTTCTCTGATAGTGTGATCTCATAGTATTTATTTAGAACTCAATTTCCATTATCCACTGTTATTAGAGTTCTTTATTTCAGCATATGCCTCCTCTAAACACACACACACACACACACACACACACACACACACACACAGGCTTTCCATTTTACCAGGAAGTGTGTGACCCTATTAGGATTGAGCTAGAGGTGAAGAACATGGAAGGGAGATGAAGTTTAAAGGTTCCTGGCACCAAATCAAAGGTCAATGGGGGAGGGGGTGTCTTAGTTGTTTGTTTGTTTTTTTTCTATCATCTTCACAATAGGACCTAGTGAGTGACTGAATATTAAGGATAAGGGAAATGAAATATTTCAAGATAGTTCACAAGTTCCTAGTTTGAATGACTGGGAAGATGGAGAAGGTGGTATTTATTGAAGGAAGGGCAGATATGGCTAGAAAGAGAATGATTTGGGTTACCTATGAAATACTGTCATAACATCCCAGTGGAAATTTCTAGTAGGAAGATGTTTACATACTTTGGGGCTATGGACTGAGCATTAGATTTCAAAATCACTGGCATATGGGTAATAAGAGAAACCATAAACATGACCACCCTGAGTAGAGTGAGAGAGAAAAATGCTCAGGAATAACCCTAAAGGAAATCATAAAATGGTTAAGTATGTAGCTAAAGAGACATGGAAACTATCAGGAGAATATAGTCATGAAAGCCAAGGAAGGAAAATGCTTCAGGAGAGAGGGGATAGCCCACAGGAACAAATGCCATTGAGAGGTTAAGCCAAATAAATATTAAAAATCAACCCTCTTGATTCCGGAATTAGGTTGACTACAAGTCTAAATTTTCAATGTTCTTGTGACTCGTTTCTAAATCCTTTAATTTATATGTATTTTTGTGGGAAATCAGAAATTCTGCAGTAGAAGCTGTTCTCCTGCTGACTTTCAAAACAGAAGTCTACACTAGTACTGGGTTTTTCGTTTTGTTTTGTTTTTCGTATTCTTGTAATCCTGCTTTTTTGGTCAAGGACCATTTGGTTGCAAATAATAGTATCCCATTCAAATTAGGGTAAACCAAAAGTGGAATGTTTTTAAAATAATACAAGTGTAATTCATAGAACCCAAAGTCAGGAAGTCTTGTGAAGCCTCATGGGAGACTGGAATGAGGAACTGGAAAGTTGTCAGGGACCAAGATAGCTACTTTCTCTCTGCGTCTATCTCTCTCCAGACTCTGTGGTCTCTTGTCTCTGCTTTTCTTTGTTCATCTTCTTACTTCATTCCTCTCTGCAGTTCAGATCTCTATTTCTCCAAGAACAGAAAAGGAAATGGCCCCCAAAGTAGTTCTACCTTTTTTCTTCAGCACAATCCAAGCCTGCATAGCACTCCTGGGTCTCTATTCTGACTTTCTAGAAGGAAAGAATTGACTGGCCAAGTTTGGATCATGTGCCCATTCCTCATCCAATCAACTGTGAGCAAGGCAAATCATGTGCCCTTTCCCCAGTGGGAGTAGAAGCACAGGCTCAGAAAGAGGAGTAAGGGGGTCAGGTAACTAAATTGGTTGCTGTGTCTTCCTTATGTCACCTAGTTCTCTTTTTGCTCAACATATTGTCTTCACATTTCATCTTTCTGTATTTTCATTCCAGAATGTTCTCTTCTCATTGTTCTCTGCTCTTATCTTTAAAAAGCACATATCTATTTGAATCTTACTATTAAAAAAATTCTGGTTCCCATTAAAAAATAGCTTTTAAAGATAATGATCTTCATTTTCTAATCCAACACAAAGAAATGTGTTCCTTTTTTCTGCCATAAATTTTCATAGGCCTAGAGGAATCCTCTTTTACAGAGTGTATTTTCATACTCCTCAGAGGTTTCTCTTTCCTTCTCCTGAAAGTAGGAGAGACCTATATAATTGATGTTTGCTAATAATAGGGTATGTGACTTGCACTTTCCCCACTCACAAAGGTTTGGAAAAGTCCCCCTATTACATTGGGGCAGGGTGGAAGAGGGGCACAAACTGATGTGAACAAGTTCTTGCCCAATCCACCAGGCCATCTTCTGCTGTTGCTCTAATGGACTGAGAGGTGGTATCCTTATCCTCCACCCTGGTATCCTTATCCTCTACACTAAAAAAGGGCTGAAAAATCCACAGCCCCCTCCATGTACTCTATTATAAGTTCCAGAAAATTACAATCCTCAAGATATTTTATCTTTAGTCTGTCGCAGCTTCACACAGAGCATACAGTGAATGTTCAACAAAAGTTTGATTTTATTTCTTTCTAAAATGAAAATATGTCATTTACCTGCCTGCCTATAGTCTTTGGTGTGTCATTAAATGCAGAGAGAATTTAAGTTTCTCATTTTGATTCTAAGTCCTTAATAAATTGGCCCGTACTTCCCCCACTCTTAGGAGAGAAGCTCTAACTACATTTTCATAGGCATCTTAATGGGTCATTATCAACTGCTTTCAATTCCACTATATATGATTCATTCTCACACTTCCACATCTGTTTTACCTGCATCATTTCCTCTATCTCAAATCTTTCTCCCTCCTCTCTGCATGGTAAACTTTCACAGATCCTTCCAGACTCAGGTCCATCATAACCTCTAACACCTGGGACAAATGTCAGAGTTAGACTCCCATCCTCTCTTCCCCCACAGCACCTACATCTATGCATCTATTAATGTACCCAATGCACCTTTGCAGAATCATTTTTTAATTCCTTTACTTTTCTGTCTCCTAAGTAGACTGGGAGCTATTTGGAAACAAGGACCAAGTATTTTTTAATCTCTGGATATTTATCTTTGAACCAGGTAAGAACTCTGTAAATGTTTGATGAACAAATCAATTAGTGTCTAGATATTAAGCTTGAAGATACAAAACCAAAAATACCTAGGTTGGTAAAACAACCCAGTCATTAGTTAAATATTAATCAATTGACTAGCCAATTGTTTGGTGTTACATGGTCAAGTAACTTTCAAGAAGCTTGAGCAGTTAGTTATAGAGCCTCTTAATCCTAATTCACAGTAACACACCAGCCAGCTGTTAATTATGTACTTGGAGACAGGGAGATAAATAAAATTCGTATTTATTGGCAAAGCTCTTCAACTTTCCCTTTGTCACATGAACTAAAACAAAGTGAACTTTGCTAGTAGAGCACAAGGGAAACACTAATACCCTCTTCATGTGTATATTTTGAAGCTTACAGTGTGCTCTTGTATCTCATCCTTAAAGCAATCCTGTGAGTTCGAGTATCATAAGTTTACTTTACAAGTGTGACACTTTTAAGGTTCAAGAGATATAAAATGACATACCTAAAAATCACTGTGCCAAAAGTGCTCAAATTTAAGTCGACTCCTGTGTTTATATCAGGTGTTCGTTTCATTTAATCAGTTAACAGAGAAACCCAAACAACAAGTACATTTAATAACTTGGTTCTGAGACAGCAACAAAATCAATAACAATTTATTTGCTTTACAATATATATGATATTCAGAAGCTTTCATATTATTTTGTTGGCTACATAAAACAGCCCTGCAGAGTAGATTGGACAAATACTCTAATGCCTGTTTAGGCGATGAGAAGTCTGAGGTACAATGAGACTAGATGACTTTTCCAGGTTATTCAAAGTTAGTCAGTGACAGACCTAATTCCTGATTGATTGTTCTATCCACTCCCCTTGGAAACCAATATCTTGATATATTTGAGAGGCTCAACAGTTACTAGAGAGTTAGCCCACTCTGGCGAAATCAGGAAAGATAAGTGCAAATAATTAGCTCATGGGAAAGTGGCAGTAATGCCCTATGATGCAGTCCCTTTTGTATTGATTCTTCAGGGAAGTATCCAAAATGGATCTGTCACACCCCTGGTTATGCTGATGTGTGTGGGGTTCATTTCTACTTGAGTGAAGTCCTATACCATTAGTCTAGGGTAAATTTAAATGGTTCGTATTTCAGGGAATGCATTTTGAATTGTGTGAATTCATACATTTCCCTCAATTGAATTTTAAACCTTTCTTCTCTTCTACCTGAGCCCATGTACTCTCCCAATTTACATGTTCACTTCTGTGATTATACACACAAACCATAAGCGAATATACACATGACTGCATAATCACCTCTTGTACACACAAACTTTATTTGCACAGACACACACACACACACACACACGCACACACACCTTTTGATTATACTCTCCTTCCCCAATAAGAAGATCGTTATGGACACAGAAGACATACACATATCTCTTTGGATAACATCTCCTGTTCATATCCTACCCCCCACCCCTGTAACTAAACCTACACATACACAGGTACTCACACACAAATGCCAGGTTTCACAATGTTCAAGAATCATGTCAACTTTGAGGCCCTAAATGTGTCTGGCAAGTTCTTTGGACTTCACCCTAGTGACTGAAATTACTGCTTGGGCAAGAGAAGAGGGAAGAATTGCAAAGTAGGGAGAAGAGGGCAGTATAATCAGAAGGTAAGTTGGGAGACTTCCCTATCCATAAAGCCAAAGGTCAGAAAACAGTCCCAATCGAGGGCACCTATCTACAATTATTTCCCTGACTTAAATGCCACAATGCTTTAGAAAATTACCCCAATGAGCTTAATCTGGACATCCTTGGAGTCTTCTTTCACCTCCAAGAAAAAGTCCACATACAGTAGAGGAAAGACAACGGAGTCCTGGAGACAGAGACCTCAGTTTGAAACCCACGTCTACCTTGTAAACTCTCTGAGCTTCAGTTTTATCATGTGTAAAAGGAGATGATAATACTCACCACTTAAGTGTTGTAGTGAGAATTAAGTGAAGTGACAATATATGTAAAGTACCCATCACAGTCAATTAATTACGGGTTAAATGCTGTGTTATACTGTACATACATGAGATGTTACACAAAGCCAAGTTCTCTGGGGGTAGATGTGGGTGCTTTTACAAAAAAATGGCATTTCAGCTGAATTTCTCATTGCAACACTAACAAAATTGGTAAGGAAAAACAAAATTTGGATTCTTCATAAAAATTAGGCAAGTATTTAGGAATTCTTTGCATGAGGCTTTGCATGAGGCTTTGATTTCCAAATAGCTAGATTCTTGCTTTGCAGGGAAAAGTTCAACTTTCTGCCCATATTTCCCGGCAAAGGTGGCAAGTGGGAATCAAGAATCTCGAGATGTGAGCTTTTTTTCTAAAGAAAATAGTGACCTTTAGTCAGGTGAGGGTGTAAAGAGTATTCACAAGTCAAACTTGAGATCTAGCCAGTGTGGCTATAGCCTTAGAATGCATGTCCACAATAGTTTCTACATTGTTTGTAGAAAAATAAGAAAAAGATGTCTCAAAGATTAATTGATAACTTGAACGACCCATACATCAAACCACAGAGTTAGGTCTCTGTGACAGAGTGGGAAATAAGTTGGACTGGGAGTGAGATCCTTGGGAAACATCTAAAAGCCTTAGTTTCCCATTTATAAAATAGGGTTAATATTAGTGCTCATCTAGTATCTTCTTATAAGGATTAAATGAGATATTGCATGTCAAGTGCTTAGAAAAAGGCTTTAAACAAGCGGTAAAGGTAGTTATTATTTTTACCTACCTCGTAAGTTTATTGTAACAGTGAAACAAATGCACTGTAAAATATTATTTTTAGTTTTTTAAAGCACATTTAATATCAGCTAAATGTATTTTGAGTAGGGGGAAGCGTTCTTTACTCAAATGTTCACTTTTAGCCAAAGTGGATTTCTATAACACTTTATTTTCATTAATTAATTTTTTCCATCCAAAAGATCAGAATGTGGGGCATGCTTCTTCTACTTTCTACTCCCTTCCCGTCATATAACCCAGCTCTACTGGGCTTCATTAAAGAGAACACTCCTACCTAGCCCCCACAAAATGTCAAAATGAAACATGATTTTACCCAGAAACTGCTTACCAGTGATATTTGCAAAACATTTGTGCTCATCTGTCAGGCTTCTTGGCCAAACATGGCCATCCTACAAAGCTGTAATAAAACATGAAATAAACCTTTCCATAAAACATTTAATAAAGCTGTAAAAGTTAAATAGCTCATAATAAGCAACCATAAAAAAGCATGTAGCCCAGTTCTTGATCATTAACTTTCATTAGGGCTTGGAAGAAAACCCAGGCCATTCTTCTAAATTGCTCAGCTTACAGTGTGGAATTGAATCAAGGGTATTGTTCCCGGGATCCTCTCCACTTTGAAGCCAAAGGGATTTCACAGTTGTTTCACTGAATCGAATCTAAGATGATCAGATTCTTCTCACTGAGGTAAAATTAATTTGCAAAGAGACTTATTGAATTTCTTGGAATTCCTGCGTTAGATTTGAGAAGAGTGGGGATTTTTTTTTTTTTTTTTTTTTTTTTTTTTTTTTTTTTTTTGCTTATTTCTCTAAGTGTGATGTTAAGCAATAAGTGGATGTTGTTTTTGGCTGCTCAGCATTCAGTTCTCTTTCCTAACAGTCCCCTATTTCCTTTCAGAGAGATTCCATTAAATGGATTGTTGGAGGTTTGGGGTATCCCAAAAAACAGACCCTGCCTTTCTCTAGGACAAGAATGAAGCATGTGATGGAGCCATACTAATCAAACTTAGTCTCCCAGGACTGGAGTGAATCTTCTCAGAGTGATAACACAGGAGGGATGGAGGAAGGAAATAAACAGTTGGTGCTCACTGGTTGTCTCATTCCATAGTGGCAACCTGATTGGTTTGTTCAATAGTTCCTGCTCCCAACCTCACAGTTTTGCTCAGATTTCTGTACTCATCAGGGTTCAATCCTCTGTCCCCCTCTTTGATTTTGTAAGTACTCAATAAATTCCGTTTCAGCTCAAGTTTTCCAGAGTTGTTCACCACTGCTTATGCTAAAGCATCTTAATTGCTACAGAGTGTCAGGTAATAATTATCATTGATTCCTATTTATTTTCAAAGCCAGAAACACAAGGTACAGGGAAAACTGCTAAAAGGAAGAATTATGCAATAATAATTTGTCTACCTCACCATTCTCTTCACCCAAAAAAAAAAAAAATCTATCAAAGGTTTGTCTATTACAAATTACATCAAAAAGAAATTAAATCAAATGACTGTCAAAACTACGGGAAAATACAAAAGGAAAAGCATAAAACTCATATCAAAAAATTCAATTGAGGAAGTATAGACCAGAAATTTCTATTCCACACAAAATGATCTTAAATCCCCTAATAGCTGAGAACTTCATATAAATATTTGCCTAATGGCCTGAAAGGCACCGAGAAGAAATGAAATCCCTGTGAGTTGAAACCTTATAGATTACAGTTGGTGGCTCCAAATTGTTTGAGGTTAAGAGGATTTATGATTTATAAAAGACTAGTATTGTTAGCCCTTGCATAAAACAGCTACATCTCACAGGCTCATTTTTACCAGGAGCAGCTCCTTGGAGCCAAAATGATATACAAAATGGAACACTAGCTTCTATATTTTGTTCAAATCCCTTCGTCTTTCAGGCCAAGTTAATTTAAGTGAAAAAAACTCAGAAACTTGGGAAGTAAATTGGCATTTAATACAGTTCCATCAGATCCTTTTCTTTCCCCTGAAGTCTTACTCACTGAAGAAATCTTAATTAAGAAGAAGGAAAGGAATTGGTCGAAATGCATATATGATGTATTAAATATCTGACAGACCATTTGCACACTGACCTCACTGGTGAGCCAGAATACAGCACAAGCCTGAAACTAGGCTCAAGGGCAGCTTGAACCCATCACCACCGAATAATGGCTGCTGTCTTTTTAAAACTCTCCGAGGTTCACATTGTAGATTTCCTTCCAGTTTCCAGTGGTATGAGAGACACCGCCAGTATAAATCTTGTTGTCACAAAAGAACAAGTTATAGTATATATTCAACCACACACACAAAAAAACTTTCAAATAACATTAAGTTAAACCCACAAAACCAAGGAGAGTCAGAAGCAAAGCTGAAACTCTGTCCTTAAGTCACCCCCATTGTGTTTAGATCTTGAAGAATACCAAACTCATCCTGGGGTATCACCAGGGCTGTGTCTACACAATATTAAGACAATAAGACAAATTGGTTAAGAAAAAAAATTTTCAGCAGCAGCAAAGCAAAAGAAAAGAAAAGAAGTAAAATCTCGTAGTTCAAGTCTGGTTGACAAAAGAAATACAAACGAGTCTCCTTTTGTGAATTTTCATTTCAGTGTGTGGACCTAAATAAACACCCTGTCTGCCCCCCACAGACCAAATGCTGAAAGAAAGGGAAGATGAAGCTTGGTGCAACTTGGAAGTTTCTGCCCTAGAATCATGGGTTCTAAGCAAAGGTTTTTATGAAACAGTGTTGCTATTATTTGGCTTAACAGTGTATTATCTTCTCTTAATACTTTTATGAATCAAATCTTCAATTTTTTCGTGGACACTTGACCTAAATAGTCAGGAGGCCTGGCTATCCCTGGGAATCCATTTTGAAGAACTAAAAGAATTGGCAAATCTGAGACATGAATGCTGTTTGTGAGGCAGAAAAGCCTGGTGGTCATAAGGACCTGAGTTTTCATGGTGATCCAGCAGTCACTTGCCAGCTGTGTGACTTGGGCCAGGAGCTCACCTCTCTGAGTGGTGGATGTTTCACCTATTAAATGAATAAAGTAGCACCCACCTTACAGGGTTTCCATGAGGACTAACTGAGATATTTGTGAAGCCTTTAACATGGTTTCTGGAGCATGGTTAACCTTTCTTAAATGGTACCTACATCTGTGAGCATCAAACATTTCCAAAGAGAAAAAATAAGACAAGACCTCTTTAAGATCAAGATTGTAGGATGTTGAAGGTTTCTAGATGCAGAAAGAATTTGCTTTCATTACATGGAAAGTAGCTTTCACATAGGGAAAAGTCTACAGAAGTGAATCATTCATTCCACAAATATGCCAACTATGTACCAGCCATTGGGAAATTCAAAGATGAACAAGATAGAAATGGTCCCTGCCCTCCAGAAAATAACAGTCTAGAGGACACGCACACATAGAAACAGGCAATTACAGCAAGGGTCCCATCTCTTACACAGTGTCCTGGTGCCCCCCCAACATCCCCACCAGAAACCACACCAGGTCCCCTCCCTGTCTCACACTCCACTTCCTGTCAATCCAGACAGAAGACATGAAATCCTTGACCTGGGTCTTCCTGGGCCATAGGAGCTTCACAAGATGAGCAAATGGCTTCTCACTAATGACTGAACCTTAGAACTTGACCTGTCCTAGGCTACTGTTAGAAACTGAATTGTGTCTCCTCAAATTTCATATGTTGAACTCCTAACCCGCAGTACCTCAGACTGTGACTGTATTTAATGATAGGAGCCTTTAGAGGAGTGATTAAGTTAAAGTGAGGCCATTTTAGGGTAGGCCCTAATCCAATCTCACTGGTATCCTTCTAAGAGGAATTTTGGACACATAAAAGAGACACCATGGACACACATGCACAAAATATCATGTGAGGACACAGTGAATAGGTGGCTGTCTTCAAGCCTAGGCCTCCGGAGAAACCAAAAGAGCCAACACCTTGATCTTGGACTTCTAGCCTCCAGAACTGTAAGAAAACAAATTTCTGCTTAAGCCACCCAGTCTGTGTTATTTTGTTATGGCAGCCCCAGAAAACTAATTCTGTTGCTTTCCTAGGTGAATGCAAGATAAAAGAGGAGCCTTTGTGCCCAAGAGGATACAGAAGTGTATTGAGTGAATGACAGAGGGTGTGCATTCTACTTTTAGAAGGATATGATGCTCAACAAAATCGACCATATCTCCAGGAAGGCTTTTTTTGATAAGGGCATTGTCAAACATCACTTTTACCCACCCAAGCACCTACTCACATATAATTTCCAGCAATATGTTCAATGGGACCTTTTCCCAATCAAATAAGCCCACCCAGGGGACTGCCACAGAATAATGCCAGGCACATAATAATGGTTGATATTTTATTGAGCACATACTACATAGCAGCCACTGTTCTAAGCATTTTACACGTATTAACAGATTTAATCTTCACCACAACTTATGCATTACTTTCCTGTGGTTGCTATAACAAATTATGACAAATTAACTGGAGGCTTAAAGCAACAGAAATGTATTCTCTCACAGTTCTTAAGTCCACAAGAAACTGGCAGAGCCATACTCCCTCTGCAATCTGTAGGAGAGAAGCCTTCCTTGCCTCCTCCGGCTTCTGGTGGTGGTGGGCTATGCCCGGCATCTGTGGCTTCTAGCTGCTTCACTCAGTCTTGCCCCCATCATGACATGGTGCTCCCTGTGTGTTTGTTTTCTCATAAGAACACCACCAGCCATTGGGTTACGACTCACCTGACTTCAATATGACCTTAATGTAACCAATTGCATCGGCAAAGACCCTATTTCCAAGTAATGTTACATTGTGAGGTTTCAGGGAGATGTGAATTTGGGGGGCCACTATTCAAGCCAGCAGAGGTAGGCACTGATATTGTTATGCCAGTTTTAGAGATTAAAAGCCCTGAGCACAGAGATGAAATAACTTTTCAAGTTCGCCCAGATAATCAATGGCAGAACCCAGATGGAGCTCCAAAGACCGTGTTAAGAGCTATGCGATGCTGCCTCTCGAAAAGTATTTCCTAAATGAATAAAATGGTCACAAATGGCTGAGTGCCAGCATGCCCTAATTTCCCTCCTCAGCATCCCTCTCTGAGACCATTGCACCAGACTCATAAGTAATGTTCCTTCTCAAGTCTGCCCTCCACATGATCTCCAGATATGAGTTCCCAAAACACAGATCTGATCACCAATTCTGAAAAGATCTTATTTACAGTTCACAAAAATTGATAAATTCCTAACTTAGCACAGCAACCAATTTTCTTTCACACACTGGACGAAAAGCTCCATGTGGGCAGGGATTGTGTCCATTTTTGCTCACCACTGCATCCTTAACAACATATACAGGTTCCCAGTACCTAGTAGGTCCTCAAAAGTCATTGTTAAATAAGTGGAAAAATGAATGAATGAATGAATGAATGAATGATCTGGCCAACCTACATTTCTAGCCTCAGATCCTACTGCTTTACCCACAACCATTCTTCACCACTCAGACCTCCTCACCAACCGTGCGCCTTTCCAGTGTTGTAGACACTCTTGGCAGCTCATATAATGAACCCCACTGATGTGCCCAAGTGACCTTTGCTTACACTGTGCCCTGTGCCAGGTGTACCATAATCACCATCAGAGCCTAATCTAAACCTCCCCTTCCCAACAGGTACGTTTACACCCACATCTACCCACCCCCTGACACACATCTCAGACACACAAATAGCTTCCACTCACAAGAGTACCATCGAACTTTGTGCTGTCATCGACACTGCATTTGGTTTGCTCTATGACATCTAGTTGTAAAAGGTTTCTTCTTATCTCCACTCTTGCGAGGGGGAGGGGCTGTGTCTTCTCCATTTTATACAATCAGTGTCTAACACAGTACTCATCAGACAGTGGACACTCCATAAATGTTTGCTGGAAAACGACTGAATGAATAGTCTAATGTCAATGTGTATATAAACACAGATTTTACTCCTATTTTGACCAAGGTTTGACTGTGCACATACAGAATCCAATTCCCAAAAGATGAGGCAACTTCTTGGCTTTCAAAACTACCCAAGCACAGATGTCACACAGCTAAGGGAAGGCTGAAGCTGAAATTTTGATTCAAAAACATATATCCTAGGGGCAAACTTATTAAAATGCACTGGAGGCCCCTGCCACCCCCTGAATTCCTATTTGCCTATGTGATGGGTAAGTGAAATGGAGGCATGAAGAAATTGACAGTGTGATTCCAGCACTGAGGACTGCTTTTGCATCATTGACATAGCTTTATAACTGTGCTGTTTTTAATCAATTACATGTGGAGTCCATTTCAGTCCACTAATAAACCTATTTAGTCACTTCTCATTTAATGTAATTACAGGGATAGTGTGGCATGGAGGTTGAGAGCATGGGCCTTGGAATCAGAGAAACCAAATATGCTGTAGTGTCCCCCATCTTTAATATGTATGTGAGCCTGGAGGCATGTATACATGCACATATGTCCCTCCCTTGACCACACATCCTCTTCTTTTTACCATGTCATTTCATTTTGATAATCTCCTTCACAGCAAGACTCTCTAAAGAGTTATTTACATATATTTATACATGCGCCCCACTTCCTCACTTCACATTCTTTCCAGAACCACAGTTAGGCTTCTGTCCCCTCACACCGAGGTCACTCATATCATGGAGGTCACTGTCCTCCATGTTGTCACCTCTCTGTCTTTATCTTACTTGACTTTTCAACAATAATCTACACATAAGTACCACCTTCCTTGTTTGAAGCATTTGTCTCTTCTCTTGGTTACTGTCAATTCCACTTTCTCCTGGTTCCACCCCCCTCCCTGCCATCTCCCAGGCTGTCCACCTGACCTTGAAATCCTGGTGTGCCCTAGGCCTCCAGCCAAGCTTTCCTTGCCTTTCTGTCTGTCTCTCTTCCATTAGATCCTGTCCAGTGGTCTTAATGCTGTATGTACACTCACAACCCTGCCTGTCCTGGCTTTGTTTATGGACTTCTCACTCCTCTAACAGTTCTCTTGCCAGACAGTGTTGAATAGAAGTAAGCCTGGGACCCATACAGTCAGAGTGCCTGACTTTGAATCCTTATTTGGTCTTTATTTTCTTCAGAGCTTTGGGAATTTAAGGACGTGTTTTCTCATCTATGAAATAGGGATAATGCCTCACTGTATCCTTTTGAAGATTAAATGAGTTGATATATTTAAGGAACATATACCAATTCCAAGCACATGGTAGACACTCAATAAATTACACCAGTTATTATTACCAGTGGTGGCAATAGGAGAGTCTTCTCTTAGATACCAAAGAGGCATCTTGAAGTTAATGTTCCTAAAATAGAACTCTAGATTCTCCTATAAAAACTCATTTCTATTCATGTCCCTATCATATTAATTTACCTTATTTTCTTCATAAAACTTACTACTATCTGAAATTTCTTTATTTTTGTCTTTACCGGTTTATTGCCTACCCCACCTCCAGGTAAGAAGCTAGTATTTGAGCTTCATGAAAGCATAGCCATATCTGTCTTGTTCACTGCTGTGATTCTACGACGTCAAACAGTGACTTGTATTAACACATGGTAGGTGCTCAATACACAGCTGCTAAGTGAATGGATTGATGAATGAATGGATAAACAATTTGACTTGGATTTGGTACCTACACCTAGCATTTACTAGCTATGGGAGATTAAGAAAACATTTAAACTTTATGAGCTTTAGTTTGCTTACCTGTTAAATAGGATAACAATGCTTCCTTACAGGGTTACCATGAATGTTAAGTACACTAAGCGCAGTGCCTGGCCCAGAGTTAAGACTTCATTACATAGTAATGAAAAAATGAAAATAATCATTCATATGAACCACAGAATAGTCATTAATACTCAGCACCTTATTAGCTGTGCATCCTGGGGCAAGTTACTGAACTTCTCTAAGCTGCAGTGCCTGCCTTTGCAAAGGCAGTATCCTGAAACTACTAGAGTATATTAATATATATAGTATTCTGAAACCTACTATACTGAAATTGGAATCTAAAGAATGTGAGGCAAGGTATTGCCAGAAAATAAAAAGTGTAGTATATAGAATCGTAGACTTTTTAGAACTAGAAGGAATCTGCAAGAAGAAACATTTTTATTCATTTCATGAATATATCCAGATGAACACACTTTTTTATTCATTTCATGAATATGTAGATGTGCAAACACGCCTGGGTAACTGGGTGATTTGCCTAAGATCACAGACATAGAAATATAACTAGAATCCAGGTCCCGTAACTGCAAGTGCATTAAACATAATACCGTGCCTCACCTCTTCCCAATTATTTTGGTTTGAAAATTAATCTACATGAATGAACTTCTTACATGAACTTCTGGTTGAATTGCTTTTGTTTTTAAAAAAAATATATTGATTGATTGAGAGAGAGAGAGAGAGAGAGAGAGAGAGAGAGAGAAAATACCAAGAAGGCTCCATGATCAGCACGGAGCCCAGTGCAGAGCTTGTTCTCACAACTGTGAGATCATGACCTGAGCCGATACCAAGAGTCAGATACTTAACCAGCTGAGCTACCCCAGGACCCCTGAATTGCTTTTCATGTAAGAATATATTATATTAAAACTATTTGAAAAAAAAATAAATTATAACTATTTGAAAAGTATTTCTGTTACTGGCAAAATGTGAAAAGACATACAAATGTGAACACATGCATACCCAATATTTCTCTCTTCCTCATTTATCTATTCATTGTTTGGTCACCTACTATATGCCCAATGCTATGCTTGATGTGGATGAAAACAAGTGGAAGACACGGTCCCAACTTTCAAGGAGTTTTGGTGCACAGACAATTATTCATGTTGGTTACTCAACAAATTCAGTGGGTTACCCTACCAATACATGTTGAGCCTCTGCTCTGTGCCAAACACTTTGCAAATTTCCAGAAATACAGTGGAGATTTAGAGTGAGGCTAGGCTACCATAACAAAGAGAACCAAAATAATTCAGTGGTTTGAAGAAGATTGAAGTGAATTTCTTTCTCATGTAATAGTTTGAGGTAAGACTCAGGCTGGTGGGTAGCTTTACTCCACTTGGTCATTTGGAGACCCAGGTTTCTTCCCCCACTTCTGCCCTTCTCTGGAGGCTTGGCCATCCATCCTCCTATGGTGGACACTGGATCACAATTGATTCCAGCTGGCAAGAATGGAAAGGAAAACTTAAAGTGACATCCATCATTTGTGCCCACATCTATTTGCAGAAACTTAATCATGTGGCCACACACAAATACAAGGGGGGCTGGGTGATGTAGAGAGCTGGCAGTCATGTGCCTGGGAGTGAAAATTCTATCATTGTGGACAAGAGGAAGAAGGGTGTGGAGAGACAGCTACCTGTCTTGGCCTCTGTAAGGCAAACCTTCCCAGTATCCCTGCCTTTGTATGTCCACAATCTAGAGGGGACAGAAAATAATCAAACCCTTGTGAACTCTGATAAACATCACGAAGGAAACACATATGGAGCCTGAGAGCATAGAATGGGGAGACTAACCTGGTCAAATCCAGAGCATTCAGGAAGCAGGAATAGCCTGACAGCAGACGGGGAGGGGCAGTTTTGAAGTTCTGCTCTGGAAACCAGTCAAAGCATTCAGGTTTGAGTCTTAGTTCTAGAACTTTTAGCTGTGTCATCTTGACTATGAGTTATTTAACCTCTTGTGCTTTAGTTTCCTCATTTGTAAAATAAGATTTAATAATAATTATTTAATAACAAATTATTAGACATACTATCATAACATAATAATTTTATTATTTTTACATGCCATATTTATTATTATCATTATTGTTATATCATAAGTTCGTTTGGTATGAAGATTAATTTTAAGTGCTAAACTACAGACACATACTAAGTATAGCTAACACTCGTCACTTGTTTGGGGGGACATACATCAGGAGGTCAGGAGGTTAGCAAATAGTAACCTAGGTGAGTTACCTAGTGGTAAGGCAAAAGCACATACATTTCTTATGCCAAGTAATCCAAGAGTTTCTATGTTTTTATATTTTAGTCTATGAGAAAGTCCAACCTTGACTAAGTGTGCCCTATATATTGAATGAGGAGAAATGTCTGACTAGTAAATCTTAGCTATTGCCTCCAGATAGGTGTAAATAATGTTATTTGTACATTACACATTTATTTGGGAAGTAGCAAGGGGTTGTAAATGAGAACCTCTGTCCACACTGAGGTGAATATTCCTATTTCTTCGTGCTTATTCCTTTGTGTTTTAGAAATTAACTAATTTCAGGGGGTGACTGGGTGGCTCAGTCTGTTAAATGTCCAACTTTGGCTCAGTTCATGATCTCATGATTTGTGAGTTTGAGCCCCCCACATCAGGGTCTCTGCTGTCAGTGCAGAGCCAGCTTCGGAGCCTCTGTCCCCCTCTCTCTCTGCCCCTTTCTCTCTCTCAAAAATAAATAAGCATTAAAAAAAAAAAAGAAATTAACTGATTTCAGTTCTAAGTCCCCATTACAGTATGCAGTTATTCAACCATGGTCATTTTGTGGTTTCCTCTCCCACCTGGCACTAGATAAGTTCTGAGGACTTAAGTAGCACCCAGCAAAAGTGAAGCCCCTTTATTCACCAATCACAGTAGAGATTGAGTCACTTTGTGATTTGTGTTTTTTCCATTCAGATGGTTCCCTCAGGTCGTGGGATTGTGATGTGCCTCTGGGGAGCTCAGTGTTTACTCTTGGTCTCCTCAGCCACTGTTCCCTCTGGGATCCAGCCACCTCCTTGAAGCACTGCCAGGGAGGGATGGTGAGGAGAAGGATGTTGTCCACTGCTCGCAGAAACCACAAACCTCTGCCCCTTTCTACTGTCTGAGAATTATTTTTTTTTAGTCTGGAAGAATCTCACTCTTTATGGTTCCCTAAGGGCCATTCTTGCTCTCAAACTCTCTAGACTACAGCCTTAGAATATGTCCTCAATGGAATGGAACTTTGAAAACAAAAGCTAGAAAAGGTCATTGTTTACATCCTTTGTTCTCTTCCATAAAACTTCCTGAGAAAGAGAAGCAAGATCTCACTCCCTGCTTAACTGGGGGACAGCAAAAGAGAAAACTCGGGGGGGGGGGGAATGTGAAGAAAAATCTTGCTACAATGACACCTGTGTTTCTGTCCCACGGAGGGGCCATTTTCCTCAGAAACTCCCCCAGAATTGCCTCTTTCAGAGATTAACTTTTGTCCCTCCGCCTCAAGACATCAAGGCAAAGTGCAGGACTCCAGCAGCAGCAAGATGAACACCAGAAGAGAGGGGGATCTCAAGTGCAGAGAGTGTGTGCGTGTGTGTGTTTCAGTTTGGGCTCATTTGTTTCCATTAACAGTTGAATTAGTTATCAATGATTAAAATGCTGGACTTTTCACATTAAATCAAGATATCTGGCATTTCTTTGGGGAGAAAAAAACCAGAGTCTTAAAATACTGAACCTGTATTGTCAAATGGCAACACTAAGACTGAGTCGCAACATCACCTTCACAGGGAGCACGTGCCCTCTGGTTTCCCACAGAACCCAATACTCCTCAGTCCCAAAAATCCAGACGTGGTGCCAGATGCCAGGTGTCATCGTAATTGTGATGTTGTTTTCCAACTATAGAATTAAGAAGAAAAGGAGCGCCTGGGTGGCTCAGTCGGTTAAGCATCTGACTTCGGCTCAGGTCATGATCTCACGGCTTGTGGATTCAAGCCCTGTGTCAGACTCTGTGATGACAGCCCAGAGCTTGGAGCCTGCTTCAGATTCTGTGTCTCCCTCTCTCTCTGCCCCTCCCCGGCTTGCACTCTGCCTCTCTCTCTCTCAGAAATAAATAAACATAAAAATATGTTTTAAAAAAGAAGAAAATTACTATTTTATGGCCTCCTGTTCCATATAGAGAAATTAAAGATAGACAAGAAGGCATCTTTGCTTTAGGAAAAGTGGGAGTGAAGGTATTTCCTTATGCAAGTGAAAAATATTCTTAATTATTTAATATGTACATGAAGTGTGTCTAAGAGTACAACTTAAGAGTATATTGTCAAATAAAATACAAAATAAAATAAAATTGAATCTTAGATAAATAAGAGATTTTTTTCCTTACTGTAACTGTTTTTCAAATATTGCATGAGACATACTATAAAAATAACAAACCATGGTTTTTCTAAAATTTCAATGTAACTGGGCATCTTGGGTTTTTTATTTATTAAATCCAACAACCCAATTTATGAGGCCATTAGAAAACAAATCTGTCTCCTCATTCCCTTTACCTATCTCCTTCGCTCTCTGTTATGGTTGTGTAGGGAAAGGAGAAGAAAAGGACCTAGAGAATTAGGAGCTGTCAGAGAACATTTGGCAGAATGCTAGAGAAAAACAACCTCCTTAAATGTAGATGGTGCAGATCCTATTTCTACCCTGGAGATGGACACTGAACAAGTGCTAGACAAAGAGGATGAGCCTTCTCTTTCCAACAGGGATCATGGTAGTAAATGGAATGAGGCTTGCATGTAAACATCAGAGACCATAATAACATAAGACCCCAGAATAGGATCAGCAGAAAGTGTAAAATTAAAGGAAAAACACATCTGGACCAGACCAGAACAGAGACAATTCCTCAGCCCCACCTAGGCAAGAGATCTTAGCAAATTCTTACCAAGGAGAAATTAGAAATTAATAGCCTCCATGGTCACATATGATTAAGTTTGTGTTAATTGTTATGTAACCTAGATGCAGTCTCCACTTCAAAGAACATGTTCATTCACATTCAATGAAACCTGAGTTAAAGAATTATTTTACAGGGACTGTTTTAGATAGACTTCTGGGCTGAGTGTATCTGACTTCTACCTGAGTACTCTAGTCAAGCTTGGGTTTCCAGAGTGATTAATTGGGAAATGGTTCCCCTGAAAGAAGTCTGATTGAGAAGCTGATTCCTGTCTTGCATATGGAGTGAGAATTTGAAGATAAGAATGAGAGCATCCCTGCCATCCTGTGACCTATGGCTGAGTAGATAGAGAAGGACTTGTGAATACATTGCTGCAATATAGTGTGGTAAGCCTGTGATAGAAGTAGGTGTGGATACTACAGGGGATGGAATTCTGTCCAGGTATGAGCTATTCTTGGAAGGCTTTCTTTAACTGGTAATACCTCAGCTGAATCTTCAAGAATAAATTAAAGTCAAATGAGAAAAGTGGAAAAGTGCATTCCAAGCAGGGGGGTCATTTTGAGCAAACTCAGAAGCCAGGAGAGCCCTCGTGTTGCCTAGAAAGCAATTTTTTAACTGGTAAGTGCCAAGAAGGCAGAAGTGAGAGATAAGACTGTAGAAACAGGTGAGAGCTGGTCACCGGAGCTTTGTGTGGCCATGCTCAGGAGCTCAAGCTTTGTTTGTAATCACTAGCAAGTCCCTGAAGCATTTTAACTAGAAGTGACAAGGTCTAAGGTGAACTCTGAGTCAACTGTAAGCAAAGAGCAGGCAGAGCAGCTGTAGGGAGAACACTTACAAGATTTCTGCAAAAGTCAAAGTGACGGTTGACCAGTGCTTAAACTATAGCAGCAAAAGAGAAAGGGAAGCAATGAATCGATCTAATACCTAATATGGAGGTAAAACTGATAGGATGTAGCAATTGATTGAATAAGAGAATATGAGGAGTCTTGGATAAGATCAAAAAGCCAAGGATGACTTCCAGCTTGGATGACTGGGTGATGCCAACTAAAATAGGGAATACCAGAGGGAAGAAGATGAATTTGGCCTTGGACATGCCAAGTCGTAGATGCCTGTGGAATATCCAGATGGAGATAATACAGGAAGTGGTGCTGTTTGTAAGACCTTCAAAGTCCCAGGCACTCTTATTTCTGGAAGCCCCATCCCACATCATAACAAACATATTAAAATTTACCCACATCCCACATTAAATTTAACTTTTTCAATAAAAAACTTGAGAGGGTTTTTATAATTTTGATTTTTGAAATTATTTGCAATGCATTTAATTTTTGATTGGCTATAATTTTTTCAATTGTTCACAAGTTGAACTTTTTAAATAATAAATTTACTTTTGTAATGAAATTAACAAAATGTTATGTCTTAAATAACACTTATTAATTCATCTTTTGCCGGGTTTTTTTTTTTCATGTTTTTGGAGCTTATTATTTCTTTATTTAGGTCTCACAGGTGTTGATTGGCCCTTGAAAAGCTCATGGGCTCTAGCACAAAGTCAGTCATGCCTGATATCAAACCACTGGGTGAGCAGACAGTTGAACATATTAGTGTGATGCTCAGGAAGTGTGTGGTTTTATAAGGCAAAAATATGTAAGTTCTAAGAGTGAACGTAATGGCCTCAAGAAAACATATAAATTGAGAGAAGAACTGGGCAAAAGAAAGGAAAATCACTGAGATCCAAGAGAAGGAAAGAGGAAAAAGGATTTCACAATGGACATGGTGAAATGGTAAGAAAGTTGGAGAGAGAATGAGAGCAGAGAACCAAGGGAGCCAAAACATTAAAGAGATTTCAGTCGATCACAGAAGTGGTGGCAAAGGAAGTGGAGTGATCCATCCAATAAATAAGGACTGAAAGTGTCTAGAGACTGGGCTAATGATCTTAGCTGCTGTGAGGAGGCCGCCAGATCTTAGAGAAAACATCTCCAAGGACAGCGAGTGATAAAAAATGAGGTTAGGGAGAATTAAGAAATGAAAGGCAGATGACAGTGTAGAAGTAGTGACTATGGAAATGGAGATGAGATAGGACAAAGAAGGGTGAATAGTTGTAGTGAGACATTGCCCAAGTGAGGTGGTTGTTGTTTGTTTAGGTTAGGAAAGTTCCGAGCACTCTTCTGAGCCCAGGAGAAATCTACAAGACAAGTGGAGATACTAAAATTAATTGAGAAGTGATGAAATTGGTGGAATAATGACCTGGAAGAACAAGTGGAGTGGAGCAAGAGCCCAGGCCAGTGTCCCCTTGATTGGGTGAAAAGATATCTTATCTCCTGGGGTGACAGCATATAGACCTGCTAATTGCTTGGACTTAAGTATGTGTTCATTTGTACCGTTATTCCTCTATTTCTGAATGTGTTTTATCCTCCAATGGGGTCGTGAAGCCCAGAAAAGGACTGCTTATAACCCAGCCCTTTGCTTCTTTTCTACGTGTGGAGCAAAGGGCTGGGTTAAGGGACAGTCCTTTTCTGGGCTGCATGGTTAAAAGACATTAGCGATCATGTTAAAAAAAGTTCTCTCTCTTGGGGCTCAGTTGGTTAAGCATCCGATGCTTAATGATTTAGGCTCAGGTCATGATTCCAGAGTCCTGGGATCGAGCCCAGCACTGGGCTCTGTGCTAAGTGTGGAGCCTACTTGGGATTCTCTGTCTCTCTGTCTCTCGTCTCTCTGTCTGTCTCTCTCAAAAAAATAAAAATAAGAAAAATTCTCCCTCTTTCATTTTTTTAAAGAAGAAATTTCAAAGAATATATGTTTATGTTTTCTAAGAACATAATAGTGGAAAAGGGTTTCCTGGTTCCAAGGGTAAGAGTCTGTCCAGTAATTCACATGATTAGAAGAGGAAGACAAGAGAAGAAAGAAGTGGAGGGTGTGTCACCTATGAGAAATTGAATTCCTCTTCCTAATCAGTTACATATCAATCAACTCTAAGTTTATCCAAACCCTGTTTCTCTATTTATTACATTCCTTCATTCAACAAAAATGCTTGTGGGCTTGGCATTGAGGCTCCAGGTTCCCATGTGAAGTGACAAATTCTGAATGAATATTATTCAATGTATAGCACTGTTCTCTCTTCCTTGCCCTCAAATACTTCCAGCTTCAAAGGGATCCCCACTGCTCAACTGTTTTAGGATTTGATGAACGATTCTCTGCCGACCCTTTCTCAAGCTTTTCATGCCCACTACGGAACAGATACAAATACAGTTCACTTTGAAAACTTGGGTTGGCTCTGGAATGGGAGTGGTTTTGGATTCATTGTGTGGCGTGAGTTGCAGAAGATGAGAAATGAGCATACTGACGTGATCTCCTATTAGTCAGAAAAATTCTAAGAAACTGTTCCCAAAGAGAGGTGGTAAGAGGATTTTTTCTCCTCTATTAGACTTATATAACTCGTAAAATAACAGGCTGCCATTTTAGAATAGTTGGTGTTGGCATGCTGTGGTGAAAATTACATGAAACTATTCTTTTTAGAAAATATTACTTCAGGTTTTAGGTTAAAGCTTGATGCCAAACACAGATGAGTAGTTGGTTTACACAATTATCGCCTTTTTCTTAGAAGTAAGGGCAAAACCTCAAAACATGCCACAGCAGAAAAGCTATTTCTGTCACTGGCTAACAATTGAAGGACATCCATAAACCTTTGGAAATTAATATCCCCCAGGAAAATCTATTTGACGAAAGTCACAAGGAAGTTATTAACTAGAGTTAAGTCACTGACAAGAGATATTATTAATGATCTCATCAAAATTTCAAGTGCATTTAACTATCACATTGCAAGCCTTATTATTGACGACTCAGAGAATATTAAATTATCCTACAGTAGTTACTTGGCTAGAGATCAAATGAAAAAAGATGAAAAGCTTAAGTTCTAGGTAATTCCATAATTCTGTAGGCTTCACACAATTATAAAGTTAGAGTCATTAGCCTTTCTGTCTCCCTCTACCCCAAATCTACTGATTGCTAATACAGTCGGTTCCTTTTAATTGTTAATTGTTCCCTGTTTCTCTTCCAAATGCTGACGCAGGCAGGATGAAAGTCAGAAAAATCCTCCAAGCTTTGGTTTTCCAAAAGCAGCTCAGGAAGCTTAGTTTATTTTCAGATTGGAAGAGACACTTTCAAGTACACTGGGTCTTTAATTGCCATCCCTCAAAGACATTTTCCACAAGGGAAACAAGCATTCTCCTTCCCACTCAATTCTCTCTCTCTGAGATCTTGACCAAACTTTCAAGTTGACACCGGGTTAAACTCCATGCTTTGCCTTTGTTAATGTCCTCCATAAGTGCTAGAGTTTGACCAAGCACTGATGTTGGGTAATAACTTCTATAGAGACAGATATAGATTTTTCTTAAAAAAAACAAAAAACAAACCCACCTTTTCAGAAATGGTATAGTTTATAAGGTTTTTCTCAGTTGTAAGTTTATCTGGTCACCTAAGATAATTTTCTCCTCACTGCAGAGCCCCTAGTTCAGCAAACTTTTAATGAGTTTCTATTACTCACGTAGCACCGTGCTAGGAGCTAGCAAGACAAAGGTAAATGTGAGATGGTTCCTAGCACTCAAGAAGATCCAAAAATAAAAGCAGGTAATTCAAAGGTATGCAATAAGGATGATACACACACAGGTTGTATGTCAGGAAGTCTGGAATGTGGAGAAGAGTGGAGTACTAACCCAACATGGAAAGAATGAAGAAAAGTTCAAGGAAAACAGCCTGAAGGGGATGACGCCTATGCTGAACCTTGAAGAATGAGAAGGAATTAAGAAGGAAGGAAGCTTGCGTTCGTTAGTGTCTACAATGGCCAGGTACTTTACACGTGGTTTTCCATGAAATTCTTTCAACAGCCATAGGAAACAGTATTGTGTTCTCCTATTTATAGATGAGAAAACTGAGCTTCAAAGAGAGTCTGCAAATGGCAGACTTGAGATTCCAAGCATATACTCATAAGCATTGTAGTCTGTCTTTCTGATGTAACCCCCTGTTCCTTCTCCCTAGGTCCACCATTCTAATATCTGCAGAACTTTTAGACAATCCCTCTACAAACACAAACTTGCAATTCACTTGCTACAGTTTGTTTCAGTCATTATTCTGTGGGCCACTGTGGATGGCAGCAGAACATCAGGTGTTCTCTGAGACAGAAGCCCCCTGCAGGCTCAGGCACCTCTCTCTTCCATAACGTATGACATTCAACCTATGGACCACACTTTTTGGTACTTTATAAAACCATGCCTTCCTTGCTGATCGGCCCATTCATTTGTAAATATACAATGATTTTTGTATTTTTGGTCAGAGGATTCTTTCAGAGGAAGGAACATCGTTGGTAGAAAAACGTCTTGAGGGGCAATCTTGGGATAAGAGCATCTCTGTGGGGCACACGTGTTAGCTGGTGCCCGAACTTCAAAGAAGAGAGCTTCACAAATTCAGCTAAGGCAAAGAAAAATTAGTTATTCCTGAGATCATGGAGGGGGGAGCAGAGGGGAAAGTGAAGAAGAGTGTAAGTGAAAGGGGCAAGAGAGACATATGGTGTGATGGGACTTTTTGGTGACCCTCAACTTCCCAGCTAACTCTCTTGTCACACTAAATGCTCATTGAGATTATTGGAATTCTTGTGAATGTGAGTAAAGAAGCAGCTTCTGTATGTAGAAGCCCCAGCAGAAGGGGTCCCAAAAGATAAGCTATAGTTCTGACAGAGACACAAGCCAAGAAGTGAAATGTGTTTGATTTCTAGAGGTGTGTATGTTGACCCATCACAGTCTTTTCTTGCTGTTGTTGTTTTTAATCAGAATGAATTTAAATTTAACATTTAAAATTCAGCAAATTTGGCTACTGAAAATCCAGAATTTCATCTTTTCTTGAAAAAGTAAAATGGTGTGGCAACTCGGGGCCCATAGTCTCACAAGGAAATAATTGATGGAAATTGGGTTTCCCTGTTAGATGGGGCACACACTCTCCATTTTGCCACAATCCTCACTATTCCACAGTACCCCCATGTAACTGAGTGAACCTAAATAGTTCCCCTCATTTACATTATCTATCTGGCTCCAACAGGCTTTTGAGTTTGCAACCCAGATATAAGGCTGAGAAACTATCACAGATCTCTTGGTGGTGGGAATTGTGATGGCAGGCAATGTCTTCTTGAAGAGAAGTGTTATACACTTAAGATTCGTTTCTGCAACTAGGGAAGGAGGGAAAGAAGTATCAATTATTAATTATTAAGTAGTTAATTTAAATATATTGAATCTTTGAATCCTCAGAAAACCCTGGTGGGTAAATATCACAATTAACTCTATTTTACAAATAAACTAAAATTCAAAAAAAAAAAAGTTAAGTATCTTGGGCAAATTTAGCCTTCCACAGATGAGAACTGGGATATGAATCTGGAACTCCAAGAATGCTAAGGATTCCACTCTTACCTGTGTCTTAGCTTTTTACCAGATTGTAAGATCCCCTGTCTTTTGTGTTCTCCCACACTGCTCCTTGTAATTGCCTAGTAAATAGACAGTTGTAACCTTTACTGAGGCAGCAGATTGTGAAGAATACTTTGGCCATGCTCGAATCCTTTTGGTTCTGAGCCAACTGGTGTTGGTGAACTGGCAAATTCTGGTACCCTCTCCAGAAGCTCTTTCCTTTTCATCTATGTATGGGCCTCTGTCTACGTTTTTCCATAATATAACTGAGATTTGGAATAATGGGGGGGGGGCAGAGGGAAGTTGTGGATGTTGGGATGAGCTTGGGGAGGCCTGGCCAGGGGGACCAGCCTTTGAAAGTCATGTAGATTTGAAAACAATAACTGAAGAATAGGAGATGAAGTGGAAGAAAGAAAAAGAGAGAGCAAAGAGAGAGAGGAAAGACTTGGTTAAAAATAGGGACAGCATAAAGAAGAGAGAGAAGCAGGAAATAAGAAAAAAGAGGAGAAAGAAAAGTATGTACAAGTAACTAAAGGACATAACTGTCCCTGAAAACAACAGAAAAGCTTCCACTGGAGAGGAGAAAGAGCCTCTCTCTCTCTCTCTCTCTCTCTCTCTCTCTCTCTCTCTGTGTGTGTGTGTGTGTGTGTGTGTGTGAGAGAGAGAGAGAGAGAGAGAGAGAGAGAGAGAGAGAGAGATTGAGACCACTTCACCACTGATCTCAGACCACCTCTCCCCACATCTTTACATCATGGTGCTGTGTAAATCCTTTCCTTGCCTCATTTACCATACCCAACCTCCAAGGGTATTCTGTTCCTCTTCATAGCCCAGGACTGGATAAATCTTTTCTTCTTTGCCTTTTTTGTCACAAGAGACAAGCATGAATTTTTTTAAGCAAAAACTTTGTTAGGAACTAAGGGGAAACATATATACAAAAGCATGGCAAAAGTTAAAAATACCACCACTATGCTCTAAACTTAAGATAGCTAAGTCTGACCTGCAAGCTGCCTGAGTCAACCTGAATTCTATCTTGCATCCAATCAATTGATATTTTTTAAGTGCCTATTATGTGCCAAACATTGTTCTAGGTGCTGGGTATAAGTCAGTGGGCAAGGCAGGGAAGCCCCTATTCAAACTCCTGTCTTCTGTCATCTTTTGGCCCATATGACCAACTTGCTGCATTTCTTTCTGTGTGTATCTGCTTAGAATATTTTGTTTGTAAGCGACTGAAACCCAATTCAAACCAGTTTAAGCAAAATTGGGAATTTACTGGCTCATGTAGCTACAGATTTTCTCCCCTATCTGAAAGCAGAGTGTTCCTCTGAAAGCATTTGTAAGCCTTAGTGGCATAAACTGAAGAGTATCCTCATTTTCCAAAAGTTTGGGTTATACCACTTTGCTATTATGAAATATCTTCATTAGTACAGTAATGGATATTTTCATAAATCCTCTTTGGTTTTTTTCAGTTAGTGAAAACAAGTACTAATGTAGGTCTTCATAAAAGCAAAGTGGTGGGGCAGATCACCTGGGTGACTCAGTCAGTTAAGCGACTGACTCTTGGTCTTAGTTCAGGTCATGATCTCATGGTTTGTGTATTCAAGCCCCGCACAGGGCTCCATGCTATAGGTGCATAGCCTGCTTAGGATTCTCTCTCCCTCTTTCTCTGCCCTCCCCTGCTTGTACTTTCTCTCTCTCTGTCTCTCTCTCTCTCTCTCTCAAAATAAATAAACTTTAAAAAAAGTTTTTTTAAAGCAAAGTGAAATAATGTGAACTTTCAGAAAACAGAGGATACTTGTAATATGTTAGTTTCAGGTATGGCTAGATCCAGCATTCCAATGCTTTTCTAAAGGAGTCTTCCTTTGCCCTCAATCCTGGGCACATCTTTTTGGCTTTATTTTAAGATGGGCATTGTTTATCTGGTAGTAAGATGATTGCTGGCAGCCTTAAGCTTACTGTGTCCTTATAGTGCTAATCCCCAAGAGAATCAGGAAGCATCTTTATTGATAATGCCAATAAAAGTCCAGTAGAGATCTCAGATTGGTCTGGCTTGGGTCATGTCACCATCCTCGAACAAATTAAGCCAATTTCAGTCCCATACCGTCCTAACTTAAATATACAATGGCAGTCACAAACATGAAGCCACAAATGGCAGTCTACTCACAACAGATATCCTTAATCCTTCCTCTTCTCAATTAATTAGTATCTTAGTATCAGAAATTTTTGAATGCCACATTTGGAAATTAAAGGAAAGAGGGTGTTTTCTTAAACAAGACTACCTTTATGGACCCACCCCCACAAGGAACAGGCTCACTGACCCAGCTCCAATTTCAACCTGTCAATGTTTAAAGGTCTCCTTGGTTAACAACAATGTATCTTCTTCATTTTTGACAGCATAATAGTTTGCCTACAGCAGGCACTCCAAAAATGTTAGCTGCATTGCCCTGGTGAACGGAGGAGAGAGGGAAGGATGATGAGATGAGAGGAGAGGAGGAAGGGGAGGGAGGGGAGTGGAGAGGAGGACAAAGGCAGTAAAAAGAAGTACAGAAAGAGAACAGAAGGAAAGGAAAGAGAAAAGGAGTACAATACAGTGTTCAGAGCCCACACCCTGAAGTCCAACATCTTGATGTTCAAATCCCACACTGCCATTATCTTGAGAACGTGGACAAGACATCAAAACCCAAAGCCTTGCTTTCATCATAATATAATGGGCACCAAGCATACTTTCCTTACTGGAGTCTTTTGAAAATGACAGGCAGTGATGGTTGTGATGTTCTTTAGCCCAGTTGCTGGTACATGACATTCATTTAATGATAACCTCCCTTCTTTTATGCCTATTGTTACTGTTGGGGCTGGGGTTCTAGGGAAGGGCAAAGTGAGGACCACCAGAGTCTCAGATGCCTCTCAGAGGTCATGAACAGCTCTCTGAAGAGGTTCAAAATGCGTTCTGGAAAAAAAATAAAGTCTGCAACCAAAAAACCCAGACCATTTCTAGAACCCAATCCAAACCAAACCTTCTTGAAGGTCATAACGTGTTCTGAGGTTTCATTCCACTATTTTTCACTTATACAGTCCACAGTCCTGCCAGGGCTGAGCTAGGATTTGAGCTCAACATAGCCAAATACCACAAGGGGAAAAAAAGCCCAAGCCCTTTGCCCTGAATGTATTTCCAGGCCAATGGAGAACTGAAAGCCCTGCAAAGCTCTAGACAGCCAGTGACCCCAGCAGCCACCTCTTCCAAGTAGCTTCAGAGCATCATTCTGATGGCCTTGGGGTGCTGATGGCAGCCTCCAGCTTCCTCTGTTACCTCCATGGCCACGGAAGCAGAAAGGGCTCGCAGTAGTGCTTGTGCTCCAGCAACCTAACCACAGGCTTGGTGAGAAGGGAAGGCTGCCAGAAGTGGGATAAATCGACTGATTTTTCCAGAAAGTATCTTCTCTCCAGCAAGGCCAATGTAGAATGTAGTCACAGAGCCTATCCATGCCCACTTCTTTATGGAGAAGAATTCCCCAGGACTCAGTAGACTACATGTTCAATAATTAGCTTCTTGCAAAAGTAACTGTATGGAGGGTCCAATGTGATGGGTTCATTGAAGAAACTGGGCAAGACAACTGCTCATAGAAAGTGGGGGGAGGGGAAGGACAGGAGAATGAAGGTGGGAGGGGAGCCGGATGGGGGGAGAGAGAGAGATTGAGAGATCAGAACACTGACATCTGCTGAGGTGAAATGGAACACAGCGTGCTGTCTTATAACACCTTGTACTTTACAGTGACTCCCATGGATTTTGCTAGAACTGTGGAGAGTAGTTGTGGGAAGAATGAGTTCTAGAAAACAGACTTTTTGCACTTAAGATGAGAAGGATAGATGAATTGAGAGACAGAAATCTCTTACTAAGATGGGTAATAGCCATCGATTAAGCCAATGTTTAGGTCACTGATAAAATTGTGTGTGTGTGTGTGTGTGTGTGTGTGTGTGTGTTGTATAGGATAGAGAGAGACACTGAGAATGATAGGTTATTTTTTGAGAGCCTAAGACTTTTCTTACATAGTCAGTACTATAACTTGGCTTGTTGAATTCCCTAGAGACAAAAAAAAAAAAAAAAAAAAAAACCTCAATTTGAATCCCAACTACCACTTACTGGCTGGGTGACCTTGAGAAAGCAATCTGACCTCACTTTTCTTATCTGGAAAATGGACATAAACTAAAACCTATTGATAAGGATTAAATGTGATCCCATGTAAACTACATGCTGCTGTGGACATCATACTTATTTAATAAATAACTGTAATAATAAAAGTGTCATTAACAATATTGTGACTTGCTGAGACCCCTCTTTGTTTCTAGCACCAGGTTTTTACACAGTAATGTTAATTAATATTCACTGATTCAATCAGAGGAAGGACTTACTTGTGAACTGGGCCACAAAAAGCAAAACGCAATCACTCAATAAATATTTATTGAGGACCGAATTTGTATAGGCAGTCTCAAAATGACCTAACCCCAGGTATTACTCATTATTACCACTTTTATTATGCATAAAGACCTAGCACAGTGCTTAGCACATAATGAACTTTCCATAAATACAATTTTTCTCCCATCAGCCTGTTTACCCAAGTGTTATTTCAACCTCCAACATCTTATTCCAGGTTCCTAGTCCTCTTCTCTTCCGTAAGCAAATGACTTGCTAATACTTCTTAGAGATTATTATGAAATTTCCCAATCTCCTACCCCACCCCCACAAGTACAAATACACCCATTTCGCTAAACATTCTTATCTTCTTCCTTCCTCTTTTGAAAGGAGAAATGTCCTGCCATCTGTCCTGTTTACCCTGGCCTTTGGTCTACTCTGGCATTTCTATCTATACATTGTGCCTTCTTCCTCATAAATCTTGAGTCTTTCTCTCTCTCCTCTCTGAGTCTTGCAACCCAGAAAATTAACTCACTCTTCAAAAATACAAGCAAATGGTCCAACAACATGCCCCCTCTCTACCCTCCATTTTTCTATGTAGTTCCTGCTCTATCCTTCTCCCTCCCTTCCCAGGCAAGTTCTTGGAAATCTAGGCCACCCCTTGCTGATTTCACTTCCTCCTCTCCTCACCCACAGCAGTCTGGCTCCTAGCCACCTCTCTACTCGCCCTGTTCTTGTCAAGGTCACGCTGACCTCTGTATTTACAGATCCAATGGTGGCTCCACATGCCTCACCTTACTTGACCTTCCTAATGCATTTGGCACTAGGAGACTCTTCCATTGAATTTTTCTCAACTTCCAACTGTCTCTTCTGTTTAGTTGATCTAGGAGCACTTCAAAATCAGTGTCAAAATTGAACTTTCTTTCTCGCCAAACCAAACTATCCTCTTCTATTTCTTATTCTTGCTAATGGCACTGGCATTCATCAGCTCACCCAAACCAGAAACTCAGAAGTCATCCTCAGTTTTTCTTTCTTTACTTTCCATATTCAGTTTCCCACTGAATCCTATTATCTGTATCCCCTTAGCTTTGGGACTCATCTGTGTCACTTTGTTGTACTATTGCTACCTTTTCTCTGGGTATTAAGACACTCATCTGAATTATTTCAATAGTGTCTTAAGTGGTAGAAACATCTCTAGCCGCTCTTAACGCCACAAAATCTGCCATAGTGTAGATGGCAATACAGCATAGTAGTTAAGGGGACAGACTACCTCTCTTCAAATTTAGCAGCTGTGAGATATTGAGCAAAAGATTTATCTTTTCTATGACTCAGCTTCCTCAACTGCAAAATGGGGATAATAATGATAGCCTTCCTTTTAGGGTTCTTGTGATATCAAAGGACATTAAAGTACTTAGAATAGTGTCTGAAAAACAATAAATGTTCATCAGGTATTAGTTATTATTATTACTATTATTTACCACTGCCAAAATAAACTTTTAAAAAACTAAAATTAATTAAAGCACTCCCTCACTTTAAAATACATTGATTCAGGGCACCTGGGCAACTCAGTCGATTGTCTGACTCTTGATTTCAGCTCAGGTCATGATCTCATGTTTGTGAGATCAAGCCCCAAGTCAGGGTCTGGGCTGAGTGTGGAGCCTGCTTGGGATTCTCTCTCTGCCTCTCTTTCTCACACAAATAAATAAACATTTTTAAAAATAAAACAGAATAGAATAAAATATAAAATAAAATAAAATAAAATAAAATAAAATAGATTCTACAACATGGTAGACAAGATGCTCTGTGTTATATTCCTTACCTGTCCTTCATTTTCATCTCTCATGTTTTATGCTCCAATCTTACAGTGCAAACCACACTCTTAAATTCCTGAAACTCTGTACATGATTTCCCTGTACTTGTTATGCTCTAACCCTTCTTATATACCACGAAAACTCCTATTCATCCTCAAATCCCCTTTATACTGTTTTGTGAAATATGGTTATTTTCTACCACCTCCAAATAGAAAAAAAAATCACTATTTCTAGACAATACTTCTACATCTTACATATATGTATGTGTAAATATATATATATATATATATATATATATATATATTATACTGTATTGCATTTGTGTATTTGTATGTCTGTCTCTCCTAGAAGAAAAGTTCTTAAGGAGAGAAACTATCTCACTTACCTCAGGGTAGACAGACTTGGCCTACAATAAGCCCTACATCATTAACATGTTACATTCTTGTGTGCCTCATAATTTATAAAATGATGTTTGTAGCAGATAGTCTCCAAAGCTTGCCATCACTACTTTCTCTCCTTGTTGCATGTGCATGCTGCTGCATCTATCAAGAGTTGGGAACTTTTTCCTCTCCTCTTGAATTTAAACTGGCTTTGTCTCTGCTTTGACCAAAAGCAGTGGTGGAAATAACGTTTTTGAACTTTTAAGCCTAGGTTCTAGGATGACTAGAAGCTCCTGTTTTCCCTCCTTCAAAAACCAGCCACTGTATCAGAAGTCCAGCCACTATGAGGCCACCATGATACAAGGAGGCAAGGCTATGGACAACCACAGGAGGCTGTCTCCTTCCCATCTTCATCATCATGACCATCCAGGGCAAAAGCCCAGCCGTATTTCAGATCCAGTCTTCTCCATCCTTTAGCCAGGTTGACCAATCCTGCTAATTTACCTGGGACGTCTATGATTTTAGCACTGAAAGCCCTATATCCCCGGGAACCCCTTTAGTCCCAGGTAAACTGGGACATTTGATATTCCTTACTTCTGGATTCCTACCACTGTTAATATGTTCTCCTGGATCTCTGAAGTGAGCCATTCAACTATTGCTTCAGATGTCTCTGGGTTGGACAAGGACATTTATTACCTTCAGGACCAATTTTCTCATAAGCTAAAGAATCACTCTCTATTCTATTTCCCATCTCCAATCATGCCCAGCCACATAGTCTGATAGAGCTTGCCAGAGGTTATACAATAAACTCAACTAATACAATGAAGACTATTCCAAAGTTACATAACAGAAACTCCCTCTAATTGTTCAATTCCCAGTGAAATGAAGGCCCAAAAGTTAAACCCCAAACAGAGTGCCTTTTTAAAGCTCAAAGTACAAAAAGCTAAATACATAAAATCAAAATTCCTCTCTCCTCCAACTTCTTCTCTGTTCAGTCTTAGCTAGATGACAATTGGGTTCATTCAGCATCTCCTGCATTATCTTCCCCCAAGAACTGATAAATCTCCTCTACTTCCAAAGATGTACATCTTCAGAGCTGCCTCCAGCACCCCCAAATAAAACCTCCAGAGCAAATCTGAACACTACCGATCTGATTGCATAGCACAGTGGACTCCTCAGCACCCATCACATAGATAATTTAGACCTACAATGTTGTTGTTAGCCACAAAACACCAGACACATGGTGTTATCTAGGAGCCTAGGGTTGAGAGACAAAAATAAATGGACTAAGGCAGGAAACTGAAAGGTAGTTTTCATCCACCCTAAGGAGAGATGAAAGGAATTACAATTATCATAGGGGTCTTGTCTTAGTTTGTGACTCTCTATTCAAATGTCCAGGTAAGATGATTCTACTCACTTTCTGTCCTTGGAGATCCATAACATTTCTCTTTATATTGGAACTAGTTTGAACTATATTTGAACTGTGACTTTCTGTTCCCTGCAGCCAGAGGACCTTGACTGAAATACTATTTTTAAGAAGTGACTTATTAGGAAAGGTACTTTTCCCTACACCAAAAATCCCATTCATTTTGCTCCCTGAATTATCTTCTTATACAGATCGAAAGAAGCTATCAATAAAGCACACATTAAATACAATGTGAAAATTAGTTCTGAGAACATAACTGGGTAGATAAGAGGCATGAGCAGAATATGTTAAATTTTAATGACTAAATTGCACTTCTACTCATTTATCAACTTTTAAAAATATTAATGCTGTAGAATCTATAACAGCATTTCTATTTTAGGGGAAAGCTTCCATAGACATGTATCATAGTATGATTTAAGATTCATGAAATTCCAGAATGCTTAGAAATATAACTGCACAGATATATAGCCCTTATTATGATTCCCAAATGGCAAACATGTGAAGTAGATGAATTTACAACAGATGCATCCAAGGACATTAGGTGTCTTTTTAAAAATGAAATAAAACTGTAGATGCTTCAAGGATGCCAGTGAATAAAGAGAAAATCTTCACATTCGAGTAGGGGTAGGGAAGTTGGATCATATAACCACCAACCTTGTCCCCCAAATTCACCATCACCATGAACATCTTTCACTAAGAAAAATTGCCACTACTGTGTTAGCCATAGGAGGTGGAGGGGGTGCTTCTTCCCTGTTTCACTTTCTGATCCAAGTGTGGACACATGAGCCTTCCCTTCATAGTCTGTACTACAGCTTGAGACCACGCTGGAATGTTTAAACAAGACTTTTCTAAAGGCTCAGGAATAACAAAAGGAAAGAAAATGCAGATGTAAGCTGAAGTCCTTTCTATGCCTTTGTCCTAGAAGAAATTCCTTTAAACCGACTGCTACACCCCTTCCTCCATCGCCAATTACCAAGGTCTGGGAATGTCCAGAAGCTTATCAGGACCCTATAGCCTCAGGACCCTTCTGCCCTGGGTATCCTGCTCACAGATGCTGCTTCTGCCTTTACACTGAATTGAACAATACCTGGAAATCAGCATCTGTTCACATTCCCAAGAAAGCATTGCACACTTGGGCATACTCACGGGTACACTCAACACAGCACCATGCAATCCGGAATCCAGACTCCTAAAGATTCTACATAGGAGCCCAGGGGAAGTGGGGACTTAGATCACGTGGACTAAACAGAGGAAAAATCCCTTCTTAACCATTTGTTATCCCAAAGTCCCCTACCCATGTTGGGGCCAGCAGGCATCTCTCTCTTGCCCTTCTCCTTAGCAGTGTCCAGTCTCCACTCATCTCTCGTATCTTCTTCCTTGTTGTGATCTCTCAGACTTCCACCCCATCAGGAGCCACATAAGCTTCTTCCATCATCTCAGCAATTTAGGAATCCTCTGCAATTAGCAATTAGCAATTAGCAATTTAGCCATCCTCTGCTATTTAAATATACCCTTGGAATCTCACCCTCCAGACCTAGAAACTTATCAAAGAACTCTTTCCACATAGATACAGTGCATTTCTAAGAATAATTCTGCTGAATCCCCCTTTCTCTGTCTCTGTAATAAACCTGGAGAGTAATATAACATTACAGAATCTACTTTGAAATTTTACCTGCCTTCAATGGTCATAGACCTGATTTTATCCAAGCTTCGGGTCTGGCTTGATGTGGAGAATGTCATGTGGAAACCACCACCATTGGGCAGCACCATCCTTGACAAGGAACCCAAGGGACCTCAACTAGGACAAAGATGCATAGGGCCCTTTTTTTTCTGGTTTTCTATCTAAGGATCCATCTAGTATTCATTTGATTGACACAGGAAATCTCTCCTTTCTGAGAAAACTGTCCTTCTCAAGTGGGCATGACTTTACCCAGTAGACTAATCATGGTCACATGGTAGTGGCAGCATCAGGGACAGCTTGGTGACAGGTAACTGGGCAGTCACACAATGTCTCACACTCAGAATGGCCCCAGGCTTGTTTTAATGTTCTATAGTCACTGCCTCATAATTCTCAAATGTCTCATTAAGAAGCCCTGCCCCACATTTTCATTCTGGGCCCCACAAATTATGTAGCTACCTCTGACCAATATTCATAGAAGAGGTACACACACACAGAGAACAGTGGGCGGGTCTTTTTCTTACAATGGTCTTAAAAACAATGGCAGCAATGATCTTAGTATCATTACCTACAAATCTTTCTCGTCAGGTGAGAAAATAGAATCCCAGAGACATAATCGGCCCCAAGTCTCACAGCAAATTGGCGGGAGGGCCATTGCTTTGCACAACTCCAGGGGGCATCAGCCTCATTATCTTAGAGCTGCGGAAGTCACCATCCACTTGATTTTCTATGTGAATAGTGGTCCCTAGAGGAGTCACACAGTGACTCAGAACCAGTTCTCCAAAACAGAATACTCTTTACCTAGCACCACGTAGCTCCTGAGCACATCCTGCCTTCCAAAGCTTTTGCTCTCTCTTGCGCCCCCTAGGAACATGCACTTGGGTAGAAAAAAGGCAACATTTTAAAAGGACATCTCTAGGAACAGGTGCCCAGAGAACTGGGGAAGATCCTAAATGGTGGAGGAAACCAGAAATTCGTCAAGAAAAGGAGGCTCAGGGAACATTTGTTGTTGTTGTTGTAAATTAAATCTCATAATGCTGGCAGGAAGATGAAAACACTAGAAAGGCAAAACTGAAGTGGGTGGCTGACAGCTGTAGGCAGCTGGAGTGAAGAGAAAGAATAAGGAGACCATTAATGTGAAGCAGTGGGAAAAGGACCTGGAAATAATGAACGTAAAAGCCTGCTGAGGAGCGAGGTGACACAATTAGAGACACATGATGGGCCAGTAACGCAGTTGCTTCCTCGCCTTTATTCTCAGCTAAAGGAGTTTTAATTTGCCACTAAGAATTTTGATGTGCTAACATGTACTGCCCAAGGAAAGGAACACACTGTTCACATCTCAAGGTCATTTGAGCCTGGTTTTGAGGCGTCTCCAAATAGGGCATATCTGAGTCTACCTCTGGCAAGAGGTTTGATTGAGGCAAGACTTGCCTCAGAGAATAATCCTCTTGTATTCATGTGCAGTCATTACCCGGCCCCTGTGGATGCCTCTGGTGTTTGGGAATTCTCTTTCTGTTGGGAGATTAAAAGAAAATTTTAAAAACTTACAAACTATAACCCAGATTAAAGCTCAGCCCCAGGGGGTAGTATCAGATGGGAAATATGAATATAGTGAAAAAGCATCTGAACACTTGGAGTAAATTTGAAAACAGAACCATCTGTTAAATAATCAGATCCAGTAGACTCCACACTTTGTACCACCAGCTGCTGTCAAATAGGAGATTATGAAACCTTGTAATAAAAGCTCCACTAAGCCTGTTTTCTTGTTTCAGGGTTAACTTGGGGCAGAGCTGCAAGGCTGTAGAGATGAAACTCTGGAGTCCAGGTGTATGTCTTTCTTTCAATTTGGTCATCCACTGTGGATGCAGAAGGGACCTCAAACCTGGTATGTGAGGTTGGTAGAGGCACACAAGAAGCAAATTCCACAGCAACCCAGCTCCTTCTTTAGTGTAAATTCTGACTTCCTGTCTCGTCTCCCCTAATATGTCTCTAGTCATCTTCCATTTTCTGCCCCTCCATGGCCCAGCACCATGGGATAATCTCAGAAACGACATGGGAAGAGAAATATTAACCAGGTTTGAAATGGATGTGAGGATCAACATTTGAGGGCTTTTCTCTGTTCTTCTGGCTTTGCTCACAGAAATGAAGAGGAATTTCAGAAGAGAGGAGCAGTCAACAATAAGTTCAATGAAGAGACAAGAAGAAAAGAAGCTAAGACATTCTTCCCACTGCCACACCACAAGTTTTCCCATTGCTTTGGTCCATTCCCAGTTTCCTAAGCTCTTGTTCTGAGTAGGCCTTGCTCACTTTGATGACTGAACAATTCTGGGTGTGGCCACATAAAAGCTCCTGGTTGACTGCAATCTCACAGAAGAATGTATACTTAATGAGAATCGGGAGCAAAGAGACTGATGCAAGAGCTTCCTTGTATCTGGTTAAAACCTGGGCATCTTTCTCAGGTCTCCACTCTCTCATTACCCATGTTTAAGCCATTAGCAAGACCTTTTGCTTCTGTCCTAAAAATGTCCCAAACTTCTCTCTACTCCTTTACCACCTCTGGCCTGGCTGACTGTCCCCTGACTGGTCTTGCCCTGTCACACTTGCCCCACCTCAACCCTATCTCCAGCCAGTGGCAAGAGGGCTCTTTGAGAAGCTTAAGTCAGATGATGTCATCCTCCTGCTTCAATCTTCCAGTGGCTTCTTATTGTACTTGGAATCAAGCCAAACTCTACCATGTCCTGTATGACCTGGTCTGCATGATGTGATCACTTCAGTTTCATTTATCTTCACTCACAACACTACAGAAACACGGGCCTTTTTGATTATTGGCTAGGGCAGATCGGTTCCTAGCTAAAGGGTCTCGGCACTCTAGAATCTCTATGCCCAGGAGCTTCTCCTCCTGGATATGCCTATTGCCTCCTCCCTCTTGCTCCGGCTGCCCATGTAAAAGTAGCTGGCAGCCCCTGCTCCCCAAGTCTCTCTCTTCATCACCTTGGTTGTATCTTTCATAGTACTTAACACCATCTGAAATTGGAGAACTTGTTTATCTGGTTGTTTGCTCACTGCCTGTCTTCCTTCAGTAGAATGCAACCACATTGAAGCCCAGGAATGTTTCTGAATAGTTCACTCCTGTGCCCTGGCTGGTTGCTTTAAAAAAAAAAAAAAAAAAGCTTGTGAAATGAATGAATTCCTGGCTGGAGATGCCAGAAAGATATTTAGGACTGAGACCACTCAACATATTCTATCTCTCCTCAAGGCTTAAAGTTTAGTCACTTCAGGATATCATTGGAAAATTTCAGTCATTATATTGCTTTTGCTCAACATTTATCTGTGTTTATCAATGGAAATTATTTACCTGGACAATATGCTTTGTGTAGAGTCCATTGTCCCACCGACATGTAGTTATTATGACCATAGCAACAACTGTATTTGTAGAGAGCCCAACCATTTTCAAAGTGCATTCTTCCAACAACTTCCAGGGAGGAATGATTCCCATTTTACCAGTGGGGAAACTGAGGCTTGGTGGCATTAGCTGATTTCCCCCAAAGGTTCCCCAAGACAGGGAGGAAAACTCCAGCACCAGGCTCTGACTTCCCACTCAGCTGAGCTGCCTCTCATTTTCTCATTTGATGGTCACAATATTCCTGGGAGGTCGGAAGGGCAGGATCATAATCCCCATGACATTCCAGTGAAATAGTCACATTTTACAAATGTGTGCCAACCCTGGCTGAGAAGCCTCCGTCTGTGCAGATCCAACTGGGAGACAGGATTACAAGGGGGCTCTTTTAATGCCACACAAGTGGCAAGGCAGGCCATTCTAAGTTGCTGTCCTGTGTGCAGCTGAGACAAAAGATAGACCCTTGCTTTCCCCAGCACCATTTATACCAGAACCCAAGTCACGACCTTCAGGATCGGATTCTTCTGTCTCCTTTATGACTGCCACCCTCCTACCACTAACTCACCACATAGGGTCAGTTCTCCTTCCAACCTGCCATCCTCTCCTCTCTCACATCACTGTTCATTCCTGAGTTGTGAGCCAAACTACCTGGATTAAAATCCTTGCTATACACCTACCGAGGGGTGTGTGGCCTTGGCAAGTCCTTATCTGTAAAATAGAGGTAGTAAGTAGAACTGATTACACAGGAGAGTTATAAGGATTAAATCTGTCAATGTCTATAAAGCACTCAGAACAGGGCACAGAGCTGTGAGTTGTAATTACTAGCATTGGTCTTTCTAGGTCCTTGTTAACATTCCTTTGGATTCTCATTTTAGTCTCCTAAGGGCCCTTTAAATGCTGTCTTGCCTATCTCTTCCACTCTGCATGGAACTTCTTAACATATAGAATTGACCACACTCTTCTTAACGTATAGAATCCTTGGCTTAGAACCTTCAGTGGCTTTCCACTGAACTTTGGATGAAATTCAGTTGCTTCACCCTAGTGCACAAGGTTGTGGTCTGGCCCCTCCTCTGCTTTTCTCATTTGGTTACAACCTTATTGGACTTCTGCTAAGTTCTAGAACACACTAAAATGTTTTACACCTCAGGCCCTTTGCACATGCTGTTCCTGCTATCCTAAACTCTCTTCCTCTTGTTCTTCATATCCTTTTGATCTCAGAGTAGTCTTCCCTATCTTTATCATACCTTCTAATTATTGTGTATTTGTGTATTTGAGCCTGAAGACATGACCTACAGGAATGAGCAGATGTACCTATAGCTAACACTGTTTCTAATCCCATGGACTTTATTTCTCTTATTGTTTTTGACCATAACTTCCCTCATTATAAGTAATGAGGGAAAAGTTTCAAAGATGCTTGATGCTTTAAGAAATCAGCTTTAAAAATTCATTATTGCTTGATGTTATACACACACACATTTTTATGAATAAAAAGTAAAGCTTCCCAGAGAAAGAAATAAATACAGAAGAGTGATAGCCATAGATATATAAGTGGATCTGAATAATTCAAATGTCACCCATGAGTTTTGCTAAAGAGAAATTAAAGGATAATTCATGAAATTTCTTTAAGTTTGAAGGGAAGGGAAAAGGGGCCTATTAAAATTAATTGTGTTGCTCAAAGGTGAAGCTGTGGCTGTGGCTGTGTGTGTGTGTGTGTGTGTGTGTGTGACTGTTAAGCTCAGCAAAACCTCATCAGACAGTATTGCAACCCTGCTGACTGTCACATGCACTTTGAAGGTTTCCTGTAAGTGTACAACTACAGAAAAGAGCCAACTAATTTGATGTCTCCCTCCCTCCCTTGCTTGCTTGCTTGCTTGCTTCCTTCCTCCCTTCCTCCCTCCCTTCCTTCCTTCCTCCCTCCCTTCCTCCATTCCTCCTTTCCTTTCCTTTTCCTTTCCTTTCCTTTCCTTTCCGTTCCGTTTTTTCTTCTTTTCTTGCTTTTCTTTTCTTTTCTTTGCGGGTCTTTTCTTTCCTTTCCTTTCCTTTCCTTTCCTTTCCTTTCTTTTCTTTTCTTTTCTTTTCCTTTCCTTTCCTTTCCTTCCTCCCTTTCTTCCAGGAGATCCACATATCTGTAAAGAAGACAGATGTGTAAACAAGCAATGGGCCAAGACATCACAGCTACAAAAGTAGATACAAAGTACCAGAGCAGGGGGATGAATTTTATTCAGGGGGAACTAGAGCACAGGGTCATAGTAAGGAAGGCTTCTCTGTGTTGGTGACAACTGCATTGGGCTTTGAAACTTCCACGGGAGCTTGTGCATGATGAGGCAAGGACAGACAGAGGCAAGAGCCAGGGAAGAGACCCTACACTACCATCCTATACTACCTATACTACATCTTATAGTACCGTATTTGTTCACCCTGCCATCAGGACAGCCCTGCCCAGGCCTGGTGCTGGGAGGGAAGACAAATGCACTTGAGTGTTAAAAACCCCTAAGGAAACACAAAACAGAAGTGGGTTCACATTGGAGAGAAAGTAAGCAAGCAAAATAAATAGATGAATGAATGAATGAATGAATGAATGAAGCAAAGACTATTAAGTGAACTTGGGATTCACCAAGCCCCTTGTTTCCCAGATGAGAAAAGGGATTGATTAAATTCAGGGCTCTTTTCCTGCCCTTCCTCTTCCATCCTTTTCTCCGGCTCTGCAAAATCAACCCACATCCTGCAGTATCCTGCTCAGTCTCCACCACCAGGGAGTTCACGTTCAAGGCCTCACTGCTTCCCTGCTGGGTGATTCTAACCAAGCTAGCTGATATCTGTGAGTCCGTTTCCTCATTGGTAAATGAGAGTGAGAATATCCTGCACCCATTTGTGAGATTGTCTAAGAAGCAATAGCAGATAGCAGTGTGTGTAAGTTTGTACTTACACTTGATAAGTTTTATTAAGGAAATCTGTATTCACAACTGCAAAACAGCTAGCAAAAGTGAAGGCCCAGGCTGCCACAGGGAGCTGACAAGGCTAGGCCATTCCTGCCTCTAACGCTGGAAGGTTTAACACCAGAGTGTCCTTGAGAGGTGCCTGCTGAGACCCTCAGCCCATGTGTGTGCTTCCCTCTCACATAGACTTTCTGTGCACCGGTGGTCATGCTGCCCTGCCCTGAAAATGCATCTGCCCAGGATCACAGAGATGTCAGGGGAAGCCGCGCTCTGACTTGGTCGCAGGCACAAGCTGACACTGGAGTTTTCTTTCACCAGCCAGCAAGGAAACATGTGGGATGAATTAACGAAACCAGCCAGAGAAAGCAGCAGGAGACGGACTTCAGTAGGCTCCCTGACCATGGAGCAGAGTGGGCACCCCTCTGCCCAGCACTATGAGGGCCTTGGGGTGTACCCAAAGTGTTGTCCCTTGGCCAACCATCAGGTCTAGGCATGTGGGATATGAACACAGGCAAGCTGGCTCATGACCAAGGAATTGATGGTGCAAGAGACAGGGATGAGAGTGAGCAAGACAGACACGGTTGGGACCTCACGGGCAGAGCAGGCTCAGACCTCAGCTTCACATTTACAGATCAGAAACATTAGGGAGCCGGGCGGGTCGGGGGCGGGGGCAGGAATCAAAAGCCTTACAATGTATCTTTAGAGTCCAGGCAAAGTTGAGGCTGGGAGACCGTGCAGTCAAGGACTGAACAGCTGTAGCTATAAATACTCCATTACACTCAGAAGCACTTCTTTTTCCAGCCACCCTTGCTCACAGTTAAGCCTTTGTCCCTATAAGTTAAGCAGTAGCTTCTTTCCAGCCACACATTCCCCAGGGGTAGAACTGAGTTCTGGATTTGCTACTACTCTCTCCTCGCATCAGCCAAAGTGTTCTGGCTCTTCAGGCACCAACTCCTCTCCTTCCCTGGCTGCTCTGACTGAGGACGGTTCTCCATGGAGACATTTTTATGCATTGGCAGCTGATACCTGGTTTGAAAAGTATGGTCTATGATGACAGGTGTCTGTTAGGCGCTCACACATGTCTGATGCAGAACATCCTTTCCTTTTGAGGAACACGATGCAAGGGGCTGGTTGAGGAGAAAGGAGAATGAGAAACAGGATGCTCCATACACAACAAGGTACTTGAAATGGAAACAAGGAGGGGTTCTCCTAAAGGAAGACTGCAGTCTTCAATCCTGTTGGCAGATAACCACAGCTAAGGCTTTTGTGACATCCTGCTGTCTTCAGCCAAGTGAAATGAATTTCTCGCCTCCTTGGGGAGAAATGTTTATCAAAGCAGGCTTAATGGGGGAAGGCAGGAAGTGAGAAAGAAGGTTAAATACAGCAGGCACTGAAGTAGAGTCTTGGACAGCCTTTGGTAATTCCAGTATGTTTATTACCTCTATTCCCATCTGAGTTCCACACCCCTCTGTGCTGCCAGAACCTGCTTCTAGCATATTCCCAGTTCCATCAGGTTCCCTGTGAAGGTGATACTTCACAGGAAGGCTATCTTCATGGTCTTGTCTCTGTGATGGATGGCCGCCGCCATCTGTCTTCCCCTAGGAGCCTCCACATCTGGGCGTACACAGCTTGTGAGAGCAGAACAGGGCAAGGAACACCAGGGTCACTGCCAGCTAATTGACACTGTGAAAGGTGGAGCACAAAAGCACTGGTCCCATTTTATAAAGGATTCCAAGAGGGGCAGCCATAGGCTGGGGCAAGTTCTCCCTAATGCAATAATCATGGGATGTTGTGAATGGTGGATTTTCAGTCACATGAGGCTTCCTTTCTTCCTTTTTTTATTCTTTTAATTGTCAAAAAATACTCACAACATTAAATCCATCATTTTAGCCATTTTAACTTCACAGTTCGGTGGCATTCAGTACATTCGCACTGTGGTGGTATATCCATCACTACGATCCATCTCCAGAACTTTTTTGTCATCCCAAACTGAAATTTTGTACCCGTTAAAGACTATCTCTCCATTTCTTCTGCTCTCCAGCCCCTGGCAACCACTATTCTACCTATGAATTTGATTCCTGTGGGAATCTCACACAAGTGGAATCATAAAATATTTGTTCTTTTGTATGTTTGGTTTATCTCGTCTAGCATAATATCTTCATGGCTCATCCATGGTGCAACACGTATCAGAATTTCCTTCCTTTTTTAAGGCTGGATAGTATTCCATTGTATGTATAGACCACATTGTGTTTATCCATTTATCTGACGATAGACGCTTGGCTATTGTGAATAATGCCGCTATAAAACGAGTGTACAGATATCTCTTCAAGACCCTGATTTTTTTTTTTTTTAATTTTTTTTTTCAACGTTTATTTATTTTTGGGACAGAGAGAGACAGAGCATGAACGGGGGAGGGGCAGAGAGAGAGAGAGGGAGACACAGAATCGGAAACAGGCTCCAGGCTCTGAGCCGTCAGCCCAGAGCCCGACGCGGGGCTCGAACTCACGGACCGCGAGATCGTGACCTGGCTGAAGTCGGACGCTTAACCGGCTGCGCCACCCAGGCGCCCCCAAGACCCTGATTTTAATTCTTTTGTTATATACCCAGAAGTGGAGTTGCTGGATCATATCACAATTCTATGTGAAGTTTTTTGAGGAACCACCATACTGTTTTCCACAGAGGCTGTGCCATTTTACATTCCCATCAGCCATGCACAAGGGTTCCTCATTTCTGCACAATCTCACCAACAACTGTATTTTTCTCTTTTGTTTTATTTTGCTTTTCCTTTGGTTTCCCTTCCAAATGGGCAACTTATCTTTTCCAGTTTAAAGAGATGCCAGTTCACCTTCTTTTGTTTGCCACGGAGTCGGTGGGGTGGGGGGCAGTTATGTCACCAATGATACTCTTCTACATGGTGCAGACACCCCATTCATGAATGCAACAGTCCCTGCAGATCTGAGTTTGGGACTGAAGTGTTTTTCCAAAGTTTAAAAGTTTCAGGAAATCTGTTTTCTCTTCATGGAAAATCCTGTGGATGATTTCTCTTTCCACTTTTGCTAAGGAAAGTTACTCCCCTTTAGGAGGAGGAAATAAGGCATAGGAATGAATAATGTGGAAAAGAAGAAGAAATGTAGGCTGTAGAGTTAGAATTCTAGGAACATAAACCCTCCTATACAGTTGCTGCATGACTGTGTGGCCCTGGGCAGCCATGGAACACACCGAGTCTCTGTTTCCCTGTGTGAAAGTGAGTAGTCATGCTTGTGTCATAGGATTGATACCATATTTATATTAAAATTGCTTCATATATATAACATATGCATATACACACTGTATATCCATAAGTGTATGTGTACACACACACACATACACACATACAGTTTTTTTTCCATAAATGCTTGAATGTGATCAATTCAGACATACCGTTTGTTTGTTTTTTAACTTAGCATCTCCCTTCTTCTTCTCTCCCCAACCCTTGCAAACTTACCCTCTCATAACTATGTAGCCCCTGTGCACTATCTGGTGTGTCTTTCCATGATTTTCTCCATGCCTATGTAATCATGACAATTAAATTCATGTTCATATTGCATATGGAAACTCGTGAAAGCCCTTATAAACATGGGGTGTCATACATGCTTTTCTGCATTTTGGCTTTCTCGCTCAACATTTCCTCATGGGATTCCCTCCAAATCAAGAGGCAAGCTCTAAGTCAATCTTCATCATGGCTTAATCCGTGGTTTGACTGTGCTATAATTTATTTAACCACCACCTCTTGGTGAGCGCTTGGTTTTCCTGTGCTCTGTGGCCTAAATGCCACTCATAGATTGTGACTTGGCTGATCAATGCCCCCCAGAGGCGCCCTTTCTCACTCAAAATGAGACCCAGAGGCCTCATAATGGCCTGTGAGGTCATGAATGATTCTTCTACCCTCACTTCCCTTCCATCCTCCCTGGGCATTCTTTGCCTCCCTCACTGCTCCAGCCACACTGACCTCCTTGTGGCTCTTCAAACCTATCACACACGCTCCTGCCTCTGGGTTTTTGTACTTACTGTTATCCTGGATCTACATTTTCAACCTATATCTACACAGCTCCCTTCCTCACCTTCTCCAGGAATCTCTATTAAGACTGTCTCAGGGCACCTGAGTGACTCAGGCCATTAAGCATCTGACTCTTGATTTCAGCTCAGGTCATGATCTCACAGTTCATGGGATCGAGCGCTGCATCAGGCTCTGTGCTGACAGTGTGGAACCTGCTTGGGATTCTCTTTCTCCCTCTCGCCCTTTCTGCCCTCCCCTGCTCATGCTGTCTCCCCACCTCAAAAATAAATAAATAAACAAATAAAAGACTGTCTATAGCTTCCCAGCCTAAATAAGCAACTCCCCTTCCCCTTAGAATTTCATCTCTCCCTTCCCTGCTTTATTTTTCTCCCTAGGACTTATCACTTATTTATTTATTTATTATCTGACTCTTTCCATTAACGTGTAGACAGGGCAGACATCTAACTGCTTTACTCAATTCTATAGACTGAGTACCTACAAGAATTCCTGGCCCTTAGTAGGGCTCAATAGATATTTATTGAATGGACCAATGAATGCATGAATAAAAGAACAAACAAAACTACATAGATAAGTGTGGGATATGGGTCATCATGGGACACAGAATAGCATCTAATCAGAACCAGAACAGAGGCGATTTTCATAGCCCTATCAAATTAAAGTTTCACCAAATTCTTAGCAAAGAGGAACTGACATAACACTGGAATTTGAGTCTTATGTATTAATTATGGATACACACATGCTTAACTACTCACTGAACTGTAGAGAGCTTATTCCACAGGATAGATCTGTCAGTGCTGTCTTTGTTAAATCTATACACAAACCCATCTGGTCTCAATATAGAGAACTCTGTATCCAGTAGGCTATAGCTAAACAAACATTGGGATAGTGTGGCACAGTAGCTGACAACGCTAGGTCTGGGGTCTGATTCCCTGGGTTTAAACCCCAGCTCTGCTAAGTACCTCTGTGCGAGCTTGGACGAATTACCTAACCTGTCTGCGCCTCAACTTTCTTGTGTCAACTGAGAATAAAAAGGGTGCACACATCAAAAATTGCTTGTTCATAGGGCAAATGAGTTAATACATGGAAGACACTTGGAACTTAGCCCATAGAAGGCACTCGCGTGAAAATTACAGAGGAAAGAACACAAACCCTCAAGACAGACTGCCTGGGATTAAGCCCAGTCTCTGCTACTCAGTAGCTATGTGACCTTGGGCAGATCACTTAACTTCCCTGATTCATTTTCATCATCTGCAAATTGAGCATAATCATAGTCTCCCCTCCCAAGAGTATTGTGACACTTAAATATGTTTAGAGAGAGAGAACCTAAAATAACGCTGAGCAGTATCATTACATGCCATCTACCATCTGAGCATACAATATAATGTTTGCTGTCATCATCATCATCACTACATGTGGAGCCCAGATTCTGAACTACAGAGAGAGCAGATAAAAAGTGTCTCTCTAATAAGAGCGCATAAGCAACACCTGTCCCTTCCTAGGCCTGCCACACGTCACACTGGCCATTCTACCAGCAAACTGGACCTGACGTGTTTGCCAGGCCACTGCCTTCCTGTTCTTCTTCATCAACAGAGTTACCCAATTCTGTGTTCCCAGAGCACCTTGTCTTTGTTCCCAGTTTCCTATCCCTGGCCGGAGGTATTGCAGGTGGTCCCACCTCTGGGATTTCCAAAGCCACTGCCATCTCTGGAAGCTGTGGAGGAGACAAACAAGGAAGGCTGGTAGAGGCAGAAATCAGAATGGGTCACCACAGGGTTAGAGAAACACAGACAGAAGCAGGAAACAAACAGCTAGCTGTCCACATCTCCACCTCAACCTCTTCCTCTGTAAAGTGAGGTTCGTAATAGCACTGACTCGGCAGAGTCACTTGTGAGGATTGAATAAGAGAAAGGGTGGGAAAAGCGTAGCCTGGTGTCCGGCACAGTGAGCAGTGAGGAGGAGGAGGAACACAGCTGTGCTTGGGGTACTACGGGAGCACAGGACACCAGCTTGGCAGGGGCAGAGATAGCAAGGTGAGGCGTGCGGGCTACAGTAAACTGTTTCTCCTCCCTAGGGAGGATGTACTTGGCACTCCACGGAGGCAGTCTTGGCTATGAGAATTTTTGGCCAGTGAAAGGTGAATGAAGGGTGTGTTACCTCTGGGCAGCAGCTTTAGGACTCAGTGCCTGGTTCACTGTACTGTCTTCCCTGCCTCTGCCAACCTGGAGTTTGTTTTGGGATCGAGCCTCCATCAGTCTGGAGGGCTGAACCATGGTGATGATCAGAATCGTTTTGCTCACTTGCAACTGGCATGCAGCATGCTGGAGAAATAAGTTTTGCTTTAATCCACTAAAACATGGAATTGTCAGATGCTGCATCCTGAAAACACCTTAGTATTTCTGGAGCCTGAAATCATGGAGGAGAATGTTAGGAGATGTGTCTGGCGGGCATGCTAAGGTACTTGAGCTTTGTCTTGCAAATCACTGGGGAGATGCTTTAGCTAAGCCCTCCTGCCTTTGAGGAGCTCACAGTCTCATGACACATAATTTGCGTGGTGCCTGGTCTAGGGTCACATAACAATAAACCAGCTTCAAAATCCTCATGGCTCCTTCTTTGAAAAAAGATGAATTCACAACACTTCCCTGGCATTTAAAAATGCATATAAATGGCCCTGCTCATAACTCACCCACTGTAGTAACCACAATGGTCTACTTACTGTCTGCGGAACGTGTTGGCAATTCTATTTTTTAGCCTTTGTTCATGTCTTTCTCTTCCATCTGTATTGCTCCTCTTTTCCTCCCAATTTATCAAAGTCCCAGGAGAAAGGCACAGACCTTTGAGGGATTGAAGCTCTGGTCCTGGTTAGTTTAATGGACCCATAGGAACCGTGTTACCAACTTTTGAAAAATCTCTTAACCACTCTGGTTCACATCAATAAAATGAAGATTATTGGGCTGGTGATCTTAAAGGTGTTTTTTAGCTTCTTAAATAACTATTATTTAATATTACATTTGACTGCAAATGAAAGAAAACCCAAAATGACTAGAGTTTAAGTCACACAGAAGTTTATCTTTTACCTTGTGTAAATGAAATCCAGAGGTAGGTAGTTCAGGACCACAATGGCACATTACTACTATCTTAGCTCAAACTGCTATAACAAAATACCACAGGCTAGTGGCTTAAACAACAGAAATTTCTTTCTCACAGGTCTGGAGGATAGGAGTCAAAGACCAAGGTACCAGCCAATTGAATTTCAAGTGAAGGCCCTCTTCCTGGTTTTCAGACTGCTGTCTTTTCATTGTGGTCTCACATGACAGACAAAAGATCATCTCTCTCTTGTCTTTTTTTTTTTTTTTTAATAAGGGCACTAATCCCATTCATGATGGCTCCACCATCATGATCTGATTACCATCTCCAATACCATCTCTTTGGAGACTAGGGCCTCAACATGTAAATTTTGGGAGGACATATTTGGTCCATAGCATTCTGCCCCTGGCCCTCCAAAATCCATGTACTTCTCACACGCAAATACATTAATTCCACCCTCGAAGCTCCAAGGTCTTAACTCATTTTAGCATCAGCTCTAAAGTCTGAAGTCCAAAGTCTTATCTAAATATCATCTAAATCAGAAATCAGTAAGACTTAAGATATGATTCTTCTTGAGGCAAAATGCCTCACCAGCTGTGAACATGTGAAGCCAAACAAGTTATGTGCTTCAAATACATGAATACCTTGAGGCATAGGATAGACATTCCCATTTCGAAAGTGAGAAATGGAAAATAAAGAAGGGATGACAGGTCCCAGGGTAATCTAAAATTTAGCAAGGCAAACTCCATGAGATGTTAACACTCAAGACCAAAACTCTTTAGCTGAATGTTCTGCCTTTCAGATCCACTTTTAGCTATCTTATGTCATCAAAGAGAACTGGCGTCAGCCAATTAGCATCTTGGATGATGACTCATTTGCATTCAAAAGCTTAAAAATATTAGGTCTTTATCAATAGGCTCACCTTCTGGACAATTCTCAGAACTAAAATCTGTTGTAGTCAGGGCTCTCCAAAGAAACAGAAAGACAGAGATAGTGACAGAGACAGACACAGAGAGAATTGGCTTAGAAGTCTCATGGTCTGTCACTTGCAGGCTGGAGACATAGGGAAGCCAGTGGGATAGTCTGAGAACTAAAGAAGCCAATGATACAGTCCTGGTTGGAGTTTGAGTACAGGAGAAGACTGATGTTCCAGCTGTGCAGTCAGGCTGAGAGATCAGATTCTCCCTTCCTCTGCCTTTTTATTCTCTTCAGGCCCTCAACAGATTGGAAGATGTCCACCTATATTTGGGAGGGCAAGATGCTTTATTGAGTCCACCAATTCAAATGCTAATCTCTTCCAGAAACATCCTCACAGACACCCCCAGAAATAATGTTTAGCCAAGTGTTTGGGTACTCTGTGGTCTAGTCAAATTGAAATATAAAATTAATAATCGCAATGGCCATCAGAAGACCAGCTTTTTTTGTCCTATTGTTCCATCATTGTCAACATGTAGTTAGAACTCAGTGGGGCAAGATGGCTTATTGAGTTCCAGTCATCACACCACATTCCACTCAGCAGAAAGAAGGAAAGGGATAAGGAAAAATTTCCCTTTAAGGGCTATCTGGCAGTTACACCATCAAATTGCATTGGACAGGACCTAATCATATGGCCATATTTAGCTGCGAAGGAAGCTAGGAAATATGGTCTTTATTATGGATGACTATGTGTCTCACTAACACCTGGGAATTTTATTACTAAGGAAAAAGAGGGATTGGATATTAGGGCTAGCAGTCTTGGCTACTTAATTCATAAGAGAGATCTTAGCAAACCCATCTAGCTGTGTTCTAGGACTACCCTTGCACTTATTAGTCATGAAGGAAAAATGTGGATCTCCATTGGTCTGCCTCTTATGTGATACTCTCAATTGTTTCAAACTCAGAAGTGGAAGAAGGGATTTATTTACTAAAACCCAATACCTTCAATGTATCGTAGCAAATCAGTATAGATGGTAAACTGTGTCAATTTTGTTCTGGAAACAAGGTACCAATATACCAAAGAAATACCTTCCATCCCCACTCTCAATAAAAACACTAGAAATAATTACAGATAATGTAAGTATGAATATATGTACATTTTGATATATAAGACAAGCAGCTTATGAGAATAGCATATAGCAACGCTAAGAGATTGTTCTGGAGGAAGATAAATGGGAAAATATTATCTTCTTATTTCTATACAGTGTCCAATTCCAAAGTCAAAGAAAGATGCTAGCCATACATTCTCAAAGAGCAAGGAGTTGATACATGAAAACTTACTTAAGTGTCTTGTTCCTCTTTTCGCTAAGGTGAATCCAGAGCCAACATAATACTGAACAACCGTGATGTTTTTACAAGAAGAATTTTACCTATTTTATGTTAGACACATATGTTACTTTACACATTAGTACCTATTAGGGACATAAGTGTTCAACACATATTTTGTTAGATACTAACAATGCTACCCATCACTTTTGTTTAAGGGCATCCATCATTTAGGAAAGAGCATTACTGCTGACAAAACACATTTAGATAAATAAGATTCCTTCTCTTATTCACATAATGATTCATTTCATGTCACACACACTTCATTTTTGACTCATAAAGTGTGTCGCAACAGGCTTTGTAAGACTTATAATTATTGAGGCTATTTTTGTGCCGCTATTCACTGCCTCTTCTTAGCCTCTTTGCATTAATAACCAGTTTCTTCATCCTCATTATTTGGTATCCGACCAAAGAGAACTGTCGTCAGCCAATCAGCATCTTGAATGATGACTCATTTGCATTCAAAAGCTTAAAAATATTAGGTCCTTATCAACAAAAATTAAGCCTTCTGCTATACACTAGGCACTGAGGTAGGACAGAGGATACAGTAGAAAATAAGATGTGGTTCCTGCTCTAGTCCTCTCCTGCTGAAAACTTAAACATTAGATTATATATCACTGAGACCTTTCCAGAAGAGATTCACATTTTAATACAAAATAATTACTGCCATTGACTTCACAGCTAACAAACTGCCTTCATTTGCACTGAGCTCATATGAGCTGTGCAGCAACCTCTAGAGAGAGGTGTCTCCACTAACAACCCTATTTAACAGACCAGAAAACTAAGGCTCGAGATAAAAAAAAAAAAACTAGCCCCCACATAACCTTGACTTCAACATCAAAATTGTCTTTAAAAATCTCACCCATATGTTCCTTAATTCTGGAATTCTTTTCAGAATGTCTGGATAAAAGAATATGGAGTTTTTTCAAAGAGTGGCCCTTGAATCTCCAACATCGGAATCATCTGAGATGCCTGTCTAACAAGCAGATGCCTGGGTTCCATCCCAGACTGCCTGAGTCAGAATTTCATGAGAGGTCCAAAAAAGTGGACAAGTTTTCCCAGGTGATTCTCCAGCCCGCTACAGTTGGAGATCCACCAAAGGAGGCCCTCTTCAGGCAGAAAAGAAAGGGAAGAACATTCCAGGCAGGGAGAAGTGTGCAAACTGATGTCTGGAGTTATGGACGTTCATGGAAAACTCAGAATCCACAAGTATTATCCATTGCATCCATTTCTAGGTGATGTCACAGACTAACCACTGAGTTGAAAATCTTAAAGGGAGGAGCTAAAATGCTTTTGGAGCCCTAGTCCCTGAGTCTCTAACACCTTCAGCCTTTTCAATCAGATCTGGGCTACCACAGCTGGAAGGTCAAAAGTCTGCCTCTCTTGAAACCAGGGACACTTAATATAATCCCTGACACAGTCTGTCCCTGACTGCAAAAGTCTGCTTTGTTCCTCTGGGAGAAGAGTTTTCTCACTAAGTCACATCCAGGTTCTAAACAAACTTCATGCCATAATCACCAAAGTACTGGGTTGGAAGCCAGGGGACTTGGGTTCAGATCCTGTCTCAGCCACTGTGCTCATTATATGTCTTTGTTTGCAAGTCACCAGGATAGTTTAAACTAACATTATTTATCATACAGACATGGGGTGTTTCATTGGTCCAAAAGACAGATCCAAGCCTCTGGAAAGAATATGCCTTCTCTATTATTCTTTTCTACTTTGCTCAACACATCTGTTTATTTTTCTTTTCTCTGCCAGAGTAGATTTTCCTGCTGCCCTGTTTATGGGATGGAACACAGCTGCCCCTCTGCTCCCCGTAACAGCTAATAGTTACTATTAATGTGGGTCAGACACTATTCTAAGCTGTTTATAAGTATTATCATGTTTAAGCATCACAACAATTCTTTGTGGTAAGGATGCCATGAATACCACTTTTGTACAGATGAAGAAACTGAGACACAGAGAAATTAAGTAATTTGCTCAAGGGCACACAGCTGGTTCTATTATGGACTCCAGGTAGGCTGAACTCAGAGGCAATAGATTTGTATCCTGCCTCATACTCTTTCATGTCACATAGAAAGATGTAATGGCTACCTCTGTCTCATTTTATATTTCCAAGTAAAACCAGATTGTCCCAGTATGGCTGGAGTCTAGGGTCACACAGAACAATCAAGAATGAGAGGGCAATGCTAGCAGAAAGTAAGGGTTGGGGAAGTCCCTGTTCTCTCTACAGAGGGGCCCTCCACACCTGCTAATCTAACCAAGTGATTTTCTCCAAGTCCCTTTCCATCTTTGGATTGCAGTTTCCTCCACCATAAAGTGAAGTTGTTGATCCTGTTCAGCCTTTTCCAGAAAGTCTGCTGTGAAACACTGGTTCCATGAGGTGCTATGCACCTAAAGAGCTCTGTGGTGCAATAAGGAATGATATGTGCTCTATCCCTCCTTGGACACCCACAAGGAATTCTTGTGTACTAAAGACTCTGAAAAGTCCATTGGTGAAGATAATTGCTTGACTTAACACAGTGTTTCCCAAATGTATCTGAGCACAGAAACTTCCCGTCCATTCTCCATACAGACACAGAGCCTCCTGCTTTACAGAAACCATAGAAGAGTTCAAATAGGAATGCTCTCAACTTCCTGCCACAAACACTTCAAGCCCACCTACAGTTTTGTCCTTCCTCTCTAGTAATAATTCTAAGGCTCATAGGTCTGGATTCTATCCCCTCCTGTATTTTCAGGAAACTTACAGTATCCATTTCCAATCTCTCTCTCTCTCTCTCTCTCTCTCTCTCTCTCTCTCTCTCTCTCTCCCCCTCCCCCTACCTCTACCTCTACCTCTGTCTCTCCTATATTTTCCAACCTCTGTCTCTTGGAACCAATAAACTAGTTGAACATGGTAAAGCGTCTCTCATCCTACGTAAAAGCTCTCCCCTTTTCTGGGAGAAAGTCGTCCTCACTTTCCCCTTTACTAGCCTATCCTCCATTCTTCCATAGCCAAACTTCTCTATGAGGAATCTACTCCATATCTTCTCCTAGGCATTGCTTGGGCCTCTCCAGCCTGTCTTCTGACCCCAACACCCACCATTCCCAAAATGGCTCTTGCGGGGTTCACCAATGGCCTGCATGTCACTAAATCCAAAGGACAATATTTTGGTCCTTATCTCCCATCTCCCCCCAGTAGCATATACCACTGCTGATCCAGCCCTCCCTCTCAAAGTGCTCTCCTCCTATGGGTTAAGGAATAAAACCCTCTCCTGGAATCCCTTCTATTCCTCTAGATGTTTCTCCCAAGACTCATAGATCTCTATCCTACAAGTCCCTAAGTTGAGTTCTTATCACACACATGGCTCCAGTTATTATCTCCAGTTGTGTTTTCTCCCCTGAGCACCATGCTTGTATCTCTTTCTGCCCACTTGACATTTCTACTTGAGTAACTCACACAGGCCTCAAACTCAGCACAACCAGAACACAATCTTCTCTCCACAGTCTGCTCCTACCCAAGTGCTCCCCATCTCATGAGAAATCACGTGTCCACTGGAGTGAGAAAACAAGAAACCTATGAGACATCCTTACTACTTTCCTTTCCTCACCCCTCTTGTCTATTCAGCACGAGGTCCTCCCTAGTTTAACTCATGAATACACTGAAATTATGTCCATCTATCTCTGTTTCTATATCCACCACCCTAACTAAAATTGCCATCATTCATTACCTGCTCTCCAGCAATAACTGGTCCCACTGTCTTCCCTCCAAATCTTCTCCTATTCTTTCTACAGATCCCAACCAAAACCATTTGGTAGCTTACTGGTGCTTTCCAGATAAAAACTGAAATCCTTAATATGCCTCATCTTGCCTTTGTCGTCCTCCCAGCCTCACTGTCCCTTGCTTTTGGGACCATGTGGGTGGACATGAGGAATGCTGGTAAATAGTCAACAATGAACAGGACAGCCCCCCAAATAAAGACTTACCCCTAAATGTCAATAGACCCAAGGTTGAAAATCTTGGTCTAAGCTAATCATTTTATACTCCTTGCTAATGATTGGTTTAAAATTCCTGTACCACACAGCATCCACCAGGCCACTAGCACAGGTCCAGGAGTGAGCACTATCCTAAATTAACTCAATATGACCGCAGAAAAGGACTTGTTTTTCCATGGTTAAGGAGAAGCTCTCTCTCTCCCTCTGTCTCATTCTCTTTCCTTCACCCCTCCCCCTCCATTGGTTAGAAACAAGAAAGCATGTTGTCCCACCTGCCACTGACAAACACCTTATGACCATAGGAAGTAGCCCAAGAACACAACTTGTACACCAGGGATGGCACAGCAGAGAGAGAAATAGAACCCAGACTTTATGGCATCGTTGAGCTCCTGGATCAACCAAACCTGAAGTCCACCTTACTGCTAAACTTATTACATGTGATAAGTAAATATCCTAGTTGTATAAATTAGTTTGTTTTCTGTTACTTGAGATACTCTCCAATTGATTTGTATGGTTCCTTTCAGTCTTTTATGATCCTAGATGTGGCTAAGATCTACATGTAGCTTCTATTCCTGTATGTATTCAATAGAAAGGTAAATAATTCAAAGGGGTACGGGTAGAAGATGGCAGGGACGACTACATTTTCACCAAATGAAAGAATACTTGTTTACCACTTGGGCCATTTCACATTATCTATTCCTCTCAGATCTATCTCAGACATATTCAGGACATGTTGAAAGGCAGATAATTTATTCTACTAAGATGATGACAGGTGTGTTTGTGACCCCATCAACCTTGCCTTCTGCCCGTTCCTATGGCTTCAGTCTCAAACATCTGCTCCTTTCCCCACTTCTGATGGGCTGGATGTTCAGGAACTATCTATCCACCACCACCACCGCCACCACCATCATCATCCATCACAGCTCCAGATGCTGTGGTCACTTGCCATGACCATGAGGCACTGATTTTAGGACAAACAAGCCCAAATTGCTGAGTTCTGTGTTGGAACGGAATTTGGACAATACCAGTGATAGCCAGCATGACAGAGCGCTTGTGATGACCGCTGTTAGCACTTTACATACCTTTTGTCATCAAATCCCCACACTCGCTCCACGATGCCATTCACTGATGCCATTAATCCTATTTTCCAGATGAGGTAATGGGCCACAGAAAACTTAAACAATTTGCCAAAGTCCACACAGCTAGAAAATGAAGCCCTTTTTCTTGCATCCTAGAAAATAGAGTAGGTAAAGTCTGTATGATTTAGTTTGTTCTCATTAAATTTGTCTTTTCTTAAAATTTCCATTAAAAAGCAACACCTACATGAGGTAACCTATCCGAACAGTGTGGAGAGTGATCAAATGAAAAGCAGAAATCGCCCTCACCTGGCTGTCCCTTTCCACCTTTCCTGTTCACCTCTGTGAGGGAAACAAATGCAGCTTCTGGAAGATATTTTGCTGAAATCCCCTTTGAGTAAAGAAGCAGTTCTTCCTTTTCAGTCACATTTTCCTACCTCCCCAAACCATTCAGGGCAGCACTCTCTTGACACAAGCCATCCTTTGCTTCTTTCCAGTGTCTTTCCCACCTCCCCACCTTACCTCCACCCCAAGGCCTCTTGGCCCTTCCCTGGAGGGCAGCAACTGCCTGTTGCCAACTTTTGCACAGTTGCAAGTCCTTTTGAGCACAATCACAGAATACAAGGATGAGAGCTCAATCACCAGCAGCTTGCGATGAGAGAAAGAAGAAAAGGATAAAAAAAGAAAAATCCTGAAAAGCAGAAGGTCCCTGAATAGTCTTCCTGCAGCCCTGTGGGACAGCTCTCCCTTTCTTAGGTCTGAATTGTCACCCTAAATGGGCAGACTCTGCTTAGCTGCTGAACTGTCAGGGTGAGCCCTCAGCTGGACAGTTAAATAAACACATGAGGTCACTGGCAAAGAAAGACATTCCTAAGGATCTGTGCTGTCCTTGAGATCCCCAAGTTAAGACAGCCCCAAGTGTTAATTTGGGGTTCCACCCATTGTTCTGCTTTCACCACAAACTGCCTATATTTTTTTATTGTTTTCTAAGTTAAAAAGTGCAGCTCTCTCAGAAAAGCCCCAAGAAATAACTTTTCAAATAGGGCCTTCCAAATGTGTTCTATTCCAAATGCTTGCTCTGTCCAGAAGAGGCACACATTCCCACTCACTATGAATCCTAGTTCACGCTCCATCTCTCTATTATATTCCTCAATAGCATCGACCTAAGTATTAGCGAGTAACAAACATTTCCTCCTTAGAAAATCAAATGGAGGGGCACCTGGGTAGCTCAGTCAGTTAAGCATCTGACTCTTGATTTTGGCTCAGGTCATTATCTCACAGTCATGAGAGAGTCTCTCTCTCTCTCTCTCTCTCTCAAGAAATAAAGAAAGAGATAGAGATAGAGAGAGGGAGGGAGAGAGGGAGGAAAAAAGGAAGAAAACCAAATGGAAATTGGGCAGCAGGCACTGGATCTCCCTAGAGCCCAGCCAATGCTGCTCCTGTCTGAGAAAGATAATTTCCTGAGCAGGTAATGGCTCAAGAAAATGGGGTGAAAGCTCCAAGCCCACACCTGGAGGATTTCATGATATTGGCAACAGGGCAGGGACTTTGAGAGATGCCCTAGTCAATAGGGAAGAGAATTGACCAGCTGGTAAAAACAAAAATATATTTAGATGCCTCATGAGTATATACATGCCATGAGCACATAATCCACCCTTTGATTTTGAGCTAGGTAACTCAGATTGTTCCCTCCAAGATGAGGTATGATATATAAAGATCTAGTCTTGCTTTAGACATAGCTCTATCTCCCTTTCAATGCCCATCACCTCCACCTTGATGGCATCTAGCACTTTCATCAAACTCCACTCCCCAGCCACCACCACCACCAGACAAGCATCTGGCACTCTCAGTTTGTATCACCCCTGCGCTGATACCCCAAGTTCCAACTTGTGTGAAAGACTAAAATATTAATATCTGGACACCCTCCACTGATTGATAGAGCCTTCCTGGTGGGCCTTGTCCAGATTTAAGAGGAAGACCTTATGAAAAAACCATGTTTCTGTCATGGGTACATAACTGGGGAGTTATACAGTTGGATTGCCACAGATTTGCAACCCTGACAAATTCCTCCTCTCCTATCAAATTAACCTGATACTTAGCATCTCTTGGAAACTATATTAGGTCCATTCATTCATTCCACACATATTTATTGAGCATCAATTATTACCGTTGGTACTTGCGATATTTTAGTCTATGATACAAAGAACTTTTGTCCTCATGCAGCTGATACTCTATGGAGGTATGAAGAGAGGCAGGAGTGAAAGTGGAGATAGTGAGTAAACGATAAACATGATAAAAAACTTAAGTTATATAGTATCAGAAGTGCTATGAAAAAGGGAAAAAAGAGTAAGTCAGGGTAAGAGAGATTGGAAGTGATAGAAGGTCAGACTGCTATTAACATTAAGGGTTTAGCATAGGTCTCAGTAAGAAAGTGACCAAACAGGTGGCCTAGAGTCCTTAAGACCACGTGCTCCTTGAATGCTTATGTGTGAGCAGGATACCCAGTAAAGCTAAAGTAGAATGGAATGGAGAGAGTGGTAGGAGATGAGGGAATGAGTTAGGAAAAGCAGATGCTGTACGATCTTTTACTCTAAGGAAAACAGGGAGCCATTGGGTGGAGACGTCTGTAGCTTTGTTGCCTACCCAGCACCCATTTCTCACCTTTTATCATACTTCCATTTTCCCTCTCCCATTCAGTCCATGTGGTTTAGGTGGGGCTGACCAAACCTCATGATCCGGGTTTGGACACCCAGGTCTAGCAAATCAGAATCTTGGTCATTCGGATTGGTTCAGAGGTGGGTGGACATTTGACCCACATTAAGCCTAAAATTCAATTCCAGGATTTTTACTGAAATAAATGAAAAGAGGAATGCTCTTTCTGCCTGGGGTGCCAAGTTGATAAAGTAAATCTGGAGTTTTCAGCAACCATTGTGGCATCATGAAGCAACAGCTTGCCTCAGCATGATGCCAACACAGAACCTAGGGATGGAAAGACACAGAATCCTATTCACATCATCTGAGCACCTGGATCCAGCCCTGCCTGAAGCTAGTGTCCCATCTTTTTAGTTATGTTAATAATTTCCCTTTATAGCTTCAGCTAGTTTAAGTTGGATTTCTCTTACTGGAATGGGAAAAGTAATGATTACAACACTGATTGATGCAAATTAGTTGTTGTTTTTCTAATGGTCTTAATGTGTTGTCCCTTCAGCCAAAGGAATAATTAATGCAAGACAGCAAGGAGTACATGTGAGTTGTGGATAACATTTAAGAGAACATCAAACCTTATGCTCAGCCTCAAACTTCCACAACTGAGACCATTAAAGCCCCACCTTCACACTCAGTCTCACCTCAGTTCATGAGGACTTTTCTAGGCAAACATGGATGTATTGGAATAAATAGGCCTTATATCTGGGTCTCTCTGACCCGTGAAGCCCCGTTTCACAGTAACTGACCTCCTGCTTCCCCCTCCCCCTGTGTCTGAGTCCTCTTTAGCTCCGAAGCTACCAGGGACTTCACTTCCTTCTCCTGAGTCTCACTTTCCCCACGCCTGCCTGTAGTCGATTGAATCACCAGTCCCAGGTCATCACTCCTACATTCACAGCCTTTCATGGCCTCTTCATGGGGGCAGTGGGCTTCCCTACCTTTTGATTTTTGAGTCTGGCCACATGATTTGCTTTGGCCCGTGGCATATGGGCAGAAATAACAATGAGCCAGTTCGAAGCTTAGGCCTTAAAAGGGCTCACATATTTCTCGCCAAGGTGACTCAGTCGGTTAAGTGTCTGACTTCAGCTAAGGTCATGATCTCTCGATTCACGAGTTCAAGCCCTGCACGGGGCTCTGTGCTGACAGCTCAGAGCCTGGAACCTGCTTCAGATTCTGTGTCTTCCTCTCTCTCTGACCCTCCCCTGCTCACACTCTGTCTCTCTCTCAAAAAGATAAACATTTTAAGAAAAATTTTTTAAAAAGGGCTCACATATTTCTGTTTACACTTTGTTATCACTGGTTCCTAGAAGAGGATAAGAGATATGTGAGAGCCTTCCAATCTGCAATAGCCTGAATGGAGTTATCCCTATCTAACCAAAGATTACATTTACAGGCAGATTTGCTCACCCAAGTCCATTCCAGATGAAAAAACCACAGCCAACTTGCAAAAGCACTAACAATGTATGATTATTATTTTGAACCACATGATTTTGGAGTGATAGGTTATGTAGCATTTGATAACTGATACACTGACTTCCTTATACTGGCTGTCAATATCACCTTCCTGGCCCATATTCTTGGACATTTACTGACTAGATATCCTGGGCATCTTGGAGCAAGATGTTTAGACTTCACATCTGAAAAGACTTCGCTTTTCTTCCCTGTAGGGTTGCCGGATAAAATATAGGATGCCCAGTTTAAGTTGCATTTCAAATAAAACCTGAATGTTGTTTAGTGTTAGTATATTCTGAGCAATATTTGCAAATATTTATCCGAAATTCAAATTTGGGGCACCTGGGTTGCTCACTTGGTTAAGCGCCCAACTCTTGGTCTCAGCTCAGGTCATGGGTTCAGCTCACAGTTTGTGGGTTCGAGCCCTGTGTCTGGCTCCATGCTGACAGTGCGGGACCTGCTTGGGACTCTCTCTCCCCCTCTCTCTCTGCCCCTCCCCACTCACGCCCGCCTGCTTCAAAATAAATAAATAAACTTACAAAGTTTCAAATTCAAATTTAACCGGGCTTTCTGCACTTTATATTTATTAAATCTGACAACACTGCTCCTCTACTGCTTAACTCTGGTTGGCTCTGAAAAAAGAAAAAGATGCCCCTCCCCCACAGCACACACACACTTCAGGTTTAGGATCACTTACTCTGTCACTTCACGGAAGAGTTATTTGCAATGAAAGTTTAGAGCATTTTTGGGGTCAGTTTGTTTGAAGTGACTGCCCTGTGAATATTCTCTCCAAATTCCAAGGTGCAGAGGTGAGGGAGGGAAGATATGTGGAGTTGTTTACACTCTGTGCTCATGCAGTTAACTGAGTAAGGACTCATTTCTCTCTCCGTTGGGAAAATCTGTCCATTCTCAACACATCAGAGGTGAAACATAGAGTTAAATTCCAGCAGCCACATATTGAGATTGCAAATGGCTGCTTATCATTCCTCAGTTCATAGAAGGACCATATCTTTTATTGTCAATTTGATTAAAGGCTTCAGCTTCAAAATAAAATTCGTGTCCAAGGGGCTTTCATTTTCCCTTTGATAAACGGGCATAATTCACTTTTCTTTAATGTTATTCCAAAGAGTGTTGTGTTACAATGGGGTTTTTGTGATGCCCCAAAAACATTTTTTGAAACTGTTCTTATCTTTCCAGGCTCTTGCTAACAGCCACCACGATACTCTCTTGGGCATAAGTGTGCCTGCTCTAGTAAAGGCTCAAGAAATAAGTTCATAGCCTCTGGAAGTTGGATCTCCTGGGTGGGAGGGAAAAAAGGTTGCACATAAATTCTTTTCCATAAAAGGCTTTATCAAATGACTGAAACAGAGCATACTAGGTAAGTAGTTCCAGATTCATTTTCAATCAGCATTTTGTGAGCACCAGCTAGGTACAGGGTGGTTCATGGTGGTTCCTAACCTTGAATGCACATGAGAATCACAGAGGGAGCTTTTTAAAACTACTGCTCCCTGGTGCCCACCCTCAGAGACTCTAGCTCAATTGGTTTGGGGTGGGGGCTGAGCATTAGTATTTTAAAAAGCTCCCTAATGATTCTAAGTTGGAGGCAGCAATAAGCCACGCTGATATATACAATTTCGTTTATTCTCCCCTACAATCTGACAAGGTCGGCAGGGGTATCAAGTATAACACAGGAGGGGATTTCTCATTATAAAGCAGCCTCAGTGACCTCCTCAAGCTTGGGCTTATTTCATGCTCAATTTCATACTATGACAGCTCCGGGCACCTAGAGACTGAAGGGAATTTTTTTTGAGGCCTCTAAAAAGAGTTTAAATGCTCAGAGCATCTCAGAAAATTAAACTCAACATACCAAAACATGATAGATGCACCTTAAACTTTATATTATCAAGTGATTAACACACATAAAAGCAAAGGTGCAGTGTGACTGACCCCCCATTACCCATCTCTCAACTTCAGCAATTACATACAGTTTCCTAGTTCTGCTTCCTCTCTGTCCTCCAGGGTTTCGTTTGTTTTGTTTTCTGAGATTATTTATTTTTATTTATTATTATTTATTTATTATTTATTTTTATTTATTATATTTATTTAAATTTATTTTAAATTTAAATTTATTTATATTTATTATAATTTATTTAAATTATTTATTATTTATTTTTAATGTTTTACTTATTTTTGAAAGAGAGAGAGAGAGGCAGAGAAAGAGGGGGACAGAGACTCCCAAGCAGGCTCCACACTGACAGCAGAGAGCTTGATGTGGGGCTTGTACTCAGGAATGGTGAGATCATGACCTGAGCTGAATTCAGACTCTTTTTTTTTTTTCAATTTTTTTTAACGTTTATTTTTTACTTTTGAGACAGAGAGAGACAGAGCATGAATGGGGGAGGGTCAGAGAGAGAGGGAGACACAGAATCTGAAACAGGCTCCAGGCTCTGAGCTGTCAGCATAGAGCCCGACGCAGGGCTTGAACTCACGGACCGCGAGATCATGACTTGAGCCGAAGTCGGACGCTTAGCCGACTGAGCCACCCAGGCGCCCCTGAAGTCAGACTCTTAACCAACTGAGCCACCCAGGCATCCCGCTCTATCCGGTTATTTTAAAGCAAATCCCAGCTGTCGTATTATTCACCTGTGACTAATCCAGAATTTATCTCTAACACCTGAGGACTTTTTTTGTTGCGATGGTAAAATAAACACGACACAAGATTTACTATTTTAACCATCTTTAAGCATACAGTTCAGTGGTATTAGGAACATCCACATTCTTGTGCAGCCATCACCACCACCCATTCCTAGAACTTTTCTCATATTCCCAAACTGAAACTCTGTTCCCATTAAACAGTAACTCCCCGTTCTCCCTTCACTCAACCCGTGACAACCACCACTCTACTCTCTGTCCTTCTGAGTTGGACTCCTCTAGATCCTAGTTTCAGTGGAATCATATGATATTTGTCCTTTTGTGTCTGGCTTATTTTACTTAACATAATTTCTTCAAAGTTCACTCATGTTGCAGCGTGAAAAACACTAAGGACTTTTTTTTCTGTAGCAAAATCCAGTACCATTTTCATCCTTAATGAAATTAATATGATATTATTAAGATAAATTTCCTTTAATCTAATAGTGCCCTCTTACCCCAAACCCGGCACCATTTTGTGCCATTTATTTGTTAAAGAAACCAGGTCATTTGTCCATAGAATTGTCCATGTTAAATTTGGCTGGTTATATTCTCACTCCCTGGGAAGGATTTGGTATGCCCCTCAATCCCATTATTTCCTGAAAGCTGGTGGGTAGAATCAGAAGCTTGACCAAACTTGGATGATTGTCCAATTTTTTGGCAAGAAGAATTCACGGGGGGTGTGACATATGTTGTATGGTGCCTTTCAGGAGGCTAGTAATGTCTGATTGTCCTTTTAGTGATGTTAAGGTTACTTAGGTGATGCCACCCTGATCTTCTATCCAACTTCTCCATGATAGAATTTCAATACTTAAAGAAGCCACTTTGAATTTATGACCCCCCTACCCAGCTTTTCTCCTCTGTTTGAAGGAAGAAATAGTACCAAAGAAGCTTAAGGATTTGTTCAACATCATTGGTTTGTCAACCAATATATATCAAGTTCCCACTCCTGAGAGAACTCTTTCTTCTCCATCCTTCCATGTGGCTCAATTCGTAAAGAACTTAGTAGGCCATGAAAACTTCCTAGAGTAGACCACAAGCCACAGGAGGGAAGAGAGCTTATCTATTTATTCTCCATTGACCTCCTTGGGCAGATGGCACAGAGCAAAGACTACTAAATATTTGTTATAGCAAAGAAAGACAAAAATGAATGAATGAATAATTACTTAATTTAATTAAAAGATGCATGAACTTTTTGGGCACTTTTCCAAACATTAGTTTCTACATACATCTTCATAAAAGAAAGCCAAGTAGCTTTTAATAGATTCTGTCCATGATTCCATCTCAATATAAATTTTAGATACTTGTAAAAAAGCAGTGTAATCCTTTGCAAAATGCCTTTTCTGGGAGCTCTCACAAGGGGTCAAGGACTGGCTTTGATTGCCCCACAGGGCTCTGAAGTCTCTTACCTGGATACTCTGATGCCCCTCTACAATTTGCAGAGAGCAGCCAGGGTGAAATTTTTCAAATGCAATTCTGGTCATGTCATTCCACCACTGAAAACCCTCCAATGTCCTTCCATTGTGCTTTAGAATAAAGCCCAAACTCCTAGCTGGGACCCCCAAATTCCTATCTAGCCTACCTCATATCCATCTCTCCAGCCTCTTCTCTTAGCTTCTCTTCTCCTTCACTGGCCTCTTCATTTCCCTGACCCTAGAACCTGAAGCCTGTTCCCACCCAAGGACTTTTGTACCTGCTTTCCCTTCTGCCTGGCCTGTTCCCCCACAGATCTTCCTAAGGGTGGCCTCTAATCAATCGCCCTGGGAAAACCCTACTTAAAATAGGCCTCCCTCCTCCTGGTGTTCCATCACTGGGGGTATTTACTTATGTTCCATCACTGTGGGTATTTACTTCATAACACCATCATCATTTTATTTTATTTATATTTTCCCTTGTTGACTATACCTCTTCTCCATTAAAACAGAAGATCCATGAAGACAGAGAATTTGTATTTTTACCATTCTATTCTCAACAACTAGAACAGTGGTGAAAACAGAAAATAAATTGAATAACTGTTTACTAGGTGAATGAATTAAGGCAAACCTTTATAACTTGTGAATGCAGAATGCCTAAATCCTTACATCAGCCTGGCTGCTCCCCTATCCTGGGCCTCAACGCAGTATACAGCTAAGCCTTTTGATGCACTATGGCTCCCCTCAGAACCAGACTGTAGGAAATGCTGAAAGAGCCCTGATTTGCTTGGATCTCACATCTAATTTCCCTCATGTGAAGCCTGCTCCCACTTTGGGCCTGAGGTCTAACTCCTAAGGTTGTGGCTTATTCCTTCACCTAAATATCCACATTATTCCTCAGGTCATACATAGACTCTGCCTTTTTCTCCCTGCTTCTCCCTCTGCCTTATTCTTTATCCACTCTCCCCCGATCACAGGAGTTAGAGCCTGGTCCTTATCCTATCCCTGTGCTTGGGCCATGCTGCTGCTGACCTGGTGGGTCTCAACTGGATCTATCTCCACTCCCCCATCAAAGCCTCTCACCAACTCTTGACCAAAGCAGCCAACACCAGAATGGTGGGCCATCTTAAGTACTATTACACCAAGAGCAAGCAAACTTGTCTTGCTTCTCCTCTATGGAAGATGGAAAGGGTGTCCCCAAGGTCTTGAAAAGGAAGACGAAGTGGGCCTGTTTCTCTCATAAACACTTAGAATAAAAAGAAACATCAACATTGCAGATTTGAACTATTAAGTTGAACTGCATGAAATTGCCAGTATGCTACCTACCAAAAAACAAAAAAGAAGGTTCTTATCAGTCAGCCTAAAACATTTCCCACATGCCTCTTCCACCCAGTCATGGCACACAAAGCTATTGTCAGCTGTTTTAGACTAACTTGGAGTGAAGAAAATATGGACCATAATTAAAGGGTGAAGTCTGAGACCAAAAAATTCTGTGGAAGAGAAAGCCTCCCAACCCCTTTGTCATTGCTTAGGAACACTTGAAGCCAAGGATAAGAAGGAAATATTGGTCATTCATTCGATTCCTCAGCACAAATGCATTCAAGTCCTATGTGCACTAGTCACTATGCCTTTAACCTAACATTATCTTCATACTTCATGTTTAATCCTAGCCTTATTCTTCCTTTCTAGGAAGATCTTTGTGTTACAACAGAAACAGCACTGCTTTAGGGTCCCATATCTGTTCTTAATTAGCTGCATGACCATGGGAGAAGTTTCAGACTCTGAGTTCTGATTTTTCTCATTGATAAAATGGGTATAAGAAATACCCACACTATACTTTGAAAATGAAATCAGTTGATCCATACAAGTGTACTCACTACGGGAATATACCCTTCATTTCTCCTTTTTTTCATAAACACTTTATATATTCTCAGATTTCCTCGTAGCAGCCACAGCCTCTATTTTTGATAGGTTTGTACAGTTGGAGCACACACTTAAAAAAGTCTGGGGTAAGGTTCATAGACACCAGGTGAAGAGTCCCTGATGTATGTTTACATGCTCCAATACTCAGTGGATGACTCTGACCCCAAATGATCAATGTTGCTGTTTGCTTTCCTGTTCTATTTTTGGATGTTTTATAAACACACTAATATCAAAGAGCAATATCAGAGTTTGGCTGTCACACTGGACTTTGCCCAAAGTCCTTGGCCAACGTGATCATTGGTCACGACTAATTGTTAACAAAGCTGCAAAGAAGAGCCACCACTCTTATGTCCTGCTAGGGAAAGTATAAATTCAGAATACTTTTTGGAAGACAATTTGACAGTCCATATTAAAACCCCAGAAATGTGTATAACTTGTGATCTAGAAATTCACCATTAAGAATACCTGGTGGGAAAATAATACATTAGATGTTTGTTTATAACACATTGGAGGGGAACCCCTCAATATCTACCCAGAAACTTAATTAAATCAAGTATAGCTTCCCATAAAATGGAATACAATGAGCCACCAGACATTTCACGATGAAATGAGAAAGTGTCATTCTGTTGCTAAGGGAATAAAGCTGACTATAAAACAGCATAGAACAATGTTTATTTCATTTACTTATTTTTAATAAATACACCAAAGGTTTAACAGCGGTTACATCTACATGAAGGGATTATTGGTGGTTTTTGTCACCCTCTGTGATTTTGTATATTTTCTAAATTTTCTGCAACCCACATAAAATACTTACAATGCTTGCAAAATTAGGAGGTGGGTGAAAGGATGCATCTTTTTGTTTCTAAGTAGTTGATTTAAAAACAACTCTTCAAATAGCACTGCCCCATAGGGTTGTAGAGCAGAGAGCACGGACTTCTGAGAATGATGGGGATATAAATAGCCATTTATGTCTATGAAAGATTTGAGGATCAACCCTGTTGACATTTCCCTGTTCTATATCGTTACATGTTTAGAGGATGTTGTAAGTTTTCCAGGAGACATATAAAAGATTTCCTTGACCAGTTGCATTAGACTCAGTGAATAATAATACAATGGAATTTCAGGGCATAAAGGAATCTTCAAAATCAATTTGTTTTGTTCCCTTTCTTAGATGAGGCATCTACTCAGAGGAGTCAAGTGACTTGTCTTAGGCTACAGAGCTAGTCATGTCCTTACATATGACACTATGTAGAAAGTATATTGGGGTTCATATGATGAATGGGGAAAGATTACCACAGATTGGAAAGACCCATCACAAAACTATCCATCTGGAACAAGGTGGAGTATAAAAATCAGTAATGAAACAAGATGAAAACTGTGTCCGCCAGCATTCCACTGAAGGAGAGAGCACAGTGTTTGCTTCAAGGAATGTTATGATAAGCTTACTTGGACTGGAAGTTGAGGCCATGGGGTCATGAAATGGTTGGTGCCAAGGCTTTAGGAAGGGGGCAGAACCTCTCTCCACAAGAGGAGAGAAATGTATCTTTTCCTTAAAAAGGTAAGGATGAGGAAAGAGGAAAGAGATGAGAAATGTTAGTCATGAAACATTGGTGAATAGATGTGTTTTTTTGGGAGGTCCATGAAATAGCTATGTTCTGTACCCAAGTTGAGGCAGTCAGTAGGCTGACTTGTCCCAACTCATCCAAGTTTGCCTAGGACTTTCCTAGTTTAGCAGTCATAGTCCCATGCCCCAGGAGACCCTCAGTTCTGGACAAACCAGGATAGTTTATCACTCCATGGCAACATGCATAGTTATGGGAGTTGGAGGCCTCATTTAACATTTAGTTTACAAAATAACTTTTTTAAAAATCCAAAGGACTGTCAAATTTTGCAAAACACTATGAAGTTTTGTAACAGGTTAAGTGAGCAAAAAGGGAAAGAAAACATCTCTTCCCACATCAAAAGAATGTATAATTTTTCAGAAGCCACTTCCTAGGATAATAGTAATGCTTTAAATTATTTATGAATGTGAGAATCTTAATTAGAAAGCTTCTCTCTTGCCAGTCTTGTGCCTGACGAGCAGGGATTAAATTCCTACCCTCCCAATGGTGCAGCTTACCAAACTTCTGTGATACATGTAGAAATCACATCTCCTATAAATAAAATCAAACTTCCATATGTAAAATGGAAATATAATTGTTGTACTATTTCAAAGTTCCAAGGTTCAAATGAGCTCATGAGTGTAATAGTGACTTAAAAAGTTGCTAGTTTCTTTGACTTTTACTGGTTAGAGGTGCCGTTTGCATTTCTATTTCATTATTAGATCCTCTGAAAATATGCTTAAGATTGAAGGCAGAAAAAAACTGAATGCAAAAAGCCCCACATCATAGTGCTGGGCCAGAAGCTGCTCCCCAGCTCATAGAAACTGCCACTTTTTCCTCTTCTAAGTTTTCTCACTTTTCCTTTCTTAGTCTAATTCTCTGCAGCTCCAGAGTGAGGATTTGGGTGGCCATCACCCATGCCTCAGAGGAGAACTTGCCTTGGGAGGAAGAGTCAGGTCAGTTGGAAAAAGATGTGCCTTCCTTCTTGTCATTGCATTAAAGCCCTCCAGAGTTTGGTACAGCTCTCATAAACTGCCTTTCTTGTGGTCTCTTTGTGGCCACAATGGTAAGGATAGCATAAGGGGGAGGTGATGATGGAAAGATGTGAATTGAACAACAACAACAACAACAACAACAACAACAACAACAACGAAAACACCTGTCCATTTAACTCCTAAATAAGAGTTAGGAGTATCTTGTTCTAGTGGGTATAGAATAATGGTTCTCAACCCTAACTGAGCATTAGAATCACCAAAGAAATTTGTTAAAAATAGAAATGCTACTATAGATTTACTCAATCTGTAGGTCAGCTATGACCTGAATGTTTGTTTCCCCTCAGAATTTATACATTGAGATCCTAACACCTCAGGTGATAGTATTAGGAAGAGAGGCCTTTAGGAAGTAATTAGGTCATGAGGGTGGCACCCTTGTAAATGGGATTAGTGCCCTTATGAAAGACATCTGAGAGAGATCTCCTGCCTCTTCCACAATGTGAGGACACAATGAGAAGTCTGCAGCCTGGTAAGAGGTCCCTCACCCAACTATGCCAGGACCTTGTGGTTGGACTTCCAGCCTCCAGGACTGTGAAGAATAAATTCCTGTTGTTTTTAGGCCACCTAGTCTGTGTTATTTCGTTATGCCAACCCACATGGAGTAAGATCAGGTTTATATTTTTAGCAGGCATATGTATATTTAACTACTTCCTCAGATAATTCCAAAGTAAAGTCAAGATTGAGAATCTTGAGTATAGCATATGTGTGCTATACTGGGTGCAATGGGTCTCAGACTGGGGGTTCTGAGGCAAGTAGAATGCAAGCTGCACTCTCAGAAAGGGTGCTTCAGTAGTTAAGAGCACAGGTTCTGAAGTCAGGAGGACCTGGGTTGGAATTCCAGCTCTGCCCATGTATAATCAGACAAATTACTTAACCTGAGTCTCACTTTCCTTAGGTATAAATTGAGAATGAAAATAAGACCTTCCTGTTAGATGAGAGAATGTTTGCAAAATATTTATAAGCACATTAACAAGGTATACAGTAAATAGCAAAATATAGGCGTTCCTCTACTTCTAACTAGTCACTTAATCCTCTATTAGTCTCAACAACCTCATCCACAGAACAGAGTGTGCTCAAGATTATCTCTCTGGTGACTCTCAGTTCCCATTTTCTATGACTAAGTAGGATGTAAAGGAGGCATTGGAAAACTTTTTTCTCTAAAATGGTAAATATTTTAGTCTTTGCAGACCATACAGTGTCTGTTGCAACTGCTAGACTCTGCCATTATAATGTGAAAGAAGCCATAGTTAATACATAAATGAGTGAGTGTGACTGTGTTCCAATAAAAGTTTATCAACAAAAACAGGCAGTGGGCCAGATTTGACCCTGGGCTATAGTTTGTAGAACCCTGATATGAAGGATAAAAGGAGAAGGCAAGTTCTCTCCACTCTGTGCTAGTCAGAACAACTGCAGGTACTACAATTTTAGAATATACTAAGGCACAGAGAGGTTACATAGTATGCCTATGGTATGCATATTTTTCAAATATGGTCATAACAACGTCTCCCATTGCACATGCTGTTCATACAATGAGACTTTGACATCCTTTCATCAAGAGGTGGGGTCCATATTTCTTACCTTTAACTCTGGGCAAAATTATGACTACGGCATGATGGCACAATGTGTCTTTTGAGACAAGTTCATAAACAGTGATACAGCTTCCATCTGGTTCTCTTGGGACACTTGCCTTTGTAACCTAGACACTATGCTGTGAGAAGCGCAAGGTCTCCTTGTGATAAAACCCACATGGAGAGAAATTGGCAGTTAGCACCAAATTATCAGTCATGGGATTAAGCCATCTTGGAAGTGCATCATCCAACAATAGATGGACCACCCCGGCTGCGAGGATCAGAGATGAAATGTTCCTGCTGAGTGCTGTGCAGGTTGAAGATTCATGAACTAAATAAATTATTGCTTTTACTCTAATCTGTAAGTTTGGAATGGTATATCATGGAGCAATTGATAACATTTGGTACTGGGAACGGGAGGAAAAAGTAAAATACACCATACCAGCTTTGGGATTGAACAGTGGGCAGAAATCTAAAAGGCCTTGAAGAGAGTGAAAGCCAAAAGGCCTTAAGAAGGTATAAAAAAAAAAGTGAATTCAATGTTATTTTTTTTTTTTAAATGTTTATTTATTTTTGAGAGAGAGTGAGAAACAGACTGAAAGTAGGGGAGGGGCAGAGAGAGAGGGAGACACAGAATCCAAAGCAGGCTCCAGGCTCTGAGATGCCAGCACAGAGTGTGACATGGGGCTCGAACTCACGAACAGCGAGATCACGACCTGAGCTGAAGTCGGACGTCTAACCGACTGAGCCACTCAGGCGCCCCTCAATGTTATTTTGAAGCTAGAGGAAAGGGTATCCATATTGTGTAGTGGCAGAAAATTTGACAAGTCAGTCACCTAGGGTAACATGGCCAATAGGAAATGTACCTAGTGAATTTGATGACTTAGCTAAAGGGATTTCCAAAAATATTGGAAAAAGCCACCTTGCTTCTTCTCACTATCTATGATAAAATGTGAGAGGAGACAAATTAGCTAAAGAACAAACTATTGTGTACAGATAAGCCAGGATTTGCAGGGTTTGAAAATAAAACTGTCTCATTCCTAGCCTTTCCAAGATTTTCAAATCTATAAATGGCTTCAAGGGAAAGATGATTAAATACAGGGTGTAACTATAAATCCTTTTGTTAGGGCTTCAGAAAAATTTAACCTGGTGCCTCAGAGACCTTGATAAAAGGACTTCTAAGAATATGAGGGGCATAGATCACCAATGATCTCCATTAAATAATAGGGTTTCCAAGAATCTTAAAGGCAATGTCATCCAGTCGACTCACAGGGGGCCAAATATTTAAAGGTCTGAAATAGGTTTGTGGGTATAACTTTTGTCTAATGGGTAAAGATCAATATGATGCATAGAAAACCCACAGTGTTTTTAAAATAATTTTTCTGGTGGAAGCACTACCAATTTAGGTTGAAAGGGACAAAGACTATATAAAATTAAAAGACTTTTGGACTGGGATATGGACTAAGAAAATTACTCAGCTGCAAACAGTCTACTGTTTATGCATAATAAAGGATAATTCAGAAGATGGAACCAAGAGTTAGAAGGTAGAGAACCAAAAGCTGTGGAGAACCATTCTAGAGAGTAGGATGAGCCCTAATCAAGGACTAACATATGTGTCTGGCTGGATTCCAAAATTATTATAGCCCCAAACAGTTGTGTGTTTCTTATTTTCCCTCTCTCTGAAAGACAACGTCTGTCAGGTTATTTAATGCTTATCCCAAATTATATGTTGGCTATGAGAAGAGCAGATAATTTGCTTCTCTAGTCACAAGTCATCAGAATAAATACTCAAATGACTGTACTTGATGCCATAACGAGATGAGATTTGGGGTTCTGGGAGAAGGGGATGGCACTCCTCTATCAAAATGTGATACTCTGTGCCTTCTGAGGCTAGGTCGTAAAAGATAATACAGCTTTTGCCCAGTTATCTTGAACTACTCATCCTTGGAATTCAACCACCAAGCTACAAGACAGCCCAAGATCTCAGATGGAGAGGTCTCTGTTGAAATTGTCAGCCATGTAAATAAGCCATCTTGGAAGTAGGTCTTCCAACCTTAAATGTGCCACCCCCAGCTGATACCGTGCAAAAGAGAGATGAGCCACTGAACCTTACCCAAATTGCAGATTTATGCCATAAATAAATGATGATTGTTTTTAAGCCATTATGTTTTAAGCCAACACATTATTATGTTTTAAGTCTGTCACATAGTGACAGATAACTGGAACACTTAACAAATGGTGGAGCTCACACTTGAACACAGGTATTCTAACTCCAGAGTCCACATTTGCAGTTGATACAGAGTTGATGCAGGATCTGCACTGCCCAGATTTCCCTGCAGGAAAGAAAGGCGTATTCACTCAAGTGCTGCGTATGTTGTTCACCAATGGCTCTCAATTCTCAGGTCCCTACTGTAATTGCCCTTGGCTGAAAAGAGACACCTTGCCTAAGGTCATGGCTCTCTCCAGGAGCAGTCTGCATCCAACATCTGGTTGATGTAGAGACATGAAAGCTCGGCCTCCTTCCCCTGACCTGGGCCAACTCTGAAGGGCTGCCCCAGCTTCAGAACTCTCTGAGGTCAACTAAGGCCTTCCTGCTGCTGTGCCACAGCACAGCTTCTCTCTCTTCCCAATCTGCTTCTTTCACTTCCTCCACAGGTGCAGATCCTGAGAAACCTCCACCAAAACTTCCTGCATGCAAATCTCCATTTCAGAATATTTTTCTTGAGGAACCCAACCTGTAACACTATTCTTATCCATCATGAAAATAGAATGAGGTGTCTACAAAGGACACAAGCTGAAGGCATTCAAGCACAGGCACTTGATGGAAATAGGGTAGAGGGAAGTTAGTCTATGTAAGTAACTTTTAGTGATTACCTACTACATGGGAATATAAAAATAAGAGACTGCCTTTATCTAGAAAAGCTTGCCATCTAATAAAGGATGTAGACAAACATGGAATTACAATACAGTGTTATAAGTACTATGAGACAGAAGGATTCTAATGGGTCCATGAGAACCTAAAGGACCAGGGACAGTGTCTCTGTGCTTTGAAATATGGCAGAACACGAGCAGCATATAGGGATCCATTGGCACTGCTGAAAATACAAAAGGATGGGAACTGGTAAGTGATATAGCTATAGAAGTTGGCATGGGCTGGACCATGAGAGACTGTGAGCACCCTGCTTAGTGGAATGTATTTTACTTTATAGGAAAATAGGCTTCCACTGAAGGGTTTCAAGAAATGGATCATCACAGTTATACCCACATTCTAGAAAGATTACAATGGTCACATCTTGGAAGATAATTTTTAAAATGGCAACACTGGAGACAGAAAGAGCATTTAAGGTTTGCTGTAGCAATGATCCAGATGTGAAATTAAGATCTTTATTATTCTTCAGTGGTGCCGACTAAGAAAAATGGGAATTCTGTACCTCTTCCCCAACTCCCTGCCAAAGATTAAACCATCTAATCTGGGCAGTCAATGTTAAATGTGACTGTCTGGACTGATTAAACTGAGCAATTAGCTGATTAATCCTCTCTTCCATGGAGAGGCTGAGAAGGCAGAAGAAACAGCAATAGGTCACCAGTTTTCTTAGGGAAAATTAGTTCCTCCAGCCCCAGCACTTCAGAGAAAGCACCAAATGAGATCAAAATGAAGATCTGTATTAGCCACTTCTGTGACATGCCACTGCCCAGCCAAGTGTTGAGACATTCTGGGCACCCCTAAGGAGTTCTTTCCCTGCCCCAGAGTGTCAGGACCACTTGAGGGACTTTCCTCAAGGATGAGAACATTTCTGCTGGCAATGTCTTATCAAGAATATCTAGTCCAGCTTGTGCCAGAACTTATTTGTTGTTTGTGTTTACCTTAAAAAGTTATTAGCCATTGTTTCTTTGGTTCACAGGAAAGCAGAGACCTGAGAACAGTGCAACAGCAAAAGTATGGAGGAGGTCATTTTCATGATTGGCTGGGAGCAGAATAATCTCAGCATTAGGACATCTAAGAGTTCAAGAAAATTGCTGGAATCCTTTCATATTCAATTCCCTTAAGATTAGAAGGTGGGAATGGAAATAGGAAGAAAAGTTTCTATTTTTTTTCATTAACTACATACACAACTACCCCAATTCACTTAACATTTTAATTTCTTAAAATAGGTCCTACTTGAGCATATTAAAAAAATTACACAATACAACACACTATAGTAAAAATAATGTTTTTCTCTTTCACCTTGTCTATCTTGTCTCTCATTCTTCTCAATTTCCATGTTAGGGGAATTACTGTGTGCAGTTTCTTCTACATCCTTCCAGTGATATTATATATATATATATATATATATATATATATATATACACACACACACACACACACACACACATACACACATACATACACACATTTTTACACATATGGTAGCATACTATTCAAGCCATGATTAATATTGCTTTTCTATACTAATAATACACATTGATGATCTTTCTGTATCCGTACAGATAGAACCTTCTTATTTATTTAGCAGCCACATAGGATTCCAATATATGGTTGGTAATAATTTGTTTAATCAGTCTCTTACATTGATAGACATTGAAACTGTGTCCAAAATTTTGCTACTACAAATAATTAGGCAGTGAATATTGTGTGTATATGTGTATGTATTTGTGCAGTTGTATGCATTTATCAAGTGCATAAATTTATAGAATTGGAAATATTGCACGGAAGGGTATGAGCATTTAAATTTTTGAAATATAGTGCCATACAGGCCCTTTGTTTCCGATGCTCCACCATACCCTTTCCTTAGTCACTAATGGCTTCCTACTACAAGCACCTGCACGGCTTTGTCTGAGGGATTTCCCTGGCTGTCAAAGTGTGTTTTGAGTGCTCTCGGGTAGGCCAGAAAAGCTGGGAACTGAACATACCAAAGAGAAGTCCTCAGTCAATGACAAATAAATGCCCCCACTTTCTTCACCCATTGGCAGGGAACATCTCTATACTGAGGTCTGTAGTGGAACTGAGCCTCAGCTATCCACAATGATAGCCCTCTCATTAACGTACCCTTTTATTGGCTTCCTTCCCTTCCCTCGCCTTTACCCGTGCTACATGGGATCGCCTACTAAGTAAACTACTTGCTCTCAAATCTTTGTCTCAGAGCTTACTTCTGAGGAAACACAATTTAAAAGTACCCTCCACAAAATTTGTGATAATTTGCACCTCCACAAACAATGTCTGATCCCATCCCCATTTCAATTCCATCCCCACTCCAACTCACTATCTGTTTTATTGGTTTTTTTATTCATGTGTTCATTTGTTCAATAGATACTTCTTGAGTATTCTCTATGTTTCAGGCACTTAGCTGGCCCCTGGATACAATATGAAGCACTACAGATCAGACGTACCTCCATTGCCTGTATTCCTCCTCCTTTAAGTTGACACTTAAATTGCTTCTAAGAAAAGGAAGTCCAATATTATTCCACAGTCAGAGGAAAAGCATTGAAAATGCATAATCTTGACTAAAGAAACACACAAGTGAGGGATTCCAAAAATCTGTTATCAGCAGCAACAAGACTGATTATCAAATCCTCCCCAGGTTTGTAGATGGATGGGATTGAAGAGAACAGGAGATGTCAGACCTTTGAAGTAGGTCAAAGGGACCTAGGACAGAAGATATTCTTCAGAGATTTCACATGGTGATCGAGACTAGGGTCTGGTCCAGTACAAAAAGAAACTGTGTAGTAAGCAAGCAATTCTGTCATACAGCTACAAGTGTTCTGCTTTCGTGATTTATGGACATGTTTTTGTTTTTCAGACTGCCTGTTTTAATAGTAAAGAACTTTATTCCCAGAGCACTAATTAATGGAGGTATTATTGTTCTTAAAAGAACAAGAAGGAAAGTCACCCCTATTCTGGACAAATGCCACAGTCTGCCTTCTCTGCTCCTAAACCAGGCTGCCAAGCTTTGCTGGGAAGAAGTAGCTCCATTCTAAAATCATGGACTCCAACCATAGCTGAGCCCTGGTTGCTCTGAATATGACCTGATGCTTGCCCACAGTCAACTTTCCCCCATTTTTCTCAGCAGCTATTTTAAACTTTTTCCTTTCTCTTTAACCCCCCTGAGCCTCTACCTTTTGCCTTAATCTAAGCACATGAAACTTTTTCCTATTTTAAGGGGAAAAACTGGGCAATCCAAACATGGGCTCCTCCATCCACAAATCTCTCCATATCTGCTGCATCTTCTGCTCTCGATTACTGAGAGGACTCAAGGACCTCACCTATTTCTCTGGTCTCCTCCAACTCATTACTCTAGGGCTCACCTCCTATACCTCTTGTATCTTCATTTTCCCAAGGCTTCACTACAGACCTTTGTTTTCAGCAAATAAACATACCCAGATCTTTCCCAACTTTAATTAAGAGGTGCTTTTTGGGTCATTCCCTCAAACTCGCTCCCTCTCTAATTTCTTTGATAATTTTATGCCTTGAAATAATTGCCTATCCTCACTGCCTTTCCTCCACCTCCCCATCACTCCAAACTCCCTGCATCTTCATCCACCCACCACAAACACATGTACTGTTCTCCTTTTCCATATTTTCAAGTCGAATAAATTCTTTTCACATTTCAACCTTCTTCAAAATCTCCATAGCAGTGGTTCTCAAAGGTGGTCCCCAGACCAGCAAGCAAGCAATCAATACATACATACATACATACATACATACATACATACATACATACATCACCTGGGAACTCTTGAGAGATTTAAACTCTTGGGCTCCACTCAAGACTTGCTGAATTAGAAATGCTGGGATGGGGCCCAGCAATCTGTGTTTCAGCAAGCCTTCTAGGTGACTCTGAGTTTAATACTTCTAACCTTTCCTCTTCCTTTCCAAGATTCCTTCTTCACTTAATTTCTGTGAGCTACATAGTACTGTTTCTTCTTTTACATTTTAAGCTATTCTTTTTAGTCTCCTTCTTCCATTCATCCATAAATACGGTTTTTCCTGGTGCTCTATTATCTCACTATCTGTCCTGCCCATGTGATGCAATCTATTTACAATACTTCAGTTACAACCAGCATTAGTCAGGACTCTAGGTTATAAATGGCAGAAAATGCAATTCAACTTAAGTGATGTTGAACAATGTTAAACAAAAGATAGAATTTATTGGTTCATGTAACATGTTTGTCTTGCCCCAGGATCTTAAATAATGTTATGAGGATTTGGCCTCATTCTCTTTCTCTCTTAACTCTGCTTCCATCCAACTTGGTTTTGCTTCTAGTCCATGTCCCTCTATGTGGTGCCTTAAAGCTCCAAAAATACATGCTTTCAGTTCCAGGGCCATATTGGTTTATGTGCCCATCCTAAACCAATCATTGTCTCCAACAAAGTAATATGATTACTCGTTAATCCTGAGTCATATCACCATTTCTGGAGGCAGGAGTGAGGTCAACCTCAAAAAAACTGGTGTTTATTTAACATACATTGAGCACTTACTATGTGCCCAGTTCTTTGTTCTAGGAATGCAATAATGACCAACAGAGTCAAAGTCCCTGGGCTCATGGAGCTTATATTACAGAGGGAGATATAGTCAATAAACAAATAAAAGAAACAAACAAAGGAAGATAAGCATAGGAAGATAAGGGAGTGGAGAGTGGTAAGCTGCTGAGAGGGACAGGGGTAACTTCCCAGAAAATATCAGGATGTTGTTAACAGAAGGAATAATGAATTCTAAGTGGGTAAAAACAATAGATACAATTCCCAGGTCTACATCTTTAACAATTATAATCAATTGCCTATTGACCCTATCACTTAATAGGAAAATTAAAATTCCCAAACTGAAATTAGCATATGCCCTACTTTGAAGTTCTTACTCAGTTTTCTTTGAATTGTTTTTCCTTTTTAAATGCATGATTTTTTTTTTTTAATTATTAGGGATCAATAGCTTGTCTTCATCCCTTCAAACTGGAAGTTATAAATAACAAAGGATAGTAGAATGGAAGCCTCACAAACAGGAATGGAGAGAAACTACAAAGACTATTTTTGAGAAGTCTTAGGTAGGAAGTTTGTTGAAAGATGAAGTGTAAAGAAATGAACAACAACCTATGAACAACAGAAATGAACAACTTCCTATGAACAATAACCTTCCTATGAAGTCCCCTCCAATCATCCAATGAAATACTCTGGGTAAAATCTTAAATCTAGAATGACTTCATTTGTCCATTATCTCTAGCTTCTACCTGATGGTTCATGATATGAGCCAAACTGATTATCTAATTTCCCAAGTCAAGTTTCACTCACCAAATCTTGCAAATTCTGCTTCCTAAATGTTTTTGGAAAATATTCTCTAACCAACATTCCTGTGACTATTTCTCTAGTTCATGGCCCACCATGTCTTTTCTGATTCTTTCATCTGAATCCTACCCAGTCTTCTTGTTTGTAGTATTGTCCCCTTCCTCAATATTCTTCACATTATTTCTGGAAAGGTCTTAGATTTCCAAGCAGTACAACCTACTGTACTGTAGGTTGATTTGATGTTTTAGGGGAAAAAAATCTAATGTGAGGCTGTTCAGCCTGATTATGTGTTTTTGTTAGCCACATTCAACTGATAAGGTGCAGCTAGGGAATCAACAGAGATTTAGAGTTGGGGTTTTTGCCTGACAAATATGGTGGGAGGAGGGATGGACAAGGTATATATACACATAGGGATGGATTAAAGTGCCAGGTCATGGAACCTAAATTGGTAGAGAGGGAAGCAAGGGCATGAGGGAATAAGACAGGGAAATATGGTAGAATCAAAGGATTGGATATCCCAGTGGGGTTAAGAATGGTTAGAGGAAGAGTACTGAAAGAAGTAAACTGGAAAGATAGAAGATGGTATGCAGGCAGTGGTAGGTATACTTGGAATAGGGATTTTGGAGATGATTCTTTTTTTTCTTCCCTGAGAACATGTTTATCTAACATATTCTGAAAACAATGGAAAATGGATTGAATTCAATTTAAATTGAATTCAATTTAAAGTGAAAGCATGCTTTTGCATTGGAATTTTGAGGAATAATACTTGGTCACCTAAGTAAGTGGCAAAAGCCACAAACCCCCAAACATAAACTTGAACCCTGAATCCTCGGATTAAACATCTGATGCTCTACCAACTGAGATACCCAAGAGAGTAGTAATTGAAATAGAAATCTCTAGGGTATAGTGTGTGCATGTGGAAGGTGGGTGATAGCTGAGACAGAGTGGAGGAACAGATGATTGGATGCAAGGAAGCCAAGGAGTTCAAAGACCACATTATCAGATGGATTGTTCATATGGATGCTATAGTCCTCAAGAATGGTTACAAGAACAATGATGGAAGGAAAGACAATGATCCAGACAACAAATCTTCAATGAATGAAAGGGAATGACTAGGAAGACAATGGATAATAGCAATAAGGTGGGATAGAAGGTGGCATATTCTGATAGCTTGTGCTCCCCAGGAGCTGGAAGTAGAGTAGCTTGGGAAAGAAAGAGCAAAATCAGAAAATTGTCATGGGGAATAAAAAGGACATCTATCCATCATTTCCAGACCCTGCTGTTTATGAAATATAACATGAAAAAATAAAAGTTTCAAGAGAAGACTAGAAAAAATTGCTGTCCTCAAGAGACAGATGGGTTTCAGTTAGAGTAAAAAGGGGAAGCAAAAGATGAAGAAATGGGGGATTTTGCTGATGACATGTCATGAGTTCCAAAGAGCATAGTTGAAGAGTTTGGGGAAGGAATACAGAAGACTAAGTCAGATTAAGGAACGTGTAGAGCAGGATAAAGAATATTCATTATGAGATGTAACCTGAAATGTAAACAAGGATCAAAAACATGATGGGGTTAGTCTACGTAGTCTTTTAGAGGGAAGTTAGTAACCAGCTCTGGTTGTAGTCTCCTTTCTGTGACTGGTCTCTGAAGCAGTTTTCAGTAATGAGGTGGGAAGTGTTGGAAAGCAACATGGTCTTGCTAAAAAGCACGAGAAGCTCTGTTAGCCTTTTAAGGAACCCCAAAGCAATTCCTATTAACCTCTGCATAAACTGGAACCTTTACAGCGACTGTTTGTACTTCTAAGTGAAGCTGTTTTCCTTAAGTATATGGAGGGAAGGGATTTGGGCCTTTACATCTTGCCTCCTCTGATCCATATTTATGTATGTTCCTCCACTTCACCTCAGCTAATTGTCTAGAGAGTTAACATGGCAGAACAAAAATTACAGTTGCTACTCAAATCATCAAAATAAGATAAATGCTAATCATCAAATCATCAAAAATAAACAAATCATCAAAATAAGATAAACACTAATACTTAATGTAATGTCTTTCTAAATTAAAGCTAACAGATATGACAGAGAGATCAATGTGACTATTTTCAGTTTGAATGAAATTTCAGAATCTGAAATTCTTTTGGATAGCTATTAGGTGTCCACTGTGGATTAATGACAGGAATAGTAAATTTTATAGTAGGTGATATTTCCTATGGACATTGCAATCATTCATATTAGCTAGCTTATCTATCAAGGCTTAAATAAATTTGAGAACATCCAAATTGGTTTGAAACAGGTCACCTTGACCTTGACCCAATTTTTCTACTAAAGAGAGGCCATCGGGAAACTCTGTATACAGATAGCGCAAAATAGGTTCCAAATTGGAAAACTTTATGTTAGTGGTTCGTACTCAATGTATATAAACATTCTCACACTAACAACATCTACTTTACTAGCACTTTTTGTGTGTTCAATCCATGAAGTATGTATCCATATCCTAATTTTATAGGTAAGTAGTTTTCCAGAGAATAAATAACTAGCCCAAAATCATACCAGCAGTTAATGATGCTGCTGGGATTTAAGTCTCAGTCTGCTTCAACCTGGGATTATAGATAGAAAAGCTCAGAGAGAATGAGTAAATATCCAAGGTCATAGAACTATTTGGCAATACTTCTGGGATTTAAATCCAGGTCTTGTATCAAGTTCTGTGACACTTAATTTGGGGTTATTTACTCTTTCCAACACAATGCTTCTATGTCCCAACCTAGACCATCTTGAAGCTTGGCCTATCCACCCAAAAATCTATGTCTAAACTTCCTTTCTTTTAGTGTTGCCTCTCTTTTCTGAGGCACACAAATCTAGAAGAAATCTTTTTCCCAGGCAAGTGCCCATCAATGTGTCCAAGAGGCCATTCTATTTATTCACCTACCTCTTCCACAAAGTGCCATATTAGTGAACATATATAGCAAAGATACATTTCTTCTTTCTTCTTCTGTTGCCCAGTTGAGATCACTGTACTTCATTATTCTGTACATTATCCCTCATCAGATCTCCCATTCTCCATTTCAGTAAGATATCAAATGAATAGTCAGGTGGACTTGTGGTTTCTAAGGTCCCTTCCAATACTAAAATACCATGAGTCTCTCAATATTGTACTTCTGATTCTTGTCTTGAAACATGGTACATTAAGCACTGATAGCAAATATGTGCTTTTCCTTGCTATCACTCCTCCTCCACCCCTCCACAAGGATATGCATAGTATTTATTTTAAGTGTTGGCTTTGCATTTCTATAGTTTCTTCTATGATGTCAAGTAATAAGGTTTAGTCACGAAAAGGGAAGGTTGTTATGGTTTTCTGTATTTGCCATCTAAGTTTCCACATACTCAGTAGTAAGATGAAAAGATGACGTTGGCTTTCCTGTCTTTGAGGCTGAGAGTCCATATGTACTAATGAGTGGTTCATGTGCTTCTTCTAGATGTCTACAGATTGTGTTTTAGAAACTTTCTTGGCAATTTACCAATTAAGCTTTGTCTATTGCAGCTTCTGATTTTCTATGAGTTTTCTCAAATAGCTTTCCACCTACATCTAACACAATTTTGGTTCAGTTCTGTGAACTAGATAAAATTATTTTCTTTTTTTTTTAATGTTTATTTATTTTTCACAGAGAGAGAGAGACAGAGCTTAAGTGGGGAAGTGGCAGAGAGAGAGGGAAACACAGAATCGGAAGCAGGCTTCAGGCTCTGAGCTGTCAGCACAGAGCCTGATGCAGGGCTCGAACTCACAGACCGCGAGATCATGACCTGAGCCGAAGTTGGACGCTCAACCAGCTGAGCCACCCAGGTGCCCCAGATTAAATTATTTTCTGCCAATAAACTAAAATTATCATAATTATAATTCAGTAACATAAGAAGCAGTATCTAATTCACCAATGATTTGTGTTCTAAATGTTTATGTATTCCAAGAAATCGTAGCTGCATGAAGGAACTGAGGCCTGTGGACATTAACCCACTTGCTAGGATATTGGCTATGAAGTCACACTGCAATACAAAGCCCTTCCTTTTATTCCAATTTTCTTTTTACTCTACCTACTTTTAAGAAGTGCTTTTTTTTCCTAAAGAAAAGATTATTTCTATTCAGTTGGAATCAGACCTTTAGGAATTCTTACCACTGATAACACTGTGATTTCCCCTACTCCCTATAACAATATACACATTTTTAATTCAGTAGGGAAAAGTCCAACAACAGAAAGGTAAAAGGAGAGAGAGAGATGAGCTGGCAGCTGGATGGGAAGGTAGAATCAAGATGGGAGAAGGGCAAGCATATTTATGTGCTAGTGAGAATGATGCAGGAGGGAGGACTAATTGAGAATACAGGAGAGAAGGGAAGAATTTCTAGAGTGAGGTCCTTGAACAGGCAAGAGGGAAGGCAAAGGTGATTAGTCTCAACTAGGAGCATGGGCATGTACATCTGCTAGTGGGAAAGCCACAGTATGTGGCTACAAAAAAAATGGGTGGACAAAAGAATACTATGGGAGGAGGTTGTAGGAAGTCTCTTTTGATGCTTCTATCTTTTTGATGAAACAGGAAGTAAGGTCTTCAACTAAGAGTGAGGATGGTGGTAGAGGTGGTAGAGAATTTGAGAGATGAGAGAAAATGAAAACCACCATCTATAAGAGGAGGTGAGTGAACAGATAAAGGAAATGAAGTATGATTGCTAGCCAAGGTCAAGGGCCCATTCTCCCCTCTCTGCTGACCATAGCAATAAATACATACCAATCACATAATCTAGGAATTCATCATCACATGTTCAATTTAATACTTCATGGCTATATCATCTCTAATTTTTTTGTGTGTTTAGTGTCTCTTAAATCAAAAGAGCTAGCTCCTCCAAGTCATAGATCATGTCATGCATTTCTCTGTGTCCTCCTGGTGCCAACTAATGGAGTGGGACACATAGTAGAAGTTCCATGAATGCTCACTGCTTTCAATTAGAACCATAACTGCTCCCTCTCTAGAATCAGAAACTGACCTCATGTGGCAGCACTCACAAGCATGATGCCAACACAAAAAGAGAATGTGGTTCAGAATGGTTGATTTTGAGCTCCCTGGTCTTAGAGCTTGGGGATTTGGACTGGGGGTAATGGTTAGGAGGGTACCAACTGGGATACAAATATCTACACTGGAGAGTTGTATGCTCTGTGGAGACTTCAGACTACAGAGGTGGCTTTGGAAGACTTACTGTGTTCAAGTAACGTCACCAGGAATGCATGACAAAACCTTATCCAGCCCATGGCAAATACAGTAAAACACAGTCAAATCTTTATCTGTGCCATTTAGATAAGTTAACTGTTAATCCATTTGCTTGCTCATTTTTCAAGAACCTTTGAATATTTGTTTCAATTTATACAAACTACAACTTTAAATTTTTTTTTTCAACGTTTATTTATTTTTGGGACAGAGAGAGACACAGCATGAACGGGGGAGGGGCAGAGAGAGGGGGAGACACAGAATCAGAAACAGGCTCCAGGCTCTGAGCCATCAGCCCAGAGCCCGACGCGGGGCTCGAACTCCCGGACCGCGAGATCGTGACCTGGCTGAAGTCGGACGCTCAACCGACTGCGCCACCCAGGCGCCCCCAAACTACAACTTTAAATGAGGAAACTTTGATTCAGCTCTTCGTACTAAGCTTATTCTGCCAGCTAAAAAGTTTAAGCAACTTGAGATTTTAGTTTTTATTATTGGTCCTTTAACCATGATTATCATAACAGGTAATTTCTTTTAAAGAACTACTTCTAGATTCTTACATTTTTAATCTTATTTCAAATTTAAATTATTTACCATCTCTTAAGTCTAACCTATTTTCTACCTGCATTTAAAAAAAAAAAGTCACTTTGGGTTCATGTTGTTTAGTTAAAGCCCACAGTTAGTGCCCACAGCACACTTTCCCTTTGTGTTTCTAGGAGGCCTTTTTTCAAAGTGGGTCAGTGACACAATCAATTAACCCAGGTACTGGATAGAAGACTGCAGCTAGAAGAATATAGATTGTATTTCTACTTCTTACCATGTTGCCTATTATGCTCAATGACTATCTTATGAATGAAGGAATAAATATACAAATAAGTGTCTGTATGCCTATACAAATGCATACAAGAGGAGAAGGGCATGAACAAGTGATATGGGAGTTTACAGGGATGAATCATCACTTCTAGCCAGTGCAGGGGTGAGGAGGGCGTGGAAGAAATGGCAGGAGGATTAAGGAAGGATAGGTGGAAAACATGCCAGAATTTTCAAGCCAAATGTGCTGAGGTTGAGGTAAGGATGAAAATGACTTTAGTAGGAGCAGAAGGTACAAATGGGGCAACACATGTCTAGAGTATAGTAAGCAGTCTAATTTGGTCCGATGGACAGATGAGTTATGGAACAAGAGGTACTTTTGTTTGCAAAGGTACGTTTAGGCTTATTTGTAAAGGGCTTGGAAGTTGTACTACTGATTTATAATAACTTCAAAATAAAAAGCTGGTGTGATTCAATACATTACCCTCCAGGATAGAGAACATTGTAAAGCAGATATCTACAAAGAATCTAAATACTTCTTTTATTTTTTAATGTTTATTTATTCATTTTGAGAGAAAGTGCAGAAGCTGAGGAGGGCCAGAGAGAGAGGGAGAGAGAGAATCCCATGCTGGTTCCTTGCTGTCACCACAAAGCCCAACGCGGGGCTTGAACTCACAAACCACGAGATCATGACCTGAGCCAAAATCAAGAGCTGGATGCTTAACAGACTGAGCCGCCCATGTGTCCCAAATCTAAATTCTTCTTAAGATGACTCTTTAGGGGTTGCTTAGAATGTCTCCTTTTGGAGGACATTCTGAAATGTAAGCAACACAACAAATAGAAGCCTCTTGTTCTGACAGTGCAGGACACTGAAAGGTCTGATTTTACAAAGTTTGGATACTCAGTGATACAGTCAAGGTGATCTCTATCTGCATTTGCATTCCTTGTCCCTAGAAATTTCCGGCAAAAGTCTGTTTGACAGTAGCAATGAGCATGGCACCATGAGACTAAAGTGAAAAAGAAAGATCTCAGATGGAAAGGTCCTTCAGTATTGCCTTTGCTTGCTCTTTCTTTTCTTTTTCTCTTTCTTCCCACTGCTTTTTGCGTGTTTGTTTTGTTTTGCACACGTACACTTACTTAACTGGAACTATGGGATTTAGCATTATAATTCCACACGTATCATATTTCAAGTGTTTCTCTGTCTCAGTTACTAAAATCAGACTTCCTGGGCAAGGAGAAAGCCTCCACTCTGCTCCCAGCAGATGATTGGGACATAATGAACATCTGGAATGTATACTCAGCTTCTTTACATGATTACTGATAGACCCAATCCTATTGCGTTCTTCCAGGACTATAAAAACGTGTTAACATGGTTACATCACACACTTCAGCTGGTTTGTATAAGGCTGATTTTGTCACATGATATTTACTTTAAGAAGTAAATAATAGTCTCATTCAAAGTGATGCTGTAATTCAGGGCACCCATGTCAGCCCAGCCCTGGCATTTCCTGCCCATTTTCTGGACTTAACCAAATTACTTAGCACTGAGCTATGTGAATGTATTCTCCAGGCAGCATAATTTAGTAGTTTCAGGAGAATGAAGTTTTCTCCAGTTTGGGATGACCCCAGCTTCAGTGTGAGTAGCTGGTATGCCCTAAATGATGAATTGGATCTTCTAGTCATATGTTTCAGAAATGACTTACCTTTCACAAAGAAAATCCCTCTTGTGTAGGATAACACAGCCCTGGGTTTGGCATGTTCGGGACATGATTGCCGGTAAAATTTTTCAAAAGGGCTCAATGAAGATCCTGTGGAATTGTTATTTATAACCTGCAAAAATGCAAATTTATCATCACTGATGCTAAATGCTGACAATTGCTATTGTCTGGTTATTCCTGACTACACTTAGCATTTGTTCTTGGTTCTTCTCTCCCACTGAAAAAAATTCCCTTCATTCCCCAGGAACTTTGGGTTTTATGCCTTGTCTATTTTGTGTTTGGGTCTTAAGAGTTGGTTAGGTTTGGATCACAAGAGTCCCTTGCCCCACTGAGGCTATCCATGGATGCAACACTGGCATATTGACTGTTGTTTGACAACACATGCTTTACCTGAAAAATCCACAAGTGAGTGGGTAGGAAAAGTTCAGATGTTGGAAAACTTGACCTAGATAGCCGCTTGGGGAAAACAGATGCCCTCACTTAGCAGCCCCAGCGTCTCTTCAAACACTGCAAATGCTACAAATGCCTCTGGATGTCTCTTGCTTTCCAAAGTAGTGGAGTGAGTTTAACAACCTTGGCACCTTGCAGAGAAGCTAGCTACTCCAGGATATGGGATTGCTACCTTGATGGGAACCCAAGCAGGGAAGGAGGCTGCCAGTTGGATTGGCAGTGATCTAGCCCCAGCAAGATCCAACTCTGAAGTCACCATCTTCCTTGTGAAGAATCAGAAAAGGAAAGCCAGAGAGCAGTTGATTAAAGGGAACTAGTTCAGCTAGTATTCATTAGCCAGTAAAAGAATGGAAAGAAAGGGGTATGGAAACAAACACAAAGAGTAACTGGGAACGAAAGGCCAAAATACTAATTAGTGAACATACAGTCTGGTCAAAGCAACCTACCTTAAATCGAAGAAAAGTCAGCAAAAAATTAGGAACTGTTCCCAATCTATCCTGAGGTCCATTTGGGAATTGCCAGACAGGAAAAGAAATAGCTTTCTGAGAACCCTCAACCTGTACTGGTTCTAAGGCAGGTTGAGAGGGATTTGCTATGTTATCCATCCCAGGACAACCTGTAGCTGTTTCCCAACCTTAAGAAGTACAGACACCAAAAATTGAGTTTGCCCTAATGTCTAAGAGTCTAAGAAGTTGAGCATAAATTACCATCAAATAGGAAATGTTAAGATCTTAATGTCTCATTGGAACAAGTTCATATAAATCAGAGTAGAATTCAGTAGATAGATGTTTGGCGGTGTGAGTTGCTTTACTGCAGCTGCCCACATGTACATCCCAGAAAATCTACACTCTGTTCTTACTGTAATCAGGAGAGTATAAGCCTCCTGTCTGAGGCAAGCTCTGCCTGAGCTTTTGGCTTGGGCTCTTGTACCTTTTGCTTCTTGAGAGTAATTGTCTATTTATTTGGTTACTTGTTTTGTTTTATTAGACACAACATACTGTAGTGAAAATTCTGTGGGGAGTTGTTTTCTTCTCTATGCTTCTGAGGCAGCAGCTCAGGCTGGAAGTAAGCATAATCTTTCTTTGTTAGTTTCTCTTAATATGCTCCAAACCTGGCTGTAACCAGACTCCACCCTAAGAGCTCATCTCTGAGCTCTTCAGGCTGGCTATTTTAGAAATTACTATTACAATTATTCTAAATTCATGTTTAGAATTAATTATCCCTTTACTGAGCAGCAAAGAAAGTAGAATATTGTACAATGGGGGATGGAGGGATTATACAACAAAATACTGAAAGGATCATCCATCTACTAAAGATGTATAAACCATGTCATGTTATATAGTAGACTAGCCTGAATTTGAGTCCTGGCTCTGTAATTTACCAACCATGGGACATTAGGCAAATCATTATGTTCTCCTAGCTCAATTTTCTCTTCATTCATCCAACAAATACTTTTGAGAATCTGATTATGTTCTAAGAAGTGTGCCAGGCACTTTGACATGAAAATGGTAATAGAGTATTTCATTGGGATATGTGAGAATTAAGTGATACAATTAAAGTAATATGAAATAAACAACTGAATATAATATATACTTAATAATACCAGTAGTTATTGTCATTGTTAATTAACAAATATATACTGAGAGCCTATTAAAAAGCAAGCACTATGCTGGGACTAGGGATAAGCTAGTGGACAACAACAGGTTATGAAGAAGCCATGATGAGCATTATCAAGAGAGGAGGCTACTGGGAAAGGGGGTGTTTTGAATGGGAGGAGAGAGACTTAGATGTGGCCAAGGGACTCTGAGGCAATGTGAAACACATGAACATGGCATTTGAGAAGGATGATTCTAGAAACCAGAATTGGCTAGAATGACATGAGGGAAGACTTGTTAGGAGCCCATGCAATAATCCAGGAATTCATTAATCCAATCTAAAACAATGCTGGGCAAATTGAGAGGAAGAGGCTGAGCTTTTCAGACATTATAAAGGAAGGTGGAAGAATGAGGGTGAGGTTTGATGAGTGAGTGTGTATCCATATCACATAAGTAAGCCAAGACCAAGATAGTAATCATAGAAGTCCAAAAGATTTGCAGAGGTAAACCAAGTTACTAGATACACATCTTCTCAAACACAAATGCATATATGCTCCTATTCAGTCAATACTAAGGACAGATGACATTTTCAATAAAATTTTTGAGACTTTTATTGACTATAAAAGTAATACCTGCTGAATATAAAATAACAATAATAATAATAATTGGAAAATGCAGGAAAGTATTAAGAAGAAAGTTAAAATACCACTTGTCTTCCTGAATCTGAAAAGAGCATCAGCCCCAAAAAGCCAGGCATGGAGTCAGTCTCTGGAGGCAGAAGCATGTGGGAAATCTCTCTCCCATTTTGCAAAAAGGCAAGACATCATCCTACCCAAACACCACCATAGGCCTGAAACTTCGCTCCAGTGATCGAAACAGCTAGTTTTAAAATAAGAGAATGAATACACTTATTATCTAGAGAAACTAAGCACTGATGTTTGAGTGTTATTGTGTGCATACATTAGAGTTGTGTGAGTGTGTGTGTATGTGTGTTATGTATATTTGTTCCCATTAGTGGTAGGGAAAAAAAACTGTTATTGTTTTTTGTCACCAGTGAGAAGTATCTTCATAAAATATAATGACATGGACAAGGCAAGTGCCCTGTGACTTCCTTTTATCAATAATCAGGGAACAGTGAGTGCAGGAGCCAAAGGTTTAAGAAAAATGTATAGGAAGAAAACTTAGAATTGGGAAATATAATCCATTAACTTGAGTTTTCTTTTCTGCCAGGAAAAGACAATTATTATTGTTCAATTTTAGTGAGGGAGGACTAGTGAATGTACCTTTGGGGAACCAGTGGTGTGATATTAATATATATGTCAGCTTGGCTAAGCCACAGTAGCCATATATTTGGTCACATTCTAGATGTTTTGTGAAGTTAATTTTTTATTTTTGAACTTTTATTATTTTTAAGTTTATTTATGTATTTTGAGAGAGACAGAGAATGTGCAGGAAGGGCAGAGAGAGAAGAAGAGAGAATCCCAAGCAGGCTCCACACTGTCAGTGCACAGCCAAATGCAGGGCTCGAACCCACCAGCTGTGAGATCATGACCTGAGCCGAAACTGAGAGTTGGACACTCAACTGACTGAGTCACCCAGGTGCCCCTGTGAAGGTAATTTTTAGATGATATTAATATTTAAATCAGTATACTTTGAGTAAAAGCAGATTACCCTCCATAAAGTGGGTAGGCCTCATCCAATTAGGTGAAGGCCTCCACGGAAGAAGAGGGAATTCTACCAGCAGACCACCCTTGGATTCAAACTGCAACTCTTCCCTGAGTCTCCAACCTGCTGGCCTATCCTGCAGATTTTGGACTTGCTAAGCCTTCACATTCATATGTACCAATTCCTTAAAATACACTGAGAGAGAGAGAGAGAGAGAGAGATCCTATTGGTTCTGTTTCTCTGGAGAACTCTGATCAATACAACTGGGTTTAAATATTTATGTTGAGTTCTGGAAGAAGCCGAGGCCTTTAGCAGGTGTTGTGAAAAATAGCAAAGTGTGTTATAGGCATATCTGAATCCCTGCCTGTAAGGTGTCCGTAGCCTCCTTTCACCCCATGCTCTCAAAGAGAACAACAAAACTTCCCTGATTGACCCACATAAAGAGTGGGATGCTCTCATGAACCGGTTTTTATAGCAAATTCAGGTCTCACCAGAAATAAGACCTTTCTGACTTATTGTGCAAAATCTTTATCAAATATAATTATTTCATTTTTCCATTAAAACCTACTTACCAAAGTATACACACAATTTAATCTTTCCAAATGGAAGCTCTGGCAAGACCATTGGGTGACCAATAGATACCTCAGTCTTTCTCACCTAGCACTGCTCAAATTGACCTATGTTATAATGTAACCCAGGTTTGTTCTTGCATATTTACCTTGAGGCACAATGCTATTCCCAGAGGTAATCACAGATTCAGCTACATACAAATCTTTGTATCATGAGAGAATTAAGACTATTTTCCAGTCTTGTAGCCAAGCAAGGACTACTGATGGTGAAAGAAGACAAAAGGGTTTCCACAGTGCAGAAGTCTGAGAGCATAGCTACAGCCTCATCCCTCCACATCCCCCCAACAATGGGAACCTCTTCATTCGTATATAACTTTGTCCAAGCTGTTCCTTCTGCCCAGAATAGCCTTTACTGTTTTTTTTTTTTTTTTTCATCTTGGAAGTGAACTCATGCCTCAAGACCTAACTCAAATGCTATTCACTCCTTTTTCAACATCTCTAAGCTCTATGAAAGACTGGAATAAAAATGAATGTGAGTTTAAAGGGTATTTAAATTATTAAGAGACGTAATCAATACATTTATATGGTAGCATTTTTTACATGCAGGGTCTTTGTTCCATACTTTTTCATTGTGGCTATGAACTTTTTTTCCCCAACACATGGCAGAGTCTACCGCAGTGATTTTCAAACATCAGATATTCAAATATCAATTACACATTTGTTTTTTGGTCATAACTGTTGGCCACCTATATTATCTACTTACTTAATTTTTTTTCTTAAATTGATTTTTTAAAATTTAGATGCTAAGTTAGATTCTGACAGAATCTGAGATTTAAAATATCTATTTCAAAATCAGCATCAATTGCCCTAAAAAGAAGTTATCCTTAAAAATAAACTCCATGAAAACAAAATAATACTTTTAAATTCTGGATAAAACCGCTGCACGCAAAGCCTTTGGGCTTAAGGTCCATTTTTGTTTGTTTGTTTGTTTGTTTGTTGTAATCAGACAGGAAGATTAGGAAATGTTAAAGAGGCAGTGAAGGCAGGCTGGTACCAAAACTGAGATTTTCTCCCTGGTAAACTTAGGGTAGAAAGAATTGACAATAAAACTACACCCACACTTGTGTGACTCTTTAATGCCCTGTCTTTGACCATCAGTGTAAAAGCCCTTATTTTGAACGGTGATGAGCATAGAGCAGACAGGAAGAGTGGATTTGAGATCCACTTACAAGCACCTAAATTTGTTTCATTAAACAAGTAAGTCACTTTTCTATCCATCGATGCCCCCCCCCCTTCATTTTTCTTATTCACCCGCAAGAGAATTTATTATAGTTTTCACGTGAAATAGTTTACCTTTATCATCACTTATTTTCCGGACTTTCATTAAATCAACAAAATGTTCTGAACCCATACCAGGAGCTCAGCATTGGGACTGCAGTCACGGGAAAGACATGTGTGCCCTCGCTAAGTTTATCATCTTTCTCTCCCCTTAGCTCTCTTCCCCTTTTTAAAACTACAGCGAATCAAAGACCCAGCTTATTTATTTCAAAAAGATGAAAAGATTAAAGATTAGTGCAGCTTAAAGTCTATTTGAATCCGGAGATTTTCAAAACGCCCCACTCCTCCCAAACTCCACACATTAACCACGAAGATTGCCCTGGCACTTTCCCTGCAGGCCACTAGGCGGCGCGCACATTTTTCGATTCCAAAAGAAAGTGCGTATGTGGGTACTTCCGCTGAAGTTTGGAATTGGTGTCTCCTTTCCCCACTTTCTATTTAACTTGGGGCAATTGTGGAGCCCTCGGGTTCTCTCACTGCACCAAGACATCCCCGCCCCATGCAGTGACTCCTTGTCTGCCATTACGAAGAATTCTTTTGCTCCCCAAACCACAACAGTTTTGCTTCTGACTGTTTTCAGCATTTGCCCTTTTGACATTTTAGAAGAAATGGGATCCAAGTTTGATGTTGAAAAGAAAGCACTGATTTATTTAGTGAGAAGATCTCTTCTCGCTATTACCGTTTTCCCTAGCTGTGGGGAAAATGCTCCTCTAAGGATTTAAAGCAGTTCATTTGAGCTAAAGATCGTCCTAAAGAATAACACAGCTCCTTCTGAGCAGATCTTTCGGAGCTGACATTGGTGCCCTCGTTCAGCAGCATGTTGTATTTTTGAGGTCCAGCCTTCTTCTCTGAGTTTTACATTCTGAACTGACAAACGTTTGATTTCAAACATTGCAGAATACGCTTCCAGACTAACCGTCCCAATAAATCATGGTCTAAGACATACATCCAAGAGTTCCCTACCTTCTTTGCCTGGTAGGTGGCCCTAGAACCTTACACCTCACTGTTTCTCTGATCCCAAGGTCCCCTTCCCTCTAAATATCCATCCTGAGAATTTCTTGGGAGTCAGCAAAGCCATTAATGAAATAAATTGTAAATATGCCCTATTGTACGTGGATACGAAATTGCCTTTGGGGTGAGTTCCTCTGCAGTTGACCCGGGGAACGCTGGGAACATGTTTTGAGAAAAAAGAGTGAAGACTGGGCCTTGCCCACCGCGTTGTGTGAATTTCCATCAGCCTGCTCTTTAAGGAGATGAACAACTTTTTTGTTTGTTTGTTTAAAGAGAGGTGTCAGAAGTCTTCTGAGGCTGCAGCTTTATGCAAATACGCTACTCAAGAAGCCGGCTCTAGGGGAGAGTTATTTATATCCCATAGGCATTACACATGCAAAAGGTGAAACTGTGAATCTCTGAATTTCCAGGAGTGGATGTTCTCATGATGAGCACATCCTTGCAGTTAGCTATTTTGGTGGCACACAGTTCCCATACCTAACTGTCAGATTGTTCCAGACAGGAGACTACATAATCATTCAGTAATTTTAGAATAACCCCGTATGTTTCTCTCCCCATGGGACTTCATGATCTGAACTTTTCCTAGGATCAGATTTACTACCACCTTGGACTGTCTGGTAATAGATACATTTCATTTCTTTTTTTCCTAAACAGGTACAGCCCTCAGTTATTAAAAGGTAATCATGTGGCACATTTATTGCCCTTTCACTTTCATATTGACTCGTGGAATTAGCAAAGAAATTCCATTTCTCTAGGAATTATTGCCCCGCTCCATTGCTGGCTCACCCTACCCAGAAATACAGACCATTCTCCACATCGAAGTATACAATAATCACTTCAGGAAATTGCTTTCCCTATTGGAAACTGAGAGCTCACATCGGAATGTTTCCACAGCACAGCTGATGATAATTACGACTCACTGAAATTTCAGTTTTCTTTGATTGTGACATAAAAACTGGGACATAAATTAAAACCCAATTATCCTTTAAGGGTAATTGGGGTTATAAAACCAAGAGACTGTGAGTCAGTGTGTCGATATCGCAGGAGCACAGCGTCTGACGGAACAATATGTGTCCTGTGTCCCAAACAGCCTTTCACACGAAATGGTTGGGGATAAGGTGATCTGTGCACAATGCATATGCCGAGAGAGTACATCAGACTGGGTTACGGCCTTGGAGAAATGCAGTGAGCCTCTAGGACATCTTGGAAAGATTAAAATGTGCTAACACTGCAGTTGGAACGTCCTGGCCTTCACCTGTGAAGGTGTCTAGTGGTGGAGCAAGGCACTCAGCACCGAGACTCCAGCCAAGACCTGACTGCACGCTTAGAAAATGCAGTTCTTTCTACCTGGGAAATAGGTACAGCTGTTTGGCTCAATACAATCTATATCATCAATGTCCACGAAAGGGTGGGCTTTGTTTTTTACAAAGGGCATGATCCACAAAGGCTGCAGAAAGGATTTTTGGTAAATCATGTCATAAATTAAGTGCACAGAGGGGAGCTCATTAAAGGAAGATCTGAGTTATTCTTTAGGACAGGAATTGCCCACACACCTGCAGCTGCCTACCAGGCCACCTCCCGCTGATGTGTATTTGTATACACTCTTCAGGTCACATCAAATCCACTGAAACTTCCCAACGTTGTACCCCAAACCCTCTCGTGACACATCCCTCATTCTGGATTTCCAAAGAGTTTCACTTCCCCATCTTTCTAGAGAATTTTTTACTCCCTCTTGGTGTGTACTGTTTGTATTTTTACAAGAGCACATACCCGCCACATGACAGTGACATTTTCCTCTCTGGCTCTGCCACTCAGCTGAAAGCCCCGTGGGGGCCTTGACTGCAATTCATGCAGCTGGGCACACAGTAGACACTCACTAAATGATGCTGAATATAATGCACCATCCAAACAGCATGACTCCAGATTTCCAGTTTTTCTTTCTGGAAGGTAAACATTGCCACGAGTTATTAACTACACAGAAGACTTGACCAAACCCAACCCCCTTGCAAAACCAACCAGGTTTTCCTTTGAGGACACTCACCTCTGCAAACAAATTTCTGGCCACAGGACACCATAAAGGTCCAGACTAGGGTTTGGAGCAGACCTCTGTTTTAGTTGTTGCGTCAGACCCATCGAGGCCCCTGAGAATCACGAGAGAGAAACGCAAGGTCCAGGTTATTTCCACCAACCCCGGGAAACCATGCCTGGATAGACATCTAGGGAAAGTGTTATGTCTGATCTGGGCTTTTGCAACCTTATTTCGTACTCTACTTTCTTATCTACTATCTCACAAAACCAAAGAGCAATTGGTACAAACTGTATTGACAAAAGATCAGAACTTGATTCTCAATGGCAAAGGCAAGTATACATTATAAATAGCAAAACAGCTGGCTTGGACCATGTTGCCGGCCACTCATCCAGTTGAGGGATTTAAATGACATCATAACCCTTGAGAGGGTATTGCTAGCCAGCTGGTGTTATTTAGAATACACAAACATTGGAGAAAGAAAACACACACACACACACATTCACACACACACACACACACACACACACACACAGGTTCAAGTTATGCAGAAAAACACGAACAATGGAAAAATAGTTTGCCCCTCAGGTGCCCTTCCCCTGGGGGGTTGATAGGAAGCCTAGCGGAGAAAGGAAGAAAAAGATTTTATTTTTTCAATTGGCTTTACAGCTCAGCAAAGTCTTTGCCCTGTTGTGGGCAAAAAGCATGAGACAGTGTCCTAAAGGGAGCCAATTGCAATGCTGCCTGCCCCTTTTCTAGGTTCTAGGAAATGAGATCATTCCCCTTGCTTGGCAACTAGGACAAGGGGTCACCCCAGTGCTATCTTCCAACCTAGTTTACCCTGGTCATTTCAGGGTTAAAATTATAGGGTTTGCTCGAGCTGGTTTTTTTTCTTCATTTCTGTCTTTTAATTTTGCATTTGCTCTAGAATATAAAAACGTTTGCCCATCCTCCATCGTATGTTCCTTTAATACTGGTAAGGTGTATTAGCAGATGTGTCTCCCTGCCCAGCAGAAAGTTAATCAGAGAACAGATCCTTATTTTCTATGGCAGCATCAGTATTTTACTGTCTGCTAACCCTGTCACTAACACACATTCTTTTAAGGGAAAAAAATGCTTCTGTGCTCTAGTTTTAAAATGCAAAGGTATGATGTTATTTGTCACCATGCCCAAAAAAGTCCTTACTCGATAACTTTGCCAGAAGAGGGAGAGAGAGAGAAGGCAAATGTTCCCCCAGCTGTTTCCTGTCTACAGTGTCTGTGTTTTGTAGATAAATGTGAGGATTTTCTCTAAATCCCTCTTCTGTTTGCTAAATCTCACTGTCACTGCTAAATTCAGAGCAGATAGAGCCTGCGCAATGGAATAAAGTCCTCAAAATTGAAATGTGACATTGCTCTCAACATCTCCCATCTCTCTGGATTTCTTTTTGCCTCATTATTCCTGCTAAGCAATTCATTTCCAGACTTTGCACTTCAGAAGCAATGGGAAAAATCAGCAGTCTTCCAACCCAATTATTTAAGTGCTGCTTTTGTGATTTCTTGAAGGTAAATATTTCTTACTCTTTAAAGTCATTGGGGAATTTTCTTTAAATTGTGTACTGTTTGCTTCTGCCTAGAAATGTTATTCACTTTAGAATTTTCATTGTTTCGGAACTGGGAGTTATTTATAAATTGCTGAATATGCATTTCTGTGGGATCTGAAAAAATAGCTCCGGGAGATGGATGCCTTTGCACAGATATCTGTATGAGTAGAAACTATTGCAAGGTACTTGTGCTAAATCCTCCACTTCTGCAGGGCTTCAGTGGTGTCCTTATAGAAGATTCCTTTAAATCCTGTCTATGGTTAAAGACTGTAGAGCATGGATATGAACTTTTGGATTTTTTTTGCAGGTGCAGATGTTTTATTTTTAAGACCATGTTCGTGTGTGTATGTGTGTGTATGTGTGTGTGTATGTATGTGTGTGTGTGTGTGTGTGTGTGTGTGTGTGTGTGTGTAACTTGTCAGGACTGGACTTTTTATTACAAGGCACATACGAAGAGTTATCTGTTAGATGATATTAAAGCTTTTAAATATGATCTTTGGAGCTAAGGTCCCAGAACTCTCTGCACTTATGCCCAGAGAGTCAAAGTTAGAGTGAAGTTTAATTTGCTCTTCCAAAAAAGAACTCCTTGACAATTCTTGCTGACCTCGCATATTCGTATAATTTAAACAAATGCATACTGTATATACGGAGAGGGAAAACTTTCTAGCAACTGCATGTCTAAGTTTTCTCTTTTGAAGAGGACTATCATGGGCGAAGTTTGGACTTAGGGTTTCGTGTTGTAACACTCTGATTTTATACTCGGTGTTGTAAAGTCTCTTTAGGTAAATTTGGCTGCTGTTGTTAATGCCAACTTCTCGTTTCCAATCACTGGCCCTAGTTCAAGTTTCCATTCTCAGCAAAATTATATCCTTCAAGACTTGTGTTTTTCCAATTTGCAAGCACTTTTAAGCCGCTGTCACTGGCTTCTCGATGCAATTGCCTAAGAGCTCAATTCATAAAACGTCCCTGCACTTAGTACAGCATTCATTCGCTGCTTTCAAATACTCCACCACTAGGACTTTTCTTAGTCAAGTAAGTGGCTTAGGAGTTAGGGATACGGCTTTGTCAGGCACCTGATTCTGCTACCCTCAAGATACAAAGCCACATGATGGGTACTTTGCTTTTAAAAGAAATGAAGTCTCTCTATATGTATATGCATGTATGTGTGTGTGTGCATATATATATATATATGTGTGTGTGTGTGTGTGTGTGTGTATATATCCATATATATATATGTGTGTATATATATGTGTGTAGATAGATAGATAGATAGATAGATCACGCGATCTTACAGCTAGGGCTTTTGTCTCCCTACTTAGATATTCATAAAAGAGGTTGTTGAGTGTTATTCTGCATTAATTACAAGTTTAGAAAACTGTCTCCAGATGAACTTTTCAGAAGTAAAGCTAGCAATAAGTTATTGCTTTCCCCCCATTCCTGGAGCAGTAAGTGGTTTGAGGAAGCCGTGTGGTCCTTCAAACATAATTCAGTAAGTAAAGGTGTCCTGCCTAGAGGCAGCATTCACAACTTGATTGTACTGAGTCTCAAGATATTTGTAAGTGTTTGAGTCAGAGGGAAGAGGGTAAGGCAGAAGACTGGAGCTTGGGTCACTGTTCAGGGTGGCTACAATAGGCACACAATGGAAATTGGTGCCTTGATTGGGAGGAAAAGATTGACTCAAATCCCAGCTGTGCAATTTGTTCATTGTTTGAATGGACAAAAGGCAGTTTACCCAGGCTAATAGCATACCTGCCTGGGTGTCCAAATGTAACTAGATGCTTTCACAAGCCCCACCCACAAAGCAGCACATGTTTTTAAGTCCTGTTTTCTATTCACATCAGCCTCATAATACCCACCCTGACCTGCTGTAAAAGATCTGGAACAAACAAAAATGGTTACACCTACAGTGAGTATTTTCTTATGACTATTGCCCTGAAATTTTGCTGGGCATTTTCGTTATAGCCCAGACATCTGGAATCAATTGATATTCCATTTATTTAAGATAAAAAGAAAGGTCTTTTAAATTTTGAAAATGTGAATGATTTTTGAGAAACAGTGTTCTGATGTTTTTCCCCCTTTTTTTTCTCTCCTTCTCTTTCTGGTTCTTCTTTCCTTTCTCTCTGTATCTTTCCTTTCTGTTTCTTTTGTGTTTGGCAAAATAAAAGACCAAGAAAAGGATGAACATATGGGGCCACTTGTTTCAAACTTTTAACTCCTAAGCGAGTTTGTTATTGTTTTCTTTTAGGGGAACATGATGTGATAAAATTCTCTGGTTCTCTGTGGGTGTACTGGACTGTTCTCTGAACTAAAGGAAAATGCAGTAGAGGTTCTATCCTGTCCTAAAGATAAAAGTGCTGATATTTATCTAACAATATAACTCAGCAAAAAAGAAAAGGAAAAAGAAAAGTCTATATAAAATCAATCTCAAATTCTTAAATGTTAGTGATCTATAGGTATTGTTGGGCTTATATGTGTGATACCAGAAATAACTATGGAAAATACAGTTTTGACATCTCCCGAAGTTCTCAATTCACTAAGGCTACCTCTTTCCCTGGATTTCACGAAAACTAAAGAACTTCAAGGCATCTACAGTTGCAGGTGCTTGGCCCTCGGCATTACTATAAACTCAACAAAGAAGGGAGAGATGGAGAAGTGAGACAGGTAGACTAGCATACATCTAAAACTGGCCCATTGCCAGAGTGTGGGGTATGTTCTGTAAGATCAGTTTGGAGTTTGCTCTTTTGAAAAAGGCAGTGAAGTCTAGTTGGGTTGGAATTGTTGAGATTTCCACTGGAAGTATTGAAGGGGAAAGCCCCCACCAATTATTTTATAACTAAGACCAATGCAGATTGGCTGATGACCTGTGCCCAGCAGTCCTGGTGGCTTTGGCTATGTGGTGGCAGAGGGCTTCCAGGCAGAGATCCTCCTGAGAAAATGGAAGAGATGTTCGGTTGGGTGTTTACCTTCTCTTCTATTTTACGGTCATTATTTATGATGATCTGCAAACAGAGGGCACTTTTCATCTTAAACTGTTTTACAAGCATTAACTAAATATTTACGTTGTGTTAACAAGAGTCAGGGGTTTAAGGTTTTTTCCCAATTTCTGAGCTGAAGGTCTGGCCACAAAAATGGAAATCTTAATTAGAATGATGGAGTAAAGTCTGCCACTGATGTAGAGAGCCATTAAGTTGAGAGTTCATGGAGGGCAAGGAGGACAAATGATGGAGTCTGTTCCTCCAAAAGGGATGGGGTTGAATGGACCAGCTTCTACTGTGAGGTTCAGAAAAGCCTCTTTTTATAATGATCACTTCCAGCGTAACTCCATGACCCTTTTGACAGGGTCCCTCGCTTACATCCTGTCAGTGACTCATCCAAGCCCACTGAAAGTAAATGCATCTGAAAGAGGTGAAGCTACTTGCCTTGGGAGTCTTCCTGGAAGAAACCACATCTTTGTGCCACAAGGAGCAATGTGGGAAAGTTAGTGATCACTACTACTCTGAGAGTGGATGGAGCCTTGAGCCACAGAAATCTTGCTTTATGCAAGGCTGCCATTTGGCTTCTATTATTGGCTAAATAAGTCAACCAGGGGTCCCTTGGTATATTTTGCTGTAAAATGGATACAGTGACACATAAGTCCCTCTGAGACATGAAGTCACAATTCCTGTGACAAAAAAAAAAAAAAAAAAAGAAGTCTTTTGCAGGTTTTGAGCTTAATGCCCTGTTCTTGGAAGGCAATATCTACACATACGTTGATTTGATAGTGCACTTGACACAGAGGGCATTAGAATACAGAAGGTGAAGGGTCTACTTAGCATGAGCCAATTTCATTCCTAAATCCTCGTATTTCTCCAGTTTCTGTTCATATTTTCACTTCCACTTGTGGTTGTGTTAACTACTGATATTCCCTAGGTAAAAAGTTTCTCTCTTTGTGCTTCTCTCTGTCTCTGTTTCTCTCTTTCTCTCTCTCATTAAGTGAAAAATTAAAAAAAAACCCACCCTATAACGACATACAGTATTTTCACAAGTCCTTTTTTATCCACGGTAAATTCTTTTTAATAAGTAGCTGGGGAATGCCGTTCTAGTTAACTTAATATTCTGGTCCATAACGAATGCATATGTCATCTTTGAATGGCCAATCTTTAGAGAATTTAAATTAATAAAACGTATTTGGCCCCAAATCTGGACTGAGCATAGTTTAACCTTTGAAAATTCAGAAGGTTTACCAGGATCTCTGAGTGGTGTGGGATCTACTGCAATAATAGCATTTTTCATTTACATAGTAAATGTTTCTAGATGTTTTATCTCATTGAATTGTAATAGGAATCTGTAAAGAAGGGGTTCGGAAAAAGTCCACGGTGGCAAGGGGATTAAACACAGGTTGTTTGATGCCAAGACACGATCCGTCCACACCACCCTATGGTCTGCCATGCACTCTGATGCACTTTTGTGCAGGGTAGTTCTGACTAATGGCAGTAACAGAAGGTGTGTGTGAGGGGAGGGGCAGGGGGGCAATGTAACTTTGCCTCACCCACACTGCCCTTGCAAGGACCAGGGAGGAAACATGACCATTCTTCTGTGTTTTTGGCAGGTAAAGATGCACATCATGTCCCCCTCTCATCTCTTCTATCTGGGCCTGTGCTTGCTCACCTTCACCAGCTCCGCCACAGCTGGACCAGAGACGCTCTGTGGGGCTGAGTTGGTGGACGCTCTTCAGTTCGTGTGTGGAGACAGGGGTTTTTATTTCAGTAAGTAGCCCTCCCTCTCACTGCTCTGTGGATTTACAACCGCAGGGAGTGTGTGAATAACTGAATGACTGCCCGTGGCTGGCAGCCGTCCTCAGCCTCTGAGATTCTTCACCTTAAAGTAAGCCTAGTGTTTCAACGGGGCTGTGGCAGGTTTTGCAGATTTAGGATGGAATTTTCCTCCTTAGCAGTTTGTCTTTTAACTACTTCCTGCTGAGAGCTTTCCCAAATCTATTGTGCTCTACCCTCACTATTCCTTTCCTTTCAGTGAAAGGATGGGACAAGATGGAGCCTAGAGGATTGCATTTTTTTTGTCTCAAGATCTGTGGGTGCACATATAAACATATGGAAACAAGTGCTAGGTAATTTGGAGTAAAATAGTAAGGGGGTCTTGGAGAAAGAATTAAGGGGGCACATCCCAGATGTCTCCACGCAATATGAAATCACCAGGAACAGAAGGTGAACTTCACTCAAAGGCACATTTGCAAATACAAAGACAGTCTCTAAATGCAAACTCAAATGCCATATTAATTTGTCCTCTATGCAAATTGACCTTGATTTTTTTGGTTATTGCCTTCCTTTGACTTAGCTTTTCTCTGGGACTCTCCATCTGGAAAAGGGTTTCTGACAAGTGTGGGGTTACTTATCCCATAAGTAGATCTCAGGTGATTAAAATGTTGACAGTCAATAAAAAATAGACAGCCAACTCAATGTTTCCAAATAATAAACACAAATATAACTCAATGTTGCCTGGGGGAACTGATCACTTAAAGAATCTACCTCAGAGGTACCTATCAAATTGTACATTATAGGACAGTGAAAGATTTAAAGCCAATTGCTCATTCTATATAATTGTTTGGAATTTTAGAGAGTTCCAGGAAACTGATATTCAGGTCCTCAGTGAGCATGAATCATTCTTAGAGGTTCATTATCACTCGAGTGTAGACAGCTTACCTCAGTTGCCCACTAAGCTTTGAATAGCTCCTCTGATGACTCACAGACTTCAAGTCTCTCTCATCTTCTTCCTGGGGAAGGTGGTGTGTGCTTGTGTGTGTGTGTGTGTGTGTGTGTGTGTGTGTGTGTGTGTGAGAGAGAGAGAGAGAGAGAGAGAGAGAGAGAGAGAGAGAGACAGACAGACAGACAGACTAGGGGAAGGGTCCTGAATATAGCAGTCTGTGATGAGTCGGGGAGATGGGAAAGGAGAGGCTGGTGGAGGACTGATGGGTACTCATCACAGATTTGGCAACAAATAGTCTTTAAACAACTACAAACAGAGAATGAGAAGTGCTTTCTATACTTGAATGAGTAAATTCCCCCTCTCTGTTTCCAGCTAATGCTTCAATAGAGTGAATTCAGGTATTTTTCTCCCAACAAAGCAATTCTATCTGGTTCTCTGTTGTAGTGCAGAAGAATGAGTTCATTGGGTGGGTACTTTTAAAATAGCAGACCTGTTTTACCTTTGAAATATCCAGTGAAAGGCAAATGTGTTACATCAACATCACCCAATGGTGGGTTGTCATTACTCTTTATTTTGCTGCTACTGATCCACATATAAAAAATGAATAAGTAATTCCACTTATTATGCTCAAGAGATTTTCCCCCTTGATAATCCATTTGCAAAATTTCCTTTGATCCAAGGATCAAGGTGATTGCCAAGCCCACAATTGTCTTCTGTTATGTGCCAAGCTGAATTGTCTTGTTTGACATGATGTGCTCCAGGATTTCCATGCACAGTGCATGGAAACTGGATCATTCTGTGCCTCTGATATTTGAATTAGATGATGAAAAATGGGAACAGAAATAATGATTTGGTCCCACATAATCATATAATACTGATACATGTGCACACAGACAGTTAAGAGTATGGGACAACTAAGATGGAAACCAATTTCAAGCCACTGAAAAGGTTCTTTTATTGTTACTACAATGATCAAATTTTAGCAGATGTTTTTAAACTCCATTTTAATAACTTGAAAGGGAAAGTTTATATATAGGCACTCTTAATGTTTGAAGTATAACTTTGGATAGAAAGTGGTTTCATAAATTGTGATTATTGTCAGCATTGCCATTGAGACTCTATGTTTCATAAATTCTGCCTAATAGAATTCTATGACTTATATAAATTTTTTGTCTGACGCAGAACCTCATGAACAAAAGTATTCTTGTTAACTTTCTAGTCAACTGGACAATCTCTTTTGCCAAAGAGAAGTTAGCTTTAATTCAAAACATTGATGGAGCATGTGCTATATGTGAGATACTGTACTAGGCATGAATAAGATGCCTAGAAATGAATGAGAGATTGACTTTGCTTTCAAGAAACTCATAGTCTGATAGGATGTTTCAAAACTGCATGTAACTATTATCAAATGTCATATGAGAAACACAATCATAGAAGAATAGATTATAGTCCTTTATGCTTTTCCTGAAGACTTTGTCCCATTTGAAATCACCTAGCCATGATCTACCCTCTCAATGGGCCTCTTGATGCCAAAGACTATATTTATTTACCATTGAATCCTAGTAGCTAGCCCTATGCCTGGCTGATATAGTAAAGGCTCGTATTTGATTATTGAACTGACAAGCTTGAATTGAATGTAATTGAATCCAATTGAATGGAATGGAATTACTTATTTGGGATCTCAGTCTTCAGAACCTTAAAGAATTAGGTTTGTCAAGTACTTTGGACAATTTATACCTCCTATATATCTAGCTATTGGATAAAACTATTTTTCTTTTATTCAACTGAATACAGTGTATACTAACAATGTCTTAGAGACTGCATTTTGGTCATCCCCAAGCTACACTGATGGTCTGGTTTGTGTCTAAGCCAATTATTCTAACAGGCATTAACTGTTGTCAACAAATTTTATTGAGTTTCCTTTTTGTCCGCTGAGATTTAGTGTGTGTAGAAGTCAGCTTTAAGCATTTACAGTCTTTGAGATACTTTTTAGAGGAAATCAGTCTTCCCCACCTCTATCCCCTGTCAATTGACTCTTATCATTGTTTTTATCCTTATTTTCAAAGTTTTACTGTGGCTGTGCTTTTTATTTTAAGCTGTATCAAATCCATTTTGAAAGTATAGTTTTGTTGTTCTTGTTATTTTTTAATAGTGGAAGGCAGTTTCTGATCTTAGTTTGAAATTCAAACATCTAAAAGAAAATTGCCTCCATATTTATCTTTTTGCTTGGCCCGAATGTTTAACAAGGGGAATTTTCTCAACCTATTAGAAAAGAACAGTTCTGAATATAAAAAAAGTTTTTAATGTTGACTTTGTATTGACTGACCCAGTGTGTGAATGAGCTCATCTTTGTCTACAAGCACAAGTTCCACTACAGCACAGTGGAAGCATCCTTCTAGATTATCTGTTTTGTGAATATTTTCCCAGCATAAGTGGAACAGTTCCTCTATAATTAATGCAGCTTCCCCAGACATTTTATGAAATGAAAGTTCCAGTGAACAGCTAATTACTAATTCTTCCCTATGTATCATAGTAAGAGAAGGTATCAGCCAGTCTTGTGCTCTCACCGTCCTATGAGGAAAATGGTAGCATAATGAGGTGGCACATTGGGAAAGAGCTAGCTATTATCTTGCCAGATTGATGGAGCCCTCATAGAGGAGGGCTTGTTATAACCTCATTTTGCATGAAACATAGCAAGAGGAAAAGAGCTTCAACTGAAATAGAAGTTAAGCTTGCCATGGATATAATTTTTTGACAGTCATGGTGATTAACCATTTTAATGTGTACTTTAGGGGCTCGTGGAATTTCTCTCTTTGGAGATACTTAAAAAATTGACAGACAACCAACCATCTTGGATGGTTTCAATTAAGAGCAACCAAAAGAAAGCAAGTTTTGGGGGTCCTTTTTAGTTTTAAGAGTCTATAAACAGTCCCTTAAATAAAGTGTATATGCTTTACCTCGGCGGTCTGGGAAAAAGGAGAAGTAAATCAATTAGAAAAAAAAGTTGGATACCCTTTCAGCTATTCCAGATTTATGGCTTTTGTAAAACATACTTCCAATGCATAGTTATTAAGAACGGGTCTGAATAAACTAAAGGCATTCTTCATGTATTAAAACATACTGCTTTAAGTGAAACTTTGTAATGAATTTCATTGTTATTGATTGCAACAACCTTCCTAGATCTAGGTATTATTATTAACTCAGGCTTCTTTCATTTGAAATATAGTGCTCAGAAAACTGCTCCCAGACCTGTCATTCATTAGCTGTATGACTTTGGCAGGCATTTAAACTTCCTGGGTCAAAATGTCCTTGTCTATAAAACAAGGGGATTTTGTTAAAGCAAATGACTTCTTCTAACTTTAATGGACTCATAGTCCAGATTGTAATTATCAAGGATTGGGTGCTATTCAAGAAAGAAGAACCTTGGATTTAAGTAGTGGCCAAAGTACATTAGTGTCCTTTATCTTCTCTACAGAGTTTCTGTTTGCCCCTAAAGATAGGCGATTCCACCTACTTAATGAAAGAGTAGCCAGCTTCTTTTGTTTTGTTTTGTTTTGTTTTGTTTTGTTTTGTTTTGTTTTGTTTTAAGGTGAGCTTCAACCCCTCAGGGATAGAATAAAAGTTCAGACATGACCAAATACATGAGGGTCATCTGGCCAAAGGAGCACACACCTCATGAAAGCAGATAGCCATCTTTCTTTGCAAGGAAGGACTAGCTCACAGGTCTCATCTTTACATATTCTTACTCTCTTGAATGTGAGAACAAGTGAGTAGGTCAGTTTTAAGTTGCACTTGATTACTTTTGAGGGGACAAGAAGAATCTATAGGCTTCTAAACCTTGACCAGCCACCTTTTGCCAGCCTATTGATACTGTCTTTCCAACTAAAGAAGGAAGTGTATAGTTTGGGGCATTCAAAGATACATACTATTAGCATTGCTTTGAATGGGGCTGGGTTTGGGCTACACCATTTGTATTCCTTGTTTTGGTACCCCTTGGACTGCCAGTCATGCATTTGTATGACAGCTGGTCAAAGTTAAGGGTACGTCACTGGCTGTGGAAAAGCTTTTCAAAGAGAAAAGCTTTGAAATTAATTGGCACATGTGGGGTTTGACCTATGGCCCTGGCCTCATTAGCACCACTAAGCTAATAAGTCACAGGTATTCTTAAAGAAAAGCAAAGAGTTTTTACATTGACCTGAAGTGCTTGCTACTACTCTAAATATGCCCAAGAGGACCAGTCTATGCAACCAAAGGACCACTTAAAAAGTGATAGTATCTATGCAAAATAAGAAACTAATTTGCATTTTTCTGACATTTTTAATGTTCTTTGGGTTTATCTTCCTGATGGAGAATTATGGGAAGCAGAAAAGTGAAGGGTTCGAGACTAAGATCCTGGTCTCTATTGACAAAAATTTAGAGTTTGAATTCTAATTTACTTGGTGTGTGGCCCTGAGCAAGCTACTTAACATCTGTTCCTCAATTTTCTCATCTGTAAAATGGGGGCCTACCTCATAGAAGTGGTGTTAGGATTCAATGAGTTAATGTATTAGAACATATTGACTTAGAATACTGCCTGGCACATAGTAAGCACATCCATATGTTAGCAATTATATTTATTTATTCTTTTCTGGGATCTGTTGCAGAGTCTATTGCCAAGGTTGAGGAATCTGCACAGCCCAATAAGTTATACACTCATTTTCTCTCCTTAGGGACAACTGATAACACCTGTTATTAGTAATAATTGGTATATAGCAGTACCAGTAACAAGAAGAATGTCTTGTGTTTGAATAGTACATTTACTTTTTCAAAATCCAGTTGCATGAGTTTTCTCACTTTGTTTGGTTTTACCCCTGGAATGCAAGAATTATGGCTTCACTGAATAAATGAGAAACATAAGACACTGAGACTTTGTGACTTACCTCACTGGCTGGATCCAGAACCAAAGCTAAGGTCTCTTGTCTCCAAGAAGCATATTCATTTGGCCATTTACATTGTTTAGAGGCCCAACGTGTGATAGCATAGGGAGATGCTTCCAAAAATCCCAGTCCTCTTCCGAGAGATAAGGAGCAGAAACCCCTGGGTAACCAAATTGATTCTGAAAACTTCTTTGGAAGGAGGCATGAGGGAGATATTCATGTGATAACCCTACAGTTTCTCTTGTAGGAAAAATTAGGAAATACTAGTAGAATTTCCTCAGGGTGCACAACAAAATCTTTGATTGGAGGCTACTGCTGTTCAAGAGCCTTCAGAGACTGGACCCCATTCAGACAGAACACTGCAGCTCACCTGTGAGCACCAGGATATGTAGTATGATCTGGTGGGGGTGGGGGGGGGGACATCTCCTCTGGCCAACTTCAAGTTCTCTTCATTCTCTTCCAGCAAACTTCAGGTGCCTCATTTCTTGCAGCTGTTAGTTCTGTTGCTTTTTCTCAAAGACTGGTTGAAGAAGGGCTGTTTATTTGGACCAGAAATCTTTCTCTGGGGATTATGAGAGAGATGTGGTAAAGGAGAGGTGGTCATAAGGTTCCATAATCCAGTGTGCCAGGCAGGTAGAGGCTTCTCCAATTTGGCCATGGAAGGAGTTATGAGAGCAGGCTTGGGTTTGGATGAAAGGCTTCCACCTGTGCAGGTATCACTCAACCAGCTTTTTGAAGACCATTGGTTTTGGATATCTCGTATCTTAAGTGGCTGGTAGGTTAGGTATTTTAGATCCAGAAGAGAGTTTTGGCATTCTTCAAATTCCCTGGGCCTCCATATACCTTGTCCAGACATCATGTTCCATGCCAGCATTCCTCAGGGCCTCTGTTAAGAGATGACTATCCCTCTAGCAACCTTCCTTCCCATTTCACAGCCTGCAACAAAGAATCCGACACACTGAAAACAGGCACAAGATCTCTCTCAAGTACATTTTTCATTGTTCTCAATAATGGACTACAAAGCCTTTGCTCTTTTATGCAGCCAGACGTCTTTGACAACCATGGTGGCAAAAAATCGTTTTTGCACTGAGCTGCTGCTCTGGCAAAGTTCCATCCTACACCTCTCTGTGAAACATCAGCAAGCTCTTACATCACAAAGAATTACTTTTGGTTGCCTGGAAAGTTCAAATCCTCAGGCCTTATTAGCTGTTAGACTAAGAAGATGACAACACAGCATTTTGTTTGTCTTTATCTACATGTGAGATCATGTTTAAAACAGCAAAGAGCTGTTATTTGACATGCAATTCCTGAACCGTAGTAAGTTGTATGCCTATTTAATGCATTGTTTAGTCTCACATTGGCTAAAGCCACTTAAAGAAGCACTTGGCAAGCTCTGGCTTTTCATTCTTGGCATAGCTGCCCCTCTTACTTTTTCACTGAACCTTAAATACCAAGAAAAACCCTTCACTTACTTTATATCTGGCATATTGCTTTATGCAGTTGGCCAGAACTTTTGCATGTGGCCCTCTGCATTTGTCCTAAGGTAATTAATGGCTTTGCAATATTTGATCAGCAGCAGTACGGATACAAAGAGAAATTGTGCAACCAGTAGAGACCACACAGTCTTTTAAATTAAAACCTTTTGCATTTAATGCTCAGGCATACTACAGGATAATGGTTTCCATGCCAAAAAAAAAGGGGGGGGGGTATGGGGACGCCCCTGGGAAGACATGCAAAAAACTGATTATTGATTAAGCATACATCTCTCTAATATCTCCCTCTTAAAACTACCTGATTGTTCAAAGGAAGTAAAATTAAAGACTGCTACAAGCTTGGAAAGCCTTGAGAAATAGTCAAACATCAAGAATGAAATTCAGAGAGGGGCGCCTGGGTGGCTTAGTCAGTTGAGTGTCCGACTTCGGCTCAGGTCATGATCTTGTAGTTCATGAGTTCCAGCCCCACATCAGTCTCTGTGCTGACAGCTCAGAGCCTGGAGCCTGCCTTGGATTTTCTCTCTCTCTCTCTCTCTCTCTCTCTCTCTCTCAAAAATGAATAAATATTTAAAAAAGATTTAAACTCAGAGAGAAGTGATGTGTCCAAGGTCACACTGCTAATAGACAGAAATAGAAAAAGATACTGTTGATTCTGTTTTCTGATTCTAATGCAGTGTTTGGCCTTTAGAAGCAATGAACCATGCCTATATCAAAATTACCTGGTAAATTAAAATGGCCAGGAGGGGCCTCCAATCAAGCTCACCCAAATGAATGTAGATCTTGGTGGCTCTCATTCCAACAAACTCATCTGAAAGTTAACACTTTTGTTCCCTTGCTGTAGAAATTTTCACAAACTAAAATAATTCCCTGCCTGTTTCTTATACATTACACAAAACCTGCAGATGCTTTGGGCATTCCACTCCACTTAAGGTCATAATTTAGACTATTATTGTATATTATATTATTCTGACTCTTTGGTCACTCTCTCCAATGTCAACTTGGGTAGAACTGCTTTGGAATGACTTAGCAAAGCTGTGCTCCTGGAAAATCTGAAACAGTCTGACGAGTTGTTGGATCAGCTTTTTTTTCTGGAGATTTCTCTGACGGCCCTAGGCCAAAAGAAATTTACACCTGATTTTTTTGCAGACTTCCAAGCAAATACTCTATGAATCTCTTCAGACTTTCTTCTTTCATCTGTGGTCTTTATGAGGTACTAAAAAGGCTGTTGAAGGGGTCTTTTTAAACTTTGAAAATTTGTTAGTCATAGACTCAATTCTGTGAATATTGCTGGGAAGATGGTACTACCTCTGTGCCATTTACCCTGGTGAAATGGTCTTTCATCAGAAGCAAGTGATTAAGAAAGTCCACACTGAGCCAACCCACAAGCAGCCAACTCCTGATAATCTATGAAACTGGGGAAAGGAGCACCAAGAGTTAGAATTCTGGATTAAACTGATTTGAGGACACTGTAGATTTTGGCCTCCTTTCTCGCTGCCCCCTGCCCCAGCTCCTTTGTGAGACCAAGTGGCCTGTTTTTAAATCCTACTTCATTCTTATACTCCCCACTTGCCTCCGTGAGCAGTGTCATTGGCAAAAGAATTTCTCAACCTAAGCACTATTGACATTTTGAGCCAGATATTTTTTTTTGTTGGGGAAGGAGGGCTGCTCTGTGCATTGTGAATCTTTAGCACCACACATGGCTCCTACCTTCTGGATGCCAGTGTCCTTCCTCCCAGTCATGACAATCAAAATATCTCCAGACATTGCCAGATGTCTCCGGCGGTGGGCCGGGGGGTGAGGGGTAGTGTGGAATCACCCCTAGTTGAGCACTACTGGACTAGAGGTCTCTAGAAGAGAAGCAGTTAGAGATGAGAAAGCCATTAGTGAAACTAACACAGAAAGTAATTGTCAGTCACTGGTTAATCAGAAGTCTATGTTCCATTACCCAGAGTAACAATGAGAAGACTCATTGTGGTTTCAAAAGTCTTTCCCTGAAAATAAAAAGCTCTTCCTATAGGCTATCTAGAAGGTATTTGTAGGTGCTCCTTCTTGTCTTATAGCTGTGGAATTTGTTTATTTTAGTAACGCAGGAAAGGAAGGCAGAAATGGTGTAAAGCAAAACTTTGTGCTTCGAAGTATGATTATGACCACCTGGAGCAAAAGATAACTAGATAAGCTAGTTATCTTTGACCTCAATATTTATGGCCATTCACTTCTTAGTCATATAACAAATAAGCTGTCAGTGTCCCACAGTTGAAAAGGCCTGGTTCAGATATGGTGGCCATGATTTTTCTCTTCCCTTCTTGTGTCTTTCCTATCTGAATATCATCAGAGGCATTTTATTGCCAAGAAACAGCCCCAGCAGAAAACAGAAAGAGAGGACACTGGAAATCAGAAGTTCCACATTTGGGCCTCACCCAGCTCCCCTACTTAACAGCATTTCTCCCCTTTGGAGCAGTTGGTTAATATCCTTGCGTCTTACATTCCTCATTAGTAAAGTGGGAATTAAAATATTATACCTCAGAGTTCTTTTGAGGCTCAACTATAGAAGGGTTTGGAAAACCTAAGGGGTCATCCAAACATGTTGCTATAATTGATTGAATTAAATGCTTTGCCTTGTCCCTCTAATCACCACCACAAATTAGTTTAGTGGTTCAACTTCAATTATTAATGACATTGACCCATTAGTTCAATTGTTCTGCAATAATTATAATCTAGACAAGTTAATTTGGCAGTGTATCACCTCAACCTTATTAATTAGAAAGAAAAGTATGTTGGTATCTTCTGTTCACTTCTATATCACTTTACATTTAGACCACCCAAGAGTTAATTAATGTATTTTCAGAATGCTCACCCAGTATTACTGTTATGTCCTCATTGCAGGGAACAGGAAGGAGACAGAGCCTATCACTTTACCACGCTAAGCTTGCTTAAAAAGTCTGTCTCCACAAGGTGGTTTTGTAGGCACTGAGGTATCACATGTAGGCAAGAGATTTCCATTCTCCCAAGTCAGCTATTGGTTATTTCTGCTTAGCCTCAAAATGCGGTGTTCAGCAGAGGGAATGTACTCGCTAATCAGAAAAGTATCTTTGCACTCTCAGGTTGCCCATTGTAACAGCTTCCTTATCATAGCCTGACTTAGGGGAATTGAATTTTTTTGTTTGAGCATGGCTTTGATGAAATCAGAATTGTGAGTTTTATCACCATGCAGTCCAGTGACCAACTGGCACGTGTTTCTTCTATCCCAGAGGCTTCAAATCCAACAGCTCTCAGATACATAATATTTGACTTAGCAAAGACACTTTTGAACCTCACAATCAAGTACTGGTTACCACTGCTGTGAATTTTCATTCTATTTTGAGCTCTTTTAGAAAAACAAAGTTTTACTTTTTTTCCTGTCCTCCACACCATCCAATATTGGGCACTTAAAACTCCTTGACTTGATGTTAACAAAGTCATTCCAACAACTATTTCCTTCTACGAGTCCCCAGAATATACCCCCATCTGCTGCTGCCACCATTAAGGATCTGAGATTTAAGATATAGAACTAAAAATCTATTTGAGGTATCATCTCTTAGGACACATTCACTATTGCCCCAGTAAAAATTTCTCCTTGCTCAACAGTAGGCTAATTCTAGTCAACAGAGAGTTTTCGAGGTCTACATTAGGAGCCTTCACAAAAAGATTCTACCTGTGGAAATGGCTTTGAAAACAGACCTCTATTTAGTTCCTCTCTATTTCATCTGAGGTATCCATACTAAAAGGAGCGATGGTAGCCACGGGCAGGCAGGTAACAAAAGGTAAATCCCTGGCAAATAAGCCCCCAAGGTGGGTAAAACAGCTGGAGTACCAGCCCTCAGAGAACTCTACAAGTAGTTTTTATTTGCCAAAGTATAATTGAAGAATCGGAGAGCTAGAAAGAACTGCAGAGAGCAATCTGGGCCAGTGCACTCACTTCCCAGATGAAATGAGATCCAGAAGAAAACAATGTGCATCAGGTCACAAAGTACACTGGTGGGAAGGCTGGGACTGCAATTCAGTCACCTTGCTCAGTCTAGGGGTTTTTTTACACAGGAAGATGCTTTGAACTTAACCTTGAAAAACCCACATGAAGGTAGCATTAACAACTCAGAACTGCTATGTCATTCTTCTGTTGTAATGCATTAGAATAGTATTTGAAAATCTGAGCCCTTAACCAACAAGAAAACATTTTTTCCAACTACTACCACCCTTTGGATAACATCATCAAGTCTCTTTATCTCAAATCTGATCAACCTGACTACAGGACTATGGATCTTCATAGACCCTAGTAGTTTGATGAATTGGAGGCCTAAAAGAAAAAAAGTGACGAGCTCATTTCTTTTTAGAGATACTTTTAATTTAAAGTCATGTCAGTTGGTTGCCTAGTTTATGCATTTGTATTGCATGTTAACTCAGAAGCTACCCAAAACAAAAGGCACTGTCAATACATTATTTCTGTCTCCACATTCCTGACTTGCTAGTCTTCCATGAAGGTCTTCCATGAAGAAGCTTAAATTTTCCTACGTATTTTGAGTTTTATGTTTCTTTCCATTAAAGTTTCCAGCCGTTCATAGACATATTTAGTTTGGCAGAAGGTCGTGGTGACTCATGGAATGAAGAAATTTGAAAGCAAAGCTACTGAAAATGGATCTAATTTCTTTTTGGGGTAATTTGGGAGCGAGCGATTGATAATTTGTCTAATTTTTCCTGGTTTCATCAGCTGCCATACTGCCAAATATTTGTTCCATATGGATGCTTTGTTATTACTGAAACATATAACAAATTTCAGCTGCAACTATATCTAATATGGTCAAAGGGCAAGACTATTGTTGGCTCATTTTCTCATTGTTTTTGGCTGGACACCCTCAATCAATGGTTATTGAGTGAAAAAACAGGATCATATTGAAACCATTTTCAGCATGTTCCTTCCTATGGATCCAACCGTTTCACTGTGAGTTTGTCAAGCACGGCAAATGTTCCTTATTAAAGGGATGATTATGTTTTCGGCATAGACGTGACTGCCAGTTAATTGCATTCACCTTATAATTCCACTCTCTCAATTTGGTATAGAGATAGTTTTTGGCTTTCCAAAGATTCCTTCTTTTCTGCTGATTCTTGCCTCCCACTATGGAATAGATATTTGGGGACAGATTCTGAGGAGATCAATGACATACTCACACAATAAGCATCATTTCAGACTTACCTTAAGATAGTCTATGAGCCCTGAGTCATTTGAATCTTAAGACTTATAAAAGGTATTAGTGCCACAAATCCGGCTGGCATTCTGTAGATTACTAGTGCTTTGCATGCAATTGTGGAAATCTCCCTTACCAGAGAAGCCAGACAAGGGTTCAGTAACATTGCATGGAAACACTGGCCTGCATAAGCTGAAGACATGGAAGGACTTCTGGCTGATTCTGAAGTAGGCATTGATCACTTACTGTCTTAAAGTCATTCAGCAGGTAACTGATTTCTTTCAATATATATGATTTCAAATCCCACCCCACAAAAAAACACAAAAGCAATAATAAAAAACAGAGAAGTCTATCTCTTAGAAGAAACCAGATGTTATTGAAGACCATGGAAAGTGATTTGTGGCAAGTAGTCTCTTGTTTATGATAGGGAAATTTGGTTTGACTAACAAATGTTCTAAGGGGCACACATGTCACATAGTAAAAATATAGCTTAGCGTATGAAGACAGATACAGAACCTTACTACTTACTCAAAGCAACCTGATAGCTTGTTTGAAATGCAGAATCAGGGGCCCTACTCCAGACTAATTAAAACAAAATCTGCACTTGTAACCAGATACCCAGGAGATTTGCATGCACGTTAGGATTCAAAGGGCCCTGGTCTAGGGAATCACAGGAAATAACAGGTACATGTTGATTAGTGACTCATCACTGAAGAAAGAGAACACCAACTAGTCAGGGCTGAACTTCCACTGAAGTTTTGAAAAATGTTGTTGGGGCCAAACATGCTTGTGATCATTAACAATATATATACTGATTGAACAGTATTAAGTCCCTGATTCCTTAGGTCAATGGAGCCTTTCCTCAGGGGAAGTATAGAACTGCTCCAAGGATAACCCCAAGGCCTGACCTTCTGTGAACTGGAAATTGGAACTCCTAATTGCTGTGGCTGCAATTTCCAAACCCATCACTGGGGCCAGGAACTGAGATCCAGTCCTTAAGATCTTGCCAGCTTCTTTTTCAATAGTTACATTTTATAAGAACAGCCAAGCAAGAGTCCTTAAAAAAAATATTTCTAATTGCATTGAGTGGACAAATGTGTGTTTTACTCATATCAAATTGCTTCCTTTGTCATGCTCAGCCAGGTTCTAATATTATTTCTTATGACTCTGGGTTGATCAGATCCATTAGGTTTGTTATCAAGATTTAAAAGAAATGGTTTTGAGCTAAGAAAAGTGGGTTTCTATCTCCTATTGGAAGATGAAGGGTAAACTTTAAAACTGCTTTTCAAAGAGGCAGTTGGCTCCCCAGTTGAAAGCCTTCACTAGATCCATTCTGGAACTCGGCAAGCTCCCCAGCCTGAACTTTAATGAAGGTCTAGATATCTAAAGGACATGTTTCTTCAGAAAGATCTTATCCCACAGCAGGGCAGGTAAAAGTGATAGAAGACCAGTTTATAACTTATTTTCCTTGAATGACACTAGAAAAATGGGGGAGAGCTTTGAATTAGGAAGTTAGGGAATCTTGGATTTACTCATAGGTTTATCACTAAATAACTTGGTAAATTTGGTGAATAGTCTCATGAGTCTCAAAACCTGTTTCTATTGGAACAATACTATTAAGATGAACCATGACATTCCACTACTGAAATGGGATCACTGTGATCTCTTTTCACAGTTTTCTGGGGGGGAGCCGGCGGGGGGGGGGGGGGGGGGGGGGGGGGGAATAAGTCATAGACATAGTTTTCACATTTTTTTTCATATTCATTTTCCTTAAACTTTAAATAACTGTCACCTCTTGATTGCATTCAATTCTAGGATTGGTGGTATTGGACTTAGCTAACAATTATATATTTTATTTGTTCAGACTTAATCCACAGCATTTTAATGCAATAACCCTTACTTAGCACTATACCCATTGAAAGAATGTTGATAAGATACTAAGACTTTTTCCAAAACTAATATTTACTATTGTTTCATGGAAATCTCTAAAATCCTTTAAGAAATCCAACTGGATATAAAGCTATTATTGTTTCTTTATTAGCATTCTTCTTTCATTACTTTTATTCAGAGCTTCAGTAAAATGTATAGAAGTAAAATTATGTACTAACCAATTTAATTATAGCATTGACTAAGTATCTGCTCTGTGTTAAGCAATACCCAAGGGAGGATGAAACTATGCCTTGAAAGAGGTTTCACACTGGTGCATGAGGACCCATTAAATATCAATCTTAAACCCCAAGCTTGGGTCAGATAGAAATATCTCTCCCCTGTCTTATTCCAGTCTACACCATCCATTGAGTGCCTTCTGGTTAGCAAAACACTAATGATTGAAAGGAATGTAAAGCATACCTACTACCCTCATGGAGTTACTTTAGAGCAGATGTCACAAAATGGTGCCCTATTCCAATCCCACCTGAATCTAGCTCAAAACTGTTTTGTTTTCTCCAGCCAATATACTTTCTAAGTTTTGGAATTATAAACACCAAGAGATTTAAAATAAAAACAAAGATTAAAAGCTCCTCTTGAAAAGTTAGGTGATCTAGCATTGCTGGCCAGCATTCCTGAGTAGCAGCTATTGGCTAGAGCTTTTTAGGTGGGATATGTATCCCTCCAGCTCACCACAGGGCCTTACAAGCTTGCTTTATTCATCTATATACCAACCTGGCCTTAGCATACATGGACAAATGTCTTTCCTACCCCAGATATGCAAGATCTCTTAACACAACTTTCTTTTTTATTCAACACAACATTCACTTATTGCCTTTGTACCATCACCCATGCATTAGGCCAGCCACTGCTGATTCATATGAATAAGGCACAAAATTTTTATTTAAGGCACTTCATAGTTCTTCTCAAACATAGAAAAGGTATAGTTCAGGCAAAATTTAAAAGACAATCAAGTCCTCCTGGTGAAGGAAGAACCCAAATATGAAAAATTCAACATTCAATAATTTAGAGATCATCAAAGGGATATTTCTTCAAGAGTAAGTGGAGTTTTTGGCCAGTGACCTTGTAAAGCAGGAAAGACCAGGTTCCCAGCCAATGCAATGGATGAGTTACGCAATCACTCAGAGTGTTTAGGACAATGGAGACCATCAGACCCAACTCTTCAGACAAAGTGAGTTGTAGCATTGTAGTTTGTTTTGCACCAAGATCCAGAACAGCTGTTACCAATTCACTGGAAGATTACACATGTGTCCTTCCTTCCATTCCCATCACTATTTAGGTCCTCCTCATCACTCACCAAAACTATTGCAACAGCCTCCTCAATGATCATTCTGTGTCCAATATTGCTTGACACCAGCCATCCCACCCATGAAATTAATCTTTCTAAAGCACAGTTCTAATCACTTTATCCCTTTTCTAAACAACTTCAGTGACCATCCATGGCTAAGTAAATTGAATCCAAACTCCCCAACTTGACAGTAAGGCATTTTATATAAGACCTCTACCTAACTTTTCAACTGTATTTCCTAACATTTCCCTACAGCATAGCTCACAAACTGGCAGTCTGTAAATTGTATCCAAACTTCAGGAGTATTTTGTTTGGCAAATGCAGTGTTTTTACAAAACTTTGAATTATCTGTCAATATAAATAACTCTGACTTCTACATTGGCACCAAAGTCTTCACCATTCTCTATTGCATTACTGTGGCCCACTCACTCCTTTACATGATTTTCTTGGCTTTTGTAGGCATTTGAGTTTACAAATACTCCCTACATATTCCAACATCTAACCTAGATGATTTCCTACTACATATATTATTTTCCTGGATTTTCCTCCTGTTTTTTCACATGTCACCTCCTCTGAAAAATCTTCTACTAGATGTCAACTCTCTTTCCTTTGAATAGCAATAATATTACTCTTACAACTCTTATCATCTATTCTATATTGTGTTTTTTGGTGAGTGTTTGTGCTTTATACCATCTGGTTGGCTGTAAGTTCCTTGAAGGTGAGAGCTGTTTTATTAATCTGCTGTAAAATCCCACATACTCCCTTGTATACAACATAGTCAATGTCTGCATGGAATTAAGCCATCCATTTTTCTTTGGTCTTCCAGGCCTATATTAGTTGTGTGTGCCCATAAGAAGGTAGTAACTCATTTGAAATGCAGACATGGCTGAGTCGGAAGGCCTCCATGGACTTTTAAGCATTTTCAAGTAGGGAGTGAGAAATGCTGTATCTAAAGGAAACTACTGAGGGAATTTAGGTAAACAGAACATGATCCTTTTTGTTGGAAGCTGGCTGTGATCTTCAGATTAAATCCTTATTGCATGTCTCACAAGGAGTGTCAGCAAACCCTTTAGTATGCTCAACTTTGTCAGAATTACAGGAGTCAGTCTATTCCTGGGGGCCCAGCTGAAACAGTGAGCTGAGCCAGCGCCAGGTAGAGCACAAATACCCCAGAAAAAAATGAAACAGAAAGAACTCTGCACACTGCATTCAAAAGTGTCCATTTCCAGAGTTACTGAGTGCCCAGAAATGCACTTTTATTCCTGTTTGCCCTGGGAGAAGGGCCATCAATAAGTTGCAAGCTTATGGAGTCAGAATTCAGTGGTTCCAGAAATGGATCCAACTTCATGGATTTTGAATCAGAATGATCAGTTGTAAAATATGAACTAAAAAGAAGAAAGTCACTCTTCTAAAATATAATTCAATTCAGCAATGTTTTATGGACTAATATGCACCCAGGATAGTGCTAGAAATCAAGATAAAGCTAAAACAAGAAAGCAAGTAGGGACAACTAACCATATTCTCAAGGTATGACATAAAAGCCTGCCTCAAGTTACCTTCAGTCTGGTTGAGAATGTAACCCTTACCCATGTGTAGGAATTATCATCAAAGTAAACTGACAGCATTAAAATAAATAATAAAATATAAAAATGGCATTCTTTTTTTTATTCCTGCTAGACATGGCAGATGTCAAACATGTTTACTAAATTTCCAAATGAACACTGAGAATTTTCATTCTCCTCTCTCTACATACAGTTTTGTAAAGTTTTCCATGGTTGTTTAAAAGGAAGGTGGACTTTGTCACTTTCATGTACCTTCTGTCTGCCTGGATCCTTAACTAGGTAGAGGTACGGATGTGCTCTGTTGCTTGAAAGAGGCAAGAAATACTGGGTGAACAAGCTGCCTTGACTTTGAGCTGATGGAAAGTTCATGAAAAACTCCCTCCCTTTGTGAAGTTGCCAGACCAATCTTTCCAACTCAAGTTCAGTGATGTATCCAAATCTTACCTGGAGTCATGAGGCTCTCCTCCCATCTGATTTTCTGTATCTCCCAGTCCAAACAGGATCTGACACAGAGAACATGGGCATCATTGGCTCCTTTTCTTTCAGCACAAGGATTCCTCAAAACAGATATTTTTCCAAATTAAACAGAAATTCAACTGTGAGTGTCCAGGTATATTTGAATAATATGTATGTATGTATGTATGTATGTATGTATGTATGTATGTATACCAAAGGGTCAACGTTAGGTGTCAAAAGAGGCTCTGATTATAAAATAAGGAGACTTGAACACCTGAGGAGACTTGGCTTTGCTAGTTATAAGTTGGGTGCCTTTAGGTAATTGTCTTGTTTATAAAAGGGTATAGTCAGCCCTGTTCTGACTCCAGAAAGGGGTTTTTGTGAGTTTCAGGTGAGATAATACCCATGGAGGCATCACAAAGTTTTCAGGGAATCAAGGCCAGCTACAGGTTTCTAGAGATAAACTGAATGAGGTGTTGTTTGAATTGATGGACTGCTAGGTCAGAGTACATTCTAAGTTACAATTGGGTTAGCCAAGATGACATTCAGTCATCTTCCTCCAGAGGTTGAGGACAGCCATCTCTTTTTGGGTCGCATGCGTTTTTTTGTTGGCATTACAAGGGCAAAGTAGGAGTAGCTATATTATTGGTCAGTGCTTCCCATATTCCACTATCCCATGAGTAGGGATAAGAGGTTAATTAAATATATCTCTCGGGCAACAGAAATGATCAAGGCTGTCCCTGGAACACAGTTGCTTGAAAAAGTAGGCTTTTGTTTCAGGGAAAATCTCCCACAGAGAAACATGGAACACCAAAGAGAACTATAAATAGGACTATCATTTATGTCAATTATAAATAGATTTGTTCTCTTTTGATTAGAAGATTAGTTCTAGCTGAAAGTCTGTAGTTGAACAGAAATGAGGGAAAAACTGACAAAATATTATTACATGCTAACAATTAGATTTGATACCTTTTCCTCCCTGAGGTATTTTCTCTGATTTTCCCTAAATGAAGACATTTGTGTTTAGAATCCAGATTTTAGTCTTTGAAGTACATTTATTCATATTTCATCACCTCCTCAGTATCTCTCCTTACCTTCTAGATTAGAATACACACACACACACACACACACACACACACACACACACACACATGCACACCTATTTTTAAATTGAAAAAAATGGAATAAATTGAATATCTGTGTTAGAAATTCAAAAGAGGTAAAACTCTCCTCAGAGGCTCCTAAGATGGTCTTCATGCCCTATTACAAATGTTTGCCTTTTCGTGAAGCAAATTCTATACCAAATTGTGGGTCCTTAGCAAACAAATATTAGCACAATGACCTAAGGGACCAGAGTAAAAGAGCTATAGAGGAAGGGCCATATCCCATAGGCTCTTGCTACTGAGCACTTGTCAGACATGCAGCCATTTTTCTTTCATTCTAGAGGGAGCAATATCCAGAGGGATCCCAACTCTTTATATCTGGTTAGCCAACTCTTTCTCCTTTGCTCATGTTCATGACTCATCTCTTCCCAGGGCCAGGGAGAAAAGTGGCAGCTTCCCATCCAAGCCGTCTGCTAGGTTCATCCTGGGACGAGGCTTTGCGGAGGGAGCAGCAGGGTGCTGCTGTACCAGGCACGATGGAATACAATGGAATGTATGTCTCCTGCCCACTGGGATGAGGGAGTGCAAAATCTTACCTGAGTCTAACCTACCTTGCTCCATGGAGACTGTTGATCTCAGCTGCCCCAGACTCAGCATTAAGAAAGAGGCTATAGGTGGGGTAATTGGGAGGAGAGGGCAGATGCAGTGAGCAGGGGCCTTTCTGGGAAATTTGTCCCCACTTTAAATGCCCTCTTCTGGTTTCACTGTAGGATATTTTAAAATGAACTTAGCTTGTCAACTGGAAATTCACTGCCTGACCCAAGATTCAAGGGAGATTTCTGGAAAAACACTAATCAGGGATTTGGAAGGGCTGGGCCCCAACACATAAAGAAATATATTGAATATTTTTAAAGATATAAAATTCTTAGAACTGTTGGACAGGTTTCTGCGTGTGACCTCTCTCTTCCAAGTGGCATTGCTCAACAGCCCAGCTCTCATCAGAAGGCTGACATCATGCTGTTGTGCAACTCACAGCCATTGCAATGTCACTTTACTAACTGCATTTGCTGTGCATTCAACTACTGAGAAGTCGAGCTGCTTTAGGTTTTGAGTCAGAAGTTCTGAGCAGGATCATTGCCGTGAAACCTGAGCCTGTGGTTCTTTTAAAAAGTCAAAATACATTTGGATCTTGCAAATGGAGAATGTCAGAGCCAATATTTTCTTCTTTAATCAAAACTCGGGAATGGCACAGTGGGTGGCTCAGGCCATGTCCTCCCTTTTTTTCATTCCCTTCCCCCACACTCTCAGCCAAGAATCTTCAGGCATGAGAGAGATGAATGGAAAGAAACTGTAGGTTTTGCATGTTCAGTCCTGAACTTCTCTGCCGAGCACTGCATTATGGTGGGCTCTGACACAGTAGGATGTGGAAACATGAGACTGGGTTTATCCATTTGTTCCCAGACTGATAGGTCAACAGAAAATAGGAAAGGCTTCTTTCCACTTGGCCTTGCATTACCAATCAAGTATTTGGGATTCCACCTCCCAAATTTTTGGAAGCTCCCTTTCTGAAAGGGACCTCTCAGTCCAACAGCCTGACTCTACCTCCAGTGCTGGCCACTGACTCTGTTGACTCTTTGATGGGGAAATCTTCTATCCTCATCCCCTTGAATCACTCCTATAGCTCAATCTATGAAATAATTTTCAAAAATGAGGAGATGAGACCCTTCTCCATTCTTAAATAGGCTGGTTGGTCCAGAATATTCTTGGGAGCTTCATGAAGAGTTCTGAGTCTTGTCTTATTCACAAAAGTGGCAATGGCCTTCAGACTGAGTTAAGTGAAACATTACTATGTTCAAGTGACTAGCTTTATCTTGTTCCTTCCGTGTTGCTGTCTTCTTTCAGGGAAATCTAGGAACAGCAGAGTTGAATCTGTTCTTCCCCCTGGTACATGCACTCCCCTCTAGGGAAAACCCTGACATTCTGAAGACCTCATGAATCACTCCAGAATGTCAGTAGTAGCCTTGGTTAATGGGAAGTTTCAGAAAGGGAGCTTCCAAAAATTTTCCACAATGCCTGTGAAGTGAAATAAGTATATTCACATTTGTTTAGAAGTCACGTCTGGTGCTTAAGATAGGCTTTAAATAGATAGGATTTTGAAAGATGGAGAAATTCTGAGCAGAGAAAACAACTTAATGGAAAAGCATATAAATGCCAAAATATAGGGCATCTTTGCCAGTGCATAAGCTATCCAGCCAGTTGTTGGGGTAGAGTGCTCGTGGAGAGTAGTGCAAAATAAGCCCAAAAGAGATAGGCTGGAGAAACATTTGTATTGAAGAATAATAATAACTAGCACTTTCCCAGCACTTCTTATATGCATGGTACTGTTCAAAGCACTGATACAAAGAGCTATAAAGTATGTACTATCAGTATCCTCACTTTAACGTGAGGCACAGAGAAAGATATAATGTGTATAAAGGCACATAGCTTCTAAGTGGGACAAAACCATGGTTTTAATTCAGGCAGCTGACCGCAGCACCCATTGTACCTGGTAGACTTTCAGCATACTGCTCATAGCATGACTTTATTCTTTGCTTTTTCTTCCATCCCCTCTTCCGTAGCTATGAAAATACTGGCTAGCCTCTAAGGGCAAGTTCATATATTCCTTCTTTAATGAGACCTCTTCCACTCTATCAGTAAGAATTTGTCTTTCCCTACTTGAGGTTCCCCTTTGTTTGTATCTACAGTAATTTTTATCATCTTACTTATATTACAGTTAAGTACGTGCTCATTTACAAACTCCTTCAGGCCAGAATTGTCATCATATTCCCCTTTATATCCTTAGACCCTGAGATAGTACTTTACATGTGGAAAGTGCTCAATTAACATAGCCTGAATTGAATTGAATATCACAGTCCACTGGATGAAGCGTGGAGATATGTCCCCTAATCCCACATACCTCGTTAAGATCATCTTTCCAAATTCAAAACAACAACAACAACAACAACAACACTAAGAAATCCTGAGCCCTACAGAGAACTCTTCCACTCCTGAAATCCTACAGCCCATCAAAAACCATTTGGAAAAGCACAATGTGGACAATCCCAGGCCACAGACCAAAAATACCATTCCAGGGTTGGCCCTGCTTGGCTGCAAAAGAATGCTAATTCCAACAGTGCTTTTAAAGGCTAAAGCATGGCCACACGTGGATGAAGTATCTCACAAAAGGCTGTGGGGTTCCAGAATTTCTGAGAAGGTTCCCTTTATCCTAATAAAGTTCTCAGCTTCTCAACCCCCAAATCCCAACTCCCTGCAGGAGACTCAAAAACACCCAATTTAATTAAAACCTCTCTTTTTCACATTGAAGTCACAAGTTTTCACAGGGTGCGACGTGTTGCTAACCCAGCAATTTCCAGACTAGACTGCTCAGCAAGGCAGGTGCTGTTTTCTTTTTACGGCCCATATCCTCAAATTGCTTTGCTGCTTAGATATCACTGAGGGCCAGGTTGCTCGGGCAGATTCCAGTCCAAGCTCTCTCTCTTTCACCCAACTTTTTAACGGCATGGAAGATTTCTTTCTCCCATAGGTGAGGCTATCCGATAGGAAGAGAATGTCTTACCTTTTTTAAAAAGTATCCTTTTAATGTTTGTCATTCATTACCTCCAAGCTCAGGGAGTCAATAACAACAAGTAAGCACAGTGTGATGCCTTTGAAAGGATGTCAGACGAGCATGTGGAATTGCCTACAATTATCTAATTGTCAAGACCAACGCTACACAGATTGAGCGTTATAGATCAGCAAAATTGAGTGCTGAAAGGTGATGGATAAGTGCACAGTTATTTGCTGAGCATCTATTATACGCCAGGTTCTGTGGCAGGTGTTGGGGATTTAGTGCTGAACCAAACTGACAGGGTTCTTGCCTTAAGCACTTAGAATTTAGCTAGAAAAGTACGGATGGCCAGTGCTAAAGGTAAACAAGGAGTGGTGAGGCCGTTATGCCCTGCAGTTGTCTAGGAGGAGAACTATACAGTACATTCCCCAACCTTTCTTTTCTTCCCAACTGTTGGAATATTTTTAAATCTCCCATTTTCTTCTTAGCTTTTCTTCTTATTGTTGCCTTCTATAGCAGGCATTGTTGCACACCCACTGTTACAGGCACTGGTTTAGATTCCTTGTGTCAAGGAAGCCTCACTGTTAACTTCAGTTTGGGCTCTGGATCTTTCATCTTCTTATCCCAGACAATCAAAGGAGCCAGCTTAAATTGTGTGACTAGTTTGCTCCCATCAGGAGTCAGACTCATTGTTCCCCCTCTGTTTTCCTGAAAATATTGGGATATTCCAGGTACACTGGAGTCTGGAGTCTCTTGTCCTGGGAAGGCCCACAGTTCCTGAGGCGTTAAGAAAAGGAAACCATAAAATGTCCATGGGCCTATGTATTGGTACCTTGGTCTCAAGCTTCTAGAAGTGCCAGCTTCCTGGAAATTTTTTACCCACTCTGTGTAAGCAAACAAAGTAGAAAATGATAAGAAACACTGGATAGGTCTCAAATTATTTGTTCAGGAAATATTCAAGTGCTCTGTGCAAGGGAGAGCAATGGTCTCTGGTCCTTGATAAAATCTATGGAAGTCACAGGTTTTGATACAACTTCATGGATGAGTTTAATGCCAATCAAGGAGCCAATTTGTTTACCTAGAAGAATTCTAGGAATATACAAGACAGACCTAATGTGGAGAATCATTAATAAAATCATATCAAATTAGATATGAAACTGACTCACTTGATATGACATTAGAATGCATATTTTGACATTGCTATTTTTCTCACCAGTAGCCTTTCTGGTTTTCCAAAATCCTCTTCCTTGTTCTCCTCTGACAGACTAACCTGCAATAACAAGATCATCTGAAACTTCATTCAAGGTTGAACCTCTGAGATTCTGTATCCCTATATCCCAAATCCCATAATTAATAGAAGTTTAGGAGAAATGATCCAAGACTCTTCTGAAAACCTACCCAAGGTGTTACTGGAGTCTTATTAGAATGACAGGAATGAATCAAAATTAGATGCCTAGATATAAGGATAAAATACTGATAAACAGCATGTAGATCTTGAGAAAATAAAATCAAAAATAGCAGAGAACTTGTTTAAGTGCACCAAAAGAATTCTAAAGAAGAGCCAGTGTGTCCTTTATCTGTATTTGCCAACACAAAGGAAAAATCATAATCTCTAAATGAGATGGTTGAAAACTCTGGCTTTTAAATGGGGGGGGGGCAGTGAAAAGAGATTGAGAATTCCAGAAAAGCAGTGTTTTATCAGGTCTAATTTAGTCCCAGAGCTATTGGGAGTCCATTTGTCTCCAAGTGGAGCATTGCCTGGTGTCTGTGTTTCTGTTCATGCAGAAAGCTGCTGGGGCCATCAGAGCAAGAGAGACTTCACAAAGAAAGTCAGAAAGCAGTGCCAAAAGGCAAACACGGTTCCTGTCACAGCCAAAATAGTTCACTTAGCTCTTTGTGTTGCTCTCTTACTCTGTAATGGAGCAATTTCTATGAGAGTTGTATAAAAATAAGGAGATTTTTAGCTTTAAGCAGCAAATGAGTGAACTGGGCAAGAAAAGCATGAAATTTAGTGAGGGAAAGAGTGATAGGGAAATAATATAAGAGCCCTGGAAAAGAGTGCTTCCTCTTTAGAGAAAATACTATGTGAAAATCCACACTTGTAAAACAGATACACTCTGGATGGATTTTCTCAGTTCAGAACAACTTATCACTTTACTGAATGCTTTTTTAAGACTTCGTCTTGTGACTTCACATTTAATGTGGTTGAGCACTTCCTTTTGCTCTCTCTCTCCCTTACCCCTCTCTCTACCCTACATCTACTGGAGAGGTAAAGGAGAACCCATGAGGTGTAATCCCTCATAGGTCTCCGTGCCTATCCATGTTTGTAATTCACTTCTACCATAGTGACAAGACTCAGCAATATGTCAAGACTTAGAAACCCTTGGTAGTCCAGAGGGTAAGAGTTTCTGTCAAGAATGGAGACAGAGGGACTGTAGAATTATAGGGCTGCAAAAAACCTTCAAACTCAAAATCCCTCTGCTCAGAAAGCAATCTCTTCTTCAACATCCTGACAAAAGGACTCTGCTGAAATCCTCCTCAACCTTATTGTGCCCCTCTTCTGCAAACAGAAAATCCTAGCAATGGGGTGTTATACCAATCCACGAAATGGTCATCTCTCATAGATGGAAGTCACCCCTCAGTGACTCAGCAGGGCTTTCTCTGAACCTTCCTTGTACCTTGTACCTGCTAAGGCACTTAGCCTAATTCTGCTTTGTATTATGGTTATTTATGGGTTATCTCATCCCCTGCTGGGTCATAAACTCCTTGAAAGCTAGGGCTTTGCCTTGCCCAACTATCTGTCATACTCTATAACACTTAAGATAGTGCATCTTAAAAATGGCAGGTAACAAAAAGTTTTGTTTGCTTTTTAAAGTGACTTGTTTTTAAATGGAATTCTATCTTAGTTCTACAGGAAGAGTATCAACATTAGAAATTATTTTGTCACCATAGGTTTAAATTTCCTTAATGTTCTCTTAATATTTAATCCATAGAAAGTATGCTTAACACATAGTAGACAGTGTATAAGTTTGTTGAATGAATTTATGAATGAATAAATCAATGTACAACTGCTCACAGAGGGTGTTCCCCACTTCCCCTGTGAAGTTAAGGCAGTATTAGGAGAATGCTTTACCTATCTGAGCCTCACTCTCCTGTTTCAGTCTAGTATTGCTGATACAAAGGTGTCATCATCACCGTTAACCCAATGCTGATGTAACCTGAACTTTTGCTCTGTGTAATCACAGATTTGGGTGAATTTCCTAGAAAAGAACAGTCCTGAACTAAACTGTTAAGTACATAAAATATAAATTGGGCCTCTTCCATATAGTCAAGAGCAAGGGAGGCCCTAACTCTGCTCTGCCCCTTTCATTCCGACCCCCCCCCCCACCTACCAAGGCCTGCAACAGAATTATAAGAATCTCAAGCTTGCCTATTTTATGCCTCCTCCTACTCCATTCGTAAACCCTGAGTGATCTGTTACCTTCCTTCCCAGAAGCTCTGTATAAATATCTCCTAATCCAATGAGACAAAGCCATAATAGGGTCATTAGAGGCACCAATAACAAGCCAGTGTGACCTTCAGCAAACTTTGCTCTTTCAAGAAGTGGTTATCATTAAGATTCTGCGCAAGTAACAGAGTTCCAGGGTTACACTGGCTTAACCAACATGGAAGTTTGTTTCTCTCCCACATAGAAGTCCCAAGATACATAGTTCAGGGCTGCTGAACTACCAGGTGAACAGAGTAGCTCAGGTATCCAGGCTACTTCTAATTTTCTGTGTCACTATGTTTACACTGTGGCCCTCCTCTACATAGCCCAAGATAGCTGATGGAGCATCTTAGAACAACATTCTTGCCAGCAGGAATATTTTTAAAAGCAAAGGATACATACTGGTTGTCTTTTTAGGAAGTATCCAGAAGCTGTATTGTGACACTGTAACTTATATCCCATTGTCTAGAATTTAAGTAAATGGTCACACTTAGTTTCAAGGGAGGCTGGGGAATATACTCAGCTGAAAATGAATGTTTCCAGTACCATGGAAAGAGGGAGAGTAGGTATTGGGCAATGAGAAGGAATTCCTGCCAAAAGGACCACCCACAGAGCTCCTTAAGTCATATCACTTAGGTGCTCACCTATGCACTACAAAATCAAAGTGTGATCTTGTGTCGGCCAGATCCAGATGCCAATTCTGGCAGCATCACTTAATCAGCTGTGTGACCTCTGAACCTTTTCCCATGCTATGAAACATGGGAATAATACCTCCCACTTAGGTTCCTATAGGATGATGTGAGATGACTGGTGTGCATAGCACAGTGCCTGGTACACAGTAGACATTTATTATTGCTCACATTTATTATTATTATCATCATTCTCTCCACACATAAGACTCTGCATTCTCTGTTCCAGGCTTTAGACCAAGTTGGGTGTGAAAACATTAACAAAGCTCCCAGTGGTGGTATTTCTTGAACAATTTCACACCCTATCCATTAGCCAGATGTGTTAGAGCAATGAATGGCTGCTCAAGAGAATGCTTTTATCCTTAGTTGTCCTTTCCTTTCTGTCTTTGTTGCATGGTGTCAAACAAGACAAGAGCAATTAATAAAGTTCTCGCACTGGAAGAGATGACAATTAGAATCAGCAGAGATCAGAAAGGAGCTTAAAATGATGAAGGGAGTAGTGGGATTTTTAGAATACAAAGAGTATTCATTTTGACTTCACTGTTTATCAGGTCAAGCAAACTATTGTGGAAAGTCACTCTGGAAAAGGGTAAGGAATACATACCTCTTTGGCACTGTCCACTCTGCTATATCAAGTAAATGGGTTAAGAGGTATACGGAGCTTTATTTTCCTCTTAGAAGATGCTCCAAGATGCACTAAGCTCCTCCTATTGTTTTCTATCAAGGCAGGAACTTGCCCTTCAAATTGAAAAGTATTGTAATAGAACTATTTGGTGCTTGGGCAGACAGGAGTTTCAATCATGGCTTGGCCACTTAATAGGTGGGTGATCTTGAGATATTAATAGACTTTTCTAAGGATTAGTATTTTCAACTGTAAGATAAGGATAATAATGGTGTCCATCTCATAGGATTGTTGTAAGAATTAAATGAGATAGTGTATGTATAAATCAGATGCCCCCAGGTTTTCTGGTATGCTAGGGTCACACTTTTATCCACTATCTACATAAAATGGCTTAGAACCCCTTTCCACATTTCACGGGAAGTCCATGCACTTCTCCAAAGCTCTGAATATTTGGGGCATCATGCTTCTCCTTAGTTCATTCCACAGTTTTCTTCTCCACTATTTTCCACTCCTATTGTCACTCTTGAAACTGTCATACTCTGTCACCTGCTGCGTCTTCCATAGTTCATCTAAAAGATGAATCAAGGATAGGAAAACATGGAGACAGGAAAGTCGTGAGTGCCTGAAATTTTGTGGGAGCCCTGAGAGCTATGATAAAAAAGATTTGAGGGGTATCTGGTGGCTCAGCTAGTTAAGCATCCAACTCTTGGTTTCAGCTCAGGTTATGATCCCACTGTTTGAGTTTGAGCCCTTCATCAGGCTCCATGCTGTGGGTGTGGAGCCTGCTTGGCATTCTCTCTCTCCCTCTCTCCCTGCCCTTCCACAGCCCCCCTCTCTCTCAACAAATAAATAAACTTGAAGAAGAAGAAGAAGAAGAAGAAGAAGAAGAAGAAGAAGAAGAAGAAGAAAGAATGAAGGAGGAAGAAGAGAAGGATGAGGAGGTGGAGGGGGAAGAAGAAGAAGAAAGGAACTTGATGCAATACATTGCTTGCCTGGATAAAGGGGGAAAGGAATAACAAGTAAACAAAGGTGACTGTAAAATTTTGAGTCTAGATAAGCAAGAGGATGATGGTGCAGACCTGGATAAGTCCAGAGGAATATTTGAACTTGGTCAATGACATAGATGTTGACTTTGGTTTTAGAGATACTGATTCATAGCCATAGTCAAGACAATTCCCATGGCTCATTATTGGTGCTGGTTCAAAGCTCAGAGAGATGGCAGCCCAAAGAAACAGGTTTGGAAGTTTCCTTTTAAACATGGTAGCCAAAGTGTGATCACTGTCACTCCAATATTTAAATATTAAGTTATTTTTTTAAATAAAAAGGAAGAGGGGCACCTGGGTGGCTCAGTCGGTTGGGCGTCCGACTTTGGCTCTGGTCATTATGTCACAGTTCATGGGTTTGAGCCCTGCGTTGGGCTCTGTGCTGACAGCTCAGAGCCTGGAGCCTGTTTCATATTCTGTGTCTCCCTCTCTCTCTGCCCCTCCCCTGTTCATGCTCTGTCTCTGTCTCAAGAATAAATAAACATTAAAAAAAATTAAAATAAAAATGAAGAAATAGAATTCCCATTTTGGAGTCTCACAAGAACTGAGCATCATCTCCCCAAAAAACCGTTTCTTCAGACCAGAAACTGAGTTTTTATTCATTGTTATTTTTTAAGTAAAATTTAAAATTACAGCATCATAACATTGCAGTTGGAATAGGCCTTAAAATGTTCCTGGTCCAAATTCCTCACTTATATATGGGGAAATTGACCTTCTAGAGAGTCCAGGAGCGTTATCCTTGTCCACTCATGCTGAATAGTGATGCCAGGTATCCATAACCCACTAGTAGAATTTCTGTTCTTTGCTCATTTTTTCAGCTACAGTTCAGCTATCAAAGCTTTGCTTTTAAACATTTTACCTGATTAAAAATGTTCTTTCCAATTAAAGTACATACACAGGCAGTGAGGAGACAGGGTAAAATAAGGAGCCAGAGGGTGTGGATGTTAGTCCCATGCAGAAAGAATTGGCTATGTGACCTGAAGGGAGTCATTTAATCTTTCAAGATCTCAGTGTTCTGGGGCACCTGGGTGGTTCAGTCAGTTGGTTGAGTGTCCTACTTTGGCTCAGGTCATGATCTCACAGCTCGTGAGTTCGAGCCCCGTGTCAGGCTCTGTGCCTGAAGCCTGCTTCAGATTCTTTGCCTCCCTCTCTCTCTGCCCCAACCCACTCGCATTCTGTCTCTGTCTCTCTCAAAAATAAATAAACATTTTTAAAAAATTAAAAAAAGAAAATATCTCAGTGTCCTCACTTGAGCAGCAAAGAGATTGGTCTGAATTAGCTCTGAAATGCCTTGCAACTCTGATGTTCCTGGGTTCTTGGAGGTATCAGCTGTCTCCAACTGGATCCACATTTTCTAATCCCACACAAGATGGAGAGCAGGCCCATTCCAGTATTTGGGGAGGCCCATCAGGACAAGAACTGGCCTTTCTCTGTGGGGGCTGGAGAGGGGAAGCAGCTGAAGCAACACTATCAGTTTCCTTCCCATTCAGAAGAGAACAGTCGAGCTCCTCCCAGGGGAAGCCATTTGGATTTTGACAGTGCAGGGTCTGTCTTATGACGGGAATGGAGGACTACTGTCAAATGAGGGTGCTTAGCGGCTGTGATTCTGAACACAAAATCAAAGATGGAAGGAAATCCAAGAGGTCCTTGGGTCCAGTCCCCTGTCTCTATCTAAGCCTTCCAAGGCAGATGGTTGTCATCCTGCATTTAAAGATCTCGAGGGCAGCTTCCCACAGCGCCCCGGATCAACATGTTTCCCCCTCACAATCAAGAAATTCTTCCTGGTATTTAAGTGGAAACATTTTCAGTATAGCACTAGTTTGTTTACCCTTGTCTAGTCCTCAGTGGAGATGAGGAAGAATATTGTGTGTAATAATAACCCTTCTTACACCTGGGAGTGGTAATTAAGTCATCTATTAGCCCTTTTGGGGGGGGGGTAAATATTAACTCCATTTTCCACCCAGTTAATCTTTTTTTGTTTTTACTCCTAGCTGGATTCTTTCCAGCTTCTCCAAATGAGTCTTAAAATAGGAGGATGAAATCTGAGTTCCCACTCTAATTAAAACCTCAGCAATGCCAAGTTTTGTAGAAGGATTACTCTCTAGGCTTTCATTTCATAATTCTCAACATACGCCTGCCTCATATTACAATTTTGTTGTAGTACTTTCCTGCTGACTTGGGGCCCACAGCTATTTTGCTATAGTACTTGTCTCTGCCAGTTGGAGCCCATTTTTGTCCGTTTAAACATCTTCCTGCTTTTAATGACCTCCCCCATTCTACATTGTTAAAGGTCACTTTAAATTATTTTTTTTCTAGTTTATTTTATTTATTTTGAGAGAGAGAGGGAGCAAGGGAGGGACAGAAAGAGGGGGAAAAAAGAGAATGTCAACCAAGCTGCATGCTGTCAACACAGAGCCCAATGTGGGGCTAGGTCTCATGAACCGTGAGATCATGACCTGAGCTGAAATGAAGAGTCAGACACTTATCCAACTGAGCCACCCAGGTGCCCCAGGTCACTTTAAATTCTAACCTTACCTTCTAATATTTGAAGACCTTTTCCTGATTTAGTGCAATCTGAAAAAACATTCTAGTCTATTATTTCATTGAGGAAGGAGTCTCAATTTTCTTCCAATACCCATAAGCATGGTTTGAGCATGAAAAACAATGTAGTAACCCCTTTCCAGTCATCTATTCAACAAACATCTTTTCAAGCACTCATGGTAAGCACTGTGCATACATTGATGGATAAATCATAATTTCTTCATCCATTCAGCAACATGTACATACAATGCACACAAAATGGATTTTATAAAGTACCTACTCTTTGCAGGCCTGTGGTGGGTATAGGGCATATAGAAGTGAACAGGACATAAAAGGCTCTTCCCTTTATGGATCTCACATTCTAAGAAAAATGGAGGAGGGAGACAAAACACTCGTCAACCAATAAATAAACACTACTTTGTCAAATCTTGATAAATGTTCTGAAAGAAAACAATGGGACAATAGACATCAGAGTGGTGGCTATCTTAGGAGAGACCTCCCCAGGCAGGGAGGGGGACTCTGAAGACCTTACAGTCTCACAGGGTTCTGCTCTTCTGAACCCATTCCCTCTAGCAATCCAACCTTGTTCATAGTCTCTTCTCCCAGACCCAGAACTAACTTTTGCTGGGATGTTAATGGCTGATAATGTACTTTCCCTAGTTAATTATTTATAGTTCCAAAGGACTCTTTCATGTTCTTTAATCAAAAGAATAGATAAAAGAAAGGAATTTCAGGATATGGGTGTCTTAGTTCCACAAGAAGTTAATAGACATACCTGGAAAACAAGGGTCCAGTGGTCCCTTAAGTGTGGAGAGAATGGACTTCAATAGCATCACATAGATTTCTTCACTGTAGAGTTTCTCACAATCCTGAATAGGTTGATGAACATTAGGACTCTCCCAAATGGATGTTTACAGCTGTTCCCTAAGCTCTTTGCATGGACCCTGAGAAAGAATATTCTTTGATAAATGCCAGGCTGAGGAGATGTCCTGGATCCTTTGCTGTCTTTTGATGTAGGGTTTGGCATTTGGGATATGATTCCAAATCATAAGCACCCAGTGTGCAGGTCAACCTTGGATGTTTCTGAAAGATTTGGTAACAAGATGAGCTTCTCCATGAGCCTGGGACTGTGCTTCTCTTATTTCCTTAGATCATGAAGCCTTTTGAGAGTCTTTTGAGTGTCTTGAATAGCCTTTTTCCAGGAAAATCCACAAATATACATTATTACACATGATGCAGAGGGGTCACAGGCCTCCTACAAAAATGTGTGCACAGACTAGATTTCTAAGGACGTGTTCAGTGTTAAAATTCTAAGTTTCCGCTCTCAAATCACACTGACCTCTTGGTTCATATTTTTGGTTAGCCTGTGAGTTTTTTGAGACTGGGTGTTCTACCACCTCCCAAACTCCTTCAGCTTTGGCGGAGTGCTCAGTACACACGGATGCTAATAAGTTTCCCTATGCCTTTAGTCACCTCCTCAGAGGGTCCTGTGGTGGCTGCTGCCTGAGGAACATCCAGGGAGGGTGAGGAGACCCCCCAACAAAGAAGTACCAGCCAACCCTGGGGATACCTGGTTGGCTTCCCAATTAGTGAATGAGATCATTTTCCCTCTGATCTTTTCCAGAAATAGATCTGTGAAGAAAGCGTGCACTGAAATGACCTAGCGAGGCAATGAGAAGGAAGTGACTAGAAAGGGAATTATTAAAAACCCAACTTCTTCTTTAAAAGGGAAATGGAAACAGGGACCTGGAGGAGGGTTATAACTGCCAAGCCAGCAGTGGCTCCTGCTTTCCTCTCCATGCTCCCAATATGGATTTCCTGCCTGCAGGGTACCGTTTGATTTAGAGCTATGAGAGCCTCACACACACTCTCATGAGAAGGGCTTGGAAAAGAAATAGAGCAGCATTTGCCCTCTTCCTGCCACTTCTGTATGAAGGTAGTTAGATTAATTAACCCTGTTTCCTCAGCAGGATTGATCCTGACACTTGCTTGAGAAATTTGATGATTATGTGTAGCCTGACTGACAAATAACAAATTAAGATTTTTCTTTTTTTGCAAAACTGAATGTCCTCTGGTTTATATAACCACCTTGGTTCTATAGGCAATCATCAGTGGCGTATTTCCCTTTCACTCTCCTTTGCCATGAGTTTTGAATGAACCATGAAAGGATGTTTTGATGATGTGGTCCTGAAGGTGTGCCAAAAACCCACCCCATCTTTTTGGCTTCTCTGCATTACCCTGGGAGGTTATAAAGGGTGAAGGCATAGAAAAAGTAGATTTGGGTCCTTGGGAAGTCTGTCTTCTGAAGCAAGTTTTACAATTGAGCAGATTGGCTTGAATACCCACCTGACAATTTTGAAAGCCTAAAAATAAATTGAACCTGGTACTTAGAAAAGGTGGCTTTCAATATCAGAGGACGTCCCTGTGTTTCTAGCTTTCCATGTGGTCGGGGAATTTGTTAAGGCTCTAATTTCCTTCCCTGCGACCTGGCTTGTCTTCAGGTGCTAGCTGGAAGTCAGAATGACACAGACTGTGCAAATAAAAAATGCAAGGAAGGGGAAAAGGTCAACATGTGTTTTTTGTTTCAGTTTAGTTTCTTACTTTTGAGGGTTATGATTTTTTTTTTCCTTTTTGCAATAAAACTGGTCCTGCTACCAGACTAACATATGGATACCTTTATTAGGCAATTATCAAAAGAGATATCAAGCATTTCAGGAGTTTTTAAAGCATAAGAGGTCTTTCCCAGAACTCCTGTCCTCATTGGCCCTTTCCTGCTTGCTAGTGTTCTACTAAATCATATATTATATATACCCATTGGAAGTCTGCATCATATATAGGCATTGGCATGGGCATCACCTGAGAACTTATTGGAAATACACATTCTCAGGCACTGCCTCAGACCTACTGAAAGAAACTCTGAGGGTGGGGCCTAGTGATGTTGTTTTAACCAACCCTCTAGGAGATACTGTTATGTTGGTCATGTTTTGCACACTGACTGCTTCAGGAACCCCCACAGATTTATAAATCTGAAATTCATCCTTGCATGGAGGTTAGTGGAGACAAATTGTTGCTGGAGAAGTTTTACCATTGGAAATCAAAGGAAATTTCAGATTCATAAATCACTTAAACTTTCAGTTTTCTCATCCAGAAAATGGGGACAATTCCATCTGCCACATAGGGTTGTTGAAGTGGCTGAAGGACAGAATGTGTGTGAATGTGATTTGTGAACTGCCAAGCACTCTATGCAGTTACCCCTAGAGTTAGCTATACAAATCAATAATGCTGAACCAATATTATGAACTGCAGGCTCATGGGAAGCAGGGGTGGGGAGAAGGGCACAGGCAGGGACTGTGTCTCTTCTGTCCTTATCAGTACTCTAAACCCTGAGCTCAAGCACATAATGGCCATTAATTGACTTTTTGCTGAATAATTATAACTAACATTTGGTAAATGTTTACTCACGCACTCATCAAATACCCTTTGAGGTGGGTACATTCTGCATCCCCCTTTTTGGATGAGAACTGGGATGTTAAGTAACTTACCCATGTCCACAGTTAGAAATGGTGGAGCCAGCATCTGAATTTAGGCAAACTGGCTCTGGTGCTCTGACTTCACTGCACAGCCTCACAATTAATCCATGAGTAGTAATGCTAAGGGTACTCTGTGCCACTCACTGTTCCAAGCTTTCCTGGTGCCTTCAGTCATCACAATCTGATAGAGGTACATACCATTATCATCCCCCTTATTAATATAACTTATTCTTATACATGATTTCAAGGAGTAGAAAGTTATGTGAATAAAGACACTTACTGCTATATTTGTTAAAATAAACAGAGACACAGAGACTAGCCCTGATGTTGGATTTCTTCTTACCAAGGTAAAAATATCTTCATATTACATCTCTGTGTGTACTGTTTGTCCATCTGACTTGCCAGTTCACTAATGAATAAACATTTATGAAGTCCCTGATTAGTGCCCAGTGCTGTGCTTCTAGACACAGAGATATGAAACACAGTTTCTGCTCTTAGGATGCTTCAAATCAAGTTTCAAAAATGGGCCAGTCCTCATAAAACAGAAAATAAAGGCCAATAGATAGTTAAGTGCCAGTTATGATGCATAAATAATCATTTTTTACCTTCAGAGAGGTTAGAGGGAATGAAGTCTTCAGACAAGAAATTTAACAAGTGCCTGAAAGAAACTCCTCTTTTGGGTTGGATGGGGAGGCCAATGGTCAGGGATATTACTCCCTAAAAGTAGATTGGACAAGAGTCTGGCATTCCACAGAGAACTTGCACTCAGAAGGAGAACAGGAGGAGAGACTTTTGTCTTTACAATACAAATCCCTCCACTCCATACAGTGGGGTGTGGTGCTGTCTCCCCACCCGAGAGAAGAAACCTCATAGATACTTGGTGGTTTTGAAGATTGAGAACCAGTGTGTCTTGTCATCAATTTCATTTTCCCTGGTTTTACTTCTACTTAACAAACCTTTGGATGCCAAGCCCAAGTCTTGGTTACACCCCATGTTTCCTTCAGAGGAAACTGTACTAGTAACTGAAAACAGAAATGGTTCTTTTATTCTAATTCATGGGATGCAGGTAAGATTCCTGTTTGTGCTCCACCTTGGCTGGTGTCTTCACTAATCCTCAGACAATAGCTGGATATAATTCTCTGTTTTGATCCTTTGGACTTCCCTTCTGGTCTTTATGCAAAGTTGTGGGCTTTCATGAAAATTGGATTGTCTGACAATATCTTCTGACTCAATAATTCCATTCCTGAGGATTTATTCTTATAAATTATCTCAAGGAGTAGGAAGTTATGTGCATGAAAACACTGCTACATGAGTTAAAATAATGATAAAACTGGATATAGCCTAAATGTCTAGTAACAGGAAAATGGTTAAAGAAATAAATGACGAAAAATCTACTCAATAAAACATTCTTCTGCTTTAACATTATAATTCTGAAGATCATGTAACAATATGGAAAATGCTTGCAATATAATGTTAAGTGAAGAAAACACGATACTGCATTAAATTTAGGCTGTGACTGTAGCTATGTCAAAATGATGTGTGCATCTGGGTGAGACCTAGAAAAAAATTTTTTTGAAAGCTAGAAAAAAAAATTTTAAATGAAGATAATATTATTTGTTGAGATACCAAGAGTATGGGTAAAATTTCTTTATTTCAATTTCTACTAAAGTTGTTATAACTTTGGCAATTCAAGAGAATTGGAAACAGGATAGTCTGGCTGCTGCCCCTTCCTCAACTGGAAAGAACCACAGTGTACTGGGTGAGATGTGAGTATCCCATACCCAGCTGTGCCCCAAACTGCAGGATTACACAGACTTCTCTCTCAAGGGCAAAAGCCATGGATGGCATTCCTTCTGATACTCCTGGAATACCAAGTATAAAACTGTCTACTGCATGTGCTCAAGCCTTGGGGTTGGCTGACATAGACAGCCTCACCCATATCCTTCATAGATGTTAGCATTACATGCCTTTAAGAATCTAGCCACATGATTTGGGTCAAGTTACTTAACCTTTTTAAACCTCCATTTCCTCAGATGTAAAGTGGGTATAGTAATAATGTCTATTCCATGTAGTAGTTGCTCTAGGACATAAATGGGAAAAAGACATAAAAAGTAATATTTACTATAGTAGTTTAATAGAAAGTACTCAACAAAGGGAAGCTATGGGTAATGTTTTATTGCAAAAGTCCCCCATTGTTCTAAATGTCAAAGAAATAAGTTTAAATATAAAATGAACAAAAGAATTAAATGCTGCCTTTCAATCTCAAGAGAAACTTGGGTTTAATGGAAAAGTTCCCAACCTCATTTGGTTATATCTTTGGGTCTTATTATAGCTCCTTCTCTCTTACTAGCTCATGATTATTTCTAGGTTTGAGTCTTGTCAAGTGTTCTTGCTGTGTGAGGAGGTTGTCTGCACTACAGTGTTTAAATCATTGTGCAGGGAGTTTACCCAAGCATCAAACAAAGTAGCATGGTCTGCATAGTAACTCTGACATTTGAAAAAATGCATAATTTTAGGCCAGATAGAAGGCTAGAAGAAAGAGACACTGCTGGTGATACCACAGATGACTAACCCAGATGAAGGAGGTGAGAAGTCTGGGAAGCCAAGAGCCACAGCCAAGGACAAGAGAGGAATTTGGTTTGAAAGGAGAGTGTTAAGACATCAACAGCCTGGAAAGAGAAGTCCAGGGTAATTTGTGGCTTGTTGAGTACCAGGAAAAAAAGATGTGGCAAAAGAAGGCACAGATGTTGTGAAGAATGCAAGGAATTTATGACGATTCATAGTCTGACTGCAGGAAATGCCTGCCAAGGGCAGGTCTCAGTGGACCGTGGGAGCACTGGTTCAGGGAGAAGATATGTGAAGATCAGGACTTCACAAGTGACCTTTACCAGAGTATCATCTTGAACCAAAAGCAAAGGAGGAGAAGAGGTAGAAGACAAGAAGTTGTTTGAGAATAAAAATAAATGTTAGCAAATCTTTAGAAGTAATTAAAATGTTTCTAAACCAACAGCCCACCTTTACCTATCACTCTTTTCTTTAAAAGTCATCAACAGTGACTTGCACTCACAGTTCTCTTATCACAAACCCTACTACTCAGTCAAAAAGCTTTGCTTCTCTCCTCTCATCCCAAGTATACAAAAGTTGTTATAAAACCTTGAGGATCATTTCTTCTCATCATCCTAAAGGTTTATACATGCAGTTTTTATACAAATATGCATCTAATCGACATGGTGGGGATTATAGAGACCATACCTATCAAGTGGTCAAAGGATTTGATATTCTCCTTTCCCACAGATGTGGGGGGCTTGGTGTAGTGTTGCAAGGAAGAAGGTACTTGCTGGAATGCTGGGAAGGGAGAATGGAGGCTACCCTGCTAAAAGACTATGCATCAGCAGAGATCTTTTAGCCTCTGAACTTGGGCCCTCACTTCCTGCTTGAGTTAGGACAGAGCTAATTATGCCAAATTATTAGCATAAGCAATGCCTCCATGCAACCTTCCCAGACCCAGATCTGAGCCAAAGAGAGCAGACAGAAAGCAAGTGTTGTGGGAAATAAAATGTCCCACAAGCAGTTTTCCTGGCCCAGAGTTCCTGCACAAAGGAGCCTCCCCAGCTATATTAGCCCTCATGTCCCTTGTTCCTAATGAGGCTAACTAATTCCCCAACCATGGACAAAGGTTTTGTGATAAACTGAAAAATGACTTCCGGGGCAACTGTCTTTAGTTCTCAGAAAGTAAATTCATGGAAGTGAGTGACTGGCCAGAAGGCCAAGAGGCCATTGCTTCAGAGTGGGGTCCCAGAGCAGAGCGATGTAGTTATTCACAGCATGTTTGACTATGTGAGAAAAAAATAAAAATAAAAGAGTTTTGTTTCTCTTTGGTGATTTCTCAATATCACAAGATGAAAGTACTTTTCTTTGCTGAATTTAGTAAAATAAATAAGAGAAACAGAGAATTTTCTTCATTGATAATATTTGTTAAATAGCATTAATAAGTTTTGAAGAGGTAGGCATGGTAACAGTCTTAGATGAAATACAATTAAGAAAAGTTTTTATCTTGGAGATAAGCTACAACTTAACCACACCTCTCTCTCTCTTCTTATTCATAATTTACTTCTTCAACTCAGAAAAAAAAAATACTTGGGGGAAGGAGGCTGGGATGAGTGGGTGGCTAAAAGCTAACAGTTTAGTGATTGCCAGATTACTAAGAAACCTCTTTAGTTGACCTCAAGTTTGCTATCATGTCCAAAGATATATGAAATTACAAAATACAATAATTTGAGGAAAGCACTTAAAGTCTCTTGGTCATGTTTAAGCAATCAATTAAGAGAAAAGAGAGAGAAAATATAGCAGTTTAATAGAAATTTAATAGAAAAAAAAAAAGAAACAAAGGATGGTCTCATGAGTCCAGATTTTAGCCGAAAGTTCCTGAAATAATATAATCACTCTAAATAAATTATTCAGCCTCAGTCTGCATACCTGCTTGGTATTTTGATAAATACTATGACTTTCTTGAGAACTCCTTGTACAGATTTTTAAACTTTAATAACCTTAACATTAGTTTATTTTACTACAAAAGGGAGTGATGTTTGAAAAGACATGTTACAACGGTCATCTTGTAATTTTGCTCTGGGCAGATCTGGGGTACCAAAAGTAGAGATGATGACCTGTCTGGAAGTCTGTTCACTTTATCAGAGATGAGACAACATGTAGTTGTAGCTAGGATTTTCCAGGGAAACTATGTATCTGTCCCCCTGGAAGGAACTGAATATCATATAGGATTCATATACTATTCACAGACACCAAGGAAACCAGTGAAATAAAAATCAGCCACAGCAAGGGTTACAATGTTTAGCACTTTAGTCAACAACATTAGCAACCTTCCTAGGGCTTGTCACTTACTCATCTTTTGAAGATGCAGCTTCGTGAAGGGTAATGATCAAAGGTGGTGCCCAGGATTTCACGCTAATCCTCATTTCCAAGTGCCCACATAAGTGAAGGCCATGGCTCACTTATTCCTCAAAGCCTTCAGGACCCTGATTTTCAGAATATAGTTTGGTTCTTTCTACTGTTTCAATAGCTCCAATAAATGACTCTCTTTCTTATCCTGTTTCTAATTCACACCTGTATCTTCCTTGAACCGGCTTCTGCAATCCCCATAGATGGTCTTGTCCCCTCCTCTTACTCAAACCCACCTCCACGTTGGACATTCCCTATTTGCCTCCATCAAATTCAACACTGATCCCTGCTTTCCTTAAATTCGGCCTATAAATCTTATTTTCATCTAAAATTAAACCTGACGAAGAGGAAACTCCTTGTTCTCTCATCAAACTTCTCTTCACTATATATTTTCCTATTATTAGGGAGAAGCACTGATATGCCATATACACATTATTGATTAAAAAGTGGATAGCATAACCATCCAGATAACCCTGAGTCATACTGTTAGAAGGAGCGCTTGATACTGTAAGTACTTTGTTTTGTCGATGTGAGAAAACTAAACCTCAGAGAGTTCGGGTGACTTGTGAGTTTGCACAAAGGATCTGAGGCAAAAATCCAATGTTGTTTTCAGTATACCACATTGCCTTCTTTTTATTCCCTCTCTGCATATGGCATGGTTCTAGGTGCTACAGAAACACTTCCCAGGACCTTTCAGTTCAGGAACAACACTGTTCACAACACCGGCATGAAAGGGACATCACACACAACCCAACTGGCACTGAAGTGAGCTCCGTGTAGTTATTTATATCATGTAACGCCCTAACCACCTTTTCTCTCCCTCCTCTTCTCTGTGTTCAGTCTGTCGCTGACTCTGGCTGTTTCTTCTCTGCAGTGATGCCAAGGGCTGTCTCTGCTGCTGTGGAGGCTGCCTTCCAACAGCTCACTCCCTGATGCAGGCCCAGTGCCTCTCCTTACGGGGCCTCCACCTCCCAACACTCTCCTTCAGACACGCCAGACTGCCCTGGCAGCTGTCACCCCCTTCACCTGCCATCCTGACCGTGTCACACCCACCCCTGGGAAAATCTCCAGATGCACCCTGAGCAAAACACAGAGGCCTGAGTGAGGAGACTGACAGGGAACAGGGCCCCTGAGAACGCAAGGCAGGTGCCAAGTTGCAAAGAAAAGAGAAATGATAGACTTTAGAGTGAAACTAAAAATAAAGAGAATGTGTTTTAATACCCTTTTGGCTGATTCATCTTTCTGTGCCACCCGAGAGAGAGGCGTTACCCTCTATTCACCAGTGCCTTATGTTTTGCCTACAAGGCCTCTCTTCTCACATCTGAAAGAGTAAACGAACAATAATGCAAGTGTAGGAGATAATGTTGGTAGCATGGCTGCAATCTCCAGGTTGGAGCCAGACTCATCTTACAATTTCCGTCATAGCCTTTCTCAAAAAAAAATGAGATAACTGAAGTCCATATATGCAATTCCTCAATGTCCCTCCGTATTCTTTCTCTTGTCTGTTTTCATCTCATTCAGGCATGGGTCCAAGACGGAGTAGTGATTAAGTGGGCCTGGTGACACTGTATACTTGCTGACTGCTTATTCCCAAAATGTGGTTGGCAGGACAGGGAGCCCCACTTTCAGTCCTTCCAGGGAGAGAACTAAACACTAATTCCCGTGAAGTCTGCATAGCATCAACTTTTGTGCTAAAATTCATCAGTGGTAAAAACGTCAGTGGCTGTCAATAGCAGGGGAGAAGAAATAGAGGAAGAACAGAAAAGAAAGAGATGAGGCATGAAGCAAAGTAAAAAGAGAACGATACATAGGCTGGTTGAAAGTGATTGGGAAACCACTTGTGATCATCTATTTTGCCCATACCCATCTCATGCCTTGCAACACTGTTTGTTTTTTTTTTTTTCAACGTTTATTTATTTTTGGGACAGAGAGAGACAGAGCATGAATGGGGGAGGGGCAGAGAGAGAGGGAGACACAGAATCGGAAACAGGCTCCAGGCTCCGAGCCGTCAGCCCAGAGCCTGACGTGGGGCTCGAACTCACAGACCGCGAGATCGTGACCTGGCTGAAGTCGGACGCTTAACCGACTGCGCCACCCAGGCGCCCCAACACTGTTTTTGAAATAAGCAGACGGACGTGGATGCTAACAGTGAAAAACTGTTGGGGAGAAATATAAGGTAACAAAAGGTCAAGATAAAGCCCATATGACTTTGCTTTGTTTGACTTGATATGAGGATCCATTCTGAGGGTGTCTATTCCAGATTAAAATTATTTAGAACAGGCTATACAGCATGTAGTTTGAATATCCTTTAAAAAGAACAGTGATTCATTTATTTTAATGGAGAACAGTCCTCCTTTATCTAGAAAGGATCTTTTTCAACCAAACTTTGGAAAAGATGCATTTTTAAGAGGAAGAGAGGAAGAGGATACCTGCCCAGCTATCTATGTTATCCAACTCAACTCCACTCCATAATAATAATTACTATTATAGCTAACATTTATTTTAGGCTTTACTGTGTACCAGACATTGTGTAAAATACTTTACGTACATTATTGCTTGATCTTCCCATCAGTCCTGGGAGTGATGTGTACTCTTTTACATATGTCCATTTCATACAACCTTTGAGTCTTAGAAGATTTTGGTGCCTTGCCCAAGGTAAACAGTAGAATAAGTGGCAGAATCCAGGTCTGTCTGACTCCAAAACCTGTGCTTTTAGCCAGTGCACATATTGTCTCCTTCACTGGTATGACTGATGTCACTGGCAGATAATACTCTAATCCCATAATATGTTCTAAATAATTGAAACTACATAACTAGAAAATGGTAGCTAACGTATATAGCAGGCCCAACTGAAGTAATTCAAACATAAAAATGACCTCTTGGCATTTGATTATCTTTTACCTTAGACGTTGATAAACCAAACCATTCCCTTAGGACAACATTTCTGTCCAGCAAAGCATTTCTCTTGCCAAAGTATAATTTTGTTGGCTACATCTATCTCCTCCAAGCCCTGGAATCAGACCTAAGCTAGTAAATTGTGCTGTCCTGGCAAGACGCTCATCCTCCAGGGCATTGTATCAGACTAAAGCAATACATCATGTTGCTTCCCACTCTGTTGGACCATTTATCCAGAGTCCTAAAACGGTAATGTTTCTTCTCTGAGTCTCTAGTTTTCTTGTCCCTGGGCCTTGTGCTTTAGCATCCTGATCTTAGAGATGGAGGCGAATTAAATCGCATTATTTTTACACCTGTCCTTGAGTTGAGGCTTCCAAAAGAAAGGAGGGTTTAAAGAAAGGGGAAGCCCCATAGATCTCTGTTTCATTCCTTTCAGACCCACAGACACACATTCACTTGATTGGGTAATGAGAATACTTTGATCTTTTGGGGTCGTGGGGATTTAGTACCTGAGAAAGAGGTGCTGAGTGGTGGGGGTAGAGGTGGGTCAAATAGGGCCAAGATTCCTAGAAAAGATGACCTCGTCCAACTGAGAAGTATTGGGACCAGCAAACACTGGCAATTAAAAATTAACATAAACCAGAGTGAAATCAATACCAAAATGTGATAGGTTTTCCAGAAAAGTTCATGACATGTAGTTCATAGACAAGAGGACATTTTCTCAGCGTTCACTTTTACAGATGCCAAAGGTCAATCCTACTTGGAAAGATCCTTCTGCAGGGAAGCAGAAATGTATAGAGTCCACGAGCAACATATAAGGCAAGCAATAGGTATATATTTTAGAAAAAATTCTTCAAAAACAATCTTAATTTCAAAGTGTTTTATAGTAGCTTTGATATGATGGTAAGTCACTTGACTCCCTGATACACGTGTATGTATATACCATGTTATTCTAAGTGCATAATGATGTGCCTGGCCTACAGTCGTGAAAGCTTCTTTCCATATCTTTACTAAGCACAATGGGACATATATCTCAATAACTGTTTTCATTCAAGTGTGATTTCTACAGAATTTGTTTAAAAGGTAAAATAATGACTCATCAAAAGGCCTTGAGTTAAATGCAAATCCTATGAATTCACCCATCAGTGTATTACATGTTGGGTTTGAATAAACAGTCTTATTACAATTTTCCTTACATTAGGAATTCACAAAAGGAGTCCAGTTTTCCATATAAACCCATAAAATGTGTAGGAAGGATTGAGAAGTGATTCTCACTTTTCCACAAATGAAAATAGCAATTAAAATGCTAAAATAGAGACAACTTTAAGATTACTTATATTTTACTCAACTTTCCTACAGTATACCATGCAAAATTATGTCAACTGAATGATTTTTTTTATGAGACAAGATGGCCCATGGGGAAATGTTGCCTTAAGAAACTAACCATTCTGAGTTACTCTAAATTGTCAACATGCCTGGAGGTTTTGGATAAATAGCTGGTGTAAGAAACCTAATTTTTTGGCTTCTGTAGATTCTCAGTATAGTATTTAATTTTGTGATCAATCTTCAGTTAATCAAAGTTAAATGGAAAGTAGTTTATTATTACTTAATAACCCCATCTGTGTTTTCTATCAAATACATAATCATGAATTTTCTAGGAATAGCCAGCTTGAATTGTCTTACTTATTTTTTTCTGCTTTCAAAGTATGATTGACTTTAGAACCTACTCCTATTAGCAATTTCTAAAGAATAGTTTTATTCCTCAGAACCCAAAAAGTAGCAAGGTGTTTTTTCAGAACTGGATATTTCTTTGTTTGCAAAATGTTTGCATTTTTCATTATTTAAATACTGATTCTTGGGGCTCTTGGTTGGCTCAGTCAGTTAAGTGTCTGACTCTTGATTTCAGCTCAGGTCATAATCTCATGGTTTGTGGGATTGAGCCCTGTGTTAGGCTCTGCACTGAGTATGGAACCTGCTTGGGATTCTCTCTCTCTCCTTCACTCTCTCTCTGTCTCTTTCAAAATAAGTAAATAAACATTTAAAAATAATTAAGAAAAAATAAATACATATTCTTCAAATTAGTGTCTCCTCTTGCCACTGATAGGGTTGAAATAATTAAAGTAAAGCTTTCTCAAGAAGAGGGGAAGTTTCAAAGGAAATTAAAATTGGGTACAGCATCCCAACTGTATTCTGAGAAGCCTATAAGAAACACAAGCATACATAGCAACAGTAAAGGTAGTACCATTTTTACTAGTAATGAGCAATTAGAACTCTTTGTTCTAGAAGTGATGACCCCAGTTAAATCTCAGAATTACACCTTCTCCTTCAGAGATGGAGGGAAGCAAGTTGCTTGCATCCATGACAAAATGTGAGACTCAGCTAATTGGTGTAGTTTTGATGATGCCACAATTCTGCCCAAAACCCTTGTAACTAGCAAGTTTGCCCTGAAGATTATTGAATTACTCCACTGACCATGCATTATTTAAAGGGAAGTGCTATTATTATAGAAGCCAGCTGCTTAACCATTGGAATTCTGTCTGTTGGCCAACTTTCAAGATACAGCAGTGCACTGTGACTATGCATTATGTCTACACATAGAGCAGTCAAAGCCTAGGTTAGGTGGTGGCCAGCTTGTCTGCTAAGCAATATTTGATGTGCATGCTTTGGAGAAAAACTACTGATAAAATAAATACATAAAATTTCAATGTCAAGATTCTGTCAGCAAGAAAACTTCTGTGAAATTTTATACATGCGTTGTCTCCTCATGCTAATGGTTGAGTGAGTAGATGGTCATTTCTTAATGAAGTGACCAGTACCACAGAACTCTGGGACTATACTAGTTGTAGAAAGGTCTATCCCTTTTCTATTCTATTTGTTTTGTGGCAGTTTCAAGGGAGAAAAATATTTTAAGACTCTTGGGGAACTCAAGTGATAAATAGAAAAAATATTTTTGCTTTCTAAGTTAAAAAATATTTGAACCTCTTTTTTGAAGATAATGTAAGTAGCTTCCAACCATATTGAATATTTGGCCTAGAAGGGTTTTCTCCTACATTTCTTTACTTGTTAGAGAATCTTTGAAATAGGACCATGGCAGTCATATGTTGTGTACCATACAGGAGTATGCCCCTAGGATCTCTGGCAGGTGTTCAGACAGCCTTTACTTAACTGTTTCTAGAAATGGGAAGGTCATTACCTTTAAAAGAAGTTTGTCCCATTTTTAATACTTTTGAACATAAATTGCTGTTTTTTTTCTTATACTAAGGCAATATTGTTTCCTGTTCACCTACCAATTCTGACTCTGCCCACTGGAGTAGAATTACATAGTTACTAATGAGGAGCTTTTATTTTTTTTGAGTTTATTTATTTTGAGAGAGACAGAGCATGAGCTTGAAGGGGCAGAGAGAAAGAGAGAGAATCCCAAACAGGCTCTGCAGGGTCAGCACAGAGCCTGAGCTAGAGCACAAACTCATGAAACCATGAGATCATGGCCTCAGCCAAAATCAAGAGTGGGATGCTTAACCAACTGAGCCACCCAAGCACCCTACTAATGAGTTTTTAAAGGTAAGGATAGAACAATTCATTCCATCTCATTTAAAAATTAATCATAATAACAATAGCTGTAATTTAGATGTCATTTAAAAATCCCTATTTTTCTCAAAATTTATACTGGAGCAAATTATTTTACTGCCTTTCTAGTAAACCACATAGTTTCAGACTTCTAGTTTTGACCATACCAACAAATATCATTATTTTTTGTTTTGTTTGTTTTTTAGAGAAAGAGCACAAATGGGGGCAAGGGGCAGAGGGGGAGAGAGAGAGAGAGAGAGAGAGAGAGAGAGAGAGAGAATCTTAAGCAGGCTGCATGCTCAGCATGGAACCCAACACGGGGCTTGGGATCCAAGTCCAAGACCCTGGGATCATGACATGAGCCAAAGTCAAGAGTTGGACACTCAACCGACTGAGCCACCCAGGCACCCTTTTACTTTGGTGTTAGAAAAAAAGCAATATGAGTATACTTGTAGTGGGAATGCAAAATGGTACAGCCACTATGGAAAACTGTATGGAGGTTTCTTAAAAAATTAAAAATTTAATTTTCATATAATCCAGCAATTCCCCTTCTGGGTATTTATCTGAAAAGAATGAAACGCTAATTTGAAAAGATTTATGCCCCTCTATGTTCACTGCAACATTATTTACAATGGGCAAGATATGGAAGCAACCTAAGTGTCCATCAATAGAGGAATGAATACACAAGATGTAGTATATAGTATATACAATGGAATATGACTCAACCATAAAAAAACAGTGGAATTTTGCCCTTTGTAACAACACAAATGGACCTAGAAGTATCACACTAAGTGAAATAAGTTAGATTGAGAAAGACAGATAACATACGATTTCACTTATATGTGGAATCTAAAAAAACAAATGAACAAACAAATCAAAATAGAAACTGATTCACAGATACAGAAAACAATCTGGTAGTTGCCAGAGGGGAGAGGGTGAGGGATGGGCAACATGGGGAAGGGGATTAAAAGGTACAAACTTCCAGTTATAAAATAAATGAGAAACAGGGATGCAATGTGCAACAGAGGTAATAGTTAATAATATTGTAAAACTTTGTATGGTGACAGATGATAGCTAGATTTATCATGATGATCATTTCATAATGTATAATGTTGAATCACTATGTTGTACACCTGGAACTAATATAATAGTGTATGTCAATGATACTTCAATTAAAAAAGGAAAAGAAGTAATATGAGGTATTTGAAAGATAAAAGACAAAACTTTGACCCTCAACTATGGCCTCTCAATTAGTGAGAAATGTGTTTTTCTGTTACATATCTTGATATAGAACCAGAAATCAAGCCTATAGCATACTTCAAAGGATGAATTAAACTTCAAAAGGTCATAACTAAACACTTATTATATTCATATATTCCAAATGAAGTACAATTAGTCCATTGTAATATTATGAATAGTCAAAGAAAATCATCTCTCTAGAATTATGGTAGCTAAAGACAACCAGTAGTTACATTTATGGTAAAAATCCAAGTTTTTATACCACCATTTCAACAACATTTAAAAAAAAAGCCAAACAAATATGGACATAAGGTCAATTTTCTTTATGGAGCATTACAGAAAAGTCCTAAATTTCTGTTCCTAAATTCATTGACCTAGAAGCACAGCTATTTTATAGAACTGAGCCATGTCAAACTCTGAGATCAGCTAAGAGAGGTGACAAAGCACATGCCCAGTATGTGTTATTATTTTTGCTATGTTGATGATTACTTTCTATTTCATAAGAGGAAATAGAACTGTGGTGAGTTTCATGGCTATTGAGAATCTCCAAGAAGGGAGTATGCAATACATACAGTGTTTTCTGCCTTCCCAAGATTAAGGTTGGTGTCTTCCTCTAGAAGGAACATTATATTAGAGATGCATGAAATGGAAATGCTAAAGAGGTCCAGGCATTGCAAAGCCTATCCCTCTCCATATTCAACCCACAAGGATGAATTTTGAAATCAGTTGTTTCTGAATTAGCCAAGTTTGAAGGTTTTTGGAATCACCTTTACCACCCTACCTCCAAGCATCAGGTTACTATTCTATATTACGCAACAAACGAATCCCAATTATGTCTCATTAAGAAATGTATACTTTTGACAAAGAGCTATCATTACCTGTGATGGACACCAGGGATACCTCAAGTAGGCTGAGTCACTTTCTCCTTCACCCTAAGAGAAAAACCAAAGTGTATCAGCTACTCTCAACTGGCTGACTCCTTCAATCTCTTGAAATAACCACTTAGCAAGAAGTATGTAGAAGTCCTTTGTGAATTACAAAGAACCATGTAAGCTCATTTGTGTCTTTCCTCTAATTTATACTCCCAGGAAAAGATTATAAAAACAAAAAACAAAAAATATTGTTTACATTGCCCAAGGGACTGGTCAAGTCTCAGCTTGCCAGGGCCCGGCTGGCAAGAAGAACAAGTCTTCTGCACTGGTAGATCCTCCAATGGCAAGTGAAAGCACTGCTGAGGCCTCATGTGGGGCCAGCTGACTGGTCCCTCCCAAACCTCTCAACCATGAGGTGCCCACAGGGTTTGCCCCTAAGCAAGAAAGCAGACCCCACCCAAAGAGACCACAAATGAACCCTCACTGAGTTACTACCCCCCAGCTGCCCTAAGTATGACAATAAACCTGCCTTACAGGGAGGAAGCATCCCCAGGCTCCTATGCCAAACATCAGGAAAACATTTGGGTTTGTAGAGGATGCCATGAATGGTTGGCCCTTCAAGCAGCAAGGCAGCCAGACTAGTTTGGTAGCAGGCCATTACCATGGGTCTGATCTTCCCTAACGAGGGAGTTCAAAATATACATGAGGATTTTGATTTTCAAAACTCCATTCTGAAGAATGGTGTCATTATGATACAAACCTAAGACTTTTTATTTAAAATATAACATTATCTTCTCTGTCAGGAATAAAGATCAAATAAATGCCAGATTGATGAGTTGGATTCTTCTGGATCAGTGGTTCACAAATTTTCTTCCATGAAGCCTGGATATCAGTGCAGAAGACCCAGGCCCCCTACCTCCCTTGGGAGGAGAGAAAGCCAAGATCCTGTCCCCCTGCCTTTGCCCAAGCCAGAACAGTTTCACTTTTGTCTGTTTTATCTATTGGTATATAAGCAATATTTGATTTAACAGAAGTTCTACTGTGACAAACAGTTTACAAAGAATTCAGGTACATTTTAAGTTCCTGTAAGCTTGTTTTGCCCTCTCTTTTAGTTGTAGAGCCAGGAAAAGTGTGTCCAAATCAAAACAAAACAAAATAAAACTAAACCAAAACCTACTTGCCAAGTAAAGAGGTCTAATTGATTTGTAAATATCAAAAGAAATTTGATTCATCATATGCCCTCTGGGCAATTAGAATCACATGAAAGATGGCCACTTAGTTCATTCTGTCTCAGTGTAGTAGTTATTCTATAAGAAAACAGAATTGATTGCTCTGGTCTCTCTAGGGTGAAAGGAGAGGAAGCCCTGTAACACTAATATTGCTACCAATTCCAAGTTCCAAGGCTTCTGGAGGCAGTTAATACAAAAGCTGTTTCTTCAGAGACCATATAAGATCCTGGAAAAGGATACTCAGAGAAGGTGAACCAATATTTATTTAGGACCTGCTATATGTCAGGGGGTGTTCTAAGCACCTTTAGTGCATTTTTTCACGTAATCCTTAAAGAACCTTATAAGGAATATATTAAACCTACTTTACAAATGGGTAAACTAGGCCCCAGGAGGCTTAAGTGTCTTGTCCATAGCTACTCAACAGATCTCCTGGGCTGTCTGAGGAACTTGAACTTTGCAGGGAATAGATCTGAGTTTGAGCCCTGGCTCCATCCCTTACTGCATGAATGACCTTAAGCAACATCAGTAAAATGAGGAGCCCTTTGAAACTCAATTTGATGTTACAATGGAAGCAGTTAAGCAAAAGAGTAAACACTTGAGCCATCCTGTGCATAAAAACTATGCAAATTTGCTAAAAAGATGAAGAAAACTTGAAACATGATCTTCCTTTAATTAATATTCCTAGCAGCCTCCAAACTAAGGGAATATATAAGGAAAGACTGGGTTTGGGCATAGATAAGATCCTTGACTACAGGCTTCTGAGAACTTGAGAACTAACAAAAATAAACTGCATGGTGCATGAGTTAGTGCTAAGGAGTGTAATGCAGAGTCTAGAGACACACTGTGATCCAGAAGAATCTGTGGGATCAGGAATTGTTGGGGAAGCTTCAGGAAGAGGTTGAGGTGTGTAGGTTGACCAGGTGTGGGGAGAGGAGAGGCTCCAGGGGCTGGGTGGAACTGTGAAGATAGCTGATTCCCCTCTAAAGCCAGGCCCCTCTGTTTGATTTGTACAGACAAGCCCACGGGGTATGGCTCCAGCAGTCGGAGGGCACCTCAGACAGGCATCGTGGATGAGTGCTGCTTCCGGAGCTGTGATCTGAGGCGGCTAGAGATGTACTGTGCACCCCTCAAGCCTGCCAAGTCTGCCCGCTCAGTCCGTGCTCAGCGCCACACTGACATGCCCAAGGCTCAAAAGGTAAGCCAGCTGGTGGGGAGGGATCCAACATCCTCAAGAGACTGAGGTATCTTATGCCTGTGGGTAGACTAAACAGAAACTATGTCCCATAGTCTCCTGGCTTCAGGTGTCAAAAAACCACCATTCTCACCTCAGATGTCCATCCCTTTGGTCACTCCACATTGCAAAGTCTCCTTTTCACTGCTCTGGACAGTCTGATACTGGAAGACAATGGAGAACAGTCACTAAATGTGAGCTTTGGTATCAGATAAAACTGAAGTCCTAGCTTCACCAGTCACCAGCTGAGAGCCCGTGGCCAAATAACATAACCTATCCAAGTGTTAGTTTCATCGGTAAAACTGATACAATACCTACTGCATCAGGTCATTTTAAGAATTAATAAATACACATGCAATTCTTTTCACGTTCTGCACAAAGTAACTGTGGGACAAGTGTTAGCGTCTGTCATAATTAAAATTAATAACAAAGCACATAACTTTACAAGTCCTGGTATTCTGCAAAGGTGCAAAGAAAAAAACTGTGCTAAAATGGGAAGTATTTGAAACTCACATTCAGTGGCAAACCTGATTAAAGAAAAATATATTAAAAACAGAAATTTCTGTTTGGTTCTCAGAACACCTAGAAATTTCTAATGATCAAAATCTGTAGATGTCTTTTTCTATGAACTAGACTTCAAACAAACCTCAGAGGTACTATTTATGCCATCCAAAGCAACATAAATCATCTAATACACATTAGCCACTTGATAAATTTTGTTGAATGGGTGAAGAAATGAGTAGAAGTGATTAAATTCTAGTAACTAAGTAGAAAGAATGAGAACTAAAGAGCAGGTGGTAGGTGAAGGAGAAAAAAATAAAGTGAGGATGGGTGAGTAAGGAAAGAAAAGCTCTCATTAGGGTCTCCTTGGGGGTACTATTTAAAAAACCAAAAACCAAAAACCCAAACAAAAAAAACTGCGGTTTTACTCTTTGGAGGCCAAACTAGCATTGTGCAGAAAGCATAAGAAGAGAAACCAAGAAGTTCACGATGACACATTTACTGCTTCCTGGTCCTAAACTGCAGCTGAGCCTGGAGGAGGACCAGGGAGCTTAGCAGAGATGTGACCCCAGGGAGCCAGCTTGAATGATGGAAAGGGACTGGGCACAGTCTGGTGCAGAGAGAACACAGTAGCCAATGGGTGAGTCAGGGAGGAAGCACCACAGAAGTAACTCAGGAGAATGTGGCTGAGAAGTGTGCTTGCGGGGACAAAGACAGGTTAATTCTTTCTCTTCCTAGGTGGCTCAGTGCCTCTCAATTTCTAGTTGGGGAGGGGGCGGGGATTAGAGATCAGTCCCAAAGTTCTAGAAGCTTGGTTCTTGTGACTGAGGCCTACACATCCCTCCAGCACCAGTGCTGTCTCCTGTGCCACATGGATCCCGGGCATTCTGGGCTGACTCAAAGGCTCTGTCTTCTGGGACACCAAGGGAACCACCTGTTCTCAATGCAATTATTTTTGTGATGTTTACAGTATCATCCCCCATCTACCACCAAGAAAACGAAGTCTCAGAGGAGAAGGAAAGGTGGGCCAAAGAAACACCCAGGAGGGGAGCAGAAGGTGGGGACGGAAGCAAGTCAGCAGATGAAAGGAAAGAAGAAAGAGCAGAGAAGGGAGACTGGAGCTAGAAACTGAACACAGAGGCAAAAAAGGAAAATGGAGGAGAGAAGGACTAAGCAGACAGAGGCAAGGACGATGAGAGAGAAGCAGACAGCGATAAAGAAAAGTGGGAAGTGCTATAGAGGAATGAAGAACAGTAGGCCTGGTGGAGCTAGATAATGAATGTGATGGAAGGAAGAGAAGTAACCTGTTGTAGAATGTGGATAACAAACATGGAGACAATGGAAAAGAAAAACGTAATGCTCAAGGAAGTCCAAAGAAAGACAGTGGCAAGAATGAAAAAAGAACAAAAATTATAAAAAAGGCAAATAAGACACTACATTCCCCTCCCCCCAAAAACAAATGAGAGTTAAAGAATTAAGACAAAATTCAAGGCTTTTCCATGTATTTTAAAATCTTGTGTGAAGCTATTATAGAAGAATTGCCCATGTCAATGTATGTCCAGAGTTAAATATTAGCCCAAAATTCTCAGCAAGACTGAATTGTGTCATAGAAGTTCCCAGATTTTCTTTCCTGCAGTGTCATTGGAGGCTGCATTTCTTAGTCAAGTCCAGGTTGAGGCCAAAGGGCATCCAGTATTTGCTTAAAGGCCTATGAGGCCTGTGGGGTAACCTGTAAGAGGAGTCATTGAACCTTTTCTTTTTTTGCACTTTGGAATCAGATATAAAAGATGTATTGGTCTGCTTGGGCTGCCATAACAATCGCCACAGACTGGGTGGCTTAAGCAACAGATATGTTCACACATTTCTGGAAGCTGAAAGTCCAGGTGAAGGTGTTGACCTCATTTTAACTAAATTACCTCTGTAAATACCGGATCTCCAAATAGGAAACAGTTTAGGTATTGGGAGTCAGGACTCTAGGTACTGGGAGTCAGGACTTTAACATATGAATGGCTGAGGAGAGACACAATTCAGCCCAGAACAGATTCCTCATGTCTGATCACTGCCTTCTGATTCTATCTCCTATAAACCTGTGTGTATGTCTATCTGTCTCTGTCACACACACGCACATACACACACAAACACACGCACAAATCTAGGTTTTCATATATGAAATCCTATGAGTTTCTGTTCCATGGAAACCCTAGGACCGTGTTACTTTAGAGCTGAAGTTCGTTGGTTCAATCCTTTCATTTTAAAGACAACGATACAGAGATCCACAAAAGGGTAAAGACGTACTTGAGTTCTAAGCTGCCCTCCTTCTGGCCATCAGAGAAGAGCACATAATCAACATGGACTAAGAAAGAATTCCAAAAGGAAAATATGGGGCAGAAATAGGCAAATGAAATCTTCCATTAATTCAATATTTTTCCACCAGAAGGAAGAACATGAATGAGAGCAAGGGGTTGGATTTCCCTGAGGGTAAAAAGAGCTAAGTAGAATCACAGAATTTAGGTCTTGTAAATCTTCTCCTTCAGCGTCTCTGATTTAATTAGTAGGGTTAGAGTCTTAATAGATATAAAGCAAAAAGTCTCCAGATCATCCAAATTGTGAATTATAAATGCTGAGAGAGGGTATAAGAGAAAAGTGGTCAGTCAAGCAAATAATGAGACTTTGGGTAAGAAGATGACTAAACCAAGAAGTGAAGCATTTCATCCAAGTAACCTACTTTGAAGATGTCATGGTATAAAGGAAACTTTCTGCCTGGTCCTTCATGTCCCTGCTGTATTTCTACTTCAGGATCATTCTTCCTCTATGGTCCAGTGAAAACCCAGGATTATATAATAAATATAACATAACATAACATAACATAACATAACATAACATAACATAACAAAACATATAAGGCCATGCCCAAGACTTAGCCCAGGAGGAAAATGTCCAGTCAGAAGCATGTCAAAGCCCCAAATGGGAGCCAAGCCACTTCTGCTGTGGTTACAAAAAGCTGGCTGATCTGAAATGACAAAAGCTAGGCTGGTGCCTAAGCCCATCTAGCCAGCCACCTTATTCAGGAGATGCTGAGTTCTTCTGCTAAGACATCCATGCTTTGGAACCAGCCTCAGGCATAAGCCAATATTTACTGTGACTACCACCTGAGAGTAGCCTGCAAACACAGATGGCTCTTCAAGTTCCTCAGAAGAATTAATGATTTGTGTCCTATGGAAATGTTCCTTAGAGATTTTCTCTTCCCTATTTCACTGTTGACTGAGTAAATGTCAATTATGACTCAAGGCTTTGGATAAGCTATTAATTATCCTCTATGATAAACTTCATTCAAAAGAAGTAAGGCAAAGACTTTAAAAGAAAAAAAAAGGAATAGAACTTTCTAGTTAAAGAATGCTTAACTCTCACACTATGGCTTATAATACACTTCTTCTTAGAATGGGTTTTATCAACTCTAAAGCAATCATCTTGAATTCCTAACATATGATTTCTGAATAATATGAACGAGGTAAACAGGAAGCATCTAGTGTAGTCTTTCCATCTCCTCCTTTCTAGTATCAATACTAAGCACCTAGTGACACATGGCATATAATGCTAGATGGATGGATGGATGAAATAGACGGACAAATAATTGTTATATGCAGCTTAATAGTGGAAGAGAAAGACCATAAAAATGAGTAGCATTGCTGAGATGAAATGACTCCTCTTGTCCTGGCATAGGATAGCAGGGCAAAGACACAGGAAAAAAAGGAGAGCAAAGAGTTGCACTGACCCAAGTCTTGCCTGTTTAGAACTTCCCTCTATAGCTTAAATTGAAATCATTCATGGACCTACTGCTAAAGGTGGCAACTGTCTGAGTAGTACTTTATAGTGAATGTTATGTACCTATCTCTCTCCTTGCTGCTTTCTTGAAGTAGGCAGAGTATTGATCATCATTTAAAATTCTACTGTTTCTCTTAGGGCAAATTGACTGTGTGTAAAACAAATGGGAAGATATAAGGAATCATGATCCTGAAATAAATTTGTTGAAAAATATTTTTATTGAGCACCTACAATGTGCCATCCTCTGTACTAGGCATGAAGGAGAGTTATAAGGACTGAAGAGGCAATAAAACATAGTAGTTAAGAATACCTGGCTAAAAACACTGCCTGGGTTCAAATCCTGATTCTCACTTACTGGTGGTGTGGCTTTGGGCAAATCATGTCATTTACCTGTGCCTTATTTTACTCATCTGTCAAATGATGGTGCTGATTGAATCTGTCTCCTACAGTTGTGAGAATTTATTGAGATTATGTATGTGAATGTGTGTGCACAAACTTTTATATTGCTTAAAATGGTACCTGGCACATAGTAATCACTATTAGAGTTTTAGTTAATATTATTTTACCTAGTTCTGAAAATTCGAGCCATCTGAAAAAGAAACAGATCTCTTCATGTGGAAGTGAGTCTTGTATCACCAAAACCTTCGAGGCCAACTTTGCCAGCATTTTCTGGTGAATTTTCAGCACTTCTGAATTGTAGGGTTTCAAGCAGATGATAGAAGGGAACTCAGTGATCTAAGCGCCCTTCCAACCCAGAGAACACCAGTGCTATGAATAATTCCAACTTAAATGGAAGCTCAGCTCTCCCATGTGAGGAACTGCTAACTTTTACTTCAAGGTCACAGAATGAACTTTCAAAAAACCACCATTTTTCTCAACCAGTTAAAATCAAATGTAATATGTGTTTTCATTTCATGGTGCCTGAGGAAAATTTAATTGTAGCATGAACTCCAGCTCTTACTAGTTTTAAGTAAAATTGCCAAAGTAAATAGAAATGTGGGATATTTCCGGGCTCACACAGCTTCCGGGACATTTCAGTTTCTAGGGCTGCCGATCCAGTGCCTTTCACAGGCATTTGATCTTCTTTCAAACATCTCTTGAAAACAAACAAAAGCTCATACAGCTTCGAATGTGCGTGCTGTTAGGATGTAAGGGTGGAAAAAGAAGCAAAAAAAAAAAAAAAAGAGTCCTCAAAGAGACCCTTCTCCCTCCCGTCACCCCTTGACCACCTCCCTCCCACCAACCACCACCAAGAAATAATGTTTTCTTAAGTAATACATGTTGCAGTTTCTTAAGTATATTAACATCCATGGGGAAAGATGAAGTCTATTCTTTTTACTTGTCTATGTGAAAGGAATAGGGCGTTTGCACTATTTACTAGGTAACATGGAGTTGACTTTTAATCCAAGGGCAAAGTTGATAGTTTGAAGTTAAAGTGGAAGCCTTTGGTAGCAATAAGAAGATAAACTGTTTTAGGTGAAGCAGCAGCAGAATGCCCTTTTATGAGGTTAGGAATTTAGGGTAAATCATTTTCCAAAATTATAGGTAAATAGAGTTTCTTGGCTTTTCTTTCAGTGAAGAATGCCTCAGGTTGTATGCTCATCAAAATGAATGAAAGCCCAGCTACCAGATTTCTTTGAAAATCAGTGACAGTATTTACTGACCTAATAAGCAAGACAAATCCATTTTTAAAGGAGCGGGTGAGGTTAGCAAATGTTCCTCAATGGCTACCAAACTTCCAGGTCAAAATCAGCTTCTCCATCCTCAGGGTGTTAACTGAAATTTGAGCACCTTTCCCTGACATTGGGGTTCATCTTTAATGGGGCTCTGTTATGCCTTTAGTGCTACCTCACTTTTATCCACCAACCAAAAGAGATTGCTTAGAAAGACAGACTTATATTTAAACTCAAAAAGAGAGAAATAGAAATTGAGAACAGCAGGGAAATTATGTGCGATGTGGGACAATGGGCCTGTGAGTCCATATCTGATACTTCTTGAGAGCAGCCAGGAAAGTTCTCACCATATACTAGAAGCTCAATTACAGATCTGATGGGCTACTGCTAGATAAGTAACAAAAGCTAGAAAACATTTTGGAAAATTCCTAGCTTTATTTTATTAACTAATGTGGTTACAGTTTTAAGACCTTTGGTCAGGAAACTAACTCTTTTGAAAAAGTGGAAGTTTGATAGAAGTTTGATAGAAATAAGAATGCTTATTGGTACAACCAACTAATTTTAATTTTAATGCCCTTGCTGGTAATTTACAATCTGTAATTAACTACAGAAAATAGCTTTGAGAAGAAAGGGATTCTTTTCTCTACCTTCTTCGCGTGTGTGCGTGCGTGTGTGTGTGTGTGTGTGTGTGTGTGTTTGTATAGTTTTGTGTTCTAGCATTGTTTCAATCACTAGGAATTTAGGGTGAATCACTTTCCAAAAGTATAGATAAATGCAGTTTCTTTGCTTTTCTTTCACTGAAGGCACATTCTTATGGAAAACTAATCATCGTTCAGGAGAAATCACATTATCCCTTTGTCTTCTCAAAGGCCCAGGTTTAGTACTAAGTTAAATATTTTTCAGGAAATAAAGGAAACATTACTGAGGGGGCAGGAATGTTGTACCTAACCCAACCTTTCTGTTGTACCTAAGGGTGGAAGGATTTCAACTACTTCCAATCTGATCTATAGAGAAAGAGAGTGACTCTATAAATCAGAAAACAGAAACTTTCATACAGAACCAATTTGCAACTATAGAAATTTTCAGGTCCAATTCTTGACTTAGCACAAAAGTCATTGCATCCAGCCTGTCTTCGTTCCAGCATTCTCTTCCCCTATTTCTATTAGAGATTGGGGGTATTCGCAAAAACTATTAAGTGCCTTTTTCTACCATGTTCCCCTTCTGTAACCATAAACGTCTAACCTCCTCAATTCACTTGGGCATACACATTTGTTCCCATTGGATCAAATAAAGGAACATACATTTATTTGAGTAGGCATGTGTCACTGTCAGTCTAGAAAGAAGGTGGCAATCGTTTCTACCATCCTCCTTGGCTCCTCTAACTGGTAGGATCAGAATTTCTGTAAGAAGGTAGGATGTTAAGAGTAAGACCTATGAAAGGCTGCACATGATGGCAACTCCTCTGTCTGGTAAAATAATACCTAAGTTCCCAATGAGGGACCAAGAGATTTTACATCAAACCCAAACTGACCAAGTGGCCCAGGCTTCCAAGATGGGATTCATATGTCAAAAGTTTTAATACAATTCTGTGTAAAATATATAAATGCTTGCCTGGGGCTTTCTGTCTGGCCAGCTCCAGGAAGTCAAGCAATCAAAGACCAACCATCTCTGCCATCTGTGAAAATATGATGTGCTCTTTTCTTAGCCATAGATCACAGTTATGGCAAAACAAAAATTTCGAATGATTAGGTTCAAGACCATGGCAGGTTGAGGGCTGGACAAGAATTTCTAATCAGTTGGACTGTTGTAGACTTGGAGGGTATGCAATATTCATGTCATGGTGTGAGTGTGGCATGCTTGAGTAGTTTCATGAGGCATTGCAGGACTAGAAAATAAGAAAAGTATAAATGAATCAATAAATATATAGCATCATACTGTTACTTTGTCAGTATTGGTTGACTTAGGCCACTAGTGGATGCTCTGGCTTGTCCTTCTGTAAATAATGACATGCTTCCTTCTTCAAACGAATATTAGGATGGAGGTAAAAGTGATGATGGCACAATGAAGCAATTCTGATTTCTAAAAACTATACACTCATGAATTGTTCTTGTGCCATGTTTTTGTCCTGGAAAAGCTCCGTCTGGCACCATGTGTGTTTACTTTTATATGCTGAAAGGCTCCCATCAACCTCAAACAGATGCAAATCACTTTAACTTGTCATAGTGTTATTTTGTTCATCCTAAAAGTTCAGACAAGCCTTCCAAACTTCCAAAATTTCTCTCAACTCAGTGAGGAGGAAAATTTAGAACACAACATTTGAGTGTTCTGCCCAGATGTGTCACACACACAAAGAATGAGTGGAGGAGGACAACACCCTTTCCTACCGATTCTGTGAACTCTTCACTATGGTGTTGAAATGACACTGAAAGGTACAACCCTGGGCCTCAGAACATTGTAAGATAAATCACTGCATACACCACTGTAAGTACCCCTGCATAAGTTGTATGTCAGATGAAACAATGGCATTTTGGAGGCTTGAGAGAAAAAAATAATCAAATCCAGTTTTTAGGTAAAAATGTGCTGAATCTTTAGCACATATCAGTGAAATTGCTAGAATCTGGTGTTTCACTTTTTAAAATACCACAACATTTGAACCTTTCAGCAATTCCAAAATCAACTCCTTCTGGGAAAGATAGTGTGCTTAATCTTTTTTTTTTTTAATTTAAAAATGTAACACAAACACAAACAGCTAACTAAACAAGCTGCCCATAAAATCAACAGTCTAAGCAGACTGAACCCTGAAGTGTTTTACAACATCCTTCAAGACTATTAAAGGCAACGTAAATACCTCTTGCCAATGAGGGAAAATACCCTTCAGTGCCTTTTTTTTTCCTTTTATTTCTTTCCCAGGCTTTTAAACAATTTTGGTAGTGATTTCTTACATCACAGACAGAAATATTTAAATGGAGTCAGGTGGTATCTTTTGAAGAGTAAGAAAGTTGCTAAATCAGGATAATCTGTGAATAATTATGGGACAAATATAAATTCCCTAAATCCCGGGGATTCCTAGGGATGCACCAGTCACTAAAAAAAAAGAGGTATACATCTGCTATCCCAGCACTCAAGGGAGCTCTGAGCACCCAATAAGTAGATTCCCTTTCTCCAGCCAGGGAAAGGACAGCACCCTGCCATGGGATGCTCTTTGACAACAATAACTATAAAAATGGGGGGTGGGCAGTGAGAACACCTGGTATTTATTAAGCACAAGCCCTGTGGTAAGGTTTATAGTGAATTATTTCAGTAAATCTTCACCATTAGCCTGTAGGGTAAATACTAAAATTATCCCCATTATATAGATGTAAAAACCTGGGCTGAGTAAGGCTAAAAGTCTTGCCAAAGTCTTGCTCTAACAAGTGGCCAGACCAGAATCTATACTCAAAATGGACTCCATTGTGTTAACCATGTACCACCCTCTCTTTTCTGCATTTTTCCATTGATATTTCTTGTACCACAACCTACTAATTGTGAGTTGCAAGACAGGAGGGGCTCTGTGCTCTTTGTCCTTGTGAAGAGGACAGTAAAAGTAGGACGCCATGCAAGGGTTGCTATTGGCCTGAACTCTATTGTGCTACTTCTTCAGAAAAATTTAAACAATTTAGCAAGAATTTCCTGGTTTGCTATGTTTGCTCAAAGCACCATGTCTATGGGGAGGGTAGGGAGATGAAGGAGACACGCTACTTGTGCTCAAGGAGCTTACTTTTCAGTGGGGAAACAAACACATACATTACTCTGTAGCACATCAATACTCCAACAAAGATAGAGGCAGAGTAAACTCTGATAGCAAAGAAGCCTGAGCAGACTGATGTTGCTAATAAATGAGTTCACAGAATAGATCAAAATCAAGGGCCCTTGAAATAGTAGGCTTTCTCACACACAACTATGCCAGGTAAATGTGTAAGGGTAAACACATGCACTCATAACAACATTATGAGGTGGGTGCCTTTACCCCACTCTTTCGTTTTACAGAAGAGGAAACTGAGAAGGAGAGAGCAATATAGTGATTGTCAAAGGTCCCTTAATTTCTACGTGGGGAGATGGGATCTATACCAGGTATGTAAGCCTAGGTCTTTGGGGAAACCAAGATGAGACTAGGCTAAAAGAGTAGGATTTCATTAGGAAAAATACCAGTGTGAAAGGAAATAGGGGAGGAACGAGGAAGCCTGGGCAAGCCCTCAGAACACAATGCAAGTCTGACCCCAAGTGAAGGAGAAGGGGAGGGAGAGAGAACATTGGGTGGAAGTGTCCTATACTGCCATACAGGCTAAGGAAAAGTTCAGAAAAGTCACTAGGGAGTCCTTGAACCGAAAGTTTGCCAACAAAGGAATCTCGTGTTTCTCAGGAATGGGTGACCTTCTATCCCCACCAAACTCAGTCTTGGCATTGGGTGAGGTGCCAGCTCTGGGCCATTCCCCATGGCTAGAGGAAAGGGTAATATTGGAAAAATGGCCATTAACCATCATAACCACAGAAAAAGTAGGATGAGGTAACTTCCAAAAAAAATAAGAGTCTGAACAGACTGACATTGTGTCCAGTCTATATACCTTTCACTTTGCTAGAGAGGCAGCCATCCTACCAGCCTCTCAGAATGTGCACCTTTGTCCTTTGGTTTTAAAAGTCACACCCCAAAGCGCTGAGTAGATTGCATGACACTTACTCTCTTGGCTCCCAGAGATGAAAGGCTGACCCAACTCTCATGGAATTTGAACTTGTGATTCCCTGAAGTAAAGAGATATCAAAGTTGATACTGAAATATTTAAACCACTCTCCACAATTTCATGTGTCTCCAGGCCAAACCAGCAAAATAGCTATAACATGTTTTTTTCAACAGGTAAAGAGCTGATATGTGGGTGATCTTTCCAATTATATGATCTTTTTTCCTCATTTTGCCCTTTTTAACAAAAGGTCAATGCTGAATTATGACTTTATGCTATACAATAGCTGCTGATATTCCATGCTGGACAATAACTTCCCAGCATTTTTTTTTATAGGGCGCCAGGCTTTTCTTAGACTTTATGTCATACAATACTTACTTGTTTGGAGTAGTTGAGATGGAAACAGTCTATTGAAAACATCACTACTTCCTTTCTGAAATTTAAAGAGACTATTATCATCCTTCTTTTAGATACTGTTTCTCAGGCAAAATCTCATAAAGATAGGCAGCAAAAAAAAGGGCTTATAATATCCACAAGGTTCACTCTTACTAATTGAATATTGTGCTACTAGATTTCTATCAATAATAATAGACATGGGGCCCAACTCACACTTGTGGTCAGGGAGGGCACCCTACCCCTGAGTTTAGAGTCTTGCCTTACCCTTTAAACAAGAATCTACCACCATCTGGGATCATGGGCAGCTCATAACATTGTCAGTTATTGTCATTGGAAAGAGATTTGGATTTTGAAACACCCAATATTGTTTTATCTTTTGGGAAGCAATATGGTAGAGTGGCTAACTGATGAGCTCCAGAATCAGGGGGAACTGGTACAAATCCCAACCATGGTCACATCTTCCTTATAAAAAATTAGGCAAGTTTTCTAAGATTCAGATTCCTTCATGGTAAAATGGGCAAGACATAGTGTCCATCCCCAAGAGAACTAGAAGAATTAAGAAAAATATATGCAATTAACATACATAATATAGTGCCCAGCCCCTAAGTGATAAAATTATCTTATTTAAATAATAAATTGTTTTCTTATTAATCCTAGGTCTATCAATTTGTTCTTATGTGACCTCAAGCAAGTCACCAAATGTTAGCAAGCCTCAGATTATAAATGGACTGAAGCAAATAATATCACCTTACTAGAGATCACTGTGTAAAGTATAATGTGTCTGCAAATGTTAATCAAGGTTACTGTTACTGCCATTGTTATTAGCTCTCAGTGATCTTTTTAATCAAAAAGTTTGTGGATTGTTTTCCTTTATAAAGTTAGGAGCTAGGATAAGAGCCAAGAGACAATGGGAGAATGTGAATGTCATGCAACATTTCAGGGCATTTTTCTGCTTCCTAAATATCTGTGCATGGTACATAATGTGTTAGAATGTATATCGCATATTAGGACCTTGAAACCTATTCCCTGATGAGTTGGTTTCCTTCAGAGTGATAAATTTCCTCAACCAACCTGAGTGAGCTAGAGGACCAACTTTTTTTTTTTTTTTTAATAATCTTACCTTCCCTGGTGTCAATAGGAAACAGTATTTACTCACTACTGTTTTCCTTTCAAAAATCTGTCTAGTTGCATACTAGAAACAGTTTCAGCTGGTTTGTTTGTCTTGGACAAGCTGTTGAAGTGAAAAGTTTTTGCTTGGCTGAATGTGGGACAGTTTCATAACCCTCAAGAAGTGCATTGAAAGTGGGTGCCAGCTCCGGCTGCTTCTAACATGCCTCCACTTGCTGCCCATTGTCAAGGGTGGCCAGCATAATTAAATTAAGACAATGAGCAAAGCAACAGATGCGACTGAGACCAAATCCCTGAGTGCTTTTGTTTTGTCACCATCATTGTCTGCAACAAAGAAGTCACATGTGAGAACCTGGGAAGAGAGCCAAATGCAAACCAGACAACATCCCAGCTGGTTTTGAATGGCCTCCACCTTACGCGTTTGTGCATGGGAACCATGCTACTTGGAGCAATGTCTGCTCTACTCAAGTGAGTTTCTGCTCATGGTTTTGCTGCAATGCCGAAACAGACCCAGAAGAAATGGGCCAGAGTATCCCTGTGCTCAGACTGACACTTTACATCTCCACTTTGAGAGAAAAGAAAAAGAATCTCTCTGTTGGGGAAAAGGATAAGCTCTATATGATTGACCAATCTAAACTCAATCCTTTTTGCTGTGGCCTTCATGAATCTGAAGAGGGAAATATAGAAGATACCTGAATTTTTTTATTCTGTAAATTTGGGATTAATTTGGTTTGAGAGAAAGATTGGAGATTAAGCACCTCCTTTGGCTTTCTTTTAATTTGTTACTGTTTCATTCTTGAGCATTTTCCTATGTGGGCATTATCCAGATTCTTAAAAACCTTCTTTTCCAAGCTGGTATGCCTGTTAAACAGAAAAAAAGGCAAATTCAAATTAGTATATTTCTAGACCTGTTATTTGGCTAGCAGTTTGGTAGAGAAGTGGTATCCTTAATAATCGCCATTTTGGGAGCCACCTACCATCAGCAGGGTCCACTGAGTATTGAACAGAAATGTTTCAAGGAGTTTGGAACAGTAGTGATCCTACTCTGTAGCCCCATTTGTCTTTATTCCATTTGTCAGGAGAATTCCTAAGCAAGCAGAATAACATGTAAGATTAGAAATACAAACTTACTGGTAGCTTAACAGTAGATGTTTTGTACAGCAACATATGAACATTAAATGGACTTGGTAAAGTTGTATGATATTTGGGGGAAAGTGCCAGGATTTTAAACAGATGGCATTTCAAGCTATCCTGTACAAATGCCAAACTTCCTCCCACAAGCTTTTTTCGATGGCCACTGAGCTAGTTATTTTAATAAACATATTTATACAATGACGCTATCTTCCTTCTATTCAGTCAGTACAGGATATTGACCACCAACTAAAAAGTGCTAACTAGTTTTTTTGAAGGACTTGGTGATAACTCTAATGTTCCAGGTAGAGCTGGAAAATATGTGTAAGAAAAATTACCAATCTCTATGGGCCTTAGCCAATAGATATTATTTCCAGAGACTGTAGTTAATTTTGTTCCAGCTTCTCACACTCTGCAGGTCTCAGGTCTGAGCAATCTCCAAGGTCCTTACAATGACCTCTAAGTTCCTAAGAATGATTGGATTGAGAGGTCATTACCTTAGCCAGGAGGAAGAATTTGGAGATTCCAGACATCATAATAAGCACTCTTGTTTTGGGTCATGATGAAAGCATGTTCTGGGGAAAAGGGATACTGTGGATTCTTGACCTCACTTTGTACCAATAACTATTCATTATGTTCTCCTCTAAGGTCCTCCTGGCTAGAGGTGAAACCAAGAGGAGAAGCACCTTATGTTTATGCATGCAAATGCCATTTCTTCCTGGATTTAATTCACATCTGATTTGTCTAAATAAACTTTGCTATTTAAATATATTCATGGATAAAATAATAACCATAGGAAAAGCATAATGACTTCATTCTTCACATTATTACAGGGTCCATTATGGTCATCCATTTAATTAATTCTCTAGCTATTTATTGAGCAACTGCAATATTCCAAGCATATTTTGAACATACGGATATAACAGTGAACAGACAAACATGTCTCTCTAGGGCTTCTATTTTAAGCAAAACTCAATATTCCTTGGATAACAGCATTGTTTGCTAATAAGTGAATGGTAGCACCAAAGCAAGGAACCAGGGTTTTTAGTCCAGGAAGGTGACTTTCCAATGAAGATGAAAAAATAATAATAATGAGTAAATAATAATAATAATAATAATAATAATAATAATAATAGCTGATACTTACATGGTGCTTGCCATGTGCCAGAACTATTATAAGTCTACTTATATACTAATACTAATTCTTTAATTCTTTTTTTAATATGAAATTTATTGTCAAATTGGTTTCCATACAATACCCAGTGCTCATCCCAACAGGTGCCCTCCTCAATGCCCATCACCCACCCTCCCCTCCCTCCCACCCCCCTAATTCTTTAATTCTTAATCCTACAGGTAGGAACTATTATTATTCCAGTTTATAGATGAAATTGAGACACAAAAGACTGCCATTTGCACAAGTTCACACATAACTAAACATGGAAGAGCCAAGATTTGAACCCAGCTCAGTATGTCTGTGATTTGATAGATTCTAAATCAATTATAAAACCTCCCAATCTTCTACTTCTAAAACTTTCCCTCTGTCCAAAGAAGAAAAAAATAAAAATGAAAAAGAAATGTCTCCTTTTTACAATAATTAAAATAGAACAAAAGGCAATAAAACAATAGAGGATGACCCCAGAATGTGTTCCTTTTTAAATTTTTTTTTTCTTTCACCGGGGAAAGATGCCACAGGCCAGAATTCTCAATTTTTCAGAATTTCCTGTCAACGAATCTGTGATGGCAGCAGTTGAATAGAAACATATTTCTGTGTGTTCATAAAGCAATTTGTGGTCCTCATGACACCAAGGGCACATAAAAGTAGCCTGAGTGAGGTTCGACTAAACTAAAAACTAAAGGCTTATCCACTTCTTTCTTAGGAAAAAAAAAAACAGACCCAAGCTCTCTATGAGATTGACTGATGAGGCATAAAATAGGAAAGGTTGAGACCCATGTTACAAATAGATGGGTAGGGTACATAAAACTTCAAGTTAATGTCACTTTTTCTCCTTTATTTTTAGGAAGTACATTTGAAGAACGCAAGTAGAGGGAGTGCGGGAAACAAGAACTACAGAATGTAGGAAGACCGTCCTGAATTGTGAAGAATGACATGCCACCGGCAGGATCCTTTGCTCTGTATGAGTTACCTGATAAGCACCAGAAGACCTACCAAAAAATAAGTTTGATGACATTTCAAAAGATGGGCATTTCCCCCCAATGAAATACGCAAGTAAACATTCCAACATTGTCTTTAAGAGTGATTGTTAAAAGCTTTGCACCTTGCAAAAATGGTCCTGGAGTTGGTAGATTGCTGTTGATCCTTTAACAATAATGTTCTATAGAGAAAAAAAGAAATATGTATATATATATATATATATATATATATATATATATATATATATTTCTTAGTCCCTGCCTCTCAAGAGCCACAAATGCATGGGCGTTGTATAGATCCAGTTGCACTAAATTTGTCTCTGAGTCTTGGCTGCTGGAGCCATTCATTCAGCAGCCTTGTCTAAGTGGTTTATTAATTTTTTTTTATTTGCACTTCTTTCTACGCAACACAGGCCGTTTGTTTTACAGTGTCTGATAATCTTGTTTGTCTATCTTCACCCCTCTCCCACCTCATCATCTTTATATTTGCCAAATTTGGCCTCCTCAAGAGCAGTAACAAGCAGTCAAGTAGCACACCCAAAAGATTTTAACCCAAAAGATTCCATCTGTGGCATTTGTACCAAATATAAGTTGGATGCATTTATTTTAGACACAAAGCTTTATTTTTCCACATCTTGCTAAAAAAATGCAAGTAGTTGCAGTTTTGAGGCCAATCATTTTTAGGCATATGTTTTAAGCATAGAAAGTCTCAAACTCTCAACACTTCTTTCAAATGATGAGTTAGTATGCAACCTGATTAGTAATTTCTCTCTTTTTATTTTTTCCATATAGAGCACTATGTAAATTTAGCATATCAAGAATACAAGATATATCACAAACAGTATGTAAAACTCTGTTTTTTAGTACAATGGTGCTATTTTGTAGTTTGTTATATGAAAGAGTCTGGCCAAAACGGTAAAAGGTGAAAGCAAAACAAAAGAAGCCTGGAGCCAAAAATGACACAAAGGGGAAGGGTACTAAAAATCCATCCATTTGGGAAAGAAGGCAAAATTCCTGCAATTATGCCTTCCAAGAGAAACTTAAGACACAAAGTCCGCTGATGCAAATTTGATTGGTGAGTCTAGAGAGGAGTGGAAAACGCAGAAGGCTAGGAATTTAACGTCCTGGTTTCTATTTCTCACTGAAGAAACAAACATCTGCCAACTCTGTCTTGGACTCACCGCTGTGTGACTTTGGGCAAGTCACTTCACCTCTCTGTGCCTCAGTTTCCTCATCTACAAAATGGGGGCAATATGCCATCTACCTACCTCACAGGGGTGGTATGAGGATTAAAAAGATAAAGCTCCAGATTTTCTCCTGGGTTGCTATGAGGGCACACGGTCAGAGCCCTTGAGTTGCTGGGATGCCAGGAATTCTATAAACAGCCCATCCGCAATATAGCTAGAAAATTGATTAGCCAAATGCTCTTGACATGCTCATTCTTGTCAATGAAGCTATCCAATGAACTATCCAACTATCTAGTTGTTAAAAGCTAACAGCTCCATCTCCTTTAAAACACTTTTCAAAATAACTTAGAAATGTCTGATTTACATTTGATCTGAATTCTGCGTTTGGATTTATGAATACAAAGTGAAAAGAGAGAAAGGAAAAGGAAAAAAAAAAAAGATTTCCACCAGTGAAACAGCAACTACTCCATCTGACTCTTCCGGGCAGTTACTAGTAATGTGGTAATACTTTTTGCAATATTATAAATGATACTTTATTCATTTTGAACAATATAGTTATTCTTTCTCTTTGGGCAATCTAAAAAAATGGTTTCAAATAGTTAAGATTTCAAATATTTAAATAATATCTAATTTTTAAAAATCACAAAATTACTTTAATAAATTTGTGCTTTTCCTTAGCTGTATTTACTTATACATATATATTTTTTTAATTTATGTTAAAATATACTTGACTAGAGTTGCTAGTTGAGAGGCAAAATTTTCCTTCAAAACTAGAAATTTTCCTTCATGTCTGCTTACAGAAGTGACCCCTGACCCGCTGTGGGTGCATCTTATCCATTCAACTGAAAATTGATATCAAGAAAATCCAACAGAGAGGACAGGCCCATGGTGGCCTAGAAAATGTTTCCCATCTACTTATCAAGATGTTCTTATTAGAACAATGAATCATCCATCATTTAGATCTTTTTATCTGCCTTCAAACTTTTTGGTGAAAAGCAACCAGGCTTGATTACTTCATGCAAATTGTATCCCTTTTATTCTTAGAAAGTGTACATAGAAAACAAAAATAACATCTTTAGTTTTCATCCCACTGGTTCACCTCAGGGTTGAGAGACCAGAAAAAGTCTGACTTCCTGGATCTTCAAATATACCCAAAAGAAGGCCTATAGAGCAGGTACCCCTGCTCAGCCAAAAAGTGTTTAAACCCTCAGACCCTCAGCATTATTTGAATTGAGCACCTCTGTCATGCTGAGCAATGTTCTGATCACTACAGACAAATGTAAAAGAAACTGTAACTCATTTTTGCCCTTCATCTATTTTCCAGACAGATGTGTTCTATGGAATTAGGTGCTTGACCCCTCTTCCCAAAATGGCACTTCTGGTTTTTATTTCATGTTCTTTATGTATACCTTCTAAAATTACTGTTTCCCAGCAAAACTTTACCTGTAATCCTCTGCAGACCTATGAGTTTCCAGACACAGTTGAATATGGTAATTCTAAGAGTGTCTATGACTTATTTGATTCACTTAATAATTCTATTCACAGCCAAAAATACCCCAGTGAGGAAAGCTTAAATGTGCAAAGTCATATTATCTTTCTTAATTTTTCCAACATATAATCCTCTCCTTTATATCATAAATCAATGAATTAAAAATTAACTAATTATACTAACTCAACTATCTTATTTTAAAATGAAATAAAACTAGAAGACAAATCAATGTAAAACTTCAAAAGTCAGTTGATGCCATACTCTACAGCAGAATGACACAGGATTGATAGAAAGGAGCACCTGAAATTTCACAAGTCAAAACTTTTATAAGCTTTGCTTTTGATTTCTCAAATGAGGCAATTTCAAGATGTTTATGAAAAAGCTGTCAATATTGGTAATAACAGACTTAGTTCTAGTTTAACTGACAATACTGAATTACCTACATCAAATCTCTGTTCCCAATTCCCCAAATAATAGAACAGTATCTTTTGAAGACTTTAAGATGAGGAGGCTCCACTGAAAAAGTTAATGTATCTTTACATCAGAATCTACTCTTCTAGAGATAAGAGAAAAATTTGCAATACCCACTCCTCCATACACACATGCATGTGCATGTATGTATACACACACACACACACACACACACACACACACATGCTCATCCTAAGAGTCCAATGGAATACTCAGAAGAAATCACTTCCTTGGAAAATCTTATTGAAAAAAAAAAAAAAAAAAGCCTGGCCTCCCTTGAGAATCCATCCCCTCCTTGGAATGTCAATGTTTATGTAGATGAAACCATCTCATGCACTGTGGCTCCAGGGTTTCTGTTACTAGTTTATGCACTTGGGAGACTGCTTGAATGGAAGATGTAGCACATTTTGCTTTCCCATTTATTGTTTGGCCAGCTATGCCAATGTGGTGCTATTGTTTCTTTAAGAAAGTACTTGACTAAAAAAAAAAAAAAAAAAAAAGAGAAAAAAAAGAAAAAAAAGAAAGCATAGACATATTTTTTTAAAGTATGAAAACAACAATTCTATAGATAGATGGCTTAATAAAATAGCATTAGATCTAGTCACCACCACCTTTCAACTTTTTATCACTCACAAGTAGCGTACTGTTCACCAAATTGTGAGTTTGGGGGTGTGGAGGCAGAAGATGGCATTTTTCTTAAGTTAGAAACCTCCATTATTCTGCTGGCTCTCAAACTCAGAAAAATTAGCAATATATTATCCAATCTAAATACCTTAATCAAGAGCATAGAGTATAAATGGAGGGCGGGGAGGACCTTACAGGCAACTGGCAGAACAAAAGATGATAAAGTTACTTATTGATTTTTGTGCTCTCTGCTCTAAAAACGGATATTCAGCAAGTGGAGAAAATAAAAACAAAGAGAAAAAATGCATAGATTAAATCTGCTAAAAATAGCTTCTGCCATATCCCCCTTAAGTCATTCTTTGGCATTTACTGGTTTATAGAAGATATTCTCCCTTCATCTAAACATCTCAAAGAGCAGTAGCTCTCATAAGAAGCAATCACTGATCTCATTGGGAAGTGTTGGAAAGTATTTCCTTATGAGATGGGGGTTATCTACTGATAAGGAAAGAGAAGAATTTATGAGAAATCGTTGAAAGAGATGGCTAACAATCTGTGAAGATTTTTTTGTTTTGGGGTTTTTTGTTTTGTTTTGTTTTGTTTTTTACTTTATACAGTCTTTATGAATATCTTAATGTTCAAAAATGACTTGGTTCTTCTTTTCTTTTTTTATATTGGAATGAGGGATGATAAGTTAAACCCACATAGACTCTTTAAAACTATAGGCTAGATAGAAGTGTATGTTTGACTTGTTGAAACTATAATCAGACTATTTAAAATGTTTTTGCTATTTTTAATCTTAAAAGAGTATACTAATTTATTAGAGACAGATCCTGTTTGGCTCTTTTCATAAGAAAGAACATTCCCACTCAAATCACCTGTGCTTTCCCAACAATATTTTCAAAAGATAAATCTGATTTTTTAATACAAGAATTCTTTATGCCCCTTGCCTGCAATGATCATGAAGTTCAGAATATGAGGGGGCAAAAACAAGAAGAAAATTTAGTTGATTCTTTGTTTTTGGTTTGTTTGTTTTCAATGCTAGTGTTTAATCTTATAGTACATATTTGCTTATTGCTATTTTAATATTCTAAAAGACTTTCCTATTAGGTATTAGAAACTGATACATAGGTATTTTTTGTGTGTGTGATTTCTATTTAAAAAAAAGGATATGAGAAGACTGTCTGAAGCTTTAAGTGCATATGGTACAGGATAAAGATACCAACTGAAATAACCAAGTCCTATCTGGAACAATACTTTTTTGGGGAAACCTCTCATAGATAAGACAGAGGCCCAGGGAGTTTTTGAAACTGTTTCTATTCCTCCCAGTCATTCATTTAGTATCTCCCTCAAAATTTTATAAAGGGGTGACCAGGCTGAAACCCTGGAATTAAAGGGACCTCTTTAAAAATAAATACTCTTCATGTTCCCTCTTAATTTATGGTTACACATTGATCTTAAACATGGTCCTTCTTTCTCCCCATTCTTCAGCTGTCATTGATAAGGTCTTTGAAGGGAAAAAAAATTTTTTTCATTTGAAAATGGAGAACACAAAAGTCCAAATGTTACTGCCCAATTGAAATGTGATTTAAGATGGAGATAGTTTCTCCTACTTAGTCCTTGCTGAATCACCTGTCACCTTCAAAATGACCTTTCATAAGACTTAGAATCTGCCCTTTTTTTTAATTGCCCAGGCCTACTGTAGCCTAAAAGTAAACATTATATTAATTTTCTTTTACCCAAACTACACTGATGTAAAAGTAGGAAAAATAAAAACAAAACTCAAAATCCCTTCCAAGCCACCCACTGGCCCCCTTTACCTACCCAGTGCAAAGTCACTTCTGTGAATCTCTTAATCTGATTTTGTTTGGATATTTATCTTGTACCTGCTGCTAAACACACTGCAGGAGGGAGTCTGCAACCTCAAACTGTCTACTCACATCTCTTATCTGTGTCTGTGTATCATTAAAATGTCTATTCAAAATATTAAAAACTTTCAAACACCATGCAGCTTGTATTCAGTTTACATAAAGGCCCCAAGTACCGTGTCAGATCTCTTGTTACTAAGAGAGTTAATGAACTATGAGAACTGGGATTATATCATGTGTTTTGATTCATATGTTTGTTTGTTTTTTCACACCTACAAACCAGGTGTGATAAAGACACTTACAGACACTGAATTTTTCCCTGCTACTTTGGAACAAGAAAATAATGATTGGTCATTCATTATATCTGTCTTAGTTCAAAGGCATTTTTTATTAAATTAATTCTGATTGCATTTGAAATCATTATTCACTTATGGCAGAGGATATCAATCCTAATGACTTCTAAAACTGTAACTAACTGAATCGTTATCTTACATTTACTGTTAAGTAACCATATTTGGAAAAATGTATGGCTAGAGCGTCATAATAAAATGATATATCTTTCTTTAGTAATTACATTAAAATGAATCATGTTTGGTTAATTAGTTCTTTTGGACAATGTTGGTGTAATGTGTCATTCCTTAAGAATTCTATTGTTATGTAACATTTTTATTAATTAAATCACTGCAACAAATAAAAAAATTTACCCAGAAAAATAAAACTAATCATATACCAGGATGGAGATATCTTATAGAATTTACAGATTATATTTAACAATAAATGTTTCAAAGAACTTGTACAAACTATGTAAAAGATGTATGAATTGTACAATATATGCATTAACAATAAAGCAGGTTTAAGTAACTGACCCCACTCACTGTAACCCAACAGTGAGTTATAATCCATGACACAAATGGTCTGGGAAAAGATTTTCTATCATGTAGGACACACCTACAAGTAGCATTCAATACACTCCCAATATTGTGTGGTTCCATGAGAATGTGGTCTCTCAGCATTGGGTTTTTATTTCAATAAATTTTTCTAACTCTTTACTGAATATCAAACTCATAGCAGTATTTGTGGAAGCACAAAGTGGAAAGATCAGTAATTTCCCTCTTGTTACATGAAAGCATTTCATTCTATTTGCCTTTTCTTAAACCTCCCATGAACTATTTGGAAAGTTACCTAAATGTCTAAAAGGCTCAGGAGTCTCGTACTTATTTTAAGAAACTCCTAGCAATACCAGTTTATTATTTTCCCACGTGCAGCTCACCGTTACTCTGTGACTCCCTCAGAGTTTCTGCGGCTCTCCCTTGACACTGACATTTTCCAGGCCTCCTTGTCCTATTTGTGCTCAGCATCTTGCTTCCAGTGGCCATGAGCTTCTAACCGCATTGTTTCTCTCCACCTTCCCCCCTAGACAATACTTTTCTCCCTTCCTTCACACTAGGCTAATGTGGGTACCGCCTTTCACTGAAGGCTCTGGGGATGATGAAGTGGGAGGCAATTAAGCATGGGGCAGAAATCTGCTGCCAATGTCAAACATCACTGTCACTAAAATCCATTAAGGAAATCTGGCTGCTCAAGTGTCTCTTGCCATTTTAGTAAGACCCCTTCCTCTCCTCAGCAAACTCTGCCTGGAATTACTTCCTATCCAATCCTTCAAACTCTCCCTTAGAAAGAACTTTCAAGGACATTCTATTTCATTCTCATGCAGAGCAATCTTCCCCGTCACAGCTTCACCCCTGGTGGGAGTGGGAGGAGGGCCTGCTCACTTTTTATTACTGAATATGCCCCAAAGGTGATTTTTCCTAAACAAAAGAGCAATTCTGTCCCTAAGAGGAATTTTGTCTTCCTTCAAGGTCGTCTGAGCAAAATTGCAGCTGCTTTTTTAAAATGACATTTTTGCTTTCCTGTAAGATCTGTAAGAGTGGTAATATTGTTGATTAATAATATTAATATTTGCTGAGCACTTACTATGGGTCAGTCACTATGCCAAGTGGTTTACCTCTATTATCTCATTAGTCCTTATAAAAATTCTGAGTCAGGCACTGTTATGAACCCTATTTTACACACGAAGAAATGGAAACTCAAAGACATTATTTAACTTACTGAAGGTCACAGGCAGGGTGGGCTTGCATCTGGAACTGAGGACATCAAAACCTGCGTTTTTACTATTTTGCCATTCATGCCTCAATCCAGACCCAAGGTCAGTTCCATATACTGACAGATACATTCTTGTTAAAGTTTGGTTTTACATGCTATAGGAAAAAACATAGTTAATTGCACCTTTGAGTGATAATTTATGAATATTATATTCTGAACATAAGTAAGCATTTTTGCTCAATAACCAACGTATCTAACTGGGCCTTCAACCCTACCTGTCGCCATTTCTCTGCTCATTCACACTGCAGTGTCACTTCCTGATAGTCCTTCATATAGTGATTGTAACATCCCATGGTAAGCCAATCTCGGGATTCCTCAATGAGGAGGTATGACTTGGGTCCTTATACAGTCCAGAAATGAACCATTCCCACATAAGTAAAACTAGAAGCTGATGATGAAGAATCTCGCCAAGAACTTTGGCAACAATATGCCTATTGTTCTCTTGACAGCTTATCACAGCCAGTGTGGTCTCCAGGGACATGGTTGAATTGGGGCTTCATAGACATAGAATGTGGATTCAAGGGGTGAGGTTCATGAGACACATGTTCTTATATCCCTGCCCTTCAAAAGGGCCTTAATTATACCACTCTAGGGCTTCCCAGTGGGTATAATGCTAGCCCCAAATGGCATTTTGGAAACATGTAAGGACATTTGGGGTTGTCAGTCATGATGATTGAGGAAGGCATTATTGGCATTTAGCTGGACAGGGGTTAGCACTCCAGACATTTCACATAGATGACAAACCTATTTGTAATCACGTAAGCCTAGACTGTAACTCCAATTTATTCATAAGCTCAAAGTATTTTTGCATAACTTTAATATAAGCTGATTTTTTCCAGGAATGTAATTACCATGTAAATTAAGAGGAAGGTGGTACTTTATTTCATTTGGAACTTTACCCAGTGTTGCCACTATTTTAGAAAAAAAAAAAAACACCATTGATGACAATGCTAATTGTGCTATTTGAATGTCTCCATTCTCTGAGCAGATCAGTCTGCTTGCAGCTGTCACATTCATGATTCTCCACATAAGTGTAAACATCTGACCACTTCATTATGTGTTCTAATAGAGTTGTGCCTGAGCATTTCTATCTTATAATGCATGTTATTCTATTATAAACTATTTTCATTTTAGTTCTCCTTTATATTATGGTTCAGGCAACATTTTGTTTTTTGTTGAAGTTGTATATGTCAGCATTATCTATGAATTTCTCTTTGGGGCATTAAAGGGTATATCATAAAATATTTGTTCCATAAAGGGGAGCTTTGGGTTTGACAGAACTGAACCACTGGGCTATACATACCAATTAGGATCCTCCCTGGGTTTGCCCTCTTCTCAGTGAGGCATCTTTAAAGTATAAATGCTGAGCTGAAAGCTGGTGTCTTCCTCACCTGTTTATAGATAGAGATTAAATCTCTCTGGGATCCAATAAAGGATAATGGTTATGGTTAATATAACATCTGGTTTCTGAATGTTCTTTCCTTCACCCTGTGATGGGATGAGATGATTTTGAAAAGAATAAAGCAATCAGTAAAAACAGAAACAGATGTAAATTGGATTTGAGACAATTGCAGCAGCACATCCGAAGTAAAATTCGACCTTGGATTTCAAGCAAGGTAGGAAATGTGGCCTAGAAAGGAGGTTTCTCTTTTTAATGACTACTACCAGGAAAGTTAAAAATGGAGTAACTGTCCTATAATTTCCTAGCTCTACTTTGTTTATTTAATTCAGTGGCTCCTACTTAGCTCCCAACCTCTTTCTCAGGGAACAGTAGTAACAGTCTCTCTCCAAATGGAAATGGGGAGTGGGGTGTGGGGTGGTCATCATCTCTATTCATGGCAAGTCTCTATATAAGTACTATGGTTGAATCTATCATTCCACCCAACAACTATGGGACTGTCCTTCCCAACCTCAAATCTCTGAGAGAGAGTGAGGAGAAAGTAATTGTTCCTGTAAAGAAGGAAGGAGACAACAGTATCAGAAGCAGAAACCATACCCAGGGTTGTGCTCTGCCACTTTATTTGGCCCAGAACTTCTACTTCAGCCACCCTCGTAGAACCTAAAATACCCAAAGGCAGGGTTACCCCAAGACCGAAATACTCTTCTTATTTCTTTTGCCTCTCTCTGCTTTAAAGGTCATTTGGGAATGGAAACATTCCCATCCCCTTCCTATGCCAAATAAATTCTCTTACACTGTTAATATTGAAAAGTTTCTCCTGGTATCTCTAGACCTCACAGCCACAGTAAAAGGTACATATTTTACACTAGAATGTTTATCTGTTTGCGCTCATACCCATTTCCCAACATTCCCTTCATTCGCTATTTCACAAGGAACATTTCCCTGTCCCTGTGTTCCCTGGTTGCTGACTAGGTTTGCCTAATAAGAGGCACTGTGACAAAAGAAGCAAGGCAGGAGGAAGGAAGAAGCCGGGGTGTTTTCCCCATTTTCTCTCTCTGTTTCAAGTAGCATCTTTGGCACTGATGGCAAGTACTCCATGGTTCCTGCTCCCACCCTGAGTAGCACCCTGTGCCCAGAGGGGACCTAGACCCACCCAGATGGTTTTTCTTAGATGGGAGCACCACCTCCTGTCTGCAATGATGGTAGTGACTTCCTGATGTTGATCTCTGGGTTGACTCCCCTTTCTTACTTGGATACTCATTTCTTCCATCACCTGTATTAAATACCCTCTGTTTACAATACCTAGAATGGTTTCTGCTCCCCTCACTGGACCCTAACTCATACCCACAGGGATAACATGGTGGTAAGAAGCATGAGCACCGAAATCAGGCACATGTGGGTTTGTGTTGTGGTTCTGACATTTCTAGTTGGCTGCTTTGGACAAATTAAAACAACTTCTGTGAGTCTCGGTTTCCTCTTTTGTAAAAATTAATAATAATAATAATAATAATAATAATAATAATAATAATAATATAGTCTACCTAATATTAGTATTTGAGGATTGAACATTATCATGCAAGTCCCTAAACTTCTAGATTTCTCAAAATAGTGCAATTTCCAAAAATAAATGTATAAATTGACATAAGGTAGAAAAATATATTTGACTATAGTAAGGACATTTAAAAAGAATCTTTCTGTAATTACAAGGGAATGCATTTAAATATCATGGATATAATCTCAGAATAAAGAGAAGTTTCTTAAATTTAATAAATTAACCTTTATGGAAACTCATCACTTTGTATTAATTTTTTCTTTTCATCTTTTCAATTTCTCTATGGCTAGATTAAAACACTGGCACAGTTCTGCATTGGTCTGCTCATCAGCTCTTGTTTAGTGTGATTCCTAACTTTTGTACGATTTCCTTCATTATCTCTACTTCCATTGTTCTTATTAGTCATGAGAGAGGTAATTAAAGACCTAAGATACCCAAGGTAGAACTCTCTCCATTGGCTTGTCACACCCTTTCCTATGTACGCTCTGGTTCAAGGCCTCAACTTTTCTGACACTGACCAAGTGACCACTTTTTTCCTTAATTTGATTCTGACAGCAAAATCAAGTGAAAAGAACTGTTTGAACCTAAAAATCCTGGCATCACAAATGTGAGCCCAGCATTTTCTTGCTGTGTCACTGATCCTTTCTTTTTATTCATCCTGGCCCAGCCCAGCCATCAGAGGTACAAACTTTCCATATAATGATTTTTAAGAGCTTATATGGTATTTTCAGGCTGTCCCTATATAATATCAAAATAACTACTCTTTTACTATAAGTTCAAGAAAACAATGCAAATAAGTCCCTTGTGTTTCATTATGCACAACCTAAATACCAATAACTTTTTAATCAGTTTTCCTGAATTCATCAGCATATAACTTCAGTTATTCTACCTTTTACTTTTAGTCATATTTGTTCCATGCTGTATTCTTCTAAGTCATCACTGTAATTTTTGGCAACCTGTTAAATAATATTTGATGGTCTAGTCTCTTACCACTCAGCCTTTCAAATTTTCCATAATGTCAAATAGAAATATCCCTGATGTGGCAAACACAAGAGTCCCTGAAAGAAAAGTGAACCTATTTTCAAGTGCTTCTTAAACTGAGGATTTAGTTTGAATCTTTCAATATGTGTGTAACATTATTCCAAATCTTCTTTGGGTTGCTCTTGCAGGACCCAGGGGTGTATCAGTCAACTGGAAAAGCAATTTGAGAACCTCTAGGATTGATTTTTGAAAATGCAGTATCCACAAAAGCAGACTTCAGATGCTATCCCAGCAAATCTTGGCAACTCTGTACTTATATAGAAGATGCCTTCTGTGGGTTTGTCCAAAGGTTGTTCTATGAACACCGTCACTCTTTTAAACACAGCACATTCTAGGGGCGCCTGGGTGGCGCAGTCGGTTAAGCGTCCGACTTCAGCCAGGTCACGATCTCGCGGTCCGTGAGTTCGAGCCCCGCGTCGGGCTCTGGGCTGATGGCTCAGAGCCTGGAGCCTGTTTCCGATTCTGTGTCTCCCTCTCTCTCTGCCCCTCCCCTGTTCATGCTCTGTCTCTCTCTGTCCCAAAAATAAATAAACGTTGAAAAAAAAATTTAAACACAGCACATTCTATGCTGCATCCACGTATGATCATTTCGCAAGAATTCTGAGTGTAGAGTTGTATTTCCCAGTAAGAGTATGCAGCAAGCTAGAGCAGCCTGATAAGATAAGGAAAATATGTCAGTAAAAGGTTTGCTTAGAGAGTCTTTTGGGCACATTCATGTTCTCCAGGGTTTATTTGTACAATATTAGTAAGCCAATTCCCAAAGTCAGACTGATAATATTCAAATACTTCCAAGAAGACACTTGCACTGAACAACACATTCTTGGATCATCATACTGCCTTTTACCTGAGAAGTAAATAAATGTGGTAAAACAGATGTGGGTGGCCATAAACAATACTGTTCCATGTGCATTTGGTCATGACGTTGTCTCTGAAAATATGATCTCTGAAGAAAGGCAAACAAAATTTCTTGAAGAAGCAACCCAGATAAACCCACGTGAAGCCACTCTTCCAGTAGTTTTAATGGATTGCACATAATCACTCATACTTTCTCATGTCCCCTGCCTTGGGACCAATGCTACATAGTTTAGAGACAAGTAGACAGGATTAGGGGTGAAGTCTGTGAACCACAGAACACAGTTTTCCTCTCCATGAAACTAACTGGCCCTTCTGGGGATCAAACCCATGACCTTGGGCTCATTAGCACCCTACTCCAACCATGCCCAAAACAAATACAGGTTTGAAGCAGAGGAGCTTCAAACCACACATAAGAATGTAATCAACAGAGCCACAGGGAAACACATAAAGTAAACACTTTCTATATAGGCAAAAAGAAAAAAAAATATTTGGAAAGAGACGACATTCTCTAAATCCCTTAGTCATCTGAAGTCTTACTGGAAATTTCCACTTGTATATCTTCCATCACTTTGACTTCTACCCACTTTCCTCTCTCAGCCCCTACCCCTGAAAGGAATTTACCATTTGGAACTTTTTTCTATGGCACCATCACTCAGTCAACCAAGTTAAGAACCTTGGAGTTGTCCTTAGCAACACATTTTACCATCCAATGCATATTTAGTCCAAAACAAAATCCCCCTGAGATCTTTATTCAAACATCTTTCATATCTCTCTGTCTATCACCAAAGACATCACCATAGTGCAACACCTACTGCCTTCTGAACAGTTGCAATGACTGCCTATAAGCTCTCCCATCTCCAATCTATTTTACATAAAATTCTAAAAATCCTAGTTAGCATATCTTCTCAAAAACCTCAGTGACTACATACTGATGTCTCAAATGTCCAATCTGATATCTTAAATTTTCCCAATATCTACTACAACTAAACTTTTGACATGTATCCCACCTTTGCATAAACCATTCACCCTACCTGGAAAGTGTCCCCCTTCTTTTCCAAATATCCAAAGGCTAGCCATCATTTAACATGTGGCCCATGTTAAAATTCTGTCTCTCTAGCCTATTTCAAGCCAGGATTTTCCTGGATTTTTCACTCTTTTAAACTCCTGAACCCCTCATTAGCAATACATTCATTAGGAATCTAATTCTCTACTAATCCATCATTAGTTTATTTTTCCTCTATGTAACACTTGTCCATCAACCATATTGTAGATTCTCTGAAGGCAGGGATTTGGCTTTCATCTCATAGGAATTCATTGAGTTCTAATGTGTGAGAGGTACCATTCTGGGAATATAGTCATGAAAAAAACATTATATGATAGTAATAGTATAGTATAGTCGTGTATTACAGTAAGAGTGAGATGGGAAATAAACAAATACATGAACAAAGTACTTTCTCTTTCTCCCAGGTATTCCCATGGATCTTCCTACTTCACACAGTTTTCACTGAAAAAGAAAAGATGCCATCCCTGGCCTCGATCTAAAATAGCATACCCTGTCTTGGCCTTTTGATCCCCTTACCCTGCCCCATAGCACTTCCCACTGGCTCTATATTATACATATGCTTATGTATTGGCTTGCTTACTGTTGGTTGACCTCAGTGATGTATCTCCAGCACCTACAACAGTTTCTGATACATATAAGGTCCTCAATAAAGATTCATGAGATGTATGAATAAATGAATGAAAACTTGAGCTGGGGCCTGAGGAAAATGTGGTAGGATTTTGTGATGAAAAAATATAATAAACAATAATAAAATATAATAATAAGATATATAAACAATAATAATATATTATTTATTATAAACATATAAAATAAAAACAATTAAAATATAAACAATAGCAGCAGCAACCATTTCTTGAGGAATTCTATGTGCCAGGTATTGGAAGAAGGGCTTTAAATATCTTATCTCAATTAATCCTTAAAATAACTCTACTAGGTATTCATGATTACCTATTGACTAAAGTGAGCTTAGGAATATTAAGTAGCGTGAACGTACATAACAGAAGAAACTGCCCAGAATCTACACATAATTCCTATAAATCAACATAAAAATAAAAATAACCCAGTATAAAATCAGGCAAAGATATGAACAGAGAACTTGTGGAAGTGAACATACAAATGGCTGATAGTCATATGAAAAAGAGTGCTCACTCCCATTTATAGTGAGAAAAATTAAAATCTAAGCCACAGTGAAATGGAATTTTTTACTCATAATATTGGTAAAAGTTCTAAGGTTTAGTGATATCAAGTATTGACAAGAGTGTGGAAAAACATATTCTCATATTCTACTTGTGGATGTATATTCTAGTTCATTGGAGGGTGAGTGGGCAGTAATTAGTAAAATTTAAAATGCCCATATCCTCTATCAATTCTACTTACTACCCTAGAGAAGTCCTCACAAGTGTATGCATGGGGAAAAGCACAAGGATATCTGATGCACCACTATTTATTAAAGTAAAAACCTGTAAATAATATCAATGTTGACTGGGGTGGGGGGTAATGATTAAATAATTGTGAATATATTCATAGTAATGAACACTACCATGTCGTTTTGAAAAATGGGTTATATCTCTATAAACTATATGATTAGGTGTCCAAAGAAAGATTTAGAATGATATCAAGGGGCACCTGGATGGCTGAGTCAGTTAAGCATCTGACTTCAGCTCAGGTCATGATCTAGTGGTTCATGAGTTCAAGCCCCACTTCAGGCTCTGTGCTGACACCCTGGAGCCCGGAGCCTGCTTAGGATCCTGTGTCTCCCTCTCTCTCTGCCCCTCCCCTGCTCTCTCTCTCTCTCTCTCTCTCCCAAAAATAAACATTAAAAAAATTTTAAGATTTATAATTATATCTAAAGTAGCCTATAATATATGCAATAGAAAACAAAACAGTGCATTTTCTATGGAGACAGATGTTAGATAGATAGATAGATAGATAGATAGATAGGAAAAAAGGAGATAGGAAGAGAGGTGGGGGAAGGAGGGAGGAAAAAAGGAAGACAATTTAGAAAAAGAAAATGGGTAAGAACACCTAAGGAGAGAGTATGGAGAAGAGTGGAGGGCCCAGGACTAAACCCCAAAGAACTACATTACTCAGTTTGGGTAAAGGAAGGGGGTTCTGAGAAGCTTCAGTCACAAATATAGAGAGCCAGAACACTGAGGTGCACTGAGTGAGGTCAACAAAATGTTACAAGGAGACTATCAGTGTTCCACTACATTGAAAGGTGATAAAATGTTTAGCAGGCTACTTTTGCATCATAGCAGATATTGGTGGCTTTTCTTGACTAATTTTTGGACAAGAGAGAGCAACACATTAAGGCAAAAATAAAGAATTAATGAGAGGTCAGGAAATGAAGAAAAAGATATAGAGAACTTTTGATCAAGAAGGTGTCAGAGACACAATGGGAATGTGGGCCCCAGAGTTATTTTTAATGGAAGATACTAGAGAAGGTATGTATGTTAAGAGAAATGACCCAGTAAAAAAGGTGAAGATCAAAGATTAAAATAGAGAAAAGGAACAACTTGAAGAACAAACTCCTTGAAAAGATTAGAAGGGATAAGATCCAGACCCATGCAGAAAAAAAAAGTTATTTGATAAGAGAAGGGATACTTCCTGAAGGGTAGCAAAAGGGAAGAAAGCAGTGCGACTGCAGGTAGGTTTATAAATCCGGTAGCAAAAGAAATGGGTTGTGCATGTCTGATGACGTCTACATTCCCTGTGAAGTAGGAGGATTCAAGGTAACCATAAAAAGAATGAAATCTTTCCATTTACAACAACATGGATGGAACTTAAGAGTATTATGCTAAATGAGTTAAGTCAGAAGAAGAAAAACACCATATGACTTCACTCATATGGTATGGAATCTAAAACCAAAACCAAATCCAAACATGTAAGCAAACAAAACTTATACATACACAGAACAGACCAGTGCTTATCAGAGGGAAAGGGGTTGGGGGTGGGCAAAGGGGCAAAGGGGGCCAACTGCAGGGTGATGGGTGATAAATAGACTTGGGGTTATCACTTTGTAGTGTAAACAGAGGTTGAATTATAATGCTGTACAACTGAAACACATATAATGAAAAAAAAGTGAGGGCAATGTGGGGAGTGGAGGAGGTCAAAGTTTGAGGTGGGAGCAAAAGGTATAAAATACATTTTTTGTGGCAGGTAGGAGGACAACCTTAGTAGAGAAATGTATTAGCAGAGAATGTCTATTTGAAGTTGAGAATATATGCCAATATAATCATTTGTGACTGTAGGTTAAATATACCAGAGAAAATGTATAGCATTAAGCTTTCCTTTCATTCAACTTTCAGTAAACATACAGTTAAGCAAAAAGTGTGCAATCTATCAGGCATTTATTTTCTGAAATCAAAGAATCATTTGAAGAATACTGTTCGGTGCTCCTTCGTTAATGCTGTTCTGAAAGAAAAAAAAACTGTTCTGAAAGCTTCTCCGTTAATTAAATGAGCAGTATTCTTTTTGTTTTTGTGAATGAACTGAGAAACAATAGGTGTAAGTGAGTTATCTTTGATCCTTCTTTCCTTCATTCCTGGAGCCACCTTAGCCATCAAGCCCTCGCATTCTGCCTTCCTGGTGCTTCTCCAGTATGTCCTCCTGTTCCATAACTACTGATATTACTCTAGGCCTGCACATCAGTGGGGCAAAAGCCAGCTGCATATAAGAATCCTCAAGCTCTACCCGAATTGGTTCAGCACTCTCAGACACTGGAACTCTAAAGTGTCCATTTTTAAAATTGAAGTGTAATTGACATATAACATATTAGTTTGAGGTGTGCAACATATTAATTCAATATTTATATACATTGCAAAATCATCACCACAATAAGTCTAGTTACCATCTGTCATTATGTAAAGTTACCAAAAATGTTTTTCTTGTGATGAGGATTTTTAAAATATACACTTTCAGCACCTTTGCAATATATAATACTATTGACTATAGTAACCCTGCTGTACATGAAATCCCCATGACTTATTTATTTTATAACTGAAGTGTGTACCTTTTGTATACTTGGTTATAGATCCCCTTTATCCATTTTGCATATTCCCTAACCCCCTCGTCTCTGGTAATCACCAATGAGTTCACTGTATCTATGAGTTTTGTTTGTTCATGTGTTTTCTTTTTTAGATTCCACATATAAGTGAAATCATACAGTATTTCTCTTCCTCTGTCTTGCATATTTCACTTAACATAATACCCTCAAGGTCCATCCATGCTGTCACAAATGGCAGGATTTCATTCTTTTGTATGACTGAACAGTATTCCATTATATATACATTACATCTTCTTTATCCATTCATTCACCCAGGGGCACTTAGCTTGGCTCCATATCTTGTCTATTCTAAATAACGCTGCAATGAATGTAGGAGTGAATATATATTTTCAAATTAGTGTTTTCATTTTTTTAAGATAAATACCCCAGAATGGAATTGCTGAATCATATAATATTTCAATTTTTAATTTTTTTGAAGGAATTTCATACTATTTTCCATAGTGGCTGTACCAATTTACATTGCCACCAACAGTGCACAAGGGTTTCCTTTTCTCCACACCATTGCCAACACTTGTTATTTTTTTCTTTTTGATAATAGCCATTCTAACAGGTCTGAGGTGATATCTCATTGTGGTTTTGATTGGAATTTCTCTGATGATTAGTGATGTTGAGCATCTTTTCATGTGTCTGTCTAATCAATCCTCTGCCTATTTCTTAATCAGATTGTTGGTTTGTTTTGTTATTGAATTGTATAAGCTCTTTATATATTTTGGATATTAGCCCCTTATTGGACATATGATTTGCAAATACCTTCTTCCATTCAGTAGGCTGCCTTTTGATTTTGTTGATGATTTCCTTCACTGTGCAGAAGCTTTATAGTTTGGTGTGCTCCCATTTGTTTATTTTTTGCTTTTGTTGCCCATGCCTTGGGAGTCAAATACAAAAAATTATCTCTAAGACTGATGTCAAAGAATTTATCTCCTATGTTTTCTTGTAGTTTTATGGTTTCATGTCTTACACTGAAATTGTTAATCCATTTTGAGTTAATTTTTATGTGTGATTTAAGATAGTGATATAGTTTCATGCTTTGCATGTGGCTGTTTAGTTTTTCCAACACTGTTCATTGAAGGGATTGCCCTTTCCCCATTGAATATTTTTGCTTCCTTTGTCATAAATTAATTGACCATATATGTATCCGTTTATTTCTGGGCTTTCTGTTCTGTTCTATTGATAAATATGTCTGTTTTTATGCCAACACCACACTGTTTTGATTACTATAGTTTTGTAATATAGTCTGAAATTAGAAAGTGTGATGCCTCCAGCTTTGTTGTTTATAAAGATTGCTTTGTCTTTTGGGATCTTTTGTGGTTCCATACAAATTTTACGTTTGTTATATTTCTGTGAAAAAAGTCATTGGAATTTTGATAAGGATTGCATTGAATCTGTAGGTTGCTTTGGATAATATGGACATTTTAACTATTAATTTTTCCAATCCATGAGCATGGAATATCTTTTCATTTATTTGTGTCTTCTTCAATTTCTTTTATCAATGTCAGTTTTCAGTGTATAGGTTTTTCACCTCCTTGGTTAAATTTATTCCTAGGTATTTTATTCTTTTTGTTGCAATTATAAATGGAATTGTTTTAATTTCTCTGATAGTTTGTTATTAGTGTATAAAAACACAACAGATTTTTGTATATTGATTTTGTACCCTGCAACTTTACTGAATTTGTTTATTAGCTCAAAAGTTTTTAGTGGAGCTTTAGGATTTTCTATACAGTTGACCCTTGAGCAAAATTGGTTTGAACTCTGTGCATCCACTTATACATGGATTTTTCTCAATATAGTACAGTACTATAAATATATTTTCTTTTCCTTATGATTTTCTTAATAACATGTTCATTTTCTGTAGCTTATTTTATTGTAAGAATACAGTAATACAATACATACACAAAATATGTGCTAATCAACTATGTTATTGGAAAGGCTTCTGGTCAACATTAGACTATTAGGAATTAAGTCAAATTTGGGGGAGTCAAAAGTTATACACAGATTTTCAACTGTGCAGAGGGTCAGCATCCTTAGATGCTGCATTGTTGAAGGGTCAACCGTATGTAAAATCATGTCATCTACAAATAGTGACAGTTTTACTTCTTCCTTTTCAATTTAAATACCTTTCATTTCTTTCTCCTAAGATTCTAATTGTTCCAGCTACTACTTGAATAAAAGTGGTTGAATAAAACTGGTGAGAGAGGGCATCTTTGTCTTGTTCCTGATCAAATGCTGAATGTTTTTGCACTGTTGAGTTTGATGTTAGCTTTGGGTTTGTCATTTGTGACCTTTACTATGTTTAGTTACATTTCCTGTATATTCATTTCATTGAAAGTTTTTATCATAAATGGATGCTGACTTTCTACATACATTGAGATGATGATTTGGTTTTTTACCCTTTATTGCATTAATGTTGTATGTCACATTGATTGATTTGTGAATGTTGGACCATCTGACATCTCTGGAATAACTCCCACTTGATCATAATGAATGATCCTCTTAATGCATTGCTGAATTTCATTTGTAATATTTTGTTGTGTTGAGGGGGGGAGTGGTGGTGCATCTATATGCATCAGGGATATTGGTCTATAATTTGTTTTTGTGATATGTTTTTTCTGCTTTTGGCATCAGGATAATTCTGGCCATATAAAATGAGTTTGGAAGACTATACGTTTCTAGGAATTTATCTATCTTATTTTATTTTTTGCTTTTTACTGGATTTTTTCCCCAATATATGAAATTTATTGTCAAATTGGTTTCCATACAACACCCAGTGCTCATCCCAAAAGGTGTCCTCCTCAATACCCATCACCCACCCTCCCCTCCCTCCCACCCCCCATCAACCCTCAGTTTGTTCTCAGTTTTTAAGAGTCTCTTATGCTTTGGCTCTCTCCCACTCTAACCTCTTTTTTTTTCCTTCCCCTCCCCCATGGGTTCCTGTTAAGTTTCTCAGGATCCACAGAAGAGTGAAAACATATGGTATCTGTCTTTCTCTGTATGGCTTATTTCACTTAGCATCACACTCTCCAGTTCCATCCATGTTGCTACAAAGGGCCATATTTCGTTCTTTCTCATTGCCACGTAGTACTCCATTGTGTATATATACCACAATTTCTTTATCCATTCATCAGTTGATGGACATTTAGGCTCTTTCCACAATTTGGCTATTGTTGAGAGTGCTGCTATAAACATTGGGGTACAAGTGCCCCTATGCATCAGTACTCCTGTATCCCTTGGGTAAATTCCTAGCAGTGCTATTGCTGGGTCATAGGGTAGGTCTATTTTAATTCTGTTTTCCAGAGTGGCTGCACCAATTTGCATTCCCACCAACAGTGCAAGAGGTTCCCATTTCTTCACATCCCCGCCAGCATCTATAGTCTCCTGATTTGTTCATTTTGGCCACTCTGACTGGCGTGAGGTGATATCTGAGTGTGGTTTTGATTTGTATTTCCCTGATGAGGAGCGACGTTGAGCATCTTTTCATGTGCCTGTTGGCCACCTAGATGTCTTCTTTAGAGAAGTGTCTATTCATGTTTTCTGCCCATTTCTTCACTGGGTTATTTGTTTTTCGGGTGTGGAGTTTGGTGAGCTCTTTATAGATTTTGGATACTAGCCCTTTGTCCGATATGTCATTTGCAAATATCTTTTCCCATTCCGTTGGTTGCCTTTTAGTTTTGTTGGTTGTTTCCTTTGCTGTGCAGAAGCTTTTTATCTTCATAAGGTCCCAGTAGTTCATTTTTTCTTTTAATTCCCTTGCCTTTGGGGATGTGTCAAGTAAGAAATTGCTACGGCTGAGGTCAGAGAGGTCTTTTCCTGCTTTCTCCTCTAGGGTTTTGATGGTTTCCTGTCTCACATTCAGGTCCTTTATCCATTTTGAGTTTATTTTTGTGAATGGTGTGAGAAAGTGGTCTAGTTTCAATCTTCTGCATGTTGCTGTCCAGTTCTCCCAGCACCATTTGTTAAAGAGACTGTCTTTTTTCCATTGGATGTTCTTTCCTGCTTTGTCAAAGATTAGTTGGCCATACGTTTGTGGGTCTAATTCTGGGGTTTCTATTTGATTCCATTGGTCTATGTGTCTGTTTTTGTGCCACGTTTCTAAGAATTTACCCATTTCTTCTAGGTTGTCCAATGTGTTATCATATACTTGTTTATAGATTCTTTGTATTTCTTTGGTATCAGTTGTAACATCTCCTCTTTCAGTTCTGATTTTATTTATTTGAACCCTTGCACTTTTTTTTCTTCATGAGTCAAGCTAAAGATTAGTCTATTTTGTTTATCTTTTCAAAGAAACAACTTACTTTCATTGATCTTTTCTATTATCTCTTTAGTCTCCATTAAATTTATTTCTGCTCTTTATTTATTATTTCCTTCTACTAACTTTTCCTCTTTTTCTAGTTCCTTTATGTGTAAAGTTAAATTGTTTATCTGAGATTTTTCTTGTTTCTTGAGGTAGGCCTGTATCACCATAAACTTCCCTCTTAGAACTGCTTTTGCTGCATCCCACAGATTTTAGTATCTTGTATTTCCATTTTCATTGTCTCAAGGTATTTTTATTTCTCTTTATTTCTCCTTTGATTTCTTCTTTGACCCATTGGTTATTCAGTCACATGTTTAACCTCCATGTATTTGTGGGTTTTTTTCCATTTTATTCTTGTAAGTTTCCTACTATTGTAGTCAGAAACAATGTGTGATATGATTTCAATCTTCTTAAATTTTTTGAGACTTATTTTGTGGCCTAATACATGTTCAATCCTGGAGAATGTTCCATGTGCACTTGAGAAGAATGTTATATTCTGCTGATTTTGGATAAAATGCTCTGCATATATCTATTAAGTCCATCTTGTCTAATGTGTCATCCAGGGCTGACATTGATTTTCTATCTGAATAACCTATCCATTGGTGTCAATTGGGTATTAAAGTCCCCTACTATTATTGTATCACTGTCAATTTTCCCCTTTAAGTCTGTTAATATTTGCTTTATATATTTAGGTGCTCTCATGTTGAGTGCATAAAAATTTGTAAATTTTATCTTCTTGTTGGATTGACCCCTTTATCATTATGTAATGTCTATCTTTGTCTTATATTACAGTCTTTGTTTTAAAGTCTATTTTGTCTGATATAACTACAGTTATTCCAGCCCCCTTTGGTTTCCATTTGCATGAAATATCTTTTCCATTCCTTCACTGTCAGTCTCTGCGTGTCCTTACATCTGAAGTGAATCTCCTGTAGACAGTACACATATAGATCTTTGGGGTTTTTTTTGTTTTTTGTTTTTTTGTTTTTTTTTTTTTTACAGTTCCGTCCCTATGTCTTTTGATTGGAGAGTTTCATCCATTTATATTTAAAATAATTATTGTAGGTATGTACTACTTACTGCCATTTTGTTAATTTTCTAGTTGTGTTATAGTTCTTCTCTTTTTCTCTTGCTTTCTTTCCTTGTGGTTTTTCTATAGTGTTACGCTTAGATTCCTTTCTCATTACCTTCTGTGTATCTACAATAGGTTTTTTTTTATGGTTACCACAAGGCATAGATAGATAGATAGATAGATAGTGCATTAAATTTGAATGCATTCTAAAACTCTACATTTTTACTTCCCACCCTCTATGTTTTATGTTTTTGATGTCACATTTTATTTTATGTATCTCTTAAGTATTGTAGCTATAGTTATTTTTCTAATTTCATCTTTTAACCTTCATACTAGCTTTATAATTGATTGATCCATTAACTTTACTATATAATTTCTTCTAAAGGCAGTTTAGTAGGTGATGAACTCCCTTAGCTCTTACTTAGCTGGAAAACTCTTTATCTCTTCTTCAATTCTGAATGATCACTTTGCCAGGTAGAATATTCTTAATTGGAAGTATTTTCTTTCCAGCACTTTGAATATATCATGCCATTCCTTTCTGGCCTGCAAAGTTTCTGCTGAGAAATCTGCTGACAGTCTTATGGGGGTTCCCTTATACCTAACAAGTTGTTTTTCCCTTGCTGCTTTTTATATAATTATTGTATTCTTCAGTTCTGTGACTTCTGTTTGGTACTTTCTTATACTTTCTCTTTGTTGAAACTCTGTGTTCATCCATTCAGTGAGCATATTTATGTCTAAGTTCAGTGAGCATATTCAAGTTCAAGTTCAGAGAGCATATTTATGTCCATTTGAGCTCTTTACCAAGTAAATTACTTATCTATATTTTATTAAGGCTTTTTCTGGAGTTTTATTTTGTTCTTTCATCATGCATGTGCAACATATTCCTCTGTTACCTCATTTTGCTTGACTCTCAGTGTTTGTTTTTATGTATTAGGTGAAACATCTCTCCCAGTCTTGAAGTAGTAGCCTTGTATAGAAGATGAACATTATTTAACCTTGCCCTAGCTCTTGGTTGTCTCTTGAGCCTTTGTTATTGTCCAAGCAGCCTGATTTATTCTTGATAGAACCCTATTGTTGAGATGTGTCAAATGTTCCAGAGGGAGGGATCTCGGTCACCACCTAGTTTTAGGCTGATTGGAAGCTAGAACATCAGAAAGCAGCTTTAAAAATGTGTAAACATACACAGTCCTGTGGGGTTGCAATTGTAAATCCTGCTGGCTTTCAAACCAGGTGACCTGGGGGTATCCCCTTGGCAACGTTGCAAAAATCAGGGCTCCAGACAAGTGTATGAGCTCCTTTCCGGGAGGTACTGATGAGCTGCTGTGAGGCCAAGAGAAAGTACAAAAATGGTATCCTCTGGTCTATGTTCCTTAAGAGCCTCTAGATGTGTAGTAAGCCTAGAGTCTGCCCCTCAGGCTGAAGGTCCAGGACAAGTAGATAGGCCTTTTTCACAGGAAGACTAGGATATGTTTTGGTCTGCTGTATGTGTGGCGCCCTGGAGTGGCAACCTACCAGGAACTGTCCCTCTGATTGTTTCAGATCCATGGGGCCCAGAAAGAGAATCCCCTCTGGCCACCATACCTAGGTGCTCCAGGGGCATACCCTGTGTGGTCTACATATGTGGCTTTGGCAGGGCCATGGGAATAACACCCTTCCCTGCCCTATGATGCTAGCAGGTTAGAGGGAAAATATAAAAATGGCACCTGCCAGTGCCTCAGTCCCCAGAGTTCTAACAAGCTCCTGCCCTTCTAACAGATGCTTTAACATTAGCAAATTAATCCCTTTGTCACATGGTCTAGGTGTTTTTCAAACTGCTGCCTTTTCACTAGGTCCCAAGGTGAATGAGTCTGCATGTGAACTCAGAATGTAGAATGTTCATTTAAAAGTAGAATGTTCATTCCTGACAACCCTCTGGTTCTCCTTAACATAAGCCCTATTGGGTTTCAAAGCCAGATGTTTTGGTGTGGAGCACAAACCCTTGGCTCCTCAGTGATAAGCTCCATATTTATGAGATCCTTTACAATTGTGGGTCATCACACCAGAGGTGGGTTTTTTTTTGTTTTTGTTTTTTTTAGCAAGACTGCATCTCTGCCTCTCCTTATCTCCATATGGCCCTTCTATCTTCTGTTGTGAGGATGCTGGTTTTTCAGAGGGAATCATCACATAGGTAGGTGTCCTTTTGTTGTGTCTGTGGGAGGGGAGTTCAGGATCTTCCTATACCGCCATCTTCAGGCTATCTCCTAAAACTCCATTCTTGACAAACTCAAGTGATATTTTTTCAAGTCTACATCTGTCCACATTTGGAACACACTCTAATACATGCAAGGTATACTTTGGTCTTTCCTGACTCTGGAAAGAAGCACACCACTGCCCCACCTGATAGAGAAACGAATCTGAGCAAGTGAAAGAGGACTTCCACGTCTGCACCAATAAGTTATCCTCACAGATGACTGCTTGAGTCTAAAGTACATAAGGCCATTTTGTGTGTAAGAATTGTTTGTGGAATGAATAAATTAATGAATAACAGTTGAGTCCAAGGAGGGGACAAGGAGATGCTACATTTAGTAGTAGTCTATAAGACTGGACAAGAACTTTGCACATCCTCTGTTGAAGAGCTGCCAGGGATAAGAAATGCTTAAGGCCAAGGAAAAGTAGTGTAAGAGGAAAACTTAAAGAGGAGTATGAAGCTTGGAAGGAGCCACATATAAAATAAAATGCCATTTATTCTTTTCTAATCACAACTCAGTTTAATGAGGGGATTTGGCAGGGAGGGGGCCCCGGCTGGAATAAAGATGCTCTATTAACCAAAGAAGCCAGAGGAGATTACGTAGCCAAATAAACTGTAACGGCCTTCCCTAATTTACCAGCTGTTTCCTTTCTGTTGAATGGAAATAGAAAAATTAAGCCTCCTAAACTCAATATAAAAATAATTCCTTCAGACTCTAGAGAGCATGATCAGGTTCTTACAAGAGAAACTATTTAGCAGTGACTTAATAATGCATCTTCAGAATACAAATTCAAGGGACCAGACATGGAATGTTCATCAGTCTTTCTAATGACATTCGCAGAGTTATTTTTATGCTTAATCAAATGAGTCTCAGACAGCTTTTGAATATGGAAAGGATGATACACAAATGTTTGTGCCAATTTCTGGTTATGCACTTTGCTTAAAAATTGACTTGGACTAGCTGAAATTTTGGCTGAAGGGTTTTCTTGGTAAGAACACAGTTAAAATATGTGGGCATTTCATCGGAATTGGGGAAGGTGTCACTTCACTTTGGGTCTCAGGGTTGGAAAAGGTCAGCTAGGTGACAAAGTGACAAATTCTCATTACACTATTTAACAAGATTTTATAGATTACATGTTGAAGTAGGCAATTTCCATTACCGTTTCCTGGATGGGGAATGCATTGAAATCGATTAAAAGGATAATAAATGACTCAAAACATAAAAATTAAAGTATATCCCCTGCATTTGCTTTTGCCTTAGAAATACAAATGCATGATACAATTTAGAACTAAAAGAAAGCTAACTCAAAACATTTGTTTCACAAATCAAGAGAAGTTGTCGGATTTAGTCCAAAATTAGAGCACCTAAAAGTTGACTGGCTTTTGATAGCACTGCCAACTTAGTATGACTGAGAACCTTGCTTCAATTTTCCGTATATGCACTGGAAAGACCAGGGATCCCAAAATAACACCCCATAATGGACAGCTGTCATTTCCCTCAAAGTCCTTGTCTTCATATCTTTCCCACAATTTGCTGGTTTCTAGGAAATATCTGTTGGAATAAAGCAAAGAGGGGAAGGGAGACCCCTGCAAGATCTTACCAAAACTACCAATTCATCTGAAGAGAAAAAAAAATAATTTTTTCCTTGGCTAAAGTAATTTGGTTTGGCTTTCCACATGACCCAAATTCACCAGATAATTACCAGTTCTCTGTTTCTCTTCATGCCATTTTGGTCTGGCCTTTGAATCCTGAGTGTACCCACAGTCCAAGGGATTAACTGAAAATTTCCCTTGACATTATTAAACCCATATACCATGCATTTTATGGCCTGCTACAGGACCCCAGATTGCCAGCACTATGGAGTATGCTCAGGAGATTGTCCTGTGTCCCCAGATCAGATAAAGGGAAAGAAGCTATGTGAAAAGACTATTTGGGGTTGCAAACTACATGAGGGTGGAAATATGTCTCTCTTATGTCATTGTATCTTCACCACCTTGCACAGTACCTGTCAGTCAGAAAGAAGGGGCTCAGTAAATAGTTTTTGAAGGCACATATAAACAAATGAATAGAAAATCAAATGGTAACCCTAGAAAGTTGACACACTGAAAATGTAACTTCCCTTTCGGTTACGGTAAAAAAAAAAAAACCTGTCAGTTTGTTAGCTCTGACACACCACACACACACATGCACACACACACACATTTGCCTTGGTGTGACTGAACAGAAATACTAAGAACAACTGGAGCTAATAATTAGTGGACTCTTTTATGTATCAGGTATTATTCTGAGTGGGTCCTTCATGTGTATTAATTCATTTAACCACTGCAAACCTATGTAGCAGACATTGTGATTATGACATCTGGCAGACAAGGAAACCAATGGGTTGAGAGTCTGGTAAATTTTCTCAAAAATTCCCATCTAATAAGGGGAGAGAACCAGGATATTAGGCACACACTCTTAATCACTATGCTCTGTTAACTTCTAAAATTAACATTAAACCTAAGTAATGAAGATGGCTGGTGACCCAGGATGAGTGTTAGGGGCTTACTCTCTACATTTCCACCCATCTTCAGAGAACTGTGGCTGTGTTATTTGTTAGTGTCATTGGCCACCAAATGAGAAATATAGGTAGCTCTTATGGAGCTTAGCAAAATCTTGAGACATTGTAGGGTTTCACTTCTGCTGATAGCCCACATATGACATATAGGCAGCTGTTTACAGAAGGTCCTCAACAAAAAAAGGATGAAACAGCTAACACAACCCTCCGCTTAATGGGAAAGCACAGTCTGCAAGGCATGCCCTGTCCCTCAATGCTCACCAACTCCCCTACATGTGGCCCCCTCAGGTCAGACCTGCTCACCCCAACACTCATCTTACCCCTTCTCCTCTCCCTTTTCTAGCCAGACAACCACCACTTGCTAGCCCAAAGAGGAGGTGCAATAATCTGGCTCTTTATTTTCTTTGTCACCTAATTTGATGTCATAGGTTCTATAGCTTGCTTCCTTAAGGACCTTTCCTTTGGATTCTCAAGGTTTTGTTTTTTTTTTTTTTTTCTCTACAAAACCTCCATCTTACAAATAAAAAGCTTTGATTTGGCATTCAAATCTATGCTTCTGTAGTAGGCTGCATGAACATATTTTGTTAATTTCTTTCTTTTTGCTTTCTTTATCTAACAATCCTCAAAGCAATATAGATGCTTCTGGCTGAATAGGGAAAAAATGCTGAAACATAAAGAGAGGCTAGTATTTCAAAAACAAAAATAAAAATAAAAACCTCCCTTTCATGCCAGCCAACCATAGTCCACTCAATTTAAGAAATCATCAAAGCTTAATAATTCACTTCATTGAAGTGTTTTGTTTCATTTTCTTTTGTTTCATTATGCCTCCTCCCAAAATCTGCGGAAGCAATTCATGGACATGGCCCGATTTGCTCCATAGTGGAAAACAGCTCTGGGCCTTCCTTAGCTTTTGTCCTAAGTCTGCCATTAACTTACTGCAAAACTTGGGCTGGCCACCTCCCTGCACTACTGGGTAATCTGTCCCAGTTGCACAACCTATGGAATAATCATTTCACCCACTGTTTATGAGGCAATTACTGTGGGCCAGACCTCTCTAGGAAGGGGTACAAGCATTGCCTCTCCTGACTTCACAAAAATCCTGAGGACAAGAAAGGTATTTTCATCCCCATTTTAGAGACGAAGCAACTGAGGGTAATCCAGGTGTGGTGACAAATCCAAGATTCAAACCTAGGTTTTCTGGACTCTGAAATGTTTTTCAGTCTACAGCTATTAGTGTGTGTGCGTGTGTGTGTGTGTGTGTGTGTGTGTGTTACTATAGAGCTGCTAAGTCCATCATAGAGGAAACATTAATGGGCAAATAAATACAAATTCCAAAACACATCTATGCCAGAGAGAATACCCAGTAGTTAGTCACCCTAGTCAAGGGGCAGGGCCATGGGGATATCCTCATCCAAGAAGATACAGGCAGCAAATGTGAGCGAACAAGCAAATTCCCTTTGGTTGACCAATCTGGGTTGATTACATTGTTGGGACAATTTCTCACCCTTCTAAGGCGAGACCAGAGTTGCAAAATCTTTTAAAAGGGCAAGGCAGAGACCACAAGCATTCTGGCAAAATTCTGGTTTGCAGTGGCCTCTCATGATGACTTATTTCTGCTGAAATGATAAGGATCCCAGGCAGGCTCTCCAGGCAGGAAACTCCAGCGCCTAGGGAGGGAGCCTAATTGGGAAATGGATAGTGAACCATATGCAGACTCTCATATCCCTGACGCAGCAAAATACTCTCTTTGCTCTGGATGGCAAAGTTGTTTTCCCACTGTGTGCGTGGGAGAGAGATGACGCATTCTGTGACAGTAACTGCGAACAGGTGGGGGGAAAAACAAGGGTCACTTCCAAGAGGTCTGTTAAAACTTTCCCTTTTCAAAGTCTGAGGAAATAATAATGTGGCTGCACAAGTGAAAGTCTATCTGTTGCTATGTGTTCAGTGTACACCTTGCTTATCCACTCAAAAGTCTCAATTAAAATCACAGCTGTTATTTGTGTATTGGGTTCAGAAACTTTCCCATGGCCATGGCAAAGGAACAAAGGAAAATACCCTTGTTGGTTGTTACACCTGCAACTGGGATGAATGGAGGTTGATGTCAACTGCATTCATATTATGTCTGGAATAATAATAATGCTTTTCATTTTCAGAGAGCTTTACAGTTTATGAAGCCCTTTTATATACATTTCATGCATTCATTTAAATATGGTACCTCCCTTACAGAAAACAGTACAAAAGGATACTTTTTTAAAAAAATCAGCTTCAATGGCATGTAAATGACCAAATGGTTTTGAGTGTCTGAATACATTCATTACATGGTCATAGAACCCCAAGATTTCCCACTCAACAAATTTCTCCTCCATCATAACAACAGTAACACACACACACACACACACACACACACACACACACACGCAAAGTATGTAAGCATATTTCCTGTTTTTAGTTGGGTTGTCTCTTTTTTGCTTATTGATTTATAGGCGTCCCTTACACATTCTTGATATGGGTTCTTTGATACGAGTTCTCGATATGAGTCCGATATATGATTATGACTACCTTCCAATTCCTTATAAGTCTGTGATTCATATACTATTTGTGGAACCTCAGAATTAGAAAAATTATTAGTGATTCTTTAACCCAACCTCTTCATTAAAAAATGAGGAAAATGGGAGCAGAGAGAAGTTTATAAAGCTGTTTAGTGGTAAAATTAAGATTAGAATCTTCTGACTTTTTCTCCTGGGCTGTGGCTAATGTTCTGCACTAGTAAATCCTTAAGTTGTATGATTGTCATACAATGTGATATAGTCATATAGTTCATACACGCAAGTGAAAATAAAACAACCTCCTGACACGTGAAACAACACAGATAAATCTCAGATGTAATGTTGAGTGAAAGTCAGACATAATAGGTTATATACTGTGTGATTCAATTCAGATAAAGTTCAAAACCAGGCCAAACCAGACTGTGGTGGTAGAAATTAGATCTCTAATTCCTTAAGAGAGGATAACAACTGGAAAAAGGCATGAAAGAGCTTTCCCATGGTGTTGAAATGTTCTATATTTTGATGTAGGAAGTAGTTGCATGGATGGATACGTATGTAAAAATTCACCAAGCTGTCCATTTAATACTTGTGCATTTTACCATATATAAGTTATACATTAGTGTAAAACAAGGAAGAAAACCAAAGCAGCGACTCAACTATTTCTCATTGACTTGATGGATATTGAGCAAACTAGAGTAATTCTGGCCCTCAAATAATTTTTAATCTGAATTGTTCTTTTTGGCTGACTTTCACTATTACACAAACCACAAAGTTGCCAAATCTTCACTTCTTTGAATAGTCTGGCTCTGCCTTGAACATGGTATGGGTTGGGCTAATTGACCTTCAAAGTCATTCCTGGTCCAAATTTCTGGGATTTTTGAAAGAGATGCCAATATGTATATATAATCTCTGAGTGAGAAGGAACATCAGAAAGTGTCTGGTTCTTATCTACTGTTTTGTAGGAGCAAAGAGTGAGCATGGAGAATGGAAATGACTTGTCCAAGGTTGCCCTGATAGTAATCCAGTGAAGCTTCAGATATCATCTCAGCTTGGTGCAGCAAATAACCTGAGTGCCTGCTATGTATGAGGCACTGAGTCAGACACCACATTGGCTTCCCAGGTCCCAAAAGGCCACAGCTAAAGGCACCACTGTGTTGCTTTGTAGAGAAGCAATTATTTCATTTCCCACATCCTACTGTGACAGCAGCAGCAGACAAGCTCAGTAGACTTGAAAAAGAAGCAAGACAAAGGTCAAAGGACCAAAGTAATGTAATCAACCACATAATGTCCTTTCCTGCGCTCAGCCACAGAACCATGAAAGTCTTTCCCTGTCCCAGGGTAGTGGTTCTGGGACTCTAAATAATGATGTCAAGATATAATTCTAGAATCTACTATATGAAAAAATCTGATCATTTGACCTAAAATTATATGAACCTGAAATTCCCTATTTTGTAAATTTGTACTTCCTTTCTGGTAAAACTTGTGTTTTTAAACAAAGTAGTTTTCTTCTTCAGTTGACTTGACAAACATGAGGAACTAATTGTTGTAGCCTCCTTATAAAATGGCTGTAGGAACCACACATGATGAATGTAAAATTTCCCACTAAAAGCTTGCAAAATCTAAGAATTCACCATTGTGATAACAGCTTAGTACAGTAGACACAGGTTCAGAAAGTCAAAAGACGTGGGTCTGTCTTTTGTTTGTTTGTTTGTTTTGTTTTGTTTCTTTTTCAAGTTTTTATCTCAATTTCAATTGGATAATATACAGTATAATACTAGTTTCAAGTGTAGAATTTACATAAAACCCCAGTGATCTGCCTTACTTCTACCACTGACTATCTGTGTGATCTTCTCCTCTCTGGGTAGTCACTTTTCTTCTTTCACAAATTAAATGAGTTGGACCAAAAATTGTCCACATTTTTCTCAGCTCTAAGATTCAACAAAGGGTGTGACTCCTGGGCTCATTTAAAACTTGAGTCTGGTGGGCTTTGTTGGTTGTTCCTGGGAGCCCTGTGGGTAATGAGGATGCAGAGGGTTAATGAAGAGGAGAAAAGATGGAGAAGACAGAAGAGAGAAAGGGGAAATTTGAGGAGACTAGAAGAGGAGGAGATTTCACCGAGGTCTGCATGACTAGGTAGGGTCCTCAGGTGGTTCCTGTACTAGACTTCTGACCTCCTTTCCTTTCCCTTAACATCTGTACCCATAAAATATCTCATTCTATCTTGACCAAGGTGACCACTAAGGTCCCAGGACCTCAGACTGGGATGGTGACTGGCTGTTGTCCTATACTTTCTCCCGCTTCTATACTATTTGATCCACCCCAAAACTACTCCTCTGTGTTCTAAATGTACCATAATCCACACATTTCTTTCTACTCATGAACCTCAGGGACTTGGGTGAAGCTTATACCTCTAACCTCTGAGCTTAATGGAGGCTAAAATGTGTAACCCCCACTACCAATCTCCTTGCTGTCTTGTCTCCTTGAGGCTCAGAATCCACCTGGGGTACAAACAGGGATTTTTCAACAATGGCCACAAGATAGGTGCCTGATGCATCTCTGAATAAGCTAACAGGAATACTCAGTGCCCATGTACTGGGAAAGTGCAGCCATCCTGAAGGCATAGCTGAGCCACTTCATGTAGACAAGCTTCCAGGAGAACATCCCTTCCCCCAACACAAAGTGTGTCCAAACCAGATTTGGTCTTGTTTTCTACCACCACCGTTTAGTGAGACCTAAAGAAAAATGTGAGCTTGTAGGAGCCACCTCTATCAAAACCATCTGGTATGGAAGACCCTTCATGAACTTCTTACATCTCCATCATAATTTGTAGCAGCTCTCCATGTGCCTATTTCACCTTCTTGAATCTGATGCTGTGGTCCTATGGTTCTCAATTTGGGTGGAGTGGTTCTCCAAATTAGAACCACAAGGGAAGCTTGCCCTGATACACAGGCCACACCCAAGGACCAACAAATGAGAATCTCTGAAGGTGAGACTCAGGCATTAAAATTTTCTAAAGCTCCCCTAGTGATTATAGGATATGGAAGTAGAGAATCACTGCATTAATTGGTTTAAGAATCATCTAGGAGGCTTGTTAAGAATAAAGATGGCTTAGCCCCAACCCCTGAGATTCTAAATCAGTGACTGTGAGGTGGAGATCTTGAAATGTGCATTTTCAACAGGCTCCCCAAGGAGTTGTGGTGCAGATGGTGTGAGGACCACACTTGGAAAAAACACTGCTCTTTGTCCACTAGGCCGCTCAGTCCAAGTTGCCTGAGCACAGAGAGCACTCTCACTCTCCTTGGCTTTGATTCGGCTTTGCTCTCTCCCTGGAATGCCTTCCCGTCACCCTGACCTCTGAGAGAACTTTCAGTCACCTTCCAAATGTAAACTCTTCTGGGTGACTTTTCCTGACCCTTCCCAGGAGGAATTAATCACTTCCCCGTCTGAGTTTCCATAGCACTTTGTACATGCTTCTGCTAAAGCATTTATCATGAGGTATTATGGCTGTTTCTTTATGTGTCTGTCACACCCTTTAAACTATGAGTATTTTCCCTTTTTCATCTCGCCAGCACCTAGCACAGTGCCTGGGACATAACTCAAGTCAGTAAATGTTTATTGAATTAAGTGATGTTGTTTGTGGAGTTGGTCATCATATTTGATATCCATCCATGCATGTGTGGCAAGACTACAGACGCTGGGATAAGGCACAGGAAGGATCTTAGTGCCAGAGAGGAGTGTTGGCCATAATAAGGTGGGGTAGGAGGACTGCCAGCCCCAGGACCAAGGCTAGGGCATGACTCCTTCAACACAGAGGGCATACAAAACAAATTCAGGTTTATGTCTTAACACCAGCAGGGACAAGGAAAATACCCAGGATAGTAATTGAAAGTTAGAAGTAGGTATGAAGCTGAAGTCCAGGCTCATTGATATAGTTAGTATTCATAACAATAACTGGTACACTTATTATTTAAATTCAGATAATGCAGGCTCTCAAGCCAAGGCTCAGACCTATAATAAAAATCTCCATGAAATGTGCTAAGAATCCAAAAGTTTAACAAGAGCCACCAGGGGATCCTTATAATCAAGTTTATGAAACACCTGGCTAAGCAACTTTAGGAAGTGGCTGACAATGGGTAGAAAAAGCGTTTAATGCAAAGGAAAGCCAAGCACCTAACGACCCATCCTGGTGGCACCAAATCCATATCTGATAGGAAGTGAGGGAGATTTGAAGTTTGGGGAACATAGGTATTGGTCATCCCTGGGTCCCTGAAGGTCATGTCTAACTTTTAGAGAACACAAATAGTGAATTGCACCAGCTGAGAGGCAGCTGTTCCTATCACAAGATATATCACTTGGAGAAGAAAATGTTAACAACAACAACAAAAAAAATGCACACACACAAAGAAGTCAGTAGTTTGCTGGAAAAAGGAAGTGTGGAGCTGAGCAAGGTTGAGTACAAGGTAGTGGACATTGTGAAGAGGGAAACCAGAAGTTGAGAAAGGGCTGAAGAAATAAAGCTGGCACAGACTGAGTGGGTGGAAAAATAAATCAGAACAAAAGAAAAGGTCAGTCCTGTCTCTCCCAAACTACAACAATGTTTCAAACTCTGAGAAATGAGGGGAATATGAGGGTGTCATTACCAGAGTTAGTCAAACTGCAAAGTCTCAGGGCACAGTCTCTCAGACTTCACTCATGTCTGACACTAAATGCAAGTTCAGGGATTCCCACCACCTCAGTTTTGATCACTCACTAGAAAGATTCACAGAACTCACTGAAAGTTATTATATACACAGTCATAATTTGTTACAGAGATTAAAACAAACTATATAGGGTAGAGTTTAGGAGGGTTCCAAGTGCAAAGCTTGTGTCATCCTCAGGACACATTACCCTCCCAGCATCGATGTGCAACAATACAGACATGTTATTGCCAACTTGGGAAACCCAGCTTCAGTGTCCAGAGTTTTTACTGGAGTTTTATTGCATAGGTATAGTGGATGGAAGGATGGGTGGGTGGGTGGGCGGATGGATGGATTACCCACATTGTTGAACTTGGTCTCCAGTAGCACTTCCACTTCCCCAGAGGCTGGGCTAGAAAAGGCCTGAGGGTGACAGGATGCTTGGTCTTTGCCAAACTTGAAATGGGCGTTAATGCTTAAAGAATTAAAACTGGACTTTCTGTGGAGCTGTGTGACCCCCATCTACAATACATAGTCAGGTCATCAATCCAAGAACAGCTTTGTTGAAAGTCTGGAATAGAAGTAAACGTATTCAAATGTGTGTGTGTGTGTGTGTGTGTGTGTGTGTGTTTGTGTGTGTGTATCATGATTCACCTAAATTTCAGTAAAACCCTTAATTAGTAATCAATCAAGAAATCTATCAATCAATTGCTTTTTGTTGAAAGAGTACTTGCAATATGCCCAGCACTATCCCATATGTTAAGCCACTATTTGGAGAAATACTATAGAAACATGAGATACAGTCAAGGATCCCAGAAGTTACAAGTTGAGAAAGATAAGTGAGACAAATTAAATCAGCAGAGGCTTTCAAATAGAATGCAAATGGTGTATGTCAAATTCTCCACTATTGATGATTACTGAGAGAGATGTTGCTGATGAGAATGTGGGAAATGGTAACTACCTAGAGACAGAAAAGAGTTTGAATCCCCCAATGAAATGGAATGCCTAACAGTATGTAAGCAAGGGCTTCAATGTGAGGTAGAAACTATATATGTAAAATGAGCTCAAAGGAAAAAGGAATGAGGCATGGAAAAGCGGCAGACATTTCTGGACCAATCTTGAAGAAGCAGGATAGTGTAGACAGAACAAATGGAAAAATAAGGCCACCTTGACTGCCCTGATGGGACAGTAAAGAGTTAACTCCATACTATATTTCACTAAAGCCAACCCTCTGAGTAGCAGTGTGGACGTTCTGATAATGAAAGCAAAAGCTTCAGATAGCTTCAAAGCTGATATGCGGAAGCAAACAGGGACATTAATCAGGATGCTGGGTGATAACAAAGATATAGGGCCCTTTCCCACCATCTTTATGAAACAGCTGCTCAATAATCAAGATATATCACCTAGAGAAGAAAATGTTTAAAAAAAATGCACACACACACACACACACAGAAGTCAGTAGTTTTCTGGAAAAAGGAATTGAGGATGCTCAGAAGGGAGATTTGGAGGTGGTTTGGGAAGAATAGGGATCAACTTAAAAGCATTTTCAGAGTAGAATAAGCCTTAGTAGAATTCTGAATGGCTAAAGAGCTTGGAAGATAGCAAAGGACTCTGAGAAATTTCAAAAACTCTCTAAAACATCTTTTATGTTATGCTTATTAAACTATCTGAACTTTGAGAGATACAAACATCTCATCTGATTCCCAAGTCTTTCCATGGTCTGGTAATACATTTTATTTATGGCATTAATTAATCAACTAATTAAATCATTTATGCAATGAATATTTGAACACCTCCACTATTCTAGACCCTATGGAAATAACAATAAACAAAATGACTCTATCCCCATGGAGATTATATTCCATTGGAGAGGAACAGATAATAAATATATATATGCCTATTATCTAATATGCAATATAGTCATTAGTTATGTAATGGGAACTAAAGCATGGTTAAGGAGGTGGAGAGAGAAAATGGGACAGTACAATTCATATAGTGTGGCCAAGGAAGGCTTCACTGATGAGGGGCATTTGAGCAGAGATCCAAATAAAGTGAGAAATGAGACCATTTGGATATCTAGAAGGAGGGCATTCCAGGTTGGAGGAACAGGTAGTACAGATCCTTGAGGTTAGAATGAACCTCCCTGGTAAGCTTTAACATGGCAGACAATGGGTGAAATGAAATGAAGTGAGAGGGATGCCCATCTCACATGGGCTTTCTTTGGCTTTTATTCTTGTTGCAAAAGAAAACCTTTGGAGGGTTTCCTTTATGTTCCTGAAAATGCAGATTGTCTCCTATTCTTTTCATGTGTACTCTCAAACCATGACTCCCCTGGTAAGGAGACCATAGCAAATATTTATTATTTCAACCCTCCACTATTCATCCCTTTACTTTCTCTTCAGATGGCCAGTGTTCCTACTGTGAAGTGACTCAAAACTTTGTTCCTGAAGGATCTGAGCTCTCAGTGGTTCCTGCTTAGACAGAATTGAAATAGCTTCCCTTAACTTATGACTGAACAGGGAAGTCCTAGGAGTTTCACCTGGATTTCATTCATATTCCTCTCTGATCCCACTGTATAGCAGAATGTATATCAGAAAACTTTGATAACCAGGATCACTCACATCAGGCACCCCAGCCAATACTATGGCCTATATTTTCCTGGTCCAGTGGTAAAAGGAGCCTGGAAAGGCAGAATGGCAGTCTCTGTTGTTTCTTCTGGTGGACGCATGTCTTCTCCAAGTACTAAAGCTTTTATACAATTGTTGCATGGAGTCACAGTATAATGACCATAATATTAAATATAATTGTGAGAAGCGGCACTCACATTTCTTCACCTTGGTCCTTGGATCCATGTTTTCTGCAAGGGCCTACAGTATATATCAAACACAAGTTGATCTCACCCTCTAAGATGGCACCCCAACATTTCAAGATGTTGACTTTATGTTGGCATAACAACTGAGTCTTCTTTCAGTCATTGTACTGTAAAAAGCCAGGTGCTTCTAAGACAGAATTTATGATAAGACTATGAATTTCCATGGGCACCAGCCCATTGGCTTCCTTTCCTAAACTATGAATTTCTTTGTGAGAAACAACACTGGGTGAGATACTGTGATAGTGAACAAGGTGTTCAGAGTATCTGCAGATGATGGCTTTGGCAGAAGCATGGAAAGAAGGGAAGTAAATCCAAATAGTGTGTATTTTAGCAAGGACATACTGCTTCTCCCTCCACAAAATAAGTCAAATATGATGAACCTTCCACCATTTGAATGACAGGAATGGAATCAGTCATTCAGGTTAAGGTTGGTCACTAGAGCTGGCAAGTTGGTGATTCTGGGCAATCTTTAGTGAAGGGAATTCCACATAAATAAACTAGTAGGTTAGTTCCTGCTGCCATGGCCACCTAACTAATGAGCCCACTGGGCACCATTGGCATAGCTGAGGTCAAAGACCTACTGGCATTCAAAAGACAGATCATGTTAATCATCTAATTATCACAGGCACTTTTAGTGAAATATTTATATGGAACTCAGATATTATGGATCTAATCTGAAAGCACATAAGATTAGAGGGCACCTGGGCACACCTGAACATATGGTTTTTATGGATCAGAAAATACTGTGCATGTTTCCAATTTCTGTATCTATTATTAATTTATAAATATCAGAAACAAATTTTGTATGATTTACCAAAAAAACGATATAGAGTAGCTCACAAGATCTCTAGGAAAGTCGTAAAACCAGACTCAGATGCTACACATTCAAGAATCAAATTCAAAATCATGCTACAGAACCTGGTTGGTGAAGACACCGTTGCCACTACCACTACCGCTACCACTACCGCTAACACTGGATGCCCCACACCCCTATCACTGTACATTGCTGATAGCCCTGTGGCCATTGCTCTCCCTGGAAATCAGATGTAGCTGCTGATCATTTTAATGGATCTGTGTGGTCTTCAATGCTCTGCATCCCTGGCTTGCTTTTGCCTTTATGCTTATTTGTTTTATTTAAAGGTTTATCTCTAGCTGCAAAGTCCAGAGAAATAACAAAGAGTGTATATCATAAACCAAAGAAAAAGGGAAAATGGATGTTGAACTAAGAGCAGTTTATTTACCTCAAAAGAAATTAATGTAACCAATAGGAAGGAGCACAAGGACAATCTCAAAAAGCTTAACCAGTGTTTATAGAAAGTAGGTCACTAAGAAACGACAAGCACCCTGTCCCCCTCACAGGGTCATGAAAGGGTACATGAAACCCACAGTATGTTCAGGGGAACCTAACTGTTGAAAGGAAACATTGCCTAGTATTCCAGTGCATGGCCCGGGAGACTACAAACCTCGCCTGAGAGCCTTACGTCCAACATGATGATAAAATAGCACTGACTCAAGGAGGTGTAGCAGTTGAGTGTCTAGTGAGGAACACAGACCTGCCAGAAGCATTTCAAACAGGAACAATGGAACTGGTTCAAACAAGGAACTGGTTACATAGGTGATGGAAGAGTGTGGCTGAGAAGCCAAGGAAGGATGGTTAGGCAACTAATATATTAGCAAGAACAGAAAGCCACCACTACATCTAGGGTCGAAGGGACACAGGGAAGATGTGGCATTACCACAGCCAGGAACTGAAGCCAGTGGGTGAGATTTAGAACTGTGATAGGGAACACTCCACAGTAGCTGGGAACACAGAGGATGGGATTGACCAGTAAGAGATGAAACTGCATAAATAAACAAGCATACAAAAGCAGCTAGTGCTGGAGGCCTCATCTGAAGCAAAATGGAGGAGAAATACTCTGGTACATCCTGCCTTCCAGTCTTCCACCAGTACCTCGCATTGGCCAAACTTACCTGAAAACCAATTGGCAAGGGACCCTGGTATATGTTGCTCCCTGCATGAAGATAGTATGAACTCTTTGAGGTACACCAAAAGGTATGGGGTTCCACACAATGCACACTGCTGACTTGAATCACATCACCCTGCACAAATACTGGAGGCATGGGGTGGTCACAGCAAGGCTGGAAGTACTCAGTCTCTTCCAGGCCTTGGCCTAAAAGATAAGTCATCATTAAGGTCACATTTGTGTGACATCTAATAAATTATTTTATAACCTGTGGCTAAGACAGGAATGCAATGCCAGTGTAACCATGAGGTCACCACACTGGGCTCTGGGGTGTCCTGGATAAAGGTTGAAGAAGTACCTAAATGGATCCCCTGTTAGGATCTGCGGGTTCCTGAAAAGCCACACTCAGCAAATGTCCCTATTTGTTATCATCCCCAGTCTTGCTAAAACCTATTTCCTTTAAGTTTACCTTAGGAAAGTATAATTCACATAAAACATACATGTGTGGGTGCCCATTTTCACCAATTCTATCCCCAGTTCTCCATTGTACTCCTGGTGAGGAGGAAGGGGTTAGTGGCTGACCACTTCAGGCAGCCAGAGCTCTAAGAAGAAGTCTACTACTGGGGTTGAAAGCAACAATGAGACTGTCCATTACTTATGCCTGTTCAGCTATTAGGACAAAGCTTGTGTCTTTGGAGCAATCTTTGAGAACATCACACAATGCTGGCTTGCTTTTTTCTGGGGCAAAATCCCCCAGGCTA